>NC_064615.1:1055660640-1056340015 GCF_023898315.1 Schistocerca nitens
CTAGACTTTTCCGTTCCGTAGCCGTCCGGTCTTGGGAGTCTTGCCACGGTTCGTGCGGCTCCCCCCGTCGGAGGTTCGAGTCCTACCTCGGGCATGGGGGTGTGTGTTGTCCTTAGCGTAAGTTAGTTTAAGTTAGATTTTAAGTAGTGCGAAACCTAGGGACCGATGAACTCAACAGTTTGGTTCCATAGTCCTTACCACAAATTTCCAATTTTTCCCATTCCTGTTCCGTTCGCAGATAGAGCGAGGGAAAAAACTTTGTCTATATTCCTGAATATGAGCCCCAATATCTCGTATCTTCTCTTCGTGTGCCGGCCGAAGTGGCCGTGCGGTTAAAGGCGCTGCAGTCTGGAACCGCAAGACCGCTACGGTCGCAGGTTCGAATCCTGCCTCGGGCATGGATGTTTGTAATGTCCTTAGGTTAGTTAGGTTTAACTAGTTCTAAGTTCTAGGGGACTAATGACCTCAGCAGTTGAGTCCCATAGTGCTCAGAGCCATTTGAACCATTTTTTTCTCTTCGTGCTCCTTACGTGAAATGTATCTTGGCGGCAGAAGATCGTTCTGCAGTCAGCTTCAAATGCCGGTTCTTCAAATTTCCTTAGTAGTGTTCATCGACATGAATGTCTTCTTCCTGCCGGCCGGGGTGGCCGAGCGGTTCTGGGCGCTACAGTCTGGAACCGCGCGACCGCTACGGTCGCAGGTTCGAATCCTGCCTCGGGCATGGATGTGTGTGATGTCCTTAGGTTAGTTAGGTTTAACTAGTTCTAAGTTCTAGGGGACTGATGACCTCAGAAGTTAAGTCCCATAGTGCTCAGAGCCACTTGAACCATTTGTCTTCTTCCTTCCAGGGTTTCTCACTTGAGCTGCCGAAGCATATCCGTAGCACTTGCATCCTGATCGAACCTACCGGGAACAAACGTTGCAGCTAGGCTCCGAATTGCTTCGATGTCTTCCTTCAATTCGACCTAATGCGGATCCCAAACAAAACAGTAGTTTTCAAAAATAGGACGCTCTAGCATCCTACAAGCGGTCTCCTATACAGATGAACTGCACTTTCCTAATACTCTCCCAATAAAACGAAATCGACCATTCGCTCTCACTACCACAATCCTCACATCCTCCTTCCATTACATATCGCTTCGCAACGTTACGCCCAGATATTGAAACTACATGAAGGTGCAACTTCCTGGCAGATTAAAACTGTGTGCCGGACCGAGACTCGAAATCGGGACCATTGCTTTTCGCGGGCAAGTGCTCTACCAACTGAGCTACCCAAGCAAGACTCACGCCCCGTCCTCACAGCTTTACTTCTGCCAGTACCTCGTCCCGAGTTCGAGTCTCGGTCCGGCACACAGTTTTAATCTGCCAGGAAGTTTCATATCAGCGCACACTCCTCTGCAGAGTGAAAATCTCATTCTAAACATGAAAATGTCACGCAGGACACGACTAATGCTATATCTGAAAATTACAGGTTTCTTTTTCCTACTCAACCGCAATACCTTACATTTTTCTACATTAAGAACCAGCTGCCAATCACCAAAACAACTAGAAATCTTGTCAAGGTCATCTATCAATCTTCGCCACCTTGCTGTACATCACAGCATCATCAGTACACAACCACGTATTGCTGCCCACCCTGTCTGCAAAGATCATTTATATATATGGAAAATAGCAACAGTCCTATCACACTTCCCTGGGGCACTCCTGATGTTACTCCTGTCTCCGATGAACACTCGCCGTCGAGGAAAACATGCTGCGATCTTTTACTTAAGAAGTCTTCGAACCAATCCGATATCTGGGAGCGTATTTCAAATGCATGTACCATCGTCAACAGTCTGCAATGGGGTACCGAGTCGAATGCTTTTCGGAAGTCTAGAAATATGGGGTCCTCCTGTTCCCCTTCATTCATAGTTCGCAGTTCATGTGAGAAAAGAGCAAGCCGGGTTTCGTACTTGCGATGCTTTCTTAAGCCGTGCTGATTCGTGGACATGAGCATTCCGGTCGCTAGGAGATTTATTATATTCGAATTCAGAATATGATCTAGAATTATACAGCAAACCGACGTTAAGGATATTGGTCCGTAATTTTGCGGGTCCGTTCCTTTTGCCTTCGTATATACGGGAGGCACCTGCCCTTTTTTCCCAGTCGCTTGGCACTTTGCGTTGGCAGAGGGATTCGTGAAAAATGCAGTCTAAGTAAGCGGCCATTGATGTAGAGTACTCTGTGAAAAATCTGACCTGGTGACTTATTTGTTTTCAGCTCTTTGAGTTGTTTCTTCGCGCCGGGGATTCTTATTACTATGTCACCTGTATGGGACTCTGTACGATGGTCAAATGGCGGTACGTTTGTACGATTCTCCTACGTGAATTATTTCTTAAACGTGGAATTTAAAACTTACGCCTTCCTTACACTATGTTTTACTGCCAAACCAGTCTGGGCAATGACTGGATGGAAGCTTAGCGATTTTACACATTGCAACGTAACCTTCTTACTGGTGGTGGTATAGTTAAGGTAACAACTCGAACTTATAGGAAGATTACCGAGGCTTATCATGTCCTACAGCTCCTGGAAGCTACTCTCTGTAGTAACGATTTATCAAATTCGTGTGGTCCACGAATTACAGGCCTCTGCAAGAGACTGCTGGAGTGTAAACAATTTCCAGCGGCAGGGTTTAACCAACAAGTAAAAATTTGAACGTAACGGATAACGCTGTATTTTTTGGAATCACTACAGAAGATACCTATGCAGGGATTAATAGGGAGCATAGAGCCATTATTTACTTTCATGACCCAGCTTTCTACTGTGGCACTGACTTTCACTCATTCTTTATGATGAAGGGAGGAAGCAATCAGTCGAGCGCATAGGTTAATTGGTATTTATTCAATAGCGATAGCATTTCAATAACTACCCGTTTGTCCGTTGGAATATACATCATCACAACTGGTATCTCTAATTGATTCACTCTCGCCACTTAATTATGGAAAGGGAGAGAGAAGCGCAGACGTGGCTGAAATGTAATTTTGTGCAGGTACACAATTATACCTAAACCCATGCTTATTACAATCAATTACTATAGGTCACGCAGAATAAGTTCAGTAATGACACTACAAACAAACTTGGTCAGGGAGGAAGAGTATTTGATTAAATATTTCAATTGAAGAAAGGGGTAGCAAGTGTTGCACTTAACTGTGAATGTCAATTTTTGTTTAATCTTGCTTTCAGAAATACCACGTTACTGAGCGGGGGGGAAGGACTTTTACTATCATATGGCGGGAAAGTTTTGCAAGCCTTTATTCCATCAATAGGCATTAAAATCTGCACTTTCCTAGACACAAGAGTTTACACCATGTATTTTAAGTAACTCACTTCATTGTAGGCGAATCAAATAGTTTGGGGTCCACAATTAATATTATTATCTAACTATCACATCAGTACTATTCCACACATGTGGCCAAGTAGTGGTAGCCAACAGAAATGCGAAAAAATACGGACACACAAGATTATTCATTCTCTATCTAACACTCACCCACTACCGTATGGTTATTCACTTGACGACTATACATTTTTAGACAGAAACTGCAGTTTAACGACGTGGTGGTTGCTCCAGCCGACCACGTAGCGGAAAAGCAAGTACACAAAGGAAACATGTGAAAAATAAATAAAAATCACCTACAATATTACTGTAAAAGAAAGACCTAATTAAAATACATTAAATGAGTGAAATTCCGTTAACCGCAGAGCAGTATTACGATCGTGAGCTTAATGCCCATGGCGCATGGCCTGAGCAACGCACAAACGCAAAGTTCATACCGAAATTGGAATAAATTATGAAAATAAACTCCCTTATGGGGACCATATTAACGAGCAGATTTAAGACTCTCTGATACATTTGTTGTTGTTATTGTTGTTGTTGTTGTTGTCTTCAGTCCTGAGACTGGTTTGATGCAGCTCTCCATGCTATTCTATTCTGTGCAAGCTTCTTCATCCCCCAGTACTTACTGCAGCCTACATACTTCTGTATCTGCTTAGTGTATTCATCTCTTGGTCTCCCTCTACTATTTTTACCCTCCACGTGGCCCTCCAATACTAAATTGGTGATCCCTCGATGTCTCAGAACATGTCCTACCAACCGATCCCTTCTTCTAGTCAAGTTGTGCCTCAAGCTCCTCTTCTCCCCAATTCTATTCAATACCTCCTCATTAGTTATGTGATCTACCCATCTAATCTTCAGCATTCTTCTGTAACACCACATTTCGAAAGCTTCTATTCTCCTCTTGTCTAAGCTATTTATTGTCCACGTTTCACTTCCATACATGGCTACACTCCATACAATTACTTTCAGAAACGACTTCCTGACATTTAAATCTATACTCGATGTTAACAAATTTCTCTTCTTCAGAAAAGCTTTCCTTGCCATTGCCAGTCAACATTTTATATCCTCTCTACTTCGACCATCATCTGTTATTTTGCTCCCCAAATAGCAAAACTCCTTTACTACTTTAAGTGTCTCATTTCCCAATCTAATTCCCTCAGCATCACCCGACTTAATTCGACTACATTCCGTTATCCTCCTTTTGCTTTTGGTGATGTTCATCTTATATCCTCCTTTCAAGACACTATCCATTCCGTTCAACTGCTCTACCAAATCCTTTGCTGTCTCTGACAGAATTACAATGTTATCGGCGAACCAAAAAGTTTTTATTTCTTCTCCATGGATTTTAATACCTACTCCAAACTTTTCTTTTGTTTCCTTTATTGCTTGCTCAATATACAGATTCAATAACATCGGAGAGAGGCTACAACCCTGTCTCACTCCCTTCCCAACAACTGACTACCTTTCATGCACCTCGACTCTTATAACTGCCATCTGCTTTCCGTACAAATTGTAAATAGCCTTTCGCTCCCTGTATTTTACCCCTGCCACCTTCAGAATTTGAAAGAGAGTATTCCAATCAACATTGACAAAAGCTTTCTCTAAGTCTACAAATGCTAGAAACGTATATTTGCCTTTCCTTAATCTTTCTTCTAAGATAAGTCGTAGGGTCAGTATTGCCTCACGTGTTCCAACATTTCTACGGAATTCAGACTGATGTTCCCCGAGGTCGGCTTCTACCAGTTTTTCCATTCGTCTGTAAAGAATTCGCGTTAGTATTTTGCAGCTGTGATTTATTAAACTGATAGTTCAGTAATTCTTACATCTGTCAACACCTTCTTTCTTTGGGATAGGAATATTATATTCTTTTTGAAGTTTGTGGGTTTTTGCCTGTCTCATACATCTTGCTCATCAGATGGTAGAGTTTTGTCAGTACTGGCTCTCCCAAGGCTGCCAGTAGTTCTAATTGAATGTTGTCTACTCCGGGGGCCTTGTTTCGACTCAGGTCTTTCACTGCTCTGTCAAACTCTTCACGCAATATCATATCTCCCATTTCATCTTCATCTACATCCTCTTCCATTTCCATAATATTGTCCTCAAGTACATCGCCCTTGTATAGACCCTCTATATACTCCTTCCACCTTTCTTCTTTCCCTTCTTTGCTTAGAACTGGGTTTCCATCAATGCTCTTGATATTCATACAAGTGTCTCTCTTTTGTCCAAAGGTCTCTTTAATTTTCTTGTAGGCAGTATCTATCCTACCCCTAGTGAGATAAGCCTCTACATCCTTACATTTGTCCTCTAGCCATCCCTGCTTAGCCATTTTGCACTTCCTGTCGATCTCATTTTTGAGACGTTTGTACTCCTTTTTGCCTGCTTCATTTAATGCATTTTTATATTTTCTTCTTTCATCAATTAAATTCAATATCTCTTCTGTTACCCAATCATTTCTACTAGCCCTCGTCTTTTTACCTATTTCATCCTCTGCTGCTTCACTATTTCATCCCTCAAAGCTACCCATTCTTCTTCTGCTGTATTTATTTCCCTCATTCCTGTCAATTGTTCCCTTACGCTCTCCCTGCAACTCTGTACAACCTCTGGTTCTTTCAGTTTATCCAGGTCCCATCTCCTTAAATTCCCAACTTTTTGCAGTTTCTTCAGTTTTAATCTACAGTTCATAACCAATAGAGTGTGGTCAGAGTCCACATCTGCCCATTGAAATGGCTTACAATTTAAAACCTGGTTCCTAAATCTCTGTCTTACCATTATATAATCTATCTGATACCTTTTAGTATCTCCAGGGTTCTTCCATGTATAAAACCTTCTTTCATGATTCTTAAACCACGTGTTAGCTATGATTAAGTTATGCTCTGCGCAAAATTCTACCAGGCGGTTTCCTCTTTCATTTCTTAGCCCCAATCCATATTCACCTACTACGTTTCCTTCTCTCCCTTTTCCTACTCTCGAATTCCAGTCACCCATGACTACTAAATTTTCGTCTCCCTTCACTACCCGAATAATTTCTTTTATCTGATCATACATTTCATCAATTTCTTTGTCATCTGCAGAGTTAATTGAAATATAAACTTGTACTACTGTAGTAGGCGTGGGCTTCGTGTCTATCTTGGCCACAATAATGCGTTCACTATGCTGTTTGTAGTAGCTTACCCGTACTCCTAATTTTTTATTCATTATGAAACCTACTCCTGCATTACCCGTGTTTGATTTTGGATTTATAAACCTGTATTCACCTGACCAAAAGTCTTTTTCCTCCTGCCACTGAACTTCACTAATTCGCCTGTATCTAACTTTAACCTATCCATTTCCCTTTTTAAATTTTCTAACCTACCTGCCCAATTAAGGGATCTGACATTCCACGCTCCGATCCGTAGAACGCCAGTTTTCTTTCTCCTGATAACAATGTCCTCCAGAGTAGTCCCCTCCCGGAGATCCGAATGGGGGACTATTTTACCTCCGGAATATTTTACCCAAGAGGACGCCATCATCATTTAATCATACAGTAAAGCTGCATGCCCTCGGGAAAAATTACGGCTGTAGTTTCCCCTTGCTTTCAGCCGTTCGCACTACCAGAACAGCAAGGCCATTTTGTTTAGTGTTACAAGGCCAGATCAGTCAATCATCAGACTGTTGCCCCTGCAACTATTGAAAAGGCTGCTTGCTGCCTCTCTTCAGGAACCACACGTTTATCTTGCCTCTCAACAGCTACCCCTCCGTTGTGGTTGCACCTACCGTACGGCTATCTGTATCGTTGACGCACGCAAGCCTCCCCACCAACGGCAAGGTCCATGCTTCATGGGGGGGGGGGGAGGTACATTTGTTAACATTACCAAAATCGAGAGCTGCGTCTCCACGTTTGTCCAGCACCGCAGCCCAGGAACAGGTTGACCTGCCGACACTTCGCCTAACTGTTTTTCGCTCAAAAGGTGGTGGAAGGGAAGGTTCACCAACCTGACAGAGCCATTACTCATGCCTTCGCCACCTCTCTTTCCTGACTTGCACACTATCTTTGACAAACTTTTTCGGATTTAGGCGGTTGGTACTATCCTACCACAGAACCACTCCACTCATTCAGTGTTACGACCTCTGACCAAAGCTTTCTGATACTTCATTCATACAGTCCAAGGTCGCATAAGGGAAAGGATGCGGGGAAACGTGGCACACCCGAAATAAAAACCAATGAATAAATAGATAAACAACGCTTGGTTTATTCTCTTCTGCTTGTTAATCACAGACTTACTTCTGCAGAGTAAACTTACTCTCGCTATAATTCTCCTAGAAAGGAATTTAATGAGAAAAATACCAAACGGGACAACAAGTTCCATTTCAACAGGACCAGAATTTTCTCGCGTTCTCCGCCGAATCTTTAGCCAAGATATGACAGTGATAACTTTGTATGTTTTGCGCACAGAAGTTTCACAGATGCACGAGTCTCTACTGATCTTTGCATCTCATTATTCTGAACCGAGAGTGCAACAGCCTTTGCTTCCTCAGCATTTTCCGAATTTCAATGAGTATTGTCCTGTTGAAAAATGGCACCAAACAGTCTCACGCGGGTTAACACGTGAGGGCGTTCATCTTATGGCATTGTGTCATCAGAGCACTGCCGTGTTCTTAAGTCATAACCGATGTTTCGCACACCATGACGCCAGTAGTAGTAATACCACTGCGCCCGTCCAACACGTTAGCAGAATGAGACCTCGCCTCATGTCGTTGCCACACTCATCGGCATACCCGCCGAAGATGGTCTTCGGCGATTCGTCGCTGAACGCAGTGCTATGCCATTCGTCAGCAGTTCATGCTTCCCGGCAACAGCATCACTCCAAACGCTACCATTTGTGTTGTTGCGTGGCAGCTGGGACGCTGATTCCCCAGAGCACCTGCTGCTGGTGTCCGACCAATGGTGCGGAAGGACACAATTTGAACGAGTTACCATATCCTTTGTGCAAAATACAGGGATCCTCGCTTCTGGTAGTCATATGTGGTTGATCAGAATATTGATGACGAATGTGGCTCCGCTCACGATCACATGCTGTCGACAGACCACTGTCACATCCGAATGCCCTACAAATCCGGGTAATGAGTCATTCGACCAGTTTAGCAAATGGAGACCCAAAATAAGTCTTGTTTAAAACCCTTTCAGGTGCTGATAACGCTGTCTCACACGAGGACGCGTCATGTTCGTGTCATTTATAATGGTGACAAAATTTAACCCATTTCATGGCACCAACACCCAAACCTCCACATGTCAGACACTCAGATCGCTACCAGACGTTGCATGTGGACAGAGTATGAAACGAAACATCGATTTATTTCGCGCAGTGTGGTGTCGCGGAGTAGAACATACGTAAAGGTATCACCTGAGGTACAGAGCACTGGAATAGAGTAACAGTGAGTGATTATTGTTATAGATGTCGCGTGAGTCAGGAAGTAGAGCGATCGGTCGTCGTACCATAGATCCCGCGTTCATATACGACTCATTGCAAATTTTTTTTTTTTACTGTTTACGAGTGGAACTGTTGTATGGGAGAATATTTTCCTGACATGTAAACGGACCTTTCGGTGCTTGTAGCAAGGTTGGCAAGGTTTTTTTTGGCAATCTGCTTTCGCTCCGTTAGTTGAACGTTATGTAACCATTCATTTTATTATTTTGTTTACTATTAATTATTATTATTATTATTATTGCTATCATTTCCAGAAATGTGATACACTTGTGTCTTTATTATTCTGTTCTTATTTTATATTCTGTGAAACTACAAATGTACTCTTTAAGTTTACTACAGAAACGAAGCGAAAGCAGACTGTCAAGAGATCGTTGCTGTAAACTCCAAATAACTCTTTTACATGTCATAAATACGTTGCTCCATGTAACAATTTCACGCATAATACAGTAAAAAAGTTTTCTGTTTTTGGGGTTTTAATCCAGGACGTTCGACGGTCTACCGCTCTACCAGCTTCCCCACAGGAGCAACGTTTGTTGGTTACTCACAGTTATGCCTTTGATGTCCTCCGTTGGTTTGGCGTTACTTTTAATTAGCGTTTACGCAATTTCTCCTGGACGACAGCACATAATAGGAACTAAATCTTTTTGGTTGATATCGACATACAACGTCTGGTACCGACCTGAGAGTCTGATATCTTGAGGTTGGGGTGTAAGATACGCCTGATCATAACGCTGATGCGCCTTGGCGGAGAATTGCATGACTAATCATTTACTTACCCGCCCATGGTGAGTGTACATGTAGTAAGTTACATTTGCATCAGCTCATGTCGCTTGGGTGCCTCACTCTTTTTGTCAGACCGGGTATTTTACTATTGTTGCAATGCAGTGAAATATTGTCTTTATCATAAGCGAACAGCGATGGTTCTCTCCGCTTACGTGGGCTTAGAATGTAATATTTATTTACGTTGAGAGTCACCTGTTTGTCCCTACATCAAGCATCAACCCGCTGTTGGTTTTACTACATTTTAGTCCCGTGTTCGACGTTTCTCTTAAGAACGGTATCATCCGCGAAAAATGTCTCGGACTATTAATCGTTATTTGAACAGTAACGCTTCTATAAAACTTCCTTAACGCCCCTCTATCTTTCTACTCTGATACTGCGTTTACATCCTACGATTCCTTCGTCTTACGAGTAAGATGTTGGTTTCCATCTGCTGGAAAGCCCCGAATCAAGTCACAAAGCTGAATCGATATTCCATAACCTCGTACTTTGTACACTAATTGCCAGAGCGCAGCTGTACGGAATGCCTCGCGGAAGTGAAACCTATGTGACGCTTCGTACTGTGCTCTTTATCTCCCGCACGAACAAAGCAAGCAAAGTTCAATAAGACCGCTTTTTGCTGAATTCATATTCAGAGATTTGCCGTTCTCCATAAACGGCATATTCTACGAAAACGGAATGTACGATGGAGAGACTCGGCGAACACGCATTTCATTATGTAGGTCTTCCAAATGACTCTTCTTGGTAATGGTAATAACCTGCGTCCTTTGCAGTCACTTCAAATAAGCCATCTATACATGCTGATTCAACTGCCTCTACCGATGTCGTTTTAAGCAATCCGTAATACGACGTCTGGCTTTCAAAAAGCACGCGCAAAATATTCTCTCGCTTGCTACGCACATTGTACTGGTCCCACAGAAAAAATGAACAGGGCGCCTTTATATGAAACTTCATTAAATAAAATTTTGTACTGAGATAAGTTTCCGCTGGAGATCATGGTTCTCGAATTATTTATTTAAAAAAACGTACACAAATTGCCTTCAAATGCACTTCCACCCTCACACACATGCCACACCAGTGAGAATTTTTAGTGTGTTGTTCGTGGCACTACCTCGTACCACCGTCCAAAAATTTCTGACTGTACGAAGTGTTCCTGACATTCGACCTTCTTTTGTCTCTATTGATTCCGGCATTGCGCCAATAGCATAGCCGGCAATTTGGTTATAATTTAAACGTTTACGTGAGGACAACGTAATCCTTAGAAGCACAGTAGCTTTGTATTCGCAATGCCTGACGAACATAAGGAAGTAATTGTTTATTTTATGCTGATAAAACTGATAAAATTACTAGGTAAAATTTACACAAACATCAGTTTTCAAAATGCGAGTGCTCGACTAAGCCTTTGCTGTTATAAGGTCAGTCAATGAATACGAGAAAGGGTCTAACGTGGGAAGTGATTCGTGCAGTCGTAAATATTTGTCCAGTGGTAGGAAAGAGTGCCGTGAACAACATACTAGAAATTCTGACGGGCGGGAGCTGAGTTTGGGAGAGAAGGTGTGTTTTTTTTAAGTGCTTGAAATCTAAGACCTCTAGCGAAAACGTATCTCTTCCCCCGTCAGAACAAGCCTTGTAAGAATCAACAATACCACCGACCGCCGTGTCATCATTTGTCAACAAGAGTCACTGGATGCGGATATGGAGCTGCTTGTGGTCGGCACACTACTCTCCCGGCCGTTGCCAGTATTCGTGACCACAGCTGCTACTTCCCTATCAAGTAGCTCCTCATTTGGCCTCACAAGAGCTGAGTGGAGCCCGCTTGCCAACAGCACAAGGCATAACGACCCATCCAAGTGAAAGCCAAGCCAAATGGCGCTTAACGTCGGTGATCTTACGGGAACCGGTGTTACCGTTGCGGCAGGGCAGCGAAAACGTATCCCAGTAAAAAATTTTACTACATTAAATTTTCTGCAAAAAAGATCCTGTTCATTTTTTCTGTACACCTAATACAGGGTGTTTCAAAAATGACCGGTATATTTGAAACGGCAATAAAAACTAAACGAGCAGCGATAGAAATACACCGTTTGTTGCAATATGCTTGGGACAACAGTACATTTTCAGGCGGACAAACTTTCGAAATTACAGTAGTTACAATTTTCAACAACAGATGGCGCTGCAAGTGATGTGAAAGATATAGACGACAACGCAGTCTGTGGGTGCGCCATTCTGTACGTCGTCTTTCTGCTGTAAGCGTGTGCTGTTCACAACGTGCAAGTTTGCTGTGGACAACATGGTTTATTCCTTAGGACAGAGGATTTTTCTGGTGTTGGAATTCCACCGCCTAGAACACAGTGTTGTTGCAACAAGACGAAGTTTTCAGCGGAGGTTTAATGTAACCAAAGGACCGAAAAGCGATACAATAAAGGATCTGTTTGCAAAATTTCAACGGACTGGGAACGTGACGGATGAACGTGCTGGAAAGGTAGGGCGACCGCGTACGGCAACCACAGAGGGCAACGCGCAGCTAGTGCAGCAGGTGATCCGACAGCGGCCTCGGGTTTCCGTTCGCCGTGTTGCAGCTGCAGTCCAAATGACGCCAACGTCCACGTATCGTCTCATGCGCCAGAGTTTACACCTCTATCCATACAAAATTCAAACGCGGCAACCCCTCAGCGCCGCTACCATTGCTGCACGAGAGACATTCGCTAACAATGTAGTGCACTGCACAGGATTGATGACGGCGATATGCATGTGGGCAGCATTTGGTTTACTGACGAAGCCTATTTTTACCTGGACGGCTTCGTCAATAAACAGAACTGGAGCATATGGGGAACCGAAAAGCCCCATGTTGCAGTCCCATCGTCCCTGCATCCTCAAAAAGTACTGGTCTGGGCCGCCATTTCTTCCAAAGGAATCATTGGCCCATTTTTCAGATCCGAAACGATTACTGCATCACGCTATCTGGAAATTCTTTGTGAATTTGTGGCGGTACAAACTGCCTTAGACGACACTGCGAACACCTCGTGGTTTATGCAAGATGGTGCCTGGCCACATCGCACGGCCGACGTCTTTAATTTCCTGAATGAATATTTCGATGATCGTGTGATTGCTTTGGGCTATCCGAAACATAAGGAGGCGGCGTGGATTGGCCTCCCTATTCGCCAGACATGAACCCCTGTGACTTCTTTATGTGGGGACACTTGAAAGACCAGGTGTACCGCCAGAATCCAGAAACAATTGAACAGCTGAAGCAGTACATCTCATCTGCATGTGAAGCCATTCCGCCAGACACGTTGTCAAAGGTTTCGGGTAATTTCATTCAGAGACTACGCCATATTATTGCTACGCATGGTGCATATGTGGAAAATATCGTACTATAGAGTTTCCCAGACCGCAGCGCCATCTGTTGTTGACAATTGTAACTACTGTAATTTCGAAAGTTTGTCCGCCTGAAAATGTACTGTTGTCCCAAGCATATTGCAACAAACGGTGTATTTCTATCGCTGCTCGTTTAGTTTGTATTGCCGTTTCAAATATACCGGTCATTTTTGAAACACCCTGTAGTTTGTGCTTAGCGAGAGAGAAAATACGAAACTCTACTACGTGGTTTTTGAAGGACATTTTGGGTTGCATAAAACATTGATAAGTGCAACTCATGAAGGTGGATTACCTTTTATATCCCTTTCAGCTTTCAGCTTCTACGATTAGTGTTAGGATACCATCTCATACAGTTGTTTCTGTTACCTCCGAAAGTTTCTTTAATTTTCCTAGAAGCAGCGTCTACCTACATCACAGCAGTGCATGCTTTTACACTTTTGCGTTTCTTCTTGGCCTGCTTTGCCAGTTTACGCTTACTATCACTCTGATTATTTTAGACGGATATATTTCCTCATGCTTGGTTGGTGAGCTGCATTCTTATACTTTCTTCTTCCAGATTTTCAATAATTACTACCTGACTTAGCGTTATACGCTTTGTTCTACTACATTTTCAGCATTTTGATCTCTTAAAGGGACCCATCCATCTTCCATTGTATTTCTTTAAGTAGTTCAGTGAGGTGTTTTCTAATGATCCCTTTGAAAACTCGACAACCACTGATTGTTTTACCTTAGCCACGTACAACTTTCTTAATTGCCTTCCTTTGTACAATTTCATCAGCTCTAAGCTGTATTTCATAACTAATATAGTATACTCAAAGTCGAAGTCGGCTCCTGGAAAAGTTTTGTAGTTTAAAATCTGTTTTTTCAGCCTCTCTTTTTACCATTATAATATCCATTTTTACCCTACCGGTGTGTGCAGGTGTTGTGCAACCTTATTTTATGGTGTTAGCAATAAAATTCTACCAGGTGTTTTCCCTTTCCTCGTTCTGCTACTCGTATTCTTTCACCTCCTCTTAGAACTGCAGTCACCAACACAGTTTAATTTTTGTCGCTCTTAATATACACATATATTTTTGTTTGTTTTTTGTTACTGCGAGTAGACCATCTGAGGACCATGTTTCAATTTCAGTTCTTCATTCTTTGTTCTTTTCTTTTCTTCCAGTATGCTTTCATCTGTACATTTGTTTCTTCTTTCTGAATTCATATTACTTTGAATCTTTTTTTTTTTTTTTACCTACCCTGCCCGGGATTCCTTTCATTTTCAACACTTCTTTCCGATGGCCTTCTCTGTTGTTTATATCTCCTGTTTTTATATTGTTTCTTTCTAAATCTTTTACTTCGTTGCTGGCCGAGCGGTTCTAGGCGCTACAGCCAGGAACCGCGCAACCGCTACGGTCTCAGGTTCGAATCCTGCCTCGGGCATGGATGTGTGTCATGTCCTTAGGTTAGTTAGGTTTAAGTAGTTCTAGGGGACTGATGACCTCAGCAGTTAAGTCCCATAGTGCTCAAAGCCATTTGAACCATTTTTTTTTTACTTCGTTGACCCAGCTTGTTGTGGATTTCTTACCCCACAAACATTTGAAAATCTTGTTAATCGACTGTCTTGCATTTGAAATAAATGTCCAAAAACAATATCACCTTTTATCATTATTTTTGAATTATTTTCTATATTTTGGTATATTTCAGCATTACCTCGTAATTTCCAACCTTCTGCTGTGTTTCCTGGTCCTAATATTTTCCTTATAAATCGTCTTTCTAGTATTTCTAATTAATCTAAATTATGGTTTAATGTCAGGCATTCAGTTGCGTATAGCCCTTCTGGCTTCACTACTGTGCTGTAATGCCTCATTTTTGCGTTTTTTGGCGACTTACTTTTTATTGCAGAGGTCTCTGGTGATATCATGCACTCTCCTCATTTTATGCAACGTTTCCTCTATTGAAGATTTATCCAAAGCATTTTCTTGGATTATCTCCGCTAGATATTCGAATTTTTTACCCTCTCCATTTGGCCAATACCTGTTTTCGGATTTTTGGTCCATACTGAACGTTTGTCACAAATTTTGTTTTTTTTCTGCAGAAATTCTTAAGCCAGTTCTGGTGGCAACTTGTTTCAGGAAATTTATTTGTGCTATAGCAGATGCTACATTTTCATTTTACTTCCTCTTCCTAACATTATAGGCGAGTTGTCGTGTTCAGTAAGTTTTTCTTTCCAAATTCTCACTGTTTTCTCTAACACACTAGTAAAACGAATTGGGGATAAGGCGTCATCTTGTCGTACACCTGTTTTTGTTCTCAAAGGCTGTGAAATTTCTCCCACAAATGTTATTTGATTTTATAAGAAATTTAATTTGTTTGTAAGAAATACATTTTCAGTCTCTTGATCTTCTGTTTTGCTAGTGGTCGTATACATCCGTGCTACTGTAGTGGACTGTATCAGTCTACACACGGAGAAAGCAGGAGAAAAAGTTGGAGACCGAATTCGAGGCGATGCCTTCGAATGCTCGGTCCTGGACACAGTACGGCTGACTACAGTAAGCAGCGCAGTTGTCGGAATGTCAACACCAGGACCGGCTGCTCCGCTCCGGTAAAACAATGGCCGTGTCGGAGGAATGGGATCAAAGCGACCCCCACCTGGGATGGCCCTAGGACCGCGGCCACGCAGTTACCTGAGCTGGGCTGCGCTATCAGCTGCTGGGTAGCACGCGGACCCCATGCCGCCTGAGGCAGGCTGTAACCGAGGAGAACAATGGAGGTCGACCCCGGCTCCGCGTGGCTCGGCTTTGTCCCGCAGGCTATTATTAGCGAAGCCCCTGCGCATAGCTCAGCTGCTGTCCTCTGGTATCGTCGTATCCTAATCATCTACGGAATCGATAAGGCCCAGCCGTCCGACATTAAGGACCCACAACGCTTCTATCACACAAAGATCTAATTAATGAGCAGCCTTTAAACCTCGTGGGTGACGGAGTAGACATAATATTCTGAATAGGAAACCACGTCCGGAAATGTACATTTCCGTTGTACGATGGGCTCAATTCAGATAAATAACGCGTCCCCGTCTGTCTGAGGAGGCGACGACGTTGGGATCATCGATTTACTTTGTACACTTCTAATACGCCGTTAAAAAAAATATAATAGGCAAGTAGTAAAGTGCACTAATCAGGCAATTCCGAGCTAATGGCAAGAGAAGTTTTACGCGTCTATTATAAATGAAAAGCCAAAGAAACTGGTACACCTGCCCAATATCGTTTACGTCAACCGAGCGCACGCAGAAGTGCCGCAACACGACGTGACAAGGACTCGACTAATTTCTGGAGGAACCTGACACCAACAATCCTGCAGGGCAGTCCGCAAATCCGTAATAGTACGAGAGGGTGCAGATCTCTTCTGAACAGCACGTTGAAAGGCATAGCAGATGTGCTCAGTTATGTTCATGTCTGGGCAGTTATGGCCAACGGTAGTGTTTAAACTCAGAAGTGTGTTCCTGGAGCCACTCTGTTGCAATTCTGAACGTTTGGGGTGTCGCATTGTCCTGCTCGAATTGCACAAGTCCGTCGAAATGAAAATGGACATAAATGTAGCATACAGAGAAGTTGCAGCATTAGAAAATTGCAGCGAAATGCAGGAAGATCTGCAGCGGATAGGCACTTGGTGCAGGAAGTGACTACTTATCCTTAACATAGACAAATGTAAAGTATTGCGAATACATAGAAACAAGGATTATTTATTGAATGATTATGTGATAGCGGAACAAACACTGGAAGCAGTTACTTCTGTAGAATATCTGGGAGTTTCCGTACGGAACGATTTGAAGTGGAATGATCATATAAAATTAATTGTTGGTAAGGTGGGTGCCAGGTTGAGATTCATTGGGAGAATTCTTAGAAAATGTAGTCCATCAACAAAGGAGGTGGCTTAGAAGACACTCGTTCGACCTATAATTTATTGCTCATGAGTGTGGGTTCCGTACCAGGTCGGGTTGACAGAGGAGATAGAGAACATCCAAAGAAGAGCGGTGCGTTTCGTCACAGGGTTATTTGGTAAGCGTGATAGCGTTACGGAGATGTTTAGCCAACTCAAGTGGCAGACTCTGCAAGAGAGGCGCTCCGCATCGCGGTGTAGCTTGCTGTCCAGGTTTCGAGAGGGTGCGTTTCTGGATGAGGTATCGAATGTATTGCTTCCCCCTACTTATACCTCCCGAGGAGATCACGAATGTAAAATTAGAGAGATTCGATCGCGCATGGAGGCTTCCCGGCAGTCGTTCTTCCCGCTAACCATACCCGACTGCAACAAGAAAGGGAGGTAATGACAGTGGCACATAAAGTGCCCTCCGCCACACACTGTTGGGTGGCTTGCGGAATATAAATGTAGATGTAGATGTAGAAATGGGTGCTTACGGACGTGTCACCTGTCAGGCGTATCTAGATGTATCAAGGGTCACATATCACTCAACTGCACACGCCCCACATTACCAGCTTGAACAGTCGCCTTGCCGGCATGTAGGGTCTATGGATTCATGAGATTGTCTCCATACCCACAGACGTCCATCCGCCCGAAACAATCTCAAACGAGACTCGACCGACCAGGCAACATGTTTCCGTTCATCGACCGTCGAATGTCGGTGCTGAGGGTCAACGCGACGCGTAAAGCTTCGAGTCGTGCAGTCATGAAGGGTACAGGAATTGGCATTCGAATCAAGAAACCCGTATCGATAATGTTTCGTTGAATGGTCCCCATGCTGAAAGTTGTTGATCTGTAGCAGTTTGCGGAAGGATTGCACTTCTGTCAAGTTGAACGATTCTCTTCTGTCGTCGTTGGTCCCGTTCTTGCAGGACTTTTTTCCGGCCGCAGAGATGTCGGAGATTTGATGTTTTACCGTATTCCTGATATTCAGGGTATATTCGTGAAATGGTAGTACTGGGAAATCCCCACTACATCGTTACCTCGGAGGTGCTGTGTCCCATTGCTCGTGCGCCGACTATAATACCACGTTCAAACTCACTTAAGTCTCAATAACCCACCATTGCGGCAGCAGTAACCGATCTAAAAACTGCGCCAGACACTTGTTGTCTTATACAGGCGTTGCCGACCGTAGCGAGGCATCCTGCCTGTTTGCGAATCACTGTATTTGAATACGAATGCCTATACCAGTTTATTTGGCGCTTCAGTGTGGAACAGATGTATCTGTGCGATGGTGCCGGTCGTAAGCAGTCAGTGTGGTCAATTGAATGGTCCCGCTTCGAGCGAAATATTCCGCCTGATCACGCCTCTATCATAGCACTGCAAGAACTTCCTTGTTTTTCCTCAGTGTCGTTTGAGTCTTTGTGAGCGCCTCATCGTTGTTTGTCTCTCGGCGTCTCGTATTTGTGATTCCATTTTGACGCGGCGTTTGCTTGCGCCTTGATGTCGCCTAAGACTCCCACCAATTAAGTGTTCTGCCAATGAGTCGCAGTCTTTGGTTTCCTCTACCCACAACACTGTTATGTGATCGTTCCGATATAGTTTATTTGTAATTGTAATCCCAAAGTATTTAGTTGAATTTACAGCCTCTAGGCTTGTGTGACTTACAGCGTAATAAAAATTTAGCGGATTTCTTGTAGAACTCAAGTGAATAACTTCAGACTTTTCTTTATTCAGGGACAATTGCCACTTTTCGCGTCACACAGATATCGTACCTAAATCATTTTGCAATTCATTTTGGTCTTCTGATGACTTTACAAGACGGTAAAAGACAGCATCATCTGCAAACAATGTAAGATGGTTACTCAGATTGTCTCCTATGTAGTTAATATAGGTCAGGAACAATAGAGAGCCTATAACACTTCCTTGGGCTGTGCCGGATATTATTTGTGTTTTACTCGATGACTTTCCGTCTATTACTAAAAACTGTGACCTTTCTGACAGGAAATCGCGAATCCAGTCGCACAACTGAAGCGATATTCCATACGCACGCAGTTTGGTTAGAGGACGCTTGGGAAGAATGGCGTCGAAAGCTTTCTGGAAATCTAAAAATATGGAATCAATTTGACATCCCCTGTCGATAGTACTCATTATTTCGTGAGTGTAAAGAGCTAGTTGTGTTCTACAAGAACGATATTTTCTGAACCCGAGCTGTGTGTCAATAAATCGCTTTCTTCGAGGTAATTCATAGTGTTAGAACACAGTATGTGTTCCAAAACCCTACTGCAAATCGACGTTAGTGATATGGACCTGTAATTCAACGGATTACTCCTACATCCCTTTTTGGCTATTGGTGTGACTTGAGGAATTTTTCAGTCTTTAGGTACTGATCTTTTTGTGAGTGGTTGTATATAATTGCGAAATATGGAGCTATCGTATCACCATACTCTGAATGGAAGATGACTGATATACAATTTAGACCGGCGCCCTTGCCTTCATTAAGTGATTTCAGTTGCTTTGCTGCACCGAGTATATTTACTTCTATGTTTCTCAACTTGGCAGTTTTTCTTGATTGGAATTCAGGAATATTTACTTCGTCTTCAAATGGTTCAAATGGCTCTGAGCACTATGGGACTTAACTTCTGAGGTCATCAGTCCCCTAGAACTTAGAACTACTTAAAGCTAACCTAAGGACATCACACACATCCATGCCCGAGGCAGGATTCGAACCTGCGACTGTAGCGGTCGCGCGGTTCCAGACTGTAGCGCCTAGAACCGCTCGGCCACCCTGGCCGGTTACTTCGCCTTCTTTGGTGAAAGAGTTTCGGAAAGCCGTGCCTAATAACTCTGCATCAGTGACGCTGTCAAGAATAACTTCACCATTGTTATCGCGCAGTGAAGGTGTTGATTGCTTCTTGCCACTGATGTGCTTTTTTTTTTATTCCGATTTTGGCCGTCTAGGGACCGCGTTAAACAACTATTTTTCAATGTACATTTCTCCTATTGCGCTCCTCCTCTTTTCTCTTCTGCCAATATGTCTTCATCCTCTCTCTGTGCTGCTCCCTTCGGTCTTCTGTCCACACTGTTCCTCCAGTTCTTCTCTTCTTCACTTCAAATCCTTCAAAATGTTGAATTTTGTCTCTCATTAAGTCTCTGCTGGTTATATCATCTTCTCCTATACCCATCTCCTCCAAGTCTGCTTTGACTTCTTTGAACCAGGTAATTTGGGTTCTGGGGTTCTTGTCAAAAAACATGAATATTTTCTTTGTCAGCCTTTCATCATTCATTCTTTTCAAATGGGCGTAAAAGCTTACTCTTCTCTTCCTCATAGTATCTATCACTTTCTCAATTTTGTCATATACTTCTCTATTACTTCTAAGCTTCCATGCCCCATTCTCAAACCTCGGCCCAAGTACTCTTCTAATGATTTTTCGCTCCTTTTTTGATATATCTTCCATTTCCTTGTTAGTGTTCATTGTTAAACATTCAGATGCATACAGACACTCTGGCTTAATCACCGTGTTGTAGTGCCTTATTTTTGCGTTAATTGATACTGACTTCTTGTTGTACACATTCTTTGTTAGCTGGAATGCCATTTCCATTTTTCTTGTTCTTGTTTTATTTCCTTCTTTATCTGAAGCATTGAGCTGGATGATTTCCCCTAAATATTTGAAATTAGAAACCTTCTTTATCCGGCCATACTTTGTAATCATATTGTTCGGTGCCTCTTTTACATTGGTTAGGTACTCTGTCTTTTCAAAGGAGATTTTCAGTCCTGCTTTTTCTGCTGTTTCATTCAGAATATTGATCTGTTTGACTGCTTCTTCCAAACTTCCTGCCAGAATCGCTAAGTCATCAGCAAAAGCTTGGCAATCTACTTCTAATCCATCCTTTATTCTTCCTAATCTGATTTTTTGTATTCCTTCTTCAGTCGTTTTCTTCCTCCACTCTCTAATAACTTTTTCTAACACACAGTTGAATAGGGTAGGTGACAACCCATCTCCTTGTCTTAATCCTGTTCTGATTTTGAATGGTCTGGATACCTCACCACGGAACTTTACTTTTGCATAGGTATCCGTAAGTGTTTCTTTGACGATTGCGACTGTTTTCTTGTCTGCTCCAAACTCCCTAAGGATGTTAACCAAGGTTGTTCTGTCAACGGAGTCGTACGCCTTCCTGAAGTCAACAAAAGTGATAAAGATGTCTTTTCCTCTTAATCGTCTATATTTATGTGTGACCATAATCTCCTTGGGTTTTCTGTCAAATTCCGAGACAGAGGTTCGCTGTGGAAATTATTATAAGCATCTCGCATTGAAGTTAGCGCTATATTTCGACCTTCTGTAAAACTTGGCCAATCTTGGGGATTTTGCGTTCTTTTAAAATTGGCATGCTTTTTCCGTTGGTTCTGCAACAGCGATCTGACCAGTGTTGTGTACCATGGAGGGATCTCGCGGTTCTAGGCGCGCAGTCAGGAACCGTCCGACTGCTACGGTTGCAGGTTCGAATCCTGCCTCGGGCATGGATGTGTGTGATGTCTTAGGTTAGTTAGGTTTAAGTAGTTCTAAGTTCTAGGGGACTGATGACCACAGCAGTTGAGTCCCATAGTGCTCAGAGCCATTTGAACCAATTTTGTACCATGGAGGATCAGAACCATCACTTATTTGTTTATCTGGTATATATCTTCAACTGCTGTCGATACTATCTCTTTGAAAATATTCCACAACTTTTTCTACATTTACGGTGTTAAGAGCATTTTATTAGCTTTTTTAAATAGCTGTACTTTGCGTTTCTTTTTGATGGTTGAGGGAGTTACGGCAGCAACTGCCTTGAGGTCGCTAATCCCTGTAACCGTCATGATACTCCATATTTATCCATGATTATTTATTGCTAAGAGGCCCAGTATGCTTTCGCAACCATTTGTGCTTCGAGTGGGCTCATGTACAAACGTGTTTTATGTCAAGTTCGCAAACGCGCTTCAGGTTGAGAGGCTCTTCTTGCGGCACGTAAAACAAGTCCCTTTCACTCACTCATAATTCAGTACGTCAAGCAGAAGTGGATGTAACTTTTTTTTCTGGCTTGAAACCGTCGTAGAACGGAAATCGTACGTTTCCTGAGATGAGTTCCCATTCAAAATATTATGTGCTGACTCAACTCTGCAAGTGCTAGAAAATTATGGCAGGAATTTCCGAACACACCCTGGAAACACTACTTGAAAATAAGTCTGTCTCTTTCAACGGAACCATTGCAACATTTAGAATGTACGATTTTTCCAAACCACAGATACGTTCGGACTATGTGTTTTCTTCTTACATTTGGTCCACTTCTTTAAGTCCATTCAAGATTGTTAATAGAATTCTTTAACTGCTGAGTCAACAATATCGTTACACAGCTACATCGCCGCATATATTCTGAGAGGTCTCTTTAAACCTTTACTCGGTGTATTTGTTGCTAATATGTAACAGTCTACAACCTAGAGTTTAGAGCGCTTTATTAGAAAATTGTCGAACAACAAGTTTCCAACTGGTATAAGTTAATTTTGAAATCAGTCTGCAAAAGGAGATTTTCTTTGTGTAAAGGAATACCCAAGAGGCCAATGAGTTCCTACAAAGTGTAAGATAGAAAATGAAAAACATGAGGGCAGCATTTCGCCTTTGGTATGGAAAAATGTCCCTTCAAACGCTAGAGATACAGCATTGTTCTACGGAATGGATTTGGAAAAAGTAACTACAGAGATTCTGCATTATAGGCACGGCCTGAACAGCAATGGTGGAATCTAATCAAAAAAGTGTCGTCATGATCACTGTATTGGTAAGACATTATGGATTAATACTCCTTATGTATTTCTGGGAGGGCATTACAGCAGGCTATCTGGTATGACAAATATACTGTAACATTAGCAGCGTCATACAATGATGTAACGATTGCACAATTGATGCCGGCCGCGGAGGCCGAAAGGTTCTAGGCGCTTCAGTCCAGAACCGCGTGACTGCTATGGTCGCAGGTTCGAATCCTGCCTCGGGCATGGATGTGTGTCATGTCCTTAGGTTAGTTAGGTTTAAGTAGTTCTACGTTGTAGGGGGCTGATGACCTCAAACGTTAAGTCCCATAGTGCTCAAAGCCAGAGCATAATTCATTATGGACAAGGCGCCAAGTTGGTGGAAGTATTTACTGTGTTTGAAGGATAAAAATAATATGAAAAGGTACTAACTTGATAAGTAATTATTTTACACGTTGTAGACTCTCAGGTCGTAGTAGTAGACCTATGATACTACACTCCTTTCACGTTTGTCAGACATCAGCAAAAACATCCTGTGAGTTCGGTAGCGTCGCCAGAATCAGTGACTGGGGTTAGGAGTGGACCAACATTCTAGGACAGAGCACACTGGTGTTTAGCTTTAAAATTGGTTTATTCCTATTTTGTTGTTAAAGAAGTACACAAGTTTATGTAGATTGTGACATGACAATTTCAGGAAAGTTGTCATTATAACGCACTATGTCCTTTTTAGCAGAAATAACACTGACCACAACAATATCAAATTTAAATAGAAGCTTCACAAGATTTTTCTTATACCTACACAGTGAAGTTGGCCAATATTACGACAAATTACCCGATTCCAGTTCTAAGTGTGGTACTATTTAGGACGACAATCAAGTCTACAGAGGATGGTTAGTTTTTGTGGCAAGATGAACAAAACATTACTCAAGGCTGCTCGAGTTCACAGTCGACAGAAGTTGGTGAACCAACAAGTTTACATCTCTGCCAGCGGATTTTACCTTTCGCTGCGACGCTCTGTCAGCTGCATGGGTGATCTCGCCCTCTGAAAATCCTATAAAAAGATAATCAAAATCGTAACTGATTTTATCAGCTGAAAGTGTCCTATGTTTCTCGTTAGGCGAGAAAATATGCACTCATCACTAGTCTGGAAAATGTGGCAATATACATGCGCACGAATGGTGCAGCGTGTAAGCTTCAATGCCCTCTCGGTTCTCACAAGGACAATTAACTACATGGCTGTTTCGTTTCTCCGCTGTCGAAGCTCAACGACTCTTCACCTGTTTTCTAGCTGAAGTGTGGACACAAAATGTCCGACTGTCTGAAATAAACTCGGAAGGAGTAGAAAGGGGCGATATTTCGACGCATTTTTAAATTAGACCCTTTGAGACTGGCAGAGGTATTTTCCACAAGATGAAAGTAACACTCCCATCGGTCAGAAAAAAAGTGAACGCAGTGTCAATACAAAATTCCTCTTTTGGCGTCATACAGAGCGTGATGCTCCCTGTTCTACACTTGATGCTGGTTCAGGGGAGAGTCCTCAAAGTTTTCGTTCTTGTGTTTTCCATCGCAAACTGTCTCCCACCTGTGTCCTTTCGTGGTTCACGTCACGGCTTTTTTTCTGACCGATGGGAGTGTTACTTTCATCTTGTGGAAAATACCTCTGCCAGTCTCAAAGGGTCTAATTTAAAAATGCGTCGAAATATCGCCCCTTTCTACTCCTTCCGAGTTTATTTCAGACAGTCGGACATTTTGTGTCCACTCCTGACACCTAAAAGCTGCATGTGTATATCACGAGCGTACCACAGGCATTTCATGTGACAACTGCATCGCTGTTCTGTTTGTATCCAGCTGAAAATTCCCAAACGCAGTTTTCTGAAGAATTTCTCCGTAAAAAGCAACATTGTGCCACTACCTGCTCCCATCAATGTATCGCACGGCGCGTTTGTTGTCCCTCTCGCCGCAGGTCACCAACCCATTTTAGAAGCCTTGCGTCGTACATGGGCCATGACGGCACAACTCGAGTCTGCCCCAAACTAAAACGTTTCTTCCAGTAGCTTTTCCCACATTTTTCTCATCGACATACAGTTTGTTAACACCGTCGAATGAAGTGTCATGCCTTTGCATTACATATTGCACATTTTGATAGGCAAATCTGTTCATTATCGCCGAAATATGTCAGGTGACATATCCTTCCACATATGTATGAATCAATGTCCAGTGCCTGCGTCCTTGGATATTGACTACAGCAAGATGCTTTATTACGTACTGCAATGCATACAGTGAATCACTGGTGCTACGATTTTATACTGGCTGTCCAAGTGGCGCCGTGAAACATCCTCCAATATCATCGTGAACAGCGATGAGAACGTCAACACGCAGGCCATTTCGATACCCCAATACTCGTCTACTCGAGTTTATATACAATAACAACATTCGGTGTAGGCTGCAGTATTTACCAATTGTAATATTTGCGCCAGCTACAGAATACGAAAAGTTTATGTACTACATAAGATGACCATAGAGAATGGTGGAAAAAGACTATGATTAAACATGGCCAAAGTTACTGATGGAGCCTGATGGAGGTGAAAGGTCTATATCTCGAAAATACAATATCTGCCTGCAAAATAAAATGACCTACTACAGAAAGTAACGATTATGAGTACAAAGACACAAATGTACTTGTTGCTTAGTGCGATGTGCAAGTCTATGTATAGATCTCTGATCACAAATGAAACTCAAACCTTATCACCAAATCTATTATTTCTCAAACTATGTAAGATCACAAGCACATAATACTTGTGGCACTACTATCAGAACTTCATAGTTGTGTAAGACTGATAAATAATACACATGGATTGTGTACTGACACACCTGATAAAACTGATGTGTTGGGTAGTACTTATCTATGACCAATTTCGATAGATTTGTCATACTCTACAAGCACAATGGACATTCAAATCAAATATTTCCACATCTAAATCATCTGTTTGATTTATTGAAATACAAGCAGCTCACTAAAATTGCTGAAGTAAATCACAGGTTGTTAAATAAGCACCGTGCATCTTTATACCACTTGTTACAACCACTCATTGAATTCATGAAAATGCATAAAAACTTGTTCTGAAAAGTTGCTGCTTATCTAACTTACAACCAAAAATGCACCTGTCAACAAGAATTAGCAAAGTAACAATGTTATTGCCACGTCAAGATTCATCAAAGAACTGCTCCCCAAAACCCATACAAAGTCAGCAAAACGTTACACTGATCCGAAGCTAAAGTATTTACTTCATCTTGTAGTTCAAAATACTGTCTTCCTCTACTGTCATACTGCGAAAACTACATACAACTTCAATGAAATAGTGTACTGAATAATAGTAATACAATATGAATAGGTAAGAAACGAGGTTTGCTGTGCTTTCCTACTACCCATTTTGAAACTCACCTAAAACACTGTAGCGACTTAATGCTAGGTATTAATTGTACGTTGCAGTACGAAAGTTTGTCATCTTCTGATGAAACTGCTGAGCAGGAAAGGCAGTAACAGTTGATGCAAACAAACAGGCATTCTGATATAAGATAGTATTCTAAAATGGGAAACTAACAGTGTCTCTGCCGTAACTTGACAGTATGTGCCATAAATCTACAACAGGTGTGAACTACTGGGTCTTAAAACTTCATTGTAACACATGGTTGCTTGACAATTCATATAGTGAACAAGTTTTGACAATACAGATGTTAAAACTAATTAATCAAACTACATGAAATGTCCAATGGTCCACTGTAGTTGTATTTGTCCAGGTCGCTTATACTACAGTGACCTTAACAGGTACAGTCACAGCAGACCATTGTACATGTCATGTAGTTTTACTGCAACAGTTTTGACAAATGTATTTAAGAAAGAATATGAACTGTCAAGCAGTTATGTAAAACTATTTAGCTCTAGTTGCAACAGTTTTAAAATTGCCTGTATTTGTAACACCAGTAACTGACAGTCTGCTGGTACTGTCAGGTACAGTGTTAGTCAGTTGCTGGAGTGTGTCAGCTACTGGGGTTATTCGCCATGTTAGTGCAAAATTGTAATATGTGGTATCATGTTAAAGTGAAACTATACCAAGTTGCCCTCCATGTTACAGCAAAACTGTAACAAGTTATCCCATGTTACAGCATTTCCCACTGTAATTGTTTTCCAATCATCATACAGTTTAACTATTTTCAAGTGTAACCATTTTACATACTGTTGGGTAGGGCAATGATGGTCATTTGACATGCTGACTATTGTTACCACATATGTGCAGTATGATGACCACCATGTCTCACAGATATCAAAGGGTGGGGCAATGATGGTTAGCTAACATGGTGATAGACATTGTGTTTCATGTACAATAAGATGCCTACTATTACCCCTCAGATATTATTGGGTGGGGCAGTGATGCTCAATTCACATGGTTAGATTAGATTAATTATTCATTCCATAGACTCATAAAAGAGGAAATCCTCCAGGGTGTGGAACATGTCAGATAAACACATTACAAAAATGTAATTAGAAAAACTTGCCTCTCATTAATTTTAATGATCCCCAGTCACTAAACAGTACAATTTTGTACATGAATTAAATTTAAACTTCTAATATTTACAGGTTTAATACTTACATCTGCTTTCATTAAATCCATCATTCAGACATTTGCTAGTTTATGGGCTATTACAACCAAGTATTGTCAAAAATTACAGTAAATTATTCATATCAGTGATCCTCAGTTAAGAACAGTCAGATCATGCACAAGATTTAAAATTAAACTTCCACTATTTACTGACTTAAGACTTACATCTGCTTTTCATACACCCATCATTCACACAGTAGGCAGTTACTTGGTTGTTACAACCCAGTATTGTCCAAAATTAAAATATACTAAACTTTCATTAAAATGGGCTACTGCACTTGTTGAGAAACTGATGGATGGAATAAAAGGAGTTGGCCACCAAAAATTCCTTTAAATTATGTTTAAATTGTGCCTTGTCTGAAACTTAACTCTTAACGGTTGCTGGTAACTTATTGAAAATATGCGTTGCTGAATACTGGACTCCTTTCTGGGCCACAGTATATTGTTCTTATTCCTAGTATTGATACTGTGTACTAAGCAGTTAGTTGGAACAAGAGATGCATTATTTACAACACACTTCATTAAGGAATAAATATACTGAAAAGCTGTGGTTACTATGCCCAATTCTTTGAATAGGTTTCGACATGATGTTCTTGGATTTACACTACTCATTACTCTTATTATACGCTTTTGTACTCAAAAAAAGTTTTCTCTGTTTGTGGAGTTACCCCAAAATATGATACCATATGACAATTGGAGTGAAAATAAGCAAAATATGCCAGTTTTTTTATGTTTATATCTCCTATGTTTGACATCATTCGCATTGCAAACACAGACTTGTTTGGGCGCTTTAGCAGTTCGTTAGTGTGTTGCTTCCAACTGAATTTATTATCAAGTTGTAATCCCAAGAATTTTACACTCTCAATTTCTCCTATTTCCATGTCATCAAATTTTATACACATACCAGAAGGAAATCTCTTGAAAGTTCTGAACTGCATATAGTGACTGTCATTAGCCCATATGTGATTTTATGTCGACGTGGTGAAACAACACATCCTTATCGTCTGTATCACTGTGCATGTGCAAATATTAGGACGCCTAATACATAAGCTTATACTTATTCTGGCTGACTGTAACACATTCGAACATGTAAAGTGAAGTTCTATCATCAGAAGTTGACAGAGTGAATGTGCTGTGTGCGTCAGCTACTGTGGCGGACGGGGGGAATCAACTATGGGGGGTGTCAGCTAATGGTGATCTCAACTTTTTTTTCTCTTTCTTGGATCATCAGTCTTCTGACTGGTTCGATGCGACCCACCACGAATTCCTCTTCTGTGCCAACCTCTTCATCTCACAATAGCACTTGCAACATACATCCTCAGTTATTTGCAGGGTGTATTCCAATCCCTTCCTCTACAGTTCTTAATCTCTGTAGATCTCTCTAGTATCATGTAAGTCATTCCCTGATTTCTTAGTAACTGTCCTATCATCCTGCTCCTCTTCTTTGTCAGTGTTTTCCACATATGCCTTTCCTCTCCAATTCTGTGCAGAACCTCCTCGTTCCTTACCTTGCCACTCCACCTAATTTTCAGCATTTATCTGCATCACCAAATCCCAAACGCTTAGATTCTCTTCTCTACCAGTTTTCCCACAGACAATGTTACACTACACTACAATGCTGTGATCCAGACATACATTCCCAGAAACTTTTTGCTCACATTAAGGCCTATGTTAGATACTAGTAGACTTCTCTTGGCCAGAAATGTCCTTCTGGCCAGTGTTGGTCTGCTTTTGATCTCCTCCTTGATCCGTCTGTCAGTAATTACTGTGCTGCCTAGGTAGTAGAATTCCTTAACTAGATCTACTTCGTGACCATCAATCCTGATAAGTTTCTCGCTGTTCTCATTTCTGCTGCTTCTCATTACTTTCGTCCTTCTTCGATTTATTCTCAATCCATATACTGTACTCATTCGTTTTTTAGTTCCATTCAGCTTTTCATGTAATTCTTCTTCACTTTCTCTTAGGATAGCAATATCATCAGCGAATCATATTATTTACAACTTTTCACCTTACATTTCAATTCCATTCCTGAAACTTTCATTTATTTCCATAATTGCTTCTTCGATGTACAGATTGAACAGTAAGGGAGGAAAACTACATCCCTGGCGTATACCCTTTTTAATCCGAGCACGTTTTTATGAATGTCCTGGTCGACAAATCCAATAAACGTGCAACGCCTTTTCTTTGGTCTTGCTTCCATTATCAACCGTAACGTCAGAATTGCCTCTCGGTTGCCTTTACCTTTTCTGCAGCCAAACCGATCGTCATGTAGTACATACTCAATTTTCTTTTCCATTCTTCTGTGTATTATTCTTGTCAGCAACTTGGTTGCATGAGCTGCTAAGCTGATCAAGCGATAATTCTCGCACTTGTCAGCTATTGCAGTCTTCGTAATTTGTGGATGATATTTTTCGGAAAGTCAGATGGTATGTCGCCAGACTCATACATTCTACACATCATCGTAAATAGTCGTTTCGTTGCCCCCCCCCCCCCATTGATTTTATTAATTCTGATGGATTACCTATCCCCTCTTCCTTTTTTGATCTTAAGTCCTCCAAAACTCTCTTAAATTCTGATTCTAGTACTGGATACCTGTCTCTTTTAAATCGACTCCCGTTTGTTCTTCAATAACATCAGACCAATATTCTCTCTCATAGAGGCTTTCTATGTATTGTTTCCACGTATCTGCTCTCTCCTCTGAATTTAACAGTGGAATTTACGTTGCGCTTTTAATGTTACTACCCTTGCTTTTGATGTCACCGAAGGTTGTTTTGACTTTCCTGTAAGCTGAGTGTCGTTCCGACAGTGAATTTTTTTCGATTTCTTCATACTTATCATGCAGCCATTTCGTCTTAGCTTCCCTGCAGTTCCTATTCGTTTCATTCCTCAGCGACTTATATTTCTGTATTCCTCAGTTTCTGGGAACCTTTCTGTTCTTCCTGATTTCATTGATCAACTTAGGTATTTCTGAACTATTGGATTACAAAGTTGTCCTATATCACCAGTAGCCCAAGTAACTGACATCTCCATTACGTGACGCTTCCTAGTAACTGACGCCCACCTCCTGTTCCCCAACAGTACTTGGCACCCTCCCCTCCCCCTCCCTGTCAGTAGCTGACACCGACTGCTCATACATGCTATAAGCTACTCGTGACAGATTAATACTATTAATAAGGCTCAACTTCATGACTAACCGTTTTACGATTTGAAACAAGTCATAACTTGCCGGAAAGAGTCTCAACTTCCTTAGTCAACATCATGATTACACTTCCTGCTGCTGCTGTTAGACTGTAGTTTTAATATGCAGGCGCTGATAACCACTGTCAAGCTACGGAATATACTCTATCAGTTTATGGTTTTAGTATGCAATGTCATTTCTGAATGGCTATCTCCTTGTGTCACCTATCACTGACATTCCTGCTTAGCATTACTTGCAAAAAAAAACGTAAACGTTTTGCACTGCTATAGAGAATTCTCGCTCTAGCGTGCAGTCACTACAATTTTTGGTGTTTTTCAAAATGAGTATTTGATAATATAAAATCCCTAATTTCATAACTACACAAATGTTTATTACTGCTGTCCAGTATGATATGTCATCGAAAATGCATGTAGTCCTCCCATGGGTGACTGCACATGTTAGCATTATCACGAAAAGATGACAAATGTGATTTTACTGCAGTATAAAGTTAATACTCTTACATGAGGTTTACTGTAATATTTGGCATTATCAACAGTAGATAGCAAACATTTTGTACTGCATCGTAAAACTAATATCTCAATGTGGATTTGCTGTAATGTTATGTTTACTTTGAAAATGTAGTACTCAACATTTATCACCTATTTACAAGCGTATTATTACTCTTCAGTATGCTATTTCGTGAGATTATCTTGTAGTTTTCGTAGTGTGATAGCAGAAGATAACAATGTTTTGAACTGCAAGATGAAATTAATATCTCAGTATTGTATAATGAAATAATAAGCAACCAGCTGTACATAAGAAATTGGATTTCTTGGCTGATTTCGGACACTTAGTGACCATCTTCAGAAGGTTATGCCTGTCGCATTTCTTGCGAGTGTTAATAATAATATGCGTACAGCATTGATGGCATTGTGGGGTATGCAGTTTGTTACTAGTACTCGCAAATAATGCGACAGGCATAACATTCTGAAGAAGAGCACTAAGAGCCCGAAACTGGTCAATCCGGATCTTGTGGGATTCTCACAGTCAAAAGGCTGCATTTTGACGACGACATGTACTCATGTCAGATAGTTATATATTCTGACAGAATGTAAGTAATGTACATTTATCTTTAATTTTTATAATTGAGCTACTATCTTAATGAAATGTTTGCTTAATTATGTATATACACCCTGTGCTTCAATTTTGTATTTTTGTGTTTAGGTAACTTTTGCAGTGTTACTTTAAAATGGCCATAAGCCCGAAATTGCAATAGTAACAATAAATATTTTATACAGTCTTGCAATTATGTTTGCTGATGTCTTCAATTTACACTCAATATGTTGGCACAAATACGCGTCTAACTCTGAAGATAGGTGTAAAAACTATTGGCAATTATGCTAAAAGCATTCTCTTAAAATTATTTCATGTTTATGGGCCCACTCGATCAGTAAACGGTTGAGCTCTTAGCAAAAAATAATCTTGAGCTTATAACGGGCATCACAACGTATACAGACATTAGTGAACCCAAGGCTATCGCACCGAGACTGAATACCGTAGCCCCAGAATCCACCAAAAATAAAGAACAATACATTTATTCAAGAAATCTGACAAAAATTCGCTTGACGCCTTCATGAGAGGCAATCTCCAGTCCTTCTAAAATAAAAATTTATATCCGTATAGAAGGTGTGGCTTGTATTCAAAGAAATGGTATCGACAGCAACGGAGAGATTTATATCCAATAAATTAACTAACGACAGAGTCGATACGCCATGGTATACAAAATAGGTCAGAACACTGTTACAGAAACAACGAAAAATACATGCCAATTTGGAACGAATGCTAAATCCAGAAGTCTGCCGATATTTTGCAGAAGCTCGACATTTAACGCGGACTTCAAGGCGAGTTCCACAACGGAACGTTGTCTCGAAAATTCAAGAGATACTGGTCGTATGTAAAGTATGCTGGAGGCAAGACATAATTAATTTCTTCTCTGAGCGTTAGCAACGGAAATATGCCGTCGATGACAGCGCTGCTACAACAGATTTACCAACCACAGCCTTCTGAAATTCCTTCACCAAAGAACACGAAGTAAATATAAAAACTCGAATCAAGAACAGCTGACAACATAAGTAACGTAGAACTAGATACCCTCCGAGTAGTGAAGCTACTTGAATCACTTAATGCAATCAACTCTTCCGGTACAGACTGTATACGAATTAGTTTCCTTTCCGAGTATGCTGATGCAATTGCTACATATTTAACAATCATACACAGCCGCTAGCTCGACGTAAGTTCCGTACCCTAAGACTGAAAAGTTACACAGGTTACACCAATATTCAAGAACGGCAGTAGGAGTAATCCACTAAATTAGAGGCCCATAGCATTCATGTCGAAATTCATAGGATTTTGAACATATAATGTGTTCAAAAATGGTTTAAATGGCTCTGAGCACTATGGGACTTAACTGCAGAGGTTATCAGTCCCCTAGAACTTAGAACTACTTAAACCTAACTAACCTAAGGAGAACAAAAACAATCATGCCCGAGGCAGGATTCGAACCTGCGACCGTAGCGGTCGCGCGGCTCCGGACTGTAGCGTCTAGAACCGCTCGGCCACTCCGGCCGGCTATACTGTGCTCGAACGTTAAGAATTACCTTGAAGAGAACGGTCTATTGACATACTCAACACGAATTTGCAAAACATCGTTTTTGTTAAACACAGCTTGAGCTCTTTACTTACACAAATTGTAGAGTGCTATCGACAAGGGATTACAAACTGATTACGTATTTCTAGATCTCTAGTAGCCTTTTGACACTGTACGTCACAAGTAACTTGTAATCAGATTGCTTGCTTATGGAATATCGTCTCAGTTACGCGTTTAGATTCGTGATTTCCTGTCAGGTCACAGTTCGTGGAAATTGACAGAAAGTCATAGAGGAAGAAAAAAAGAAACAGAAGAAGTGGTTTCTGATGTACCTCAAAGTAGTGTTGTAGACCCTCTGCTGTGCCCTAGCTATATAAACTATTTAGGAGACGTTCTGAGCAGCTGCCTTATGTTGTTTGCAGATGATGCTGTCGTTTATCGTCCAGTAAAGTCACCAGAAGATCAACACCAATTGTAAAACAGTTTATATAAGTTATCTATAAGGTGTGATAATTGGAAATTGACCCTAAATAAAGTGCGAGGTCATGCACATGAGTGCTTAAAGAAATGCGTTAACCTTCAGATACATGATAAATCAGTCAAATCTAAAGGCTGTAAATTCATCTAAATACCTAGTCATTACAATTACGAACGAAATAAAGTGGAAAGAACACAGAGAATGATGTGGTGGTGATGATGAAACAAGGACTGCGTTTTATTGGCAAAACACTTATAAGATGCAACAGAGTTAGAGGCTGCCTCTCACCGGAGGTTCGAGTCCTCCCTCGGGCATGGGAGTGTGTGTTGTTCTTAGCATAAGCTAAAGTAGTGTGTAAGTCTAGGGATCGATGACCTCAGCAGTTTGGTCCCTTAGAAATTCACATACATTTGAACATTTGAGCACTACGCTTGTCCATCCTCTTTTGGAATACTGCTGCGCTGTATGGGATCCTCACCAGATAGGATTAACGGAGTACAGTGAAAAAGTTCAAAAAAACGTCAGCACGTTTTGTATTATCGAAAAAGGGGAGTGGGTGTATCGCTAACATGACACACGATTTAGCGTGGTCCTCATTAAAACAAAGGAGTTTTTCGTTGCGGCGAGATCTTCTCACGAAATTTCGATCATCGACTTTCTCCTCCGGATGCGAAAATGTTTTGTTGACGCTTACCTACAAAGGGAGAAACGTTCATCATAGCAAAATAAGGCAAATCAGAGCCCGCACGTGAAGATATAGGTGTTCGTTCTTCTCGCGCGCTGTTCAAGAGTGGAATAATAGAGAATTAGTGTGAAAGTGGTCCTGTGAACCCACTGCCAGGCAATTAAGTGTAATTTGCAGAGTAGCCATGTAGATGTCGATAGGGACGATAATTACTTTGCCTCTTTTTCTCTATGTCTCTTTTCTTTTAGGTGTGAGTCACTTTATATGCAGTGCCATACGAAACCGTGGTAAATTGCAGAGAAGATGACAACGAAACGTTAAGACATGCAACGGAAATCGCTGTGGTCTCTGTACGATGGATTCTTTATGGACTTATGATAAATATAGGAGTGTATTAAAACTGGTCGGAGATTTTTATTTCAAGAAAATCTTTTAGGAAATACTGAAAGCGCCAAGATTACAGTGGGAGAAACAGAGCTTAAGGAATCCTTGGACCAACTGGGGATCATAGCTCATAAGGGCGGACATTTAATACAACGAAACTACTACTGCGCAGTAGATACGTCGTTGCCTTGTACTAGGGCCGGCCATGACGTGCCAAACTTCACTCGTGTAAAGTGGCGGACAACGGGCAGGCCAAGCCCTGCCCTGTCACTTGGCTTTGCTCGACCCTTCTCGGAGGTACCCGAAAGAGCGCGACATTTCATCTAACTTTGCGGCACCGCATTCTGCGGTCGGCTCAACTCTATATGAGTCTGGCAGAATCGTGGTGTCAGCGCTGTTTACCCTTCGCTACTTGTTCGTGGTAAGGACGTCCACTGGTCCAGTGGCTATAATTTGTACAAAAAGAGGTAGTCTAGCGATCCTTCGTCACGATCCTTTAAGGAGAGGTTTACTATCTTTTGGTTCAAAAAATCGATTTTTTTTAAATTGCATTTTTGGATCTTTAAAAGTGTTAAGAATCCACCCCTGAAACGGTTTTCCGAATACCGGACGGAAATGTTTGTTGTTCGGGGTTGAACAAAAAAATGCACCTTCCTGAAATCTACCTTTTTTACGCACCAGTTTTTTCTTTCGGAAGACGAGTTTTTGTACCGGTGCTTGGGAGGAAACACACAAAATTCAAATGAAAGTTTGAAAGCTTGTGTTTGGAAGTTAGCCCCCAAGCATTTGCATTCTGAAGACTGTGGAGATTGCTACTTTCCTGGCAGTGAGCAGCTTCAGTGAAGGGTATTTAGCAATTCTGAAGACCATGATAACGATGGACGTCACCCTGGGACTATTCGACGCAGTTCGCCAAGTATTCGGACGACCACCGGATTCTAGCTGCCGAAAACCGCTTGTCTCCGGCCGTACGAGCGGCTCTGGAGCAGCGCAGGATGGACGAGATCGAGCAGAACGCCCTCTATGAGGTAGGGTTTACGACTATTTAATGGACCCGGAATAGAAGATTGAACATACGTTGCATAATATTGCATTTATATGCAGTCAAAACTTCACACGCGTTTTTCTCTAAATGACTATTTTATCGCGCGGTATGGTAACTTCAAATCTACTGAATCGATTGGCATGGTTCTTTGTTTTCGACGAAGCTCACTAAATTGTCTAGGAGTTGTACCACTTTTATTCCGATCCATCAACTATAAATATTTTTACCTTCCCGACGAATTCGAAAAACCGATGAAAATACACTACTTTTTTTCAAATGGCTGCCATTTTGTTTCCTATGGTCCAAATAACTTAAACAAGTTACAACTCCTAAAGAACCTTATATACTTCGCTAACGTCAACTCAATTATGATTTCAGACGAGCCGGCTGACCTGTGACACACCGCGCGTGGAGGTCTACATCGAATTTTGTTTCGATCCGACGGCACTTCCGCCTTTGCTCTTTGACATAAATAAACATTTTGAACAACTTTGACAGTGTTATCTATAACACATCCCGAGAAAAAAATTCTCAAGGAAAATTTTTCGGGTCAAAGATAGTAAACCTCCCCTCAAAGTGACCAGGAATGACAAAAGAGTGGGATGAGAATTCTCAATTCGCATAAGCGACAGGTGCTGCTTATTTGTTATGAAACGACATTATAGTAGCACACAGAACGAATGTAAAGTTGTAGATAACAATTAAAGAGCAAAAAATTACAGCGATCGACAGACAGATTCATTATTCCGTTCATCAAGAAACGCTTCGTGCTTGCAGGCGTGGAGTACTTCAAGAAACTGGCGGCACGAATTGCATAATTTCTGAAGTCGCGCCCATTATTCCACTTTCTGCTGTAACAGTTTTCAGTGGAAATGAACGAAGAGAATGAAGATTTCATGTATTACTTCAAAGTGCATTGATTTAATCAAGGGGTATGACTGGAACGATTTTGAGGTTTAAATCACGCTATTGTTGTATTTATGAAGGAAAAAAAACACTGCAGGAATAAAAATTACAACATCCAGATTGGATTGCGGACATCGAATTTTAAGTGGGCTTGACTGCACACTGCCCACAGTAAGACAATGCAAGGTGAAAAATAACATCTTCCTGATCTGATTAGGACGCATTTAGAAAAAAAATGCCACTTAGAAGAAACATTCTGACAAAGACAATCCAATTTCCTAAGCTCACTGGTGTGAAAAAAAGCGCAAGGTTTCTAGAATTCATTTTGACCTTCGAAGAATTACGATAGTTTTATCAAGGTTTTGAGGACGCTGTCAGCCTTGCATCTGTTTTCGAGCTGTTTTCGACCCCTTTCTGTTGAAAGTGATCCTGTGCATGTGCAGATGTAACTGACTGACCTGCAAGGTAATTCCAGTTTTAATGACAAATCTTTTTACGTTAAAACTGTCCAGGACGTCTACATTGTTTCTCTGAAGTAGATTTTCCAAGGTTCCATAATGAGGTAGCAAAAAGGCTACAATATTTTGAACGACATATTAGTGTGAAAGGTATTCTTTACGTTATGAACCTAAATAAGTCACGATTAGGTGGCAACTTCAGAGTGAATCTCTGCGAAATTGTCTGCATCTGTCCGTAAGGCGACATTTTGTACCAGATAAAAATTATGTCTTTAGCGCCAAAAAATAATTAATACTAAAATGTTGTTTTCTTCGTGAAATGTGAAACGTAAAAGCAAGTCATATGCAGTACGACTGCACTGTCATTTAAATGCGGCGTGTTCGCTGTTTCCCCTCTTCCCCCAAATGGTTCAAATGGCTCTGAGCACTATGGGACTTAACATCTATGGTCATCAGTCCCCTAGAACTTAGAACTACTTAAACCTAACTAACCTAAGGACAGCACACAACACCCAGCCATCACGAGGCAGAGAAAATCCCTGACCCCGCCGGGAATCGAACCCGGGAACCCGGGCGTGGGAAGCGAGAACGCTACCGCACGACCACGAGATGCGGGCCCTCTTCCCCCTCCTCGCGCTCAGACGGCGCAGCGTGTTGGTGGGGGGAAATGTGAAGCGATGCTGAGTTCTTTGGCACTCGGGCCCAGGTATGGGCCGCGATCCGAAATCTTGGCCACCCCTGCCGTATACAGCCATTTAAAGTATTAATACACTTGAAACATCCTGCAGATTAAAACTGGGACTCGAAATCAGCGTGTTTGCCCTTCGCAGGCAAGTACTCTACCAACTGAACTACCCAAGCAAAACTCACGTCTCCTGCTCACTGGTCTAGTTTCTTCAGTTCCTCATCTTCTACCTTCCAAACTTCACAGAAATTTTCCTGTGATACTTCCACAAATAAAATCCAGATCATGGTATTCCAAGGCTCACAATCTATAATTTGTGAATTTGTATTATAAAACAAACATATTGCACTAATTAACATCTTCATATTCAAAGGCTGTGAAGTACTCGGAGGAATTATTACTGAAAAAAAAGTTGAAAGACTCAATACATTGTCTGAAACCATCAAAAGACTGCTGAGTGAAAAAGTACGCCAAAGGTTGAAAGTTATCTCAGTTCTCTGCGGACTATAAGGAACCGAAAAATGGAATGTGAAATCTAGAACACACAAAATATTCCAAGCAGCCAAGACGAGAATTTTTAGAATGATCTAGGAAGCAACAAGAAGGGGCAGATTAAACTATGAGACCATCTAGCATACTGTAGGAAGTAATAACGTAAATGAAAAGATCAAGACATAACAAAAATGTTAATGACATATAGAAAGAATGCACGATGAACATTTACCATAAAAACTGTTACAGTACACCCATAAAGGATGCAGCGACGTCGGTAGGCGCAAGAGAATATGAATAAGTCAACAATTCGCTACAGACCAACGGTCTACTCTTAAAGGGAAGGAAAAAAAGATGGACCGGCCCCTTAATAAAGGGTGACAATTATTGAACTACGCGAAAAAGAACGTAAATTAGTTACACATTACGGCGTGCACACCAGTCAATGTGTAAACGTTACTACAGGTATTCGAATTTCGGTTATGACATGATCAATGTGCTTGCCATCATTGGCGATGATGTGGCGCAGACGAATAAAGAAATTCCGCATGACCCGCTGAAGTGTCGGAACATCGATGCTGTCAATCTTATGAATGGATGTTTTCAGCTCAGCAATGGTTTTGAGCTTATTGCTGTACGCCTTCTCTTTAATATAGCCCGACAAAAAGGAGTCGCATGTTTACAGATCCGGAGAATATTGCGACCAATCGAGGCCCATGCCAGTGGCATCTGGGTATCACAGAGCCAAAGTGCTCCTGCAGGAAATGAAACAGTGTCCTGCTTCTATGCGGTCGAGCTCCGTCTTGCATGAACCACGTCTAGTCAAAATCTGGGCAGCTTTGATGATATCATCTTCCAAAACATTCACGTAACGAACGGTAGTCACCGTGCAATCAAGGAATATCGCATCGACTATTCTGTGCCTGGACATTTCACACCACACGGTCACCCGTTGACGGTGAAGAGACCTCTCCATCGCGAAATGCGGATTGTGAGTCCCCCAAATGCGCCAATTTTGCTTATTGACGAACCCATCTAAAGGAAAGGAGCATTCTACAGCTACATAGTTACTCTGCAATTCACAATTAAGTGCCTGGTAGAGGGTTCATCAAACCATTCTCATACTACTTCTCTACCATTCCACTCTCGAATGGCGCGTGTGAAATAGGAACACCTAAATCTTTCGGTTCGAGCTCTGATTTCTCTTATTTTATTATTATGATCATTTCTCCCTACATAGGTGGGTGTCAACAAAATATTTACGTATTCGGAAGAGAAAGTTGGTGATTGAAATTTCGTAAATAGATCTCGCCGCAACGAAAATCGCCTTTGTTTCAGTGACTGCCACCACAACTCGCTTATCAGTGACACTCTCACCCCTATTGTGCGATAACACGAAACCAGCTGGCCTTTTTTGTACTTTTTCGATGTCCTCCGTCAATCCTACCTGGTAAGGAATATTCCAGAAGAGGACCTACAAGTGTAATGTAGGCCGTCTCTTTAGTGGGTTTGTCGCATCTTGTAAGTGTTCTGCCAACAAAGCGCTGTCTTTGTTTCGCCTTCTCCACAATATTATCTATGTGGTCTTTCCAATTTATGTTGCTCGTAATTGTAATTCCTAGATATTTAGTCGAATTCACAGCCCTTAGATTTGTGCGATTTATCGTATACCCAAAGTTTGTCGGATTTCTTTTAGTACCCATGTGGATGACCTCGCACATTTCTTTGTTTAGTGCTAGTTGCCACTTTTCGCACCATACAGAAATTCTCTCTAGATCATTTTGTAATTGGAATTGATCGTCTGGCGATTTTACTAGACGGTAAATTACAGCGTCATCTGCAAACAATCTAAGGGGGCAGCTCAGATTATCACTTAGATTATTTACATAAATCAGGAACAGCAGAGGGTCTATGACACTACCTTGCGGAACACCAGATATCACTTCTGGTCTACTCGATGATTTACCGTCTATCACTACTAACTGTGACCTCTCTGAGAGGAAATCACGAATCAAGTCACACAACTGAGACGATACTTCATTTGCACGCAATTGGATTAATAGTCGCTTGTGAGGAACGGTATCAAAAGCCTTCTGGAAATCTAGGAATATGGTATCGATCTGAGATCCTTGTCGAAAACATTCATTGCACAAGAACGATAATTTCTGAATACGTGTGGGTTAAGCATCAATAAGTCATTTTCTTCAAGGTGATCATAATGTTCGAGTACAGTATATGCTCCAAAATCCTACTGCAAATTGAGGTCAGTGATAAGGGTCTGTAATTCAACGGGTTACTCGTATTTCCCTTCTTGAATATTGGTGTGACCTGTGCTACTTTCCAGTCTTCAGGAACAGACCTTTCGTCAAGTGAGCGGTTGTATATGATTGGTAAGAAAGGCGCTATTGTGTCTGCGTACTCTGAGAGCAACCTGATTGGTATACCATCTGGACCGAAAAGACTTGCCTCTCTTAAGTGATGTGAGTTGTTTCGCAACACCAAAGATATCTACTTTTATGTCACTCATGATAAGAGCTGTTCGTCCCTAAACCAAATCATACTGCGCATACTAATTGCCACCATGCCCCGGGACCAATAGTGCAGTCTGAAAGTCTTACCGCAAACCGTTGAGAAACTATGGCGATTTTATATGATGTAGTTCAAGAATTTTCATCCTGTAGGTAACTGTAAAATGAGTAACTAAAACTGTAAGCATTACAGTGTATCTACAGTAGTGCTCATAGCCGCGCTGGAGGATAACAGAACATATCCATACTCCGAGTGTGCTGCGCCACAGAACCGCGCAGGCCGTGCGTGGAGCGCCAACGGAACCAGCAAGCAAGCGGAATTCCGACAGATTCTAAGCGAGGCCGTTGTCAATGCGCGCCTCTGAGCATAGAGAGCGAAATTCACTTCAAGTAGAGTTCGAGCGCGGGCGAAGCGAACTGTGTTTGCGAGCGCACAAACAAGGTTTCCGACAGCAGCGGAACGGCTGCCAAACGCCCGTTCCTCGCAGAATACCTACTCCACAAATTCCAGCGCCGGCATAGGGAAAGGAATTGGCAGTAGCGGTTAATACGTTCAGTCGTGAGATATGCTTTGTGGCTGCGAACAGGCGCTGCGGGTGGTTTCGCGTTCCGGAATATGCCAAACGAAATACTCGCCATGCTCTGCCGATTACGTTGCCCACGATTTGTAAATGCTAACAGTCTACAGCACTGGACATCAGTGGCTAGATTAAAATAATGTTTTATTTGAGTTTATCACTGCTGCAGGGATGTGGTTAAGTAGTCATTTTAATGTGACTGTCTCTAACACATTTAGAGCGCAACATAGTTAAAATACAAATAACGAAAGTATCATTTATTAGTTAGTCGTAAGACAATGACGAGGACCTAAATAGTATAACTCATCAAGTTCATTTATTTGAGATAACTCGAAGTATTGAAGTTAGAAAATTTTATAAAAGGTTGGTACTTGGCTTAATAGGCAGAAGTGCTCAACACCACTCAAGTTGAATGGAAAAGACTGGCATGTAATAAATGGTAACATCATACAATAAAACATTTTTCCACACTACTGGACTTAACAATCCAAAATACAAGAATAGTGTTTCTTAATGTAGCATACCATTTAGAAGTGTAAGGGTGCATCCGATTATGTACACCAACACTTCGTGGGCAACTGGTCACAGATAAACCTTAGCACCGAGATACGCTCTTCCGATCACTGAGTTATACTATATCGATCATCGTTAACTTGTGGAAGTGACATAGCGCTGGTTGTCAATGGCAGAAACCGAAAGGAGCAGTACCGTGTCTTTATTATGTGCCCAAGTTTCATAGATATCTGGCATCTACATTTCCATTAACATATTAATAACTTACAGCATCCGTTTCACAAGTTACTACAGCTGTAATGGAATGAGATAACGAACTTGCAGCATGATGTAAGTGCAAAACAGGTACGCAACTTGTCTTATAATTCAACTAAATAGCTGTAGCTCCGTCATAAGATGCTTTGAGAAGCATTTTTTTTATTTGCTGGTGGTGACTACTTTCGAACACCTATGTCCATTTTCAAACCTTCCGTATCGTAAATATGACAAATACAGGAGATAGCCTCTGTACAAAAACTGCCAAGGCAGTAATGATCAAACGGTACTATGGACATTAGAGAACCTCTAATTTCCGTCCTGTAGGGTGTCTTTACTGTCGTTGAGTCGACCATAGTGCCACTTTGACCATTATTGCCGGGCTATCGCCTGTATTTGTCACGCTTACGGTAAGAATGGTTTGAAAATGAACATAGGTATCCGAAACTAGTCACCATCACGAAATTAAAAAAATGTAACTTATGACGAAGCTACAACCATTTAGTTCAAAAGTCATAATTTTGTTACACCTTTGTTCTATACAAAATACTGTGCTAAGATGTAAGCCTGTGCTGTTTTCCTATCTTCCTCGCCAACAACAACAGCAATGAAAGGACATCTGGATAAAACGAAGTACAATAATAACTAAATATACTATTTTCGTAGTAACTTTAGTTTTGCACAGCATTCTGCAATATTTTAAGACCAGCCCACATGCAACCTCTTGTCTTCCTCCTTAATAACGGTTACAACAAAAGATCGTCACGGTAAAAATATGAACAAGTAAAAGAACACATAATTCTAGAATTGAAAATCCATACATGATAAAATCTTGTTAAAAATCAGTGTAACCAAATTCGAGGCACTGCCAACACTCACAGTCTTTCTACTTAACGAAAGCAGCAATAAAAGAACATCCGGATACAGCATAAATAAGTTAATTGAAAAATTACAAATTAAAGCGGCATATGTAGCAGCAAGAATGAGACACCTAACTATTTTCGTTGATCCACTATGGATTGTGAGACGACGGCTGGCATAAACTTCTTGATGCAATAATTTACCCACAGCCGTATGTATTGTAGAAATTTATTTTATTTTATGAACTTCTGTGTGCTACCAGTTTCGGCATTACATTGATGCCATCACCAGGCCCCACTCGTCATAGTCGTAAAATCGCTATACACGGAAGGTGCCATATAACTGGATCCGTGTATCAACACAGAGCCTGTGTCGCCTGGCCATCAAGAGCTGTTGCAGGACGATTGATTCACGGATCCAGTTATATGGCTCCTTCCATGTATAGCGATTTTACGACTATGACGAGTGGGGCCTGATGATTGCATCAATGTAATGCCGAAACTGGTAGCACATAGAAGTTCATAAAATAAAATAAACTTCTACAATACATGCGGCTGTGGGTAAATTATTGCATCAAGAAAAACCTAACTGTCTGTCCATAACCGCAGATTCAACCATTAGAGTGCGAAAAATATTGTACCAAACAATATTCTAACCAATTTCCACATGTAATTATCTTTGTTGTTAACAACTGTAGGACTAAAAAGAATCGGATAAAAGAAGTATATAAACATGAAAATTATAAAAAATGAAAGAACGATGGCGGGACTCTCAATAATTATGTGGATGGGTAAATGTTATATAAATCAAGGGTGTGCAAAGTTGCTAGTACCGCCAATACCCCTCAGTGATTGCGTTAGTGGTGCAAAGAGGAAAGAAAAAGAATTGTATGATTACTTCGCACCATTTGTTTCACAAATATTTACTTTATTCAATAAATACAGTTACAACAATGTCATCTCAATAGAACTCAGTTCAACAACCCCCCCCCCCTGTCTTCTTTCCGGAAATGAATGAAAAGTCAGCAAAAACTTCACAAAAACCGAACTTGAGGGGACGGGCCCCATCAGATAAGGAGCGGCGGTGTGTGCATCCCTGATATAAATGGCTTATGTCAGACAGGCATTCCTTAAATTCTTCTGCCCTTCGAACTAAACAGCATGCTATCGATCGAGGTGTGTATCGATCTATGACTCCACAATTGTAAGAAATCGATTGTCAACAACCTAAAGGCCGACTGGGAGAACTCATATTTTACTTTGTACATATTGACAAATGCTGCAGAATTATACGCATTTCTGACATGAGAACTCGAATACTAATAAGCTCACAAGTGTTTTGGAGTATTCTTAATTCAGGTTGTAAAGTGTCACGTAGTCCACCATCTGAGCTCAACTATTGTGTTTTCCCCAGCATTACTAACATAATATTCGAAGTGTGAGGCACTCGTAGAGTACATTGTGGTAACAGGGTGATGGGAGAAAGCTTTAAGAAGTGCCCAGACAAAGTTGACAAAACTAGATTCACATTCTTGATTTATCCAGAAAAAGGTAGTGACAAGCACATATTACAAGGTCATTCAAGCCAAATAATTCTTTAGTAAAATATAAACGATTTTGATGTCGAAATGTCAATTTTTGGCGTTCTGGAGTCAGACTAGTAATACTTACCGGACGAAAGAACCTCTGTATTGTGCGGAAACCTCAGAATGTGATTAAAACTAAGGATTTTTTTATCCCTCCGAATCATTTTTTGGGCAGAAATGTGAAATTTGAATTAACAGCTGCACTACATTGTCAAAGTGAAGTTGTAGGTTGCCTATTGCATTAAGAACTGATGAAACTAACATGAGCTGATGGAATAAGTCCTCGTTTATTGAAACTGTGCCTTGTATATGGCCCAGTAATCAATTTCATAACGCAATCAGCCGTTAAATAGTGAGAGAAATTGCATTTCAACAGAAGCTACGTACAGGAAACTGCACAACGTGGCACTGACGTACATGATTGAACATCACACATTGAGAAAATCATCCCGAAAATCCTATTTCAGTTACAAAATGTGGATGTGGTTGAGTTGCAGCCAACACAATGCAGTGGGATGATTCCTTACGTATGTCCTCACTGTGGCTTAATCTGAAAATTGCCTATCACTGAAAATGTCTCACCGAAGCAGTTCAATAATGATGCACTGTGATTCGAAGACAAAATCTGCGTATACTACTGCATAAGCTGAAGACATGACTCCCCTGTCCTTTGGAAATTATATATTTGTCACAAAACACTCTTAAGCCAAATCTGTCATAGCAGTCTGCATTCAAGAAAGAGCACCTACACTTATCTTTCACAACCTGAAAATTAGTCATCCATTACAACGGGATATCTGTCATTAACAACTTGGGAGAACGATGTACGATTGAGCTACTTGATTGTACCTTGTGGAGACAATATGGATGTTGCCAACAAGTGTACTCAGTATGACATCACAAAAAGTGTGCATCAAAATTACGTTCGAAAATTAAATAAATGATCTGATGGAGCAGAAATGAAAGAGAATAATATCGAACTGATACTCTATATTAACTTCAAAGTAATCAAATAAGAGCATATACTACGTAGGAATGACAATACACGTGAATATGATTCGAATTTCTAGCAATCCCAGAAATGCAAGTTATATAACCGCGTCTTCCAGTATGGCATCGAACACTCAAAAATGCAGGTGAGAATGAGAAAACTGAGTGCATAATGCAATGCATTCAGTAACTACTACGCAATCCTTTAAACAGGTCCCAACTTAGGAAAAACGAACTGTTTCTCAACCCCTGTAATGCTTCACGCCCGACATCGGGACCACACGGCAATCGCATTTTTGCATTTTTTAAAATTTTTTTATAGCTATAGTACGTGAAGTTCATAACACAAATATGAATCAGTAGAAGTAGTTCGATCCAACTCTCAAAAATTCTTGAAAAAATCGTGTCAGTTATCCAGTCATCTGTAATGTATTAAAGGAAGGTCAGCCGACAAATCTTGTGGATGTGTGGCTGTGTGGCTGTTTAAGAACACCGTGTTTAATAACTCTGCTTTTGTGACAGTCGAGCTGCAAAGGTATTGATTGTATCTTGCCGCTCGTGTAACGCACATACTACCAGAATCTCTCTACACTTTCTGCCAGAATTCGAGACACAATTTTCTTCATTCAAGTCTGCGCTATGTTTTGAGTTTCAGTAAAACATGGCCAATCTTGGAGATTTTGCAGCCTTTTAAATTTGGCATTCTTCTTTCATTGTTTCTGTAACAGGGTTCTGATCTGTTTTGTGTACCACCGTCATTCATTTCGTATAGGCCTGTATCTACCAATTATGTTCGACAGTATTTCTGTGAATTTAAGCCACATATGGTCTACGCTTACATAGTGTGGAAGAAGTGGGCACTGTCTCTTAGAAAGGTTTAAGTGAATTTTTATCTGCTTTTAGTGTTCCGTTCCTAAATCGATAGATAACGGAACCCTTACAGCATCACTTTTATGTCTGTCTGTCGTCCGATTCTTAAAAACGTTGTTTCTCAAGAACAATAGACGCAACAAGTTGAAATTCGTGCTACAATGTAGTGACTACAGTTCCTCGGCTGCACAAAAGACTGAAGCCTCAAAGTAATTGCAGTCAAGAGTTGCGGCCTTTTATGTTACATATTTTGATACTCGCTATCTCACTCATCAAATCTTGTAGGGTAATCGCCATTGACTTTGAATCATGAAATTTGCAAGAAGCTAGGTTTCACAGTATATTTAAAGTAAAAAAATTAGAAAGCCGTTAATTTGTAATTATGTCACCCGAAAAATATTTCTTGTCATTTATTAGTCGATTGTCTGTCTGTGCAACCGTCTGTTAACATCCCTTTTTCCAGCAATGGCTTGACGTATCATGTTCAGACATGTGTCGCATACTATACGGTCTCGTGGCGGTGTAACAAACGTAAGGTTCTGAGTCCCGGTAATTCAAAACATACGAACGTTTCTGTCACATGTTTTGATACAAGCGGTTTCACTCATCAAGACCTGTAGGGTACTTCCCTTTGGTCTAGAATCATATTTGGCAACATGTAAGGTTTCACGGCAGAACTAAAGAAAAATTCCGAAAACTATCAATTTGTAATTATTTCACACGAAAAAAAGTATCATTTGTTACCTGACTGTCTGTACGTAGCAAGCTCATATTTATGTAAGATACCACAGTATATAGCCTCTTGGCAGTATAGTACATATAACTTCGGGGCGTTGAATGTCAGGAGTATGGAAGGGAAACTAGAAAATACGGTAAGGGAAATGCTAAAGCTGAATCTAGATACAGTGGGACTCTGTGAAGTGAAATGGAAAGAAGACAAAGTCTTCTGGTCAGTTGAGTATAGGGCAATATCAACAGCAGCATAAAATGGTATAACGGAAGCTGGATTCATTATGAATAGGAAGGACGGGCAGAAAATGTGCTACTATGAACAGTTCAGTGATATGGTTACTCTTACCAGAGTCGACAGCAAAGCAGCACCGATAACAATAGTCCAGGTATACAGTGCAAGCCGAAGATCAAGAGACAGAAAGCATATGAAGAGTCATTCAGTATGTAAAGTGAGATTAAATTCTAATAGTCATGGGGTATTGGAATGCGGTTTACGGTAAGAAGTAGAACTGAGAGTTTCTAGAGAATATGGGATTGGTACTAGAATTGAGCGAGCAGGAAGACTAATGGAGTCCTGCAGTAAATACCATTTAGTAATATAGAATACTCCGTTCAAGGATCACAAGAGGACGAGGTATACTTGGGAAAAGCTGGGAGATACGGTTTCAGTTATATTGCATCATGATCAGGCAGAGATACCGAAATTAGGTATTGAATTCTAAGGCGTACCCAGGAGCACGTAGATTCAGATCACGATTTAGTTATGATAAAGAGTATGCTGAAAATTAAGAAACTAGTCAGGAAGCGTCAGTGCGCAAAGACATGGGATACGAAACTTCTGAGGAACGAAAAGATGCGCTGGAAGTTTTCTGACGCTGTAGATACAACGATAAGGAGTGGTTCAGTTGGCAGTTCAAATGAAGAGGAGTGGACGTTGCATGGGGGCTTAATTAAATAAAATGATAATTTTAATTTTAGTAGCTGTACGTACGATTACGAGGTCTCGTAACCGGTTGGCCCTGACTAGTATTAGTACGCAATCTGACTGCATAGAATAACAACAAAGAATGAAACAAAACTTCCGTCAACATAATTAATTTATTAAGTCTCAGCAACTATAAAAGCTACGAAACAAAAACTACGAACAACAAAGCACAAGTGTAACTGTTCTGTGTGTGGAAGTGTGATTCAACGTACACATCTGGCACGGTTCTTCCTCAAAAAGACAAGATATTTTAAATACCATTTACACTGAATTAATTAAAAAAACTGAAATACTATACTTGCACATAGAAACCAGAATTACGCTCTAATACATCAACACAAGCCAGATGCTTTGTTGACTGAACCTGTGACCAAGAGGCATTGTTTAAGACATTTGAAATAAAAATAAAAAATTTATTAGCTTCATATATATTGACGAAACATACACTCTGATCATTACAACATCCGCAATCGAACAGCATCGGCTGTCTAGCTCATCAGAACAACTGCATACAACACGCTCACAACTAGTCACGGCTACATCGGAACTCCTACTGCCTGCTTCTCAAAAAACACTCTCCACTACCACATCTCTACAAGCACTGTCCACTACCAGATCTCTAGAAGCACTGTCCACTACCAGATCTCTACAAGCACTGTCCACTACCAGATCCCTACAAGCACTGCCAGTGGAGGCGGCTGAGTAATACTCTTTGGCGCAATCTCTGGTGCTGTGACTATGTAGCCACCTTTCATATGCCCTCCTCCACGGGCTACAATTTTATGGTATTTTTGCCAACATTGGTGGTGAAAATACCACCAAATTCGTCCAAAAAAAATGAAGACAAAAATTAAAAAGTAATATTAATAAGTAAATATCATAACTAAATAAATTTTTGCTTTGCACTGACCCTTCAATAACCTAATATATAAAATACAGTAAGGAATACAAATGCTTGCATACATATGATTTTACATAATAGTTTACACAAGTATCACGTGGTTAAACAATTCAATCAATAGCGTCAGCAATGATGAATAAGTGCAGGTAAGAGTCTCGTAACATGTCAAACAGTAAACACACAAAAAATCAGTTTATACAAATATTCACATAAAATCCTTTCAATAGTTCAATAAACAAGTAGAACTCCTCAGAGTAGTTGACAGTTCCAACAGTAGCAACCAGCAATGATCAACAGGTGCAAATAGCAGTCTCATAACATTTCATCAGCAGTATTTAAACAGCTTCAACAGTAGCACCCAAAAATGGCGAGCAGGCGCAGACACCAACAAGTGACATTATCTCAGTAGAAGCAGTCCATAAGTGGCACCCAGTAATGTTGTGCAGACACCAACAAGTGACATTTCAGTAGAATCAGTTCCTTCAGTGGCACCCAGCAATGTTGAGCAGGTGCAGACAGCAACATGTGACATTATTTCAGTAGAAGCAATTCCATCAGTGGCACCTAGCAATGTTAAACAGGTGCAGACAGCAACAAGTGACATTTTAGTAGAAGCAGTCCATCAGTGGCACCCAGCATTGTTGAACAGGTGCAGACACCAACAAGTGACATCTCAGTAGAAGCAGTTCCAACAGCAGCACCCAGCAATGTTGAACAGGTGCACGTAACAGTCCATAATATTCACTATCACTAATCAGACAGTTCATCAGAGTTCATTAGCAGAAATTAAACATTTCCAAGTGGCACCCAGCAATGTTGAATAGGTGCAAGCACGAACAGTTTGAATGCACACACAATTGCTTTTACAAAATTATTATCAATGCTCTTACACTAAACATACAAATTATAATAAACACACAAATGATATCAGATAATTGTCATTAACTATTACAAATACACAAATATCAGTAAAGCTATAATATTTATGGGTGTCAGTGCAAGCCACAACAAACAAGTAAAATAATATTTAGGAGATAGGTCGGTACCAATTATTTGGGATTAGGAAAGGAAAACACACAAAAACACTCACTCATCTTCCATCCACATATTAAGTACTACTGTGTAATTGAATAGCGTTAACTGTGTAAATGCAATTCTGTCAAAATTTGATGCTCAATATGTGTATCAAGTAGTAGTGACAGCAGTGTATAACAGTCAATAATAGTTAATCAACGTCATAGTCATCATGTCAAGACCAATGTTTGCCAAGCCAAATCAAAATGTACGGTTGCTGAACAACTGTCAGTGTGCCAAGATATGCAAATGCTTCCTCTCAAAAAAAAAGTATATACTGCTTAGTGATTTAACAAAGTGTGTGTGTGTGTGTGTGTGTGTGTGTGTGTGTGTGTGTGTGTGTGTGTGTGTGTGTAGACAATCTTACCACTTGAGTGTTTTAGTCTGCCATCTTCATCCTTCATCCTCATCCAGTTATAGACCAACAAACAAAAAAAAAAAACAATGCTTCTCACTTACTTCACCTCTTATCCACCAAAACTCCAATAATCATCAACTTCACACAATCTCAATACCTCAATAATACCCCTTCAATACGTTGATACATATAAACCTTATTACCAATATCATTTCACTTCCATAACAACTCTTTCCTCTAGTCAGTCTCCTGGAACAAGTACAGATAAAATCCTAGTGCAAACATCAATTCATCATCCCATACAATCCGAAGACAATGTCCACACACAACCTCTGTGTAATGCATCTGACCCAAATCTTCTACTCATTATGAATTATAAAATACATTTTGGTTACCTTGTCCATCATTAAATAAAAGAAATGCATACATGACCTCTAACAGCCTTTAGTTTGAATAACTCTCAGTAAGAAGTACGAGTACGGAGTGTGAATGATCATAATATTTCACAGTGTGTACACCACTTCAAGATTCATGGCAAAACAGAAGCAAACATGTGGAGTATTTCTTGTGTCAAGTGTCAGTTGCTATTTCACTTGCTCACGAAGAATGCAGTGTAATAACTGTCAATGGTCTTAACCTAGTGTTGGTATGTCATGTCGTTATCTTCCTTTCTATTAGCATAAATTTATACAGCTTCCACAAAACCTCCAGCTCATATGACTTCAGTGAAGTTTCTTGTACCAATGTCGTTCATAGCATTATAGCAGTTCATTTTCTTATCTTAAAATATAAGGCACTGAGCGTAAGCAAAACATGCAATAGCGAGACAGTATACCAGTAGAGAACAGAATGTCAACAAGTGGATGCAGCACAATCCCTACAACGAGGCTCTGCCAAGCAAACAATCTATAGTTAATACCATAGTGTGACCTAAACTCTATGTTCGTACACAGTACATCAGCATTTCTATATACCAAATTAAAGAGTAGTTATGACAACAAACAGAAATGTGTAAATATGCAATCCATACGCAAAGCAGCAAATATGTATCTTACATAATGAACAGGTCATTAGCATCATATGAGCATAAGCAAATAAATGTTCATATGTAATCTTAATAAGTAAACATGAAGGAGCAAGCAGATAAATCACAAAGTGTAACCTACATACATAACCACATCAGCACAATTAATCAGGTGACAATTATAATTTAAATAAATACGCACAGCAGGCACATAATAGAAAAAAAGTGACATCAGTGAAAAAGTATAGCAGCCAAGCGATGCATAATAAGCACAAGTAACAACCCTGTTCAATCAATCATTGTCAAAATCAGCAAATGTACGCAAGCACGTCGCTTCACAAGTAAATTCATAGAACATGAAATTTAGCACAAAGTATAAATCACGTAATCGCGAGCAGCAAATTACGTCTAAAGTACGTACCTAAGCGGAAATATATTTCCTGAAAAATAAAGTCAATTAATAGTTACCTTTTTAGTTTATTAGTTTCTTCTTCGAAATTACATTCTTCCTGAAAGTTTCTCGATAGCAAGTTCTCTTAACGTGGGACACACACAGAATTTACCTGAAGGTCTTAAATATTTTATACATCCGTATCCTGAAAAATACTGAACGTTAATAACATAATTTATCAACTCACTATAGCTTTATACTGAATTTATTCGGAGAAATTAGACTGTGTATTTGTTTACGGCTGTCAGTGCATTCGCACTGAGCGCTCGATCAGCTGTAGGTACGCGTGACGTAGGAAGAAATTGTTTGCGGTCAACGACTGCCTTGTGCGCCGCGCAGACTTGACTGTTGCTTTGAGTATGTGCCGCCGCCGGAACACGGCGCGGTATCCTTGTACTCTCTGCGTGTTTACATGTAACTGTTAGTCTCTCAAAAGTATGTCATTCCACAAAAATTTTAACTTTTATACATGATGTATTTTCTTAGAGCGCCGAGATTTAAGAGTTTCTACTTTGACAGTGTTATGAATAATTTTGCGAACTCTTGAGGTTCTTGGTGTGATCGATGAGGAAAGAAATAAATGAAATATGCTGACATCTCACACCTACCTCCATTACCAAATTAAATATTCGTTGACACTTTAGCCGTTATGTTATCAATCTGTCCATTCTTTCAGAGAAATTAGAGCATAATAGCATTTTACATCCTAAAAGTCAGGCACCTGTTCGTTACTCATTCGATTTACCCACTTACTGCAGAACTTTCGTCTGTAGCATACTTAAAATAAAAGGTCTTCTCTTGAGTGTCCTATTTTACATCCACGTTTCATTTACGTGGAAGACGACACTCCACTAAATATTTTCAAAGAGATCTTTTTGCTTTGTAATTTATATTCGGTGTTAAGAGATTTGTTTTTCAGCAAGGTTTTTCTTTATGTTGCCAATCTCCATTCACTGGCCTCTACTTCTTCCATATTCAGTTATGTTGCGGGCTTAATAACAAAATTCATCTATTAAATTTTGTCCCCCATTTCGCAACATAGTTGTCTCAGCATTGCCTGAATGTATTCGATGACATTCTATCCCCTTTTTTATAGTTTAGTTGATGTTTATCTTACAACATCTGTTTGAGATGCGATCCATATGTTCAACAGTGCTAGGAAGACCTTTACCGTCTCTGATGGAATTAAGGTATCGGCAAACCTCTGAATTTTTACTTCTTTTCTTCGCACTTTAAATTCCCTTCGAAATTTCTAGTTTGTCCTTCTCATGGATTACTATTTTCCCTTGTAAAGATCTAGTAACATGGATGATGGCTTTCAACCGACTTACTACATTCACAATACTGCCTGCCAGCCTTTCATCTCGTGTGACTCTTTCAAATGAGTATCTGGAACGTAGATGCGATAGTAAAAGATACGATGTTATTTGGGATTACGATATGCTGTAGCATCAGAATATTACTTAGCAAATTCAGAGATAAAATTCAACAAGCTGAAAAATTAGGACTGTACTAAGATGAAAAAAAAAAGACGAAATCAACTTTTTTGTGGGAGATTCTTGTGTTTGAATGGGTTGAAGAAGTCCTGGAAACTTTTAAATTCCAGTATGGAACAGAATCTGAGTGGGAGAGGCGCTATTTTTACACTTCTGTATCAGCTTATTCATGAGTCCAACTTATTGCGTTTCATCTGCACAGAATTTAAAACTGAATTTATCTGGCATTTTTCCAATCTATTCAAAATGAAGCACCACTTTTTAAATCATAATTAAACTGCGAATCCTCAGGCACGGCACGAGTTCTGCCGCTTGCGTCGAGAGTCGCCGGCGGAGTGGTGAAGTGGAAGTATTGGAGACGCGGCCTCGGGCCGAAAAAGTTGGCGGGAGTCGGATGCCTGGCAGACAGGCGTTCGTTTGTACACAAGCCGCTCAAGGCTTGCGACGCCTCATTAATTTGCATGCATGAAAAGGCGGGTCGCCTCGTCGCAGCAAACAGCCGACAGTGGCTGCCTGCTGCTGCGAGAGTTTTGAGGGGCGATGAAAAATTTCTCATCCCACAGTTTGTTACTTCTAACTGAAAGAATCCAATTAAACGCATCTTCTGATACTATAAACAACAACGAAGCGTAAAGCACTTTTAAAAGTAAGCTCGCCTTTCTCCACCCTCGAGTTCATAAAAATCCTAAGTGTTTCAGAAAGATTCTTCCGATTTCAAAAGAGATACCGTCTATGTAAATCGAGATAAAAATTTAATACGAATTTCAACTTAAGCTCTTGTAAGGTAGTAGAATACAGGAGATGCGATGTGCACCGTATACCAGCTCCGCAGCAGTGACAAAATTTGCTATGTTGTGTGGCAGGGATCGTAATCTTTTTTTTTTCGTCGTTTTATTTGAGACACTTACTGAGCGGAGGGGCAGCTAGAGAGCTTATGGATGTGTCATGACCATTTCTCATGTGTACGCGCATCTTGCCATTAAAATGGCGAATAAACAAAAATTATTCTCCCACTGGAGCTATCTGGTTGTTCGGAAACTACAGAAATAAGACGAGCTATTGCGTGCTCTGTGTGAAGCACCTTTATGTTTAGTAAGTGCTGTCTTAGAAGCCAACCACACTCAAAAGTATTTACAGGTTCTTGGAGTCAGCTTCAATAAAGTTAATTGCTACGAAGCTTAAATCTCTGTTTGAAAGAAACAGAAATTATCTTGTTGAGAGAGCACTTCGATTTGTGGAGGACATACATCACGAGATGGTGAATCCCGTGGAAAAAATTGGAACTATCAGAAAGAAGAAAATAACGCCGGGAGAGAAGGATGCAGGCAAGAAGCTGACCTTGCACATGGAACTGAGACGATCAATGCTAGAGCGGATATGCAGCTTATTACAGGAAATTGATACCCACTGCAAAGTCGTGGAGGTATATGAGATCATTTTGCTGCATTAGAACCCAGCAACCCGTTTTAAAACTCAGAAACGTAGCAACACCTGGCTGTGAATATTTAGGCGACAATTTTTATGAGATTTATGAATATAGTACCTGGGGTATCGTACAGATATTGCTTTGCCACAGTAAAAATGGCAACGCCAATCGATACCAGACGTATTAGTGAAGTGTTGATGCAGTCAGCAATGAGGTATGGGAGGCACTCCAGAAAATCGTGCTTCCCTGTCAGTATCAACAGGGCAATCACACTGAACATGCCATGCTCACCCCAGTTTGAGAGTTTAGCTAGCACAGCCGTCGTCATAGTACAGAACCAAAGAGTCGTTAAAGTTACAGATAGACGTACAGTTTTGTCAAGGTTGAACATGGTACCTCGAAAGAACAGCTTTTTAATTAGCACATCAAGTGACGCTTTGCTAGCCCATGACAGTTATTAATTATCCAGTACTCCTGTGAAAAAGACGTAAATCTTTCATTCACTACTGTAATAAAGTGAACTAATATTTCATGTTTTCTAGTTTGATGAGCCTTCTCTTAGAGTACAGAACCTACAGTTGTGGTCGGACGAAAGAATTTTCACCTGGTCGCAATAGTATCCTCACAGAAAGTCCGCAAGTAAAATTTCTGCATGCCACCAAAGCCCTTCCTTGTAAATCCTTAAGACCCTTCCAGTTTTTTGTTCAGTATGAATTTTTCGAATCTGTTAACAACATCATTTCGGCTTAAAGATTTTTTAAACTTTCTGTGTGTCGATAGCATTAAGTGTGAGGCGTTTCTCAAATTTCAAATTAATTAACAATCACCTTGGGGCCGCTGTGAGTCAATGATGACTAGTATGGAGATTTTGTCAATAGAAAACATAGGTGTCGATTTTGATGATGCGCTTACAACATTTGCTATAGAAAAATATAGAAGGAAAATATTAGTTTTTTGTTTTCACTTACAAAATCTTTCAAAATACATGGTTTTACAGGTTTGGAAATTCACAGATTAGATACATGGTTTGAGAGTAAATCGGAGAAAGACGAAGGTAATGAGAAGTAGTAGAAATGAGAACAGCGAGAAACTTAACATGAGGATTGATGGTCACGAAGTCAATGAAGTTCAGGAATTCTGCTACCTAGGCAGTAAAATAACCAATGACGTACAGAGCAAGGAGGACATCAAAATCAGACTCGCTATGGCAAAAAAGGCATTTCTGGCCAAGAGAAGTCTACTAATATCAAATACCGGCCTTAATTTGAGGAAGAAATTTCTGAGGATGTACGTCTCGAGTACAGCATTGTATGGTAGCGAAACATGGACTGTGGGAAAACCGGAACAGAAGAGAATCGAAGCATTTGTGATGTGGTGTTATAGACGAATGTTGAAAATTAGGTGGGCTGATAAGGTAAGGAATGAGGAGGTTCTACGCAGAACCAAAGAGGAAAGGAATATGTGGAAAACACTGATAAGGAGAAGGGACAGGATGATAGGACATCTGCTAAGACATGAGGGAATGACTTTCATGGTACTAGAGGGAGCTGTAGAGGGCAAAAACTGTAGAGGAAGACAGAGATTGGAATACGTCAAGCAAATAATTGAGGACGTAGGTTGCAAGTGCTACTCTGAAATGAAGAGGTTAGCACAGGAAAGGAATTCGTGGCGGGCCGCATCAAACCAGTCAGTAGACTGATGACCCCAAAAAAAAAAAAGATACATGATAAAATATATGTCAACTGTGCAATTAGGTGACCTGACCTCCCTACTTCAGCAATAGTCACGTCTCCACCAAGTGGCTTTTGTGGACTTTTGTTGTTCATCACTGGCTCGCACTACTCACGTACACGGCCGTGGTTGCTATCGATTCGAATATCTGATATTTCTTTTTGTAATGAGCTAATTTAGGTAATTCTGTCAAATCGAGCGATTTCTAACATCGGAGACCTAGTATTTTTAAAGAAACAATGTTACATTGAAAATTCCTCTCAGATTAAAACTGTGTGCCGGACCGTGACTCGAACTCGGGACCTTTGCCTTTCGCGGGCAAGTGCCCTACCAACTGAGCTACCCAATCAGTTTTAATCTGGTCCCGAGTTCGAGTCTCCGTCCGGCACACAATTTTAATCTGCCACGAAGTTTCATATCCGCTGCAGAGTGAAAAATCTTATTCTGGAAACATCCCCCAGGCTGTGGCTAAGCCATGTCTCCGCAATATCCTTTCTTTCAGGAGTGCTAGTTCAGTTGGACTTTGTGCAGTACTCGTTATTTGCTAATTTATTTCGAGTGACATTTATCAGAAATTCGTTGAGGAGTATGCTGGCGTGAGGCCATTTCGTCATAATGATGGCAATATTAGTAATGTCCAAATCGTGCCTTCGGGATACGGAGTGAGAACCGTCAGGGTATTTAATGTTCCACCTGAGTGCCCTAATGATCTGATCGCACGTTCTCTGTCACTGTGCGGCGCTGTTTTGTCAGTTACAAAAGAAAAATGGTCGAGTGTATATCGCTAACAGCGGGGTGCGAAGTGTACGTGTAGACTTAAAAAAGCATATACCTTCGTATGTTGTCACTGGCGGCTCTCGTGCACAGGTAACACATTGGACAACCCCCTACCTGTTCGATCTGCCATTCAACAGAACATCTGCGGATGAACTGTACACGTCGACGTCCATTTCAATTTTTACGGGAACGTCCTGCAGATGGTAGTGAAATGTTTGTTCCGCTATTGAGTGAGGTAGTCGCGGGGATTGTAACACCACCCCGGCAGCCGGAACATGTTAGCGAGGCGGAGATGCAAGTTCAGGTGGAATACAGTGCCGAAGACATTCGCGGTAGGACGAACGTCGATTCGGCCCCGTCATCCTCGCCGCGACAGTTACTGCTGGATAGCAACGATGCGCCAGCCACCTCTGAAACTAAGCCGTGTGAGGTACAGGAGCGGGTGCAGATCAGTTTGCCTGAATCACCTCTATCGGTAGAGAGTGCAGCAGAAACGAAGAAATGCCGCCGAAGGAGAAGCAAAGGGAATAGTAGTAAAGAGGAAAAGTCGGATGATTTGAGAGCCGTACACATGTCAGAAAGTGGCAGCGAGACTGAACCTCAATCACCTTGCTCCGTGCGATGCGAGGACACCGCGAGGCAAGAACGCATTCGTGAACAAATCAAACACCTGAAGGCACTACTGAGCGCTGAGAGGGAACAGAGCACCGTAACGGCAAAGAGGAAGAGCGAACAGAGAAGCGAGCAGCTGCAGCAGCGCTCCCGCAGGAACTCGCTGACGTCAGTCGCAGCCCAGCGTGGTGGCCAGGCGGATGCGACCACGTTGACAGACTCAGCCGGCGGTGGCGGGCAGGGCGGCGCGCGCACCGCGCAGCACCCCGACAGCAATGAGCCGTGGTGGCGGCAGGACGAGGAGATGCAGCAGCAGCTGCTCTCGCGCGTGACCATCGCGCTGCGACCTTTCCACTCCCTGACCCGTTATAGGTTTTGACATTTCGCGTAGTACTCCAGACGTCACCAACGAGCTTGGTTCAAAGCCGTCTAGAAGGACGATCCAACACTCAGAGCTCATTGTCCTCTGAGCCATCATGTACGACAGCCAAACCTACAACATTACCACACTTAACGTCTATAGGATTGAAACTGCGGTGAAACTTTGTTCGCTAACTGATTTCCTGTATGGTACCAGCGTTGACATTGCACTCCTACAGGAGGTAGTCACAGTCTTAGAAGTGCCCGGTTACGTTCTTATTGATAACATCAATCTCTAGGATGATGTAGGCACTGCCATACTTCTGCGCGTCCGTATACCCTTTACGGATGTGCAGCGGCTGCCTAGTGGTCTTCGAGTGAATGGTGTGCAGATTGTTAACGTGTACGTCCCCTCGGGGAGCACTCATAAGAGAGACCGTTCAAATTTTTATAAAAACGAGGTTCCCATTCTTCTTAGCGCTTATCGTGCACATCTCTTCCTTGGTGGTGACTTCAATTGTGTGCTTAACGACAGACCAAACTCGTAACACGAATAGATGTATCGAACTTTAACATTTAATTCATGGCATGCGTCTTCACGACACATGGGAACAACTTCACGGTGAGCGAGTAGCGTCCACCTTCGTAACCGGTCATTCTGCCAGTCGGCTGGATAGGATCTATGTGTCCGATGCCCTCCAGCGAGACACTGAACTGTGACATAGCTCCTGTTAACATCTCCGACCATCATGCATATCAGTGTTACCTTAACCTACAATGCCAGCAAATTTACCGCGGGAAAGGCTACTGGAAACTTAATGTCAGCCATCTGCAGGATGCCCAACTTGAAGAGGAGGTGAACATAACGTGGCAACAGCTCCAGCGACACCGACGTTGTTACGCTAGCGTTGTACAGTGGTGGATTCAGTCTGCTAAGCCTAGATTACGCCTCACCCTCTTGAGCTACGCCCGACAAAAAAAAGCTTTTGGCAATAACAGACTATTGAATTTTATTATCGCTGTTTGAGAGAACTGTACAGTCACAGTCCTTATCGCGATATCGATGTAAAGATCAAACGATATAAAGCGAAAATCAGGGCGATACAACGCCAACGAATGCAAGGCATCATCGTGCGAGCCCACCCCAAGGACATTGCCGCCGAAGAACGGGCCTCTATGTATCACATCCTGAGAACGACGACACAGTGTAAAGCCATGTTGATTGAAGCCGTCGTTGATGACGCTGAGAATGCCATCACGAAGCAACGTGACATCTCGCACGTCTACGACTATTATAGTCAACTTTACAAGAAGCAATCCGTTGATGAACACTCGTGCGACGATTTTCTGAGGACCTTGAGCTGTCGCTTGTCACAAGAGGATAATACAGATCTGGAATCTGTTTTCACAGAGGACGAAATCCGACTGGCAGTCCACAGTGCAAGGAAAGGGAAATCACCAGGACCCGACGGTCTCAGCGCTGAGCTTTACCAGCGATACTGGAACCTTCTCGGTCCGACACTCCTCGAGATAGCGAATGAACTCTGGCATCTGGAAGTCATACCCAAGGCATTTACGGAAGGTATCATCTTGCCCTTACCGAAAAAAGGGAACAGCAGGAAGGTCGAAAACATGCGACCCATCACACTCCTGAATGCCGATTTCAATATCATCACCAGATCGATTAAGCTACGGATGCAAACCGTTATGTACAAGGTTTTAGGCAGTTACCAGTACAGTGCAGTGCAAGGCCGAAATGCAATCTCAGCTGTCTGCAATTTGAGGAACATCATCTGTTCTTATGCTGAAACCAAAGGACAGGGCGCTCTGATCTTTCTAGATTTTAAGAAGGCTTATGACCGTATACGTCATGACTTCCTCTTTAAAAGCATGAAGAAATTAGGATTTGTAACTCATCTCATCGACTTAATTCGCAAACTTACTACAAACGCCTCTTCACGGATTCTCATTAATGGTCATTTTACAAAAGAAGTTTCCATTGAGCAATCCATCCGCCAAGGCTGTCCTCTGTCAATGATTTTGTACGCCATTGCAGTAGAGCCGCTACTGAACAACTTAGCGCATAGCGGGATCGGGCTTAGCGTCGAGTCTGTCACTATCCCATGCATTGCGTATGCTGACGATATATGCGTAACTGTGTCATCATCGCAACAACTTCTGTCAGCGGAAACTCTTTTACAAACATTCACTTTTCTTTCAGGAGCAATGCTAAATAGAACTAAAATCACATTTCTGCAGATCGGGGGCGGTATCGGACACATATCTCATGTTACCTGGTGCAAGGTCAAGGATTATCACAACCCTCGGTGTTACCTTTGAGGCCAAACCAGACAAATTCCTGACGAAGAACTGGTCACACATGCTTAATAAATTACGTGCTGCTTTGATACTTCATTCCGACCGTGACATGAACATAATACAGAAAGTTCAGACCATCGAGATCGCCATTACGAGCAAGATGAATTATGTGGCGCAAATTCTTCCAATCTCCGACCATCTAGCCAAGAGTATACAACAAGCGTTGTGTTTGTTTCTTTTTAGGGGCCACATTTTCAAAGTTCAATTCGATACTTTAACCTTACCTTCGTCCAAAGGTGGCCTTAACCTCATTAAGGTACACAAAAAATGTGTCACCCTGCTCCTAAATCTCAGCAGGAAGGAGTTTCGTACCCGGAAGACCAGTATCACCACAAACCTCATTCAGCGGTGGAAGCCTCATAGCCTTGACCCACCCGTTAATATCGCCGCCATTCCATTTTCTTACCGACATGTGCGACTGTACTACATGGAAATGAGCTATATTCGACACAACATCGTCGATAACGGAAGCCTGACGAACAGGAAGCTTTATGACCTTCTAATGACAACAAACCACGGGAATCGCATCTAAGAAAAACATCCACATACACATTGGAGTATAGTATGGCGGAATGTGCACGGCAACATGTTACCATCACGCGTCATAGCCGACTGGTATCTAACAGTCAACGATAAAGTAGCAACGAATGAAAAGCTACATAAAATACGCCTTCATCCGACGCCCAACTGTGACGCATGCGGAAGAGTCGACACGCTTATTCATAGGTTCACGTGCGGACATGCAGAAGAAATTACAACATTTCTTCGTCAACGATTGTCAGTGATGGACCGCATGACGCCCAGTGGTGTAGACCTTTTAGAGATCATTCTGCCACAAAAACTGTGATATCCACGAGCGAAAAACGCTGCAACGTGGATCACGGTCCACATAGCGTCGTTTATTATGCAGAATAGGCATGCTACTTTCCTAGACTATTATTCTTACATAGAAATTGAACAGTTTAAAATGAGCCAACATTGTGACAACATGAGGATATTTGGAAATATGCTGAAAATCGTAATTAACGGTTAAATGCTTCAAATGAATCCTATTTGCTTCCTGGGACTTTAGTTCTCGTCGGAATTTTAAGATACTATCCAGACGCTCACCAATGCAGAAGGCATTTTTTCTTTCCCATTTCCGTTTTAACATTTTCCTTCTCCCGCAGAGCAGCGGAGCAACTTTCCTTCAACAATGAAGTGATAGTCTTTCGTGGAGCATAAAATTTTCTGTTTACTACTTGGAAACAAAGAAAGGAAAAAAAAGTTGGTAGAGCACTTACCCGCGAAAGGCAAAGGTCCCGAGTTCGAATCTCGGTCAGACACACAATTTTAATCTGCCAGGAAGTTTCATATCAGCGCACACTCCGCTGCAGAGTGAAAATCTCATTCTGGAATGTTACATTAGTTATGTGAGATGGGATTAAATAATCGCGAAACCCGTTATGTATGATCCTGTAATAAAGGAACCACTAAAAGCTGATGTGGCTATCAAAAGGTCTTTTAGAAGATATTAACAGTTATTTAAAAAAAATTAAATATATTTTATCTTAGCAAAATACTTATTATACTTAGCATATTCATCACTTGCATAAAAACATCGCTTTCCTTAAAAAAATTATTTGATAATTTTGTTGGGCTGGCGGGTGTTGGGGTTGCGAGGGTGACAAGTAAAAACTAGACACCAGGTACCAAATCACCCAGCTACACTACTGCTCGTGAGTTTCCATTTCATGTGGTTCCTAACGATGTCCCGCTGGTGCTAGTGGCTCGCGCTCTTCGTTACAGAAATCATGTGCCTGGGTATAGTGAAGACCTGGCTTTTCCGCAAAATTAGAAGAATATGCCGAAAACTTTATTTTTCAACAGGATCGAGCACCATCACCCTCGCACGTGGATGTAACTATAGTTCATACCACTGTGTTTCCTGAGTGAAGGATGGGCTGCAAGAGAAGGACGGATCCCATACTGTTAGCGACACAGAGAAACCATCGCAACTTCTTCGCATCGATTACTTTCTTCTGGACACTTTCCAATACATACTTTCTCGAGAGTGAGTCAACAAACAAGTCACAAACCGGGATGGAGAAATCAGACACGCGGGTACCAGTCTGAAATTTATTTTATTTTTCAACATACTAAACTTTAAGACATGTCTCATCGCTCGACAAAGCGTTAAAAGCCTCCAGCAAAGAATTCTTGCGGCAGCGTTCGCATTGTTTTCCTGTCACAGATGAACTACCACCTCGTGGCTGGATTTCCTAGATGTAGAATGAGAAGGTGTAGTTTTCCCTCTATTTCTACTTGTGAATGATAATGTGTTCGTTACTTTATTACACTTCCTTCAATGTCATGTATTGTTCCAGGTGACTTTACATTTCTGTCACACAATGTTACGTTACTTTTCCTCCTGTTTTGTTTATAAACATACATTACTTTTTATGACATTAGGGAACCTCTACAACGACGTGAGGAACTCTGATGCGATGCCACCTCTCACGAGCGACTGATACCACGTAATCAAGATGTCTTGTAGTGGGCCTTAGTGATACAATGGTAGCGAACTATTTTTGCGTGGGTGATACTATTACTTCCCTGATGGTCTCCATGTGCAGTTCCTGAAAGAGATCTCTCATCCTTGTCCACCTAGGTGCTCCAAGAATTAACCGAAGGCATCGGTTTTGTAGCATTTGCAGTGGTTTGAGATTGCTATTATAGATGATACCCACAGAGGAGCATCCACGTAAGGTTGACTACAGGATCATTGCTCAACCGATGTGTAGTTTGGCCCTCACATTCAGATGTTGACTCTACAGCAGTTGGTATAATTGGTGAAACAGTTGCATGGTACTGTTGCGTATTCCCTGAACATCGTCCTTGAAGAGTAGTTTCCTGTCCAATATCACTCCCAGGTATTTAACCTGATTTTACCAAGGGAGTGCGATGTTGTGCAGTGTGAGATGGTTTCTGAGTTTGAAAAAAAAAATGGTTCAAATGGCTCTAAGCACTGTGCCTGCGAAGTGTTCTGTTGAAACCTGTATCTGATCGTCATGTGAATTTATCTGAGGTGGGCACAGGGTGTTGTTTTGCGATGTTCTCCGCTTCATGAGTTATTTTGTTTTATCTTCCCGATCATTGGACAACTACTTGAAACTCTTGGTTCTCGTTTCTTTTTTTGTGGTTGAGCATCGTCGTTGTACGAACTTGGTATCTCTGGTGATTCCGATGCATTAGGTGCGATGTTCCCTCCGCAAATCAATGGTATGTGGCATTATTTCACTTGTGGCGGCGAGACCTTTAGAACTTTCATCCCGGAGTCTTCTGTCCTGGGAGGTGGTAAGGTGGTCAGGTGCTGTCAGCAACTGTTTAATTGTCTGGGAGGTAGGGGTGTGTTCTAGCGTAACGATCCTGCTTGATTTCGCTTGCCGGGTTCCGCACCGCCACCTGTGTCTTGGTGGGAGAGATCTGACCACCCTAAAGGGAGGCCCTGGCGCTCCATTGTCCTATGCACGTGCTGCTCCGTCGTGTACCGCGTGCGTTGCCTTGTTAGTCATGAGTCGTTGTCCGCCCTCGGTTGCCAGGGTCGTCGTATGTGGAGCAGCCGATGGGGCCGGCGGCGGGGCAAGCTCTGCCGGTCATCGATCGGCCGACTCCAGCGCGGCCGAGCACGTAATAAGTTTATTTGGTTGCTTTAATTGCCACAGCTAACAATACCGATGTGTTCTGGGGTTAGCGAAATGCCCAAAGACCGGGAAGCAACGTGCCAACACTGGATAAACAGGACAGCGAGGACGACATCTGTCTGACACTTTATTGTCATCGCTTTCTGTATTCCTTCATCCAATCGAAAAAACAGTTCGTGAGACACACTTCTAACCATATACGGAACGAAATTCGTTATTGACGCACTCTGCAGACAGTCCCTTGTCCCATAAAAATCGTATTGTTCTAGTCAGATTCATACTCATAGTAGTAGTTGCACTCTATCAAAACTATGATTCTGTAGTCTTGGTACACAACATAAAGTTTTCCTATTATTATCGATAAATTGAAAAGCTGTTTGTTAGTAACAGAAATATGTTTTATACAAGGTCGATGAAGTATTGAAGCTATGTTTGATATATTTTTGTTTTGCGTTTTCTTATTGACAGCTCAGTTTTTCTGTAAATACTGTTTATAACAGGAGGATAAAAGTTCCGTGGGTAGCCCGGCCATCCTCGCTCAGTCTCCAGCCGATTCACTGCTTCCAGTTTTTAGGGGAATCTAGTAAGACACTGATGGCATAGATAAGGAAAGCGATAGTTGTAGCGCCTGACAGGTAAGCAACACCTTTAACTTACAAGTAATTCAGGTACGATCTTAATTGACCAAAACCAAAACGAAACCTAGCCTACACTTACTTGTGGTACGAACGGGGGCCCGGGTCCGATACCCGACTGGGGTTGGAAATTTTCTCCCCTCAGGGACTGGGTGTTGTGCGGCCCTCATCATCATTTCATCCCCACTGTCGACGCGCAAGTCGCCCAAGATGACGTCACACTCAATAAGGCGGCCGAACTTCCCGCCTGGGAACTCCCGGCCACTGACTCCATACTATCATTTCCATTCTTTTTTTTTACTCACTTGTGGTTAGACTACAGTAGGCTACGGTAGTTTTACAACTCTTACTCGTACAACACCTGCCATCATGGTCTCACTGCCGATCGTCAATCACTGGTTGCAGAATAATGTGTACTGGCTACCTTTCACGAAGCATGTGCTGCCACCTATTACACACGTATAGAAGCGAAATTTTAAACTATGTACCGTATACTGAAGATTACGACTTAGTTATTGACTCACCATCGTATCTGTATCAGTAATTTACGGGAGGAATCCTATGGAATGACCTTAATAATGTGTTACTACACTTTCATTACTTGCCTAACGTTTTCACTATTTGACTCTGCTCGAACACTTTCAAGTTCTGAATGCGTGAATACCTGTTAGCTAACAATTCACATATTGGTGAGCGTACGGGTGACAAAGTAAATTTACGAAAGCATTTGTGACACCTAGAAAAACCTTGGCAACGTTTCGTCAGCAATACGTCCACTTGGGACTAGTTCGTCTTTACAATTCTTAGCCCTATTTGTTATGGCCTGACGCGCTTAGCATCATTCTAAGATAGGTCAGATGAGTGATTTGTCAGCATTCTCTTCTGTAGACGGCATTTTCTCAGTACCTCACCGGTCAACTGAATTCTAACACACTACTGGCCATTAAAATTGCTACACCACGAAGATGACGTGATACAGACGCTACATTTAAACAACAGGAAGAAGATACTGTGATATGCAAATGATTAGCTTTTCAGAGCCTTTACACAAGGTTGGCACCGGTGACGACACCTACAACACGCTGACAAGAGGAAAGTTTCCAGCCGATTTCTCATACACAAACAGCAGTTGACCGGCGTTGCCAGGTGAAACGTTGTTGTGACGCCTCGTGTAAGGAGGAGAAATGTGTACCATCACGTTTCCGACTTTGATAAAGGTCGGATTGTAGCCTCTCGCGATTGCGGTTTATCGTATCGAGACATTGCTGCTCGCGTTGGTCGAGATCCAATGACTGTTAGGAGAATATGGAATCGGTGGGTTCAGGAGGGTAATACGGGACGCCGTGCTGGACCCCAACGACCTTGTATCACTAGCAGTCGAGATGGCAGGCGTCTTACCCACATGGCTGTAACGCATCGTGCAGCCATGTCTCGATCCCTGACTCAACAGATGGGGACGTGTGTTAGGCAACAACCACCTGCACGAACAGTTCGACGACGTTTGCAGCAGCACGGACTATCAGCTCGGAGACCATAGCTGCGGTTACCCGTGACGCTGCGTCACAGACAGGAGCGCCTGCGATGGTGTACTCATGGACGAACCTGGGTGCACGAATGGAAAAACGTCATTTTTTCGGATGAATCCAGGTTCTGCTTACAGCATCATGATGGTCGCATCCGTGTTTGGCGACATCGCGGTGAACGCACATTGGAAGCGTGCATTCGTCATCGCCATACTAGCGTATCACCCGGCGTGATGATATGGGGTGCCATTGGTTACACATGGTCACCTCTTGTTCTCACTGACGGCACTTTGAACACTGGACGTTAGATTTCAGATGTGTTACGACCCGTGGCTCTACCCTTCATTCGATCCCCGCGAAACCCTACATTTCACCAGGATAATGCACTGCCGCATGTTGCAGGTCCTCTACGGGTCTTTCTGGATACAGAAAATGTTCGACTGCTGCCCTGGTCAGCACATTCTCCAGATCTCTCACCAATTGAAAACGTCTGATCAATGGTGGCCGTGCAACTGGCCCGTTACAATACCCAGTCACTATTCTTGATGAACTGTGGTACCGTGTTGAAGCTCCATGGGTAGCTGTACCTGTACACGCCATCCAAGCTCTGTTTGATTCAATGCCGAGGCGTATCAAGGCCGTTATTACGGCCAGAGGTGATTGTTATGGGCACTGGTTTCTCAGGATCTATGCACCCAAATTGCGTGAAAATGTAATCATATGTCAGTTCTAGTAGTATATATTTGTCCAATGAATACCCGTTTATCATCTGCATTTTTTCTTTGTATAGCAATTTAAATGGCCAGTAGTGTATCTGCTTTATGTAGAATTAATGATTTGTGGTCGTTCCATTATGTATCCCCACAAGTTGTTACATTCAGGTATTTCTGTGTGCTAACTGGTTTCAGTTGTGTCCCACTGACAAAAAATTCGTGTCGCATTGTTAGCAGCAGCCGACGACAGGCTGTCTCTTCAGCCAGCTTGTCACAGTTTCGAGGACAATATTTCTTTCGCAAAATGTGGCTGTCATGTCCCTGTGAGGTAGGGTAATGTGATTGTAGAGTATAGAGTCTAACCAGCAAACTCACATCCACGATTCTTCACAAAATCGAAGTTACACGTGTAACACGTCTTATCTGCCTACCTAGGTTACGCACTACGACGTAATTCTATAAGTACATTCCTCAGCCTACGTGAATACTGTCTGCAAAACGTGTGCGAATATCGTTAGCAGCAAAGAAGTAATAAATTAAACGTTGTGCATGGTGCTGTAGTTTCATTACATTAACAGCGAAGAAGTAGTAAGCTTACTCCTTTAAACATCTTATGGGGTCGTCACCGTGATAGAGAGGTAGGGTTACGTAATGTTTGAAAGTGAGTGACAACTTTGTTACGAGTCCTTAGGTAGTATCATTCTCAACCATGGCAAGGGAAAGAGATAGTGAGAGGTAGTTACGTGTGTATGATGAATACCTTACCCCGAAAATTTCCCTCCTTCATGCTTCCTCTATGTTACCACTGATGACGTGTCAGTGATCTCATTTGTACTAATATTGCAGTACACGTAAGATGCCTAGCTGCCTCCGCCGCCCCGATAGTACTGCGCAAGTTCAGAATATTGCTCACCAACCTGCCGTCTTCTATAATTGTTGTCCCCTGCGAAGAAAACAACTCGTAGGTCGTGAGTCAGTTATTTTGAGGCCTCAATTAATTGTTAGCGAAGAATTTGTACTCTATAAATAATTTCATTTTGAATTGTTACGTCTGAACGGGATGCCAATAGCTTTTTATTAGCAGAATACGAGAAACTGCACAAGTGTAGTCCACTTTATGAATCACAAGTAATTTCCATTCTTCATACTTTCATAGAAAGTAGACAGTATAATGAACTGCGTATTTGCGTAATTAATATCAAACTGTTCTCAATTACATGTCCAAATAATCAGACGTTTCTAATTAAGTTATTAACCAATACCGACCAAGGCAGACAACATGTCTTTCCTCTGATATCAAATTTTACAGCCGAACCACTTCGCCCACTATCCAAGTTAGGTGCGATCTGAAGATTTCCGAAGTTCTTCGTCTGCCTTTTGGCTTCGCAATGGTTTATTAATCTATTGGTAATTAACACTTTTGAACTAATGAAATGATAACCTGCTGTGAGAGATGCTTCAACAAGAAATGTAATTAAATTAACTGTTTAGTTATTCCAGTATTAATAACATAACCGCAATTTAGGAGGTCTTCTCACGACACCTGTACCTAACAAACCATCCTTCATCGGAACCTTGCACCACATTAGATAATCTACCCACTGCTGCCATCTCAACTGCTCTAAGAAGAGTTTCTTGTAGATGAGTATGATGGCGTAAAGCCAGGAATATTACACAACTACTGGATGAATTTAGTTTGGATAACTTGTGCAACATGAATTATGTTGCCTCAAGGCATCTACACAGTTTCTAACTCTAATATTTCTCTTATTTTGTTAAACCTTTCATACAAGGTTTTAGATCTTAATGAGTAGATCATGATAGCATTTGATGTTTTTGAAGTCAGCCAATAACTGTAGTGGACATCGAAAACAAATTCTTGTTGACAGAGTCATCAGAAAGGCAACCAGCAAGTGACTCTCTGCCCCTGGTTAGCCGTTTAGTCGTATAGTAGCCTTCTTCCTGCAGCTGCTCGTGGGTACGTGTATGTCACATATAATGTGCATATCTCTTGATTCATCTCTTCTTCACACCTCTCTGCCCATTACCTCCTCATCTCACTATCTGCCCATCTCCTACACCCACGTCATAGCCAATTGCCTCCCTTTTTTATCCATCTTCTCAACCCCTCTCCCCCCTACACATCCCCTCCGGTCCCCTCGTATCCTCTCTCTCTCTCTCTCTCTCTCTTTCTCTCTCTCTCTCTCTCTCTCTCTCTCTTTCTCTCTCCCCATTTCCTCCAATATACAACTTTCCCCTAGGCATGCCCGAGCACACATGTAGCCCCTGAGAGGAAGGTCGATAAATAGCCAAAGGGGAGCCTACACATTGGAGAGTGGAAAACTGTTTCTGGGCCCTGAGATGTAGGCTGTCCTGCTAAGCAGGTCGGTAAGACATGTCGATACTACTCTCGCACAACGAACCTGTTGTGCACGGCAGCCTTGAAGGTTCAAAGATTCCAGTTGGATGAGGAGTGCATCAGGAAGTTACAAAATTCGTCACACTGCAGTGGGACACGGTGTTTCTCCAAACTGGTATCTTCAGCCTGTTGCCTCAATGGGATGACTGCCATATTGCCAGTCCGCGGTTTTGCCTGACTGGCATACCGATTCTGGCCTTCGAACAATCAGATTGATAGCCCCTTAATTATGCTATTTAAAACTTGTGGAAATCAACTATGTCTCTCCATTATAGTTAGATTTTAAAAACAGATATACGGAGACAGACTTAGGTTGAGTGGATTTACCCTAATATTTTTATCAAAATTAAATATCTATACCTCAAGGTAGTTATTTGTTTCTTTCGATACTTTTATGAGTATGATACTCATAAAGAAAGTATAAATACATCTCGTTCGTATTCCAACATGGTCCCAAATATTGCCAAACCTCACATACAATATGTGATGAAAAGTATCCGGACACCCCCAAAAAATACGTTCTGCATAATAGGTGCACTGTGCTGCCACCTACTGCCAGACACCCCACATCAGCGACCTCAGTAGTCATCGTGAGAAGAGCAGAATGGGGCGCTTCGCGGAACTCACGGACCTCGAACGTGGACAGGTGATAGGGTGTCACTGGTGTCATACGTCTGTACGCGAGATTTCCACACTCCAAAACATACCTAGGTCCACTGTTTCCGCTGTGATACTGAAGTGTAAACGTGAAGGGACACGTAAAGCACAAAAGCGTACGGGCCGACCTCGTCTCTTGAGTGACAGACCGCCGAGAGATGAATTACAAACTGCATCAGCATCCCCTAAAGGCACTAGACAGTTAGACTGGAGGTGAGAAAAAGTTGGATTTCAAGGTCGAGCGGCTGCTCATAAGTCAGACATTACACCGGTACATGCCAAACGACGCCTCGCTTGGTGTAAGGAGGGTAAACATTGGCCTATTGAACAGTGGAAAATATTCCAACACCTAATTGACCGAATGCCTACAAGAGTGGAAGCTGTCATCAAGGCTAAGGGAGGGTCAACACCATATTGAATTCTTGCATTACTGATGGAGGGTACCACGAACTTGTAATTTTCAGCCAGGTGTTCGGATACTTTTGATCATATAGTGTACACAGGCAAAGTACCTGTGTAAAGATATTTCTACATCATATTTTCGGTAATGCACTACCCAGCGGAAAAAGATGTCTGATATTTACAAGTCCGTTACTCGGAAACAATTGTAGTTGTTTGCGACGAATGTGATTCGTTATATCGCAGTACTCTACAGAATTTTAATTTCGAGATTCAGGGACTAAAGTTGGAGAACTCAAGTATATGCACCTATACGCAAGATTTCATGGAGTATCCATACAGTAGTGGAGTTTTAGTTACGTTACCGCATTCAAGGTGTACCAGTATTTTCAGTAGGTTCTGAATATCTGGGGACAGATCCTGATTGTCCATAATATTCATTTATCCATTAGTAAACCTGAAGGTCCTTTGCAAATGTCTTTTGAATATGGGTTTCATGTTCACACACTAAACTAGGAATCTCATGCCTTGAGAGGTATCTTTACTTGTAACTGAAAGTTAATTGTGTTCAGTGCTATCATCGTCATCCTCACGGTGGCTTCTGCCATCGTCATCACTGCAGTCTTCCTGAAGTAGATAAAAGTCACTGACGTCTGTTGACACATCTTCAGTGTACTCTGCGCCGTCAATAGTGACTTACTCCTAAGACCCACTCACCTTTTCTTCCATGATCCCGGATGCTAGTTTTGATAGCTGTAGGTAGATATTTAATACAGTTAAATCATTTTTTTTCCTGTGGTTTCGAAGTGGTTTCTGACTGTAATGAAAGGTTCTTATCTCATGGCAGGAGATATCCACAGAGTTATCAATTATCAAACTCATTAACAAATCATACCACTTCATTTTTAGAATCACGATTGTCTATACACGATAATATCTCTCTCTCTCTCTCTCTCTCTCTCTCTCTCTCTCTCTCTATATATATATATATATATATATATATATATATATATATATATATATATATATATATATATTGATTGGTTCGTTGTTTCCTGCCACGAATTCCTTTCTCCCGCCAACGTCTTCGTCTCAGAGTAGTACATGTACCCAACACCCTTAATTATTTGTTGGATGTATTCCAATCTGTCTTCCTCTACAGTTTTTATCATCTGATACTAATACAACGGAAATTTGTCCGTGTTTTCCAGTTATTTTACTCTCGAATTCTGCAGACATCCTCCTCATTCACTGTCAGACTTCTTAAATTTCAACATCCTTTTATAGCACCCGACAGCAAACACTTCAGTTCTCTACTTTTACAAGTTTGCCGCAGTTCATGATTCGCCACCATAAAATGCTGTGTTCCAAACATACATTCTCAAAAATTTTTTCCTCAGATTTAGGCAGTTGTTTCATACGAGTAGACTTCTCTTGCCCAGGAACACTCTTATCATTCTTTTTTGCTTGTGCTGATCTCCACTGGTAGAAGATTCCGGACTAGTCCCCCATTAGAATCTCCGAGAAGAAAGTGCCACGTGGAAGGTGACCATGAAAAAATATTGAATAACCAACGGAGAGATAACGTTCTACGGGTCGAAATGTGGAATGTCAGAAGTTGGAACGTGGTACTCAAACTATAAAGTCTGGAAAGGGAAACGCTATGGCTGTCTAGGTATAATGGGTGTCAGTGAAAAAAGAAGACAAGAATTTCTGGTCAGACGACTGTAGGATAACGTTAACAGCAGGAGAAAATGATATAACGGGAGTTGAATTCCTTATGAATAAGAAGGTAGGGCGAAGTGTGAGTTACTATGAACAATTCAATGATAGGTTTGTTCTCGTCAGAATCGACAGCAGACGAACACCGACAGAGATAGTTCAGGTATACGTACATCCAGACGTCGGAAGCCGAAGATGAAGAGATAGCCAAAAAATATGACGATGCTGAAAGGGTAATTCATTACGTAAAGGCAGATGAAAATCTAATAGTTCTGGGGGAAATGGAAATGCGCTTTTAGCTGAAGGAGTAGAAAAAAGGTTTACGGTAGAAAATAGGCTTGGTACGAGGAATGGAAGGAGAAAAAGAGAAATTGAGTTCCGCCCCATAAAGTTCCGCTTGTAATAGCAGATACTCTCTTAAAAATTCACAAGAGGAGGAAGTATACTTGGAGAAGGCCAGGTGATAAGGGAAGACTTCAGTTAGATTACATAACAGTCATGCAGACATTCCGAAATCAGATACTGGATTGTAAGCCGTAACCAGGAGCACATACAAACTCAGATCACAATTTAATAGTGCTGAAGAGTAGGCTCAAGTTTGAGAGATTAGACTCAAAGAATCAGTACACAAAAAAGTGAGATACAGAACTACTAATGAATTTAAAGATACCCTTGAAGTTGTCTGAGGTTATACATAATGTGATAAGGAATAGCTCAGTAGGGAATTCACCTTAAGAGGAACGGACATCTCTAAGAAGGGCAGTTGCCGAAGTTGGACAGAAAAACATAGGTACAAAGAAGGTAACCGTGGGTAACAGAAGAAATACTTCAGTCGATCGGTGAAAGAAGGAAGTAAAAAAATGTTCAGGGGAATTTAGGAATACAGAAATGCAAATCACAGAAGAATGAAATAAGTAGCATGCATCCTAGTTACTGAGAAGCATAATATACGGAAGAATGCAAAAGGAAACTGAGGATTTGTTAAATGACGAACAATCTGTCTAGCAGAATAAAGGCACCACGGAAGGTAGACCAAAGAAAAATCCGCGAACGTTCACACGATTTGTCCGCCTGGAAAAAGCCAGGAGCCAAGATGGACCAATAGTAGTGGAAGACCAAGAATGAAGTGCCCGTATTAAAAAAGAATGTAGGACAGGGATATCTTTTCCTGATCCTGTTCAAGATATATATCGAAGAAACAATGGAGGAAATAAAAGGAACATTCAAGAGTGAGATTACAATTCAGGGTGAAAGGAGAGCAATGACAAGATTCTCAGATTGCATTGCTACCGTGAGTGAAAGTCAAGAAGAGTTGCAGGATCTGCTGAGTGGAATAAATAGGCCAAAGAGTACAGAATATGGTTTGAGAGTAAATCGAAGAAAAACTAAAGTAACGAGTAGTACCAGAAATGAGAACAGCGAGAAACGTAACATCATGATCGATGGTTTCGAAGTAGATGAACTTCAGGAACTGTTCTACCTAGGCAGCAAAATAACCCATGGGGGACGAAGCAAAGAGGACATGAAAAGTAGACTAGCACTGGCAAGAAGGGAATTCCTGGAGAAGGGAAGTTAACTGATATAAAGCGTAGGCCTTAATTTGAGGAAGAAATTTCTGAAAATTTACTTTTGGAGTGCAGCATTGTTTGGTAGTGAAACGGACTGTGGGACAACCAGAAAAGAAAAGAATCGAAGCATCTGAGACGTGGTGCTACAGACAAAATATAAAAATGAGGTGGACTGATAAGGTACGAAATAAGGAGGTCCTCCCGTAGAATCGTCGAGGAACAGGGATTTATGGAAAATACTGACAAAAAGAAACATCTGTTACGACATCAGGGGATGACTTCCATGGTACTAGAGGGAGCTGTAGAGGGAAAGATTGTACAGGAAGACAGAGACTGGAATACATCTAGGAAAAATTTGAGGACGTGGGTTGCAAGTGCTACTTTGGGATGAAGAGGTTGGCACGGGAGAGGAATTCGTGGTGGGCCGCATCAAACTCAAAAAAAATCTGTATTTTAATATCCTCCTTGCTTTCTCCGTTATGTTTTGTTTTGCTTCAAAGGTAGCAAAATTCCTTCGCCTGCTCGTGATTCCTAATATTGATGTTATATCCTCATTTCTGCTATTCGTTATTAGATAAATCTTTCTTCGGTTTACTCTCAATACGTATTCAGAATAAATTAGACTGTTTATTTCATTCAACCTTCCTGTAATGCTTCACTTTGATTGATGTTACGAATGTTGTCAGCGCATTTTATCATCGATATATCTTCATCCTGAATTTTAATCACACGCTTGAAATTTTCGTCTATTTACGTCACTGCCTCTTCTATGTATAGATTTAACAGTAGGGATGAAAGACTACGTTCCTGTCTTGCACGTTATTCATTCCTAGCACTCCATTCTTCGTTTTCCTATTTTTCCCGTTTTTTGCACACATTACATATTTCCTGCCGTTCCCTATACTTTACACCCATTTTCCTGAGAATTTCCAACAACTTCAATCATTTTATTTTCTCATACGCTTTTTCTGCTGCGGTAAAGCCTTTGAACGTGTCTTCACTTTTCTTAAGCCGTGCTTCTACTATTAAAGGGAACGTCAGAATGGCCTCTCCAGTGCCTTTACCTTTCCAGAAAACTAAACATAACTGCATCTAAGAGATTATATTCTTCCATTCTTCTGTGTATTATTCTTTCCAGCAGCTGGATGGATAAGCTGTTGTGTTGATTAATTCTCGAACTCCTATGCCCTTGCTATCGTCGGGAATGTGTGGATGACATTTTACCTAAAATCAGATGATATGTCTCCAGACTAACAGCTTCTATCATACCAATTTAAGTAGTAGTTTGGTTGCAACTTTGCCCCCTATTTTCAAATACTTCAGTGAACTGTTACCTATCCCTTCTGCCTTACTGTGTGTGGGCGCACATCTTCCAAATCTTTGTTAAATTCTGATTCTAATAACGTACGCCCAATGTCTTTCATATTGACTCCCCTCAGTCACATAGTCGGACAAAACATACCCCTCTGGCTTTCAATGTACTCTTTCCACATATCCGCTCTCTCCTCTATTCTTAACACTGTATTTACCATTAGCCTTATAATGTGGCCGCCCTTGCTATTAGTTCACGAAAGGTTTATGTACACTATCAGTCGTCCAATAACAGTTTTTCACATTTTTCCTGCAGCCATTTCACTTTGGCTTCAATGAATTTCCTATTTATCACCAATACAAAATTTTAAAATTATTAATATCAGACCTATCAGCTGGCAGTTTAAACTAGTGTTCGGCGGCAAGAAGAGCAGTTTCACATTCGTTAGAGTGACGTTGTGGCTTAACAATGCAACGTCTAAAAATAAAATCACAAATGTTTTTCCTTTTCATTTCTCAATCTAGCGGCAACAACCACCCAGTGGTTATTGGCCGATTTATCCAGGCATTCGGCTTCAATAACACTTCACGTTCAATTTAATCAGAAACCCACTTAAAACTCCCATGACTAGGGCTAACGACAAAATTTTTCAGATCACCAGTCATATGGGGCGTAGTGGGCGCTAAGTTTTTCTTTCGTAATTTTCCTCCCAGAGCACGCTTTAAGTGTATTGTATTGCCATGTAGAGCTCCAATGAAATGCGCAGTCTCGTCACTGATAAATACTGTTGTTTCTCCATAACCTTCGAAAACTACTGGCACCTTCTTATCCTCCCCTGACGCAAATACCCAATTGGGTAGCGATATACTTTATAAGCTCACTCTGAGGTCTTTTACTTGGTAGGCGAGCGGCTGCGTGAGGAAGTGAAACAGTGACGGAGTCAAGCGGACATTTTTCAACTCTCTTTAGCTGGAGAAACTTCAGAATGACTCTGACGTTATGCTAAGGATAGTGATGGTGATAGGGAAAATGAGACTCTGGATTGGCTTACTGGTCTGCTTTATATTTGTTTCTTCACGCGTTCGCAACGAATAAGCAGAATAACTCACAAAGTAGTTTAAAACTTCAGTAAATGTGTAACATAGATGAAGCTGACAACCAATTACCAGAACAAGGGCCACCCTGGCCTATATCCTTGTTAGGTTTCGGGTATACACAATGTATACGACAGACCACGAACTGTGAAGGTGGCAGGTTCTATTGTTCTTATTCAACCCTTAGGTTCAAGTACTCTTCACTATGTAAGTGACGTACAGAGATAGGTACATTTGGACAAATGCACGATGGAAACATAACACTAGCCCAGATATGTGTACAGGCAAGCTTTGCAAGTCCTCCTCAGTGCAAAAAGTTAAGTGAGCCTGACTGCTCACTTACATAGGATCCGCTGTAGGCTCGTTCATCAGTGGGGACAGTCGCTGCATCTCTTCTGCTCACTGTAACACTAACTCTGCTGAAATCTGCCTTGCTTGGCTTTTACCGACTATTTACAGCGATTAGGTTGTTTTTTATATATTGCAAGTGACTGCGTCGCTTTTTACCCCCAATTCGCAATCAATGCCGGTGAACTCAGCGGCTTGCGCTGTGCACCGCTGCATAATTTACAAGGCTTGAAACTAATATCCATACTTGGATCATATTTTCTTTTTTTCTGTAACCATTCATGATTCGGTAACTACACAACGTCTCTTCAAGAAAGCCTGATTTGGCGAACACGTTTCAAAAAGAGATGTCGTGCCTAATCCTCAACTTACGGCAATACTTTACACTCATGACATTCAGATTATTTTGCTATTACGAATGCTGTTGTACGAATATGGCTTGTTCCTACGAAATATCAAGTCGTCAACTATCAAATCTAATATAATGATAAATGAACGCTTAAACGAAACGTTATAAATTTCCATCCACAGTTTAAGGATGTCAGGTTCCGTTCCCTAAAGTATTGACATGTGTTTTAGCCATATTAAAACGCACATGGGCGCAAATAATTCGCCACTCTTCAGGCAAATGATAGTAATAATTTTAAGATAGATCATAAAATTGGATATGCTGGTAGAAGAAAAGAAATATTTTACACAATAGAAAAATGGTTCAAATGGCTCTGAGTACTATGGGACTTAACATCTATGGTCAGTTCCCTAGAACTACTTAAACATAACTAAGGACAGCACACAACACCCAGTCATCACGAGGCAGAGAAACTCCCTGACCCAGCCGGGAATCGAACCCGGGAACCCGGGCGTGGGAAGCGAGAACGCTACTGCACGACCACGAGCTGCGGACTTACGCAATAGAAGACAGGTGGTCAGCTACATAAGTTTTAGGATAGAGTAAAAGACTGATTTGTTCAGTAATTAAAATATACTCCCAACAACAAGAAATAAATATTTGAAATAGAGAAGACAGTCGGTTGCGTAAGTTGAAAGTTAAAATGTCGATGTGCTGATTGATTAAAAAGTTGGTGAAGTAATGAGTGGATGTAGACTGCCAGGAATGTGGATATCATGTTAACAGAGCATTTGAGGTAGTGTGTAGGAGGGTGTTTGTGTGCATGGATGTTTGCAGAAGGGATCTGGGACAGTGAAGAGGAATGTGGTTCCGAATCAAGCCTTAGAAGAGTACCTTATGAGTGCCTATTGTGCGACAGGAGGTCCCTTATCAGAGCCTATTGCGCAACCGGAAGTGTATTATTCTGCAACACGATCTAAGTAGAACTAGAGATCGTGTGTTGCAGCAGATTCGCCAGAGACTAAGTCCCGTTCAAGGTCACCCGCATTAAGATGCGAAACGTACATAACGTGCCACAGTAATGCCTCTGCGACGTGGTTTCCGTCGTCGCTGGCGGCGCAGTGTGCCTGTTTATCGCAGTTTGAAGGCGATTGGTATTGACTTGGCTTGTCAGTTTCATAAACAGCAATTTATTTGAGGTCCTAATGTTTTTCGTGGACTCCAACTGAACTTTACCTGTACAAGCAGTGTTTGGAGGTAGTACCTGGCTGACACTTGCTGTTGTATGGGGCAATCAAGCAGATTATGGTGGCCTTGAAGCATCTCCTGATGCTAACATTTTGGCTTGGAAGATATGGAGTATCGCTGGAAGGAAGCCTGACCAGGGGAGGAGCGATGGATTCCGCAACAACTCTTGGAATGCATATACATCATAGAGGACTTGATAATCGGATAAGTGGACAGACTACAGAAAAATTGTAAGTTGTAAAAAATTAATGGACCGTTATTTTTTGATTACAATTATTGGATCCTGGATCACTGTAAAAGAAAAATTTCAAATGAAAGTCCGCCATGTTAAACGGTCGATGGCAATGGCTCATTATACACTAAAGGAAAATAAAATCGCAACACCAAAAAATAGTTAAGGTAGACTAATTAAATATTGCGAGTACATTTGTCTACGCAACATGTTTAACTGATTAACATTGCAGGATCACAATTCAAGGTACACGTTAGATAAGCCAGTGTAAATGTGAATTGCCAGTAGATTAATAACCGGTGTAACTGCCAGACTGCTAATGCAAGCATGCATCCGTGAATGCGTTCTGTTGTACAGGTACCGAAGGTCAGATTGTAGGATGACGCTCAATGCCTGTTGCACTTGGTCGGTCAATAATGGGACGGTTAAAGCTGTTTGTGGATGATGCTGCAGTTGTCGTGCAATGGCGGCACCGGAAACTGGTCTTTCCAGCGGATCGCGCTTAGTTAAAACTTAGCGCGATCCTCGCCAGGCGCCTCGTGCAGCGGCTAAGTCCCGTTCAAGGTCATCCGCCAATATGGCGGCGCACACAGCCACATGTGCGAGATTGGACACAAGTCTGGTGATCGAGCTGGCCAACACAACATGTCGACACCATATAGAGCACGTTGCGTTACAATAACGGTATGTGGACAAGCGTTATCCTGTTCAAAAACCCCTATGGAATGCTGTACACGAATGGCAGCACAACAGGCCGAATCACCGGATTGACGTACATATTTGCAGTCAGGCTTGGTGGGACAACCACGACAGTGCTCTTGCTATATAAGAAATCGCACCCCAGACCATAACTCCAGGATTCGGTCCAGTGTGTCTAGCATGCAGCTGCTTGGTTGCACAATCTCAATAGCCACCTTCTAACCAACACACGGCCATCACTGACACCGAGGCAGAACCGGCTTTCGTCAGTAAACACTAGAGACCTCCAGCGATCTCTCGTTTGGCGCAATTTAAGTCTCAAATGGCGGTGGTTTGAGGTCCGTGTAATTCACGCTACAATGCATCTGGCTGGGAGCGGTACTTGAAGTAACCGATTTGTAACAGTTCGTTGTGTCAGTGTGGTGCAAACTGCTGCTCCAATTGGTGCTGCAGACGCAGTGTGATGCGCCAGAGCCATACACCAGACACGGTGGTCCTCCCTCTCGTCAGTGCCACGTGGCTGTCCGCAGCTCGGTCTTCTTGCGACCGTACATTCTCATGATCACAGTTGCCAGCAGTCATATACGGTGGATAGAGTCCTGCCAAGTTTTTCTGCAGTATCTCTGATGGAACATCCAACTTCTCGTAGCCCTATTACACGATCTCGTTCAAACGCAGTGATAATGACGTCTTTGTCGCCTAAGTGGCATTCTTAACTAACATCAGTTCACCACGATTAATCCCAAACGTTGCAGCGTGTATTTAAAGCAAATCTGATTTGTATCCCCACAGCGGCGCTATTGGGGTCACTCATGCGACTGGCGCGAAATCTGAATGGGCATCATCATCGTACAGACGTAGAAACACGACTATCAACTTTCCCTGATGTCGCGCAGCTTCTTCTTGGTGTAGCTATAATTTTCCGTGTTTGAATTGTGCAACCAATGGGTCTCACTTCTTAGGAGTACGCAGATCGATCAACACGTGGTGATGGAAGAGGCTCCAAGATTCAGTTGGTTTCTCTTTTTTTTAACATGGCTATAAGAAACAACAGAGATCTCGAAAATGGACATGGTTCGCACTTTTGCTCAAATATCCATATGATAAAAATGGAATATAATTCCACGTGCGGATTTAAAGTGCAGTGGTAACACACGTCGATGTTTAGGTTAACATCTTCTTGAGAAAATCTGTTAAGAGACAGTAACTCGTCATAAAATGAACTGATAGGTGTACCTAGCTCCACTTACGGTGGAGGACTGTCGACGTACTGAACATAAAAACCGAAATTGTCGGTTCATAAGAACTGACAGGGTTCTGAGATCTATGAAGCAAGATGACAGTAGAAGGGGAAAGTAAGAAAGACACAAGCAGCGCACTGAAAATATTATGACAAAATTTTTGTTTGTTCTTGATGTTGTGGTCTTCAGTCCAGGGACTGGTTTGATGCAGCTCTTCGTGTTACTCTATCCTGTGCAAGCTTCTTCATCTCCCGGTACTTACTGCAACCTACATCCATCTGGATCTGTTTAGTGTATTCATCTCTTGGTCTCCCTCTACGATTCTTACCCTCCACGCTGCTCTCCAGTTCTAAATTGGTGATCCCATGATGCCTCAGAATATGCCCTACCAACCGATCCCTACTTGTTCCACAAATTTCTCATCTCTCCAATTCTATTCAATTCCTCCTCATTAGTTATGTGATCTACCCATCTAATCTTCAGCATTCTTCTGTAGCACCACATTTCGAAAGCTTCTATTCTCTTCTTATCGTCCACGTTTCACTTCCATACATGGCTACACTCCACACAAATACTTTCAGAAACGACTTCCTGACACTTAAATCTATACTCGAAATTTCTCTTCTTCAGAAGCGCTTTCCTTGCCATTGCCAGTCTACATTTTATATCCTCTCTACTTCGACCATCATCAGTTATTTTGCTCCCCAAAAAGCAAAACTCATTTACTACATTAAGCGTCTCATTTCCTAATCTAATTCTCGCAGCATCACCCGATTTAATTCGACTACATTCCATTATCCTCGTTTTGCTTTTGTTGATGTTTATCTTATATCCTTCTCTCAAGACACTGTCCATTACATTCAGCTGCTCTTCCAAGTCCTTTGCTGCCTCTGACAGAATTACAATTTCTGTTTATGAATATGATATTTTCTAGAGCTGTCGACGAAGCTTCTTAAACTACTTTAGCTGCAGACCAATGGGTCCATGTAAAATACAGAGAAAAAAATGAGAATCTGAGGGATTTGAAATTCCACACTACACAGGAATGTTCAAAATTGAAAGAAATTGGAAAGATATTAGAAGTAAAAAGCAGAGGTTCCTATCTCTTAGCAACCCTGTAGAAAGAAGGAGCAGGCTGTTCATCGATAATCTCAGAAATCCTGATACGGTTCATGACACATCTATGGAAATGGGGATGGAGGCTTGGTGGAGTGTGATCTGGAGGGCAAATTATGTGTATAAAACCGACAGAACGAAAGTAAGACAGATCTGGAGGAAGACACCAATTACTGATAAAGGATAAATGGAAAGAAAAGATGTAACACATAGTGTGTCAGAATCGTGGGTATTTAGTCTCGACGTCAATCGTCGAAGCTTACCTTTGGCCACGTTTCCGACTTGAGCTACGGCCCCGGGGCGGTTAGGAGCGCTCTGTGGCTGTCAATGCAGCCTCTACGACGTGCATAAATTAATCCGTCTGCTCCGAGCACGCTTCCTGCCGCAGTAATTGCCAGTGATGTAACAAAATTTACGTCCCTGTGGCAGCAGGAACCACGTGGAATCCAATTACGGCATAATTGCCGCGACAGGCGCAAGGGCTCCGCTCGGTTGTCGCCCGTAGTGCTGTGAAGGCTCTGCGCATGCGCACACTGGACTCCCTCCCTAGTGCTGACTCTTGTCACCGACTACAGCTGAACGCCACATGTGTGCATGCACGGTAGACGTATTCCTTTACAAACAAGACTAAACACAAGTATTCAACTTATTTTCTTGTAGTGGGTTCCAGTTTTCGTGATGGAGGTACTTATTGTTGTTCAGACTTCCACAAATGTTGGTGGCGCAAGGTTTTATCAACACCAGCAGTTGTTATTCATCCATTCCAAGAAAAATACTTCCCCCACGTTCTTCTGCACAGCAGCATCTGTAGTTCCACACACTCAAGTATCTTAAGATAACGTTACCTCATCGCTGATTTAAAGGTTTTTCTGTTACTGAACTGACAGCTCTAAACCAAAGGGTGTACCTGTTGCAAGATATTGATGTGTCGGTGTACCATACAGTGATTTATTGCACAGAGCCAAACCGTTTATAATCAAGGTGATATTTAGGGAAAAATGCTAAAACTTTTGCTCCTACAGGTGCAGCTACATTGTGACAGCTCTTCTCGTTCCTTCTACATCTACATCTGCATCCATACTCCGCTATCCACCTGACGGTGTGTGGCGGAGTGTACTTTGAGTACCTCTATCGTTTCTCCCTTCTACTACAGTCTCGTATTGTTAGTGGAAAGAAAGATTGTTGGTATGCCTCTGTGTGGGCTCTAATCTCTGATTTTATCCTCATGAGAGATACGTAGGAGGGAGCAATATACTGCTTGACTCTTCGGTGAAGGTATGTTCTCGAAACTTCAACAAAAGCCCGTACCGAGCTACTGAGCGTCTCTCCTGTAGAGTCTTCCACTGGAGTTTATCATCTACGTACCGCTTTCGGGATTACTAAATGATCCTGTAACGAAGCGCGCTGCTCCCCGTTGGATCTTCTCTCTCTCTTCTATCAACCCTATCTGGTACGAATCCCACACCGGTGAGCAGTATTCAAGCAGTGGGCGAACACGTGTACTGTAACCTACTTCCTTTGTTTTCGGACTGCATTTCCTTAGGATTCTTCTAATGAATCTGTCTGGCATCTGCTTCACTGACGATTAACTTTTTATGGTCATTCCTTTTAAATTACTTCTAATGCCTACTCCCAGATAATTTATGGAATTAACTGCTTCCAGTTGCTGACCTGCTATATTGTAGCTAAATGATAAAGGATCTTTCTTTCTATGTATTCGCAGCACATTACCCTTTTCTACATTGAGGTTCAATTGCCATTCCCTGCACCATGCGTCAATTCGCTGCAGATCCTCCTGCATTTCAGTACAATTTTCCATTGCTACAAGCTGTCGATATACTACAGCATCATCCGCAAAAAGATTCAGTGAACTTCCGATGTTATCCACAATGTCATTTATATATATTGTGAATAGCAACGGTCCAACGACACTCCCCTGCGGCACACCTGCAATCACTTACTTCGGAAAACTTCTCTCCATTGACAATGACATCCTGCGTTCTCTTATCTAGGAACTCTGCAATCCAATCACACAATTGGTCTGATAGTCCATATGCTCTTACTTTGTTCATTAAACGACTATGGGGAACTGTATCAAACGCCTTGCGGAAGTCAAGAAACACAGCATCTACCTGGGAACCCGTGTCTATGACCCTCTGAGTCTCGTGGACGAATAGCGCGAGCTAGGTTTCACACGATCGACTTTTTCGAAACCCATGCTGATTCCTACAGACTAGATTTCTAGTCTCCAGAAAAGTCATAGTCGAACGTAATACGTGTTCCAAAATTCTACAACTGTTCGACGTCCCTTCTTGAAAAAGGGCATGACCTGAGCCCTTTTCCAATCTTTTGGAACGCTACGCTCTTCTAGAGACCTACGGTACACCGCTGCAAGAAGGGGGAAAAGTTTTTGACGAAAAATTAACTTCATGAAAACAAAGCGACAGTAGTTGGAGCAACGGACCAAACTCTTAAGTATGTTATTTCAAATAAACAATATTTCCGTTCATGTTACAGTTCTTTGACCCTTCGAACAGCCTTCATTTGTCCTCAGACTCGGTAGGTTCGCTGACTTACTAAACTTGATTCGCTGTGTTTGAATTGTCAACTAGTTGCGCTTACGTTATTCGGTAGAGACTCTATCGCCCCTTAATGCTCACCAGGGTTAGCCTTCGTTTTATTTTAATGCTAGCCATGTGATTTCGTTCTGTGGAGAATAGGTGGCTTGCAAAATTTACCACAAAAAAATTTTTCCTAGTAGAGCTTATGGCGCTGATGCTGCTCGACCTAAATGTAAACATCGAAATCTGTGCGCAGGAAAAAAATGGTCACAAATGCGGTATTTGATTGGTACGGTGACAACAGATCATGGTAAAGGCAACGCCCACAAGTCTATTCACAACAGTATTAAAATGTTAAGCAGGAGATCTCGGGTTCGAGTCCCGGTCGGGGCACACATTTTCATCTGTCCCCGTTGACGTACGTCAACGCCTGTAAGCAGCTAAGGGTGTTCATTTCATTGTAATTTCAGCCGGCACAGTAGCTCAGTGTGTTCGGTCAGAGCGGGTTGGCCTCTGCAATAAAAAGCTGAGTAGAAGGATCAACCACCGAACTTGAACAGGATGTTTTGCGACGTCCGCAACGACCAAACAACGATCAATACCGAACAACGAAAAAAGGGGTAGCGTCTTTGATTCTTAATCAAAACGCCTTAGGTCCCTGGTTCGATCCCCGCCACTGCCTAAATTTTGATAAATAATCAGCATTGGCGGCCGAAGACTTCCGGCATAAGAAGTCAGCCTCATTCTGCCAACGGCCTTGTCAAAGAGGGCGGAGGAGCGGATAGAGGTTCAGGGCACTTGTCCTAGGGGTGGTAAATTGCCCCCAAAAGGCGGAAGAATCAGCAATGATCAACGACATGAGGATGCAGAAGGCAATGGAAACCACTGCATTAAAGACACGTAACGTGTATCCACAGGACATGTGGCCTGTAATTGAAGAAGTGTCATGGTGATCTCTCCATTGGCAAAAGACTCCGGAATAGTCCCCCATTCGGATCTCCGGGAGGTGACTGCCAAGGGGGAGCTTATCATGAGAAAAAGATTGAATAATCAACGAAAGGATAATGTTCTACGAGTCGGGGCGTCGAATGTCACAAGCTTGAACGTGGTAGGGAAACTAGAAAAACTTACAGGGCAAATGCAAAGGCTCAATCGAGATATAGTAGGGGTCAGTGAAGTGAAGTGAAAGGAAGACAAGGATTTCTGGTCAGATGAGTATCGGGTAATATCAACAGCAGCAGAAAATGGTATAACAGGTGTAGGATTCGTTATGAATAGGAAGGTACGGCAGAGGATGTGTTACTGTGAACAGTTCAGTGACCGGGTTGTTCTAATCAGAATCGACAGCAGACCAACACCGACAACGATAGTTCAGGTATACATGCCGACGTCGCAAGCTGAAGATGAACAGATAGAGAAAGTGTATGAGGATATTGAAAGGGTAATGCAGTATGTAAAGGGGGACGAAAATCTAATAGTCATGGGCGACTGGAATGCAGTTGTAGGGGAAGGAGTAGAAGAAAAGGTTACAGGAGAATATGGGCTTGGGACGAGGAATGAAAGAGGAGAAAGACTAATTTAGTTCTGTAACAAGTTTCAGCTAGTAATAGCGAATACCCATTTCAAGAATCACAAGAGGAGGAGGTATACTTGGAAAAGGCCTGGAGATACGGGAAGATTTCGATTAGATTACATCATGGTCAGACAGAGATTCCGAAATCAGATACTGGACTGTAAGGCGTACCCAGGAGCAGATATAGACTCAGATAACAATATAGTAGTGATGAAGAGTAGGCTGAAGTTCAAGACATTAGTCAGGATAAATCAATACGCAAAGAAGTGGTATACGGAAGTACTACTAGATACGTTTGAAGTTCTCTAACGCTATAGATACAGCAATAAGGAATAGCGCAGTAGGCAGTCAGTTGAAGAGGAATGGACATCTCTAAAAAGGGCCATCACAGAAGTTGGGAAGGAAAACATAGGTACAAAGCAGATAGCTGCGAAGAAACCATGGGTAACGGAAGAAATACTTAAGTTCATTGATGAAAGGAGGAAGTACAAACATGTTCCGGGAAAATCAGGAATACAGAAATACAAGTCGCTGAGGAATGAAATAAATAGGAAGTGCAGGGAAGCTAAGACGAAATGGCTGCAGGAAAAATGTGAAGACATCGAAAAAGATATGATTGTCGGAAGGACAGACTCAGCATACAGGAAAGTCAAAACAACCTTTGGTGACATTAAAAGCAACGGTGGTAACATTAAGAGTGCAACGGGAATTCCACTGTTAAATTCAGAGGAGAGAGCAGATAGGTGGAAAGAATACATTGAAAGCCTCTATGACGGTGAAGATTTGTCTGATGTGATAGAAGGAGAAACAGGAGTCGATTTAGAAGAGATAGGGGATCCAGTATTAGAATCGGAATTTGAAAGAGCTTTGGAGGACTTACGGTCAAATAAGGCAGAAGGGATAGATATCATTCCGTCAGAGTTTCTAAAATCATTGGGGGAAGTGGCAACAAAACGACTATTCACGTTGGTGTGTAGAATATATGAGTCTGGCGACATATATATTTCGGAAAAGCATCATCCACACAGTTCCGAAGACGGCAAGAGCTGACAAGTGCGAGAATTATCGCACAATCAGCTTAACAGCTCATGCATCGAAGCTGCTTACAAGAATAATATAGAGAAGAATGGAAAAGAAAATTGAGAATGCGCTAGGTGACGATCAGTTTGGCTTTAGGAAAAGTAAAGGGACGAGAGAGGCAATTCTGACGTTACGGCTAATAATGGAAGCAAGGCTAAAGAAAAATCAAGACACTTTCATAGCATTTGTCGACCTGGAAAAGCGTTCGACAATAGAAAATGGTGCAAGTTGTTCGAGATTCTGAAAAAAGTAGGGGTAAGCTATAGGGAGAGACGGGTCATACAATATGTACAACAACAAAGACGGAATAATAAGAGTGGACGATCAAGAACGAAGTGCTCGTATTAAGAAGGGTGTAAGACAAGGCTGTAGCCTTTCACCCCTACTCTTCAATCTGTACATCGAGGAAGCAATGATGGAAAAAAAGGTTCAGGAGTGGAATAAAAATACAAGGCGAAAGGATATCAATGATACGATTCGCTGATGACATTGCTATCCTGAGTGAAATTGAAGAAGAATTAAATGATCTGCTGAACGGAATCAACATTCTAATGAGTACACAGTATGGTTTGAGAGTAAATCGGAGAAAGACGAAGGTAATGAGAAGTAGTAGAAATGAGAACAGCGAGAAACTTATCAGGATTGATGGTCACGAGGTCAATGAAGTTAAGGAATTCTGCTACCTAGGCAGCAAAATAACCAATGACGGACGGAGCAGGGAGGACGTCAAAAGCAGACTCGCTATGGCAAAAAAGGCATTTCTGGCCAAGAGAAGTCTCCTAATACCAAATACCGGCCTTAATTTTAGGAAGAAATTTCTGAGGATGTATGTCTGGAGTACAGCATTGTATGGTAGCGAAACATGGACTGTGGGAAAACCGGAACAGAAGAGAATCGAAGCATTTGAGATGTGGTGCTATAGACGAATGTTGAAAATTAGGTGGACTGATAAGGTAAGGAATGAGGAGGATCTATGCAGAATCGGAGAGGAAAGGAATATGTGGAAAACACTGATAAGGAGAAGGGACAGGATGATAGGACATAAGACATGAGGGAATGACTTCCATGGTACTAGAGGGAGCTGTAGAGGGCAAAAGGTGTAGAGGAAGACAGAGATTTGAATACGTCAAGCAAATAATTGAGGACGTAGGTTGCAAGTGCTACTCTGAAATGAAGAGGTTAGCACAGGAAAGGAATTTGTGGCGGGCCGCATCAAACCAGTCAGTAGACTGATGACAAACAATTAAACTGGAAATCTCTCAGCACGGTCCAGCTTAGAGAGGGAACGCGACAATGGTGAGCCATCCGCATCACGTAAGCACTGAATTCGGTGAACCCCTTGGGAATGTTCAAGAGAAGCAGACAACGCATTACCAGATTTGTTTCCATACGGGAACAGTTGTGCCCAGCGACAGTCTTCATTTAAAGTAGTAAATGGTGCAGCAATTAGTCACAAATGATGTTTATTCCTTATCCAGATCTTCAGTGCAGTAAAGGTAAGTTAAAACATTAAAAACATATGTATACGCACATAGTCCTAATCGATTCTGTCATATATAACTGTTTTTAATGTTTTAACTTACATTTACTGTAGTGAAGACAGCCACACAGTGACAGATATGTAGATCAGCAATATACATCATTTGTGACTGACTGCTGTATTCTTTACGACTTGAGTAGATTACATGCCAGCACTGATTTACACTGTCATCATCAACAACCAAACATGATGCTACATCGAACTATACTTACAGTCACCTTCACTAAACCGCACAGTAGCCACACGGACCTTTTTACTATCACGCAGTTAATATGTGAATCAAATAATGTTTTCTGTAACAATAGTGTATGATTTAACTATAAAATAGACTATTAGTCATTACTAATAACAACTATGATAACCTTCTTGTCTTTCGGATTGAGCCATTATCAATAATTTTATTGATTGAAGCATTTTCGAATCATTTAAATGAGGCACCAAGAACTGTGGGTCTTCTGAGGCTTTCCTGTGATTTTCATATAGTTTGCTATTACGCGTTCGACCTTCTACGTCAGATCTAAGTGTAACTTAAATTTGAAGCAGAGCGGGGTAGTCACGTGGTCTAAGGCGTCTCGTCACGGTCCGCGCGGCTCTCCCCCCGCGGAGGTTCGAGTCCTCCTTCGGGCATGGTTGTGTGTCTCGTCCATAGCGTAAGTTAGTTTAAGTTGCATTAAATAGTGGGTAAGCTTAGCGACCGATGACCTCAGAAGTTTGGTCCCATAAGACCTTACTGCAAATTTCCAAATTAAATTTCATGACTGTACACTGAGGCGACGATAGCCATGCGGTAAGTCCTAATCAGGTGTCGGATCTCCTTTTTCCCAGCGTAGAGCAGCAGCTCGACTTGGCAAGGACTCAACAAGTTGTTGACAGACCTCTGTAGAAATACTGAACCATGCGACCTCCATAGCCATCCGTAATTGCGAAAGTGTAGCCAGTGCACAGTTTTGTGCACGAAATGACCTCACGATTATGTCCCTCAAAAGTTCGATGGAATTCATGCCAGATGATCCGGGTGGCCAAATCATTGTCTCGAACTGTTCATAACGTTCTTCAGATGAACCTCTAACTATTGTGTTCGGATGAAACGGTGCATTGTCATCCATAAAAAGTCAATCGTCGTTTGTGAACATGAGCCTATGAATGGCTGCAGATGGGCAGCAAATAGCCGAACTTCACAATTTCCGGTCAATTATCGGTTGAGTTGGCCAGAAGAGCCTATCCATGCCATGTATACAAAGTCCACACCATTCCGGAGCCACCAACCGCTTGTATAGTGCCTTGTTGACAACTTGAGTCCATAGCTTCGTGGGGTCTGCGACACACTCCAACGCTATCATCACCTCTTACCAGCTGAAATTGACACTCATCTACCTGGGTTAAGGTTTTCCAGTCTTCTAGGGCCCAACCGATATGGTTTACCAGACCAGGAGAAGCGCTGTAGGCGAGGCTGTGCTCTTACCAGTCACTAATACGAAATTTTGCACCAGTGTCCTAACGGATACGCTCGTCGTACGTCTCACATTGATCTCTGCCCTTTTTCCAAGCAGTGGTGTTTATCTGTTGGCACTGACAACTGTAAGCAAACGCCGCTGCGCTCGGTCGTTAAGTGAAAGCCTTCCACCATTACGTTACCCATGGTGAGTGGTAATGCCAGAAATTTGGTACTCTCCCATACTTTTGACACTGTGGATATCAGAATATTGAATTCATTAACGATTTACAAAATGGAATGTTCCATGCGCCTAGCTCCAACTACCACGCCACATTCAATGTCTTAATTCCCGTCGGGCGGCAATAATCACGTCGGAAACATTTTCACATGTATCACCTGATTACAAATAATAGCTCCGCCAATGTTCCGGACATTTATATCTTGTGTACGCAATACTAGCGCCATTTGCATATGTGCGTATCACTATAGCATGACTATACTGCACAGTATGAAAATAACTAAAAGGATGTAATTAAGTTAAATAATCATTTAATTTTCCCAACTCTCCAAACAGTTGTTGTGATCTTCATTGTAATGAGTCGTTTGATGCAGCTGTCTACGCTATTCTATCCTACACTTTTCCACCTCTGCCTAACTATTACCATCTACACCCGTTTGAAAATGGCTACCTTATACAACTCTCGGTGTCTCTATAACTTTAAACCCTTCCTCTCCCCTCCCTGCTTTTCCTTCCATCACCAAATGGATGTGTTCTACCACTGAATACATTCCTATAACTAAGTTGTGCCACTTATTTCTTTTTCTCCAATTCGATTCATTGGTTATTCGATTTACACACCTAAGTCTCAATATGCTTTAGAAGCAAAATATTTCAAAAGTTTCCTTCCTCTTCTTGCCTGAACTGCTGATTGTACAGATTTCACTTCCATGCAAGGTTACACTTAAGAAAAACACTGTGAGAAAAGACTTACCAACTCTTACACTTATATTCGACGTTTACAAATTTGTAATTTTCAGAAATGCTTTTCTTACACATGCCAGACTATATTTTATGTCTACTTCCTCTATCAGCTATTTTTCTGGCGAATAGCAAAACCCATCTACTACTTTTAGTGTCTCTTTTCGTAACCTAATTCTGTCATCCTACCCTGATTTGATACATTCCATTGCCTTAGTTTTACTTTTTTTGATATTCATCGAATCTGTTTCCAGGGCTCTATCAATTACGGGTGGAACTCTGTTTCCGTCTCTATGGTTTTCCGATACCATTGTAATTTTGTCAACGAATTTGCTTCTTCACACTGAATTTTAATTCCCTTTCCTACGTTCTCCTTGGTCTCCATTACCGTCTGCTCGAAGTAGAGACTGAATAACGTCTTCGAGGATATGCTACAACCCTGTTTCACTCTCTTCTCAACTACTGCTACCCGTTTCAGGCTTTTCGATATCTGTAACTGCAGTCTAGTTTTGCACAAGTTTTAGAAAACTTTTCGTGCCCTGAACCGTACCTGCTACCTTCATAATTTCGATGAGTGTTTTCATTCAGTCAAAAGTTGTCTCTAAATATAAAAATCATGTAAATATAAGTGTACCTTTCTGAATCATGAGTCTTAAGCTTAGTATGGATTACCATGTTCCTAAATTTCTTCTGAGCCCCAAATGATCTTCCCCGAGGTTAGCAGTTACAATTTTTTTTCCATTCTGTTATAAGTAATTTCTCCCGGTATTCTACAACCGTGATTTATTAAACTGATCGTTTGTAACATTCACACCAGCCAGCACCTGCCGTCATTGGTATACTAATTGTTACATTCTGCTTGAAGTCAGAGTATTTCGCTTTCGTGCAAGGGAGAATAGTTTTATCATACCACGCTTTCCCAAGAATCTCAGTAATTCTGAAGGAATGCCGCCTACTCCTAGAGACTTGTTACTATTTATGTCTTTTAGAGATCTGACAAATACTGCTCCCTTCCCTTCTTTATTTACATCCTGTTTTTCTGCAATATTGTCTGCTATTACAAATTATACATTCTTCCCATTTTTCAGTCTTCCATTCTCTGCTTAGCACGGGCTTGCCGTCAGAACTTGATATTTATACAGAAGCTTCTCCTTCCCCCAAAGCTTTATTTACTTTTCTTTTACACTGCATCTGTCTTTCTCCTAGTTATGTATGATTTTACAGCCTTGCGTTTCTCCTCCAACCATTCATTCTTTACCACTTTGCCTATCAATATTTTTAGACGTCTCGCGTACACTCAACATTTCCTTGTTGATTTTTCTTTGTGTTTCATGGCAAAAATTCTGGATCATTCTTAACCATACATCATGTCAATTTTCGTGTTCGAGGTGGGCGTATAACTAATGACCTTTGTTGTGCGGAAGATACAGTGAAGTGTTCCCCGAGACTAATTATTGTCCTGCTTTATTTTTTCCAACCCTGTATTTTATGCACTGCTTTGGCATTTAAGCAGACAAGTCCAGTACATGCTTAAAAAATGTTCAAATGTGTGTGAAATCTTATGGGACTTAACTGCTAAGGTCATCAGTCAAATTGGTTCATATGGCTCTGAGCACTATGGAACTTAACATCTGTGGTCATCAGTCCCCTAGAACTTAGAACTACTTAAACCTAACTAACCTAAGGACATCACCCACATCCATGCCTGAGGCAGGATTCGAACCTGCGACCGTAGCTGTCACGTGGTTCCAGACGGAAGCGCCTAGAACCGCACGGGGTCATCAGTCCCTAAGCTTACACACTACTTAACCTAAATTATCCTGAGGACAAACACACACACCCATGCCCGAGGGAGGACTCGAACCTCCGCCGGGACAAGCCGCACAGTCCATGACGCAGCGCCTGAGACCGCTCTGCTAATCCCGCGCGGCATGCTTAAAAGTACTGTAATATAATACGATTTTTTCGTTCTCCTCCTGGACATTTCGTGTCTTCTTAATTTGGTAAAACGAACAATTACGAGCACCCTCCTTTTTTGAAGTGGCCATCCGATGGGTGTTTCTAGGACATGCAGTATCCATAAGTGAGCATTAAATCTCTTTTGCCTTGTTGCTCCGGAAAGTAAGGAGTGGAACTCGTTCCCCTGCCAGTGTTGTATCTGATAAATTCTCGGATAGCTCAAATGATGAACACTCATTAAAGTGAAAGGTTAAAGAACAGTGAGTTGGTAGGTGGCGCTTCGTCTGTAGTTCGTTGCAGTGAGAGCTCTTATCCATCCAATATTCTTGTTGTAATTACGAGGAAAATCTGAATATCACCCGTTGCCGTTCTTTTAATCTGCATCTTGGAATGTGTCACTATAGCGCGTGCTGATCATCAAGACGTCTCTTTTGTTCTTACATTTCGCCATCGCTTGCTTGTTTCTGTATGTCGCTACGTATTGGCCTTTATTCAGCTACCCGTTTTTCATTAACTGTCAACTCCTCTCTGTTTCACCAAACTGTGCAGACAGCTTCTGCGTTCTTACTCATTAATCAAATCTGTACTATTGTATCAGTTCTCGAGGTGAATAGCACACCCCTTTCAGAGACAGTCATGGGCTACCTCCAAGATAATTGGAGCTTTGTCTCCCAACCATTACACACAATGAAAAACGTTGTATATTGTAATTGGCCGAGAATACAGTGCCTTGACTGACGAGAGGCACCATCTAGTGGACAAAGCATTACTTTACAGTATAAATACAGCTGCCGGCCTGCAAACTGTGATTTGTGGACTCAAGGAGAAGGAGCGGGCAACATGGATAAATACGTAATGGCCTCATACAGGGTCAATTTCCATCTTTTTCCTATTTACTCAGATTCACTGTGCAGTTACTAGCCAGTACATTATGGCAAGAATCCAAATCTGCCCCTGCAAATATTTTGTAATCCGATTTCGAAACATATTTCAACCTTCCCATCCCTCTACATGTCTTCCATGTATATAACCGTTCTTCATGATTTTTAAACCGAATCTTAACCATAATTATATTGAGTTCAGTTCAGAATTCTACCAGGCGACGTCCCATCTCATTCCTCTCCCCCACTCCACGTTCTCCCACTACTCTTCCTTGTAGCACTTTTCCTACTACGAATTCCAGTCACCATAGTTAAGTTTTCATCTGTCGTAAAGATTTGAATAAATTGATATGTACAGTAATATTCACTAAATTATATCCTCTTGCAAAATTACTGTATCTGAATTTCAGAATTTGTGAAGGCTTGCTAACTCATCAAGATTCCGTGAGTGCTGTATCGAAACATGATTAAACTACACACAATAATACAGGAAAAACGTTGAAGAGACGTTGGAAAAATTGTGTCGACTGAGATAAAACTGTTTTCAAAGTACCTTCCAATTAACAACGACGTAATTGAAAAATTGAAGTCGTAGATACGATCTACAGTCATATCACAATATATTATTGCCCGCATCTCGTGGTCGTGCGGTAGCGTTCTCGCTTCCCACGCCCGGGTTCGATTCCCGGCGGGGTCAGGGATTTTCTCTGCCTCGTGATGGCTGGGTGTTGTGTGATGTCCTTAGGTTAGTTAGGTTTAAGTAGTTCTAAGTTCTAGGGGACTCATGACCATAGATGTTAAGTCCCATAGTGCTCAGAGCCATTTGAACCATTTTAATATATTACAAACAATGGATCCATGAAAAACTGACTTATTTTAAAACTTTGGTTTCAGAGTGAAGGACGACTGGTTAAAAACAAAAATTAAAAGGAAAAAGAAAGAAAAATCATAAAGCGTCTTCGGGTAACGCTTATAACTAGTAATCAAAAGGTTGTCCTGGGTTCGAACCCAGGCACTGCTTCAATTTTGAATGAAAATCATCTGTAATTGCGGTCGAAGATTCCCGGTGCTAGGAGTCTCCCTCGTTCTAATAACGGCTTTACGATGGGCCGGAATAGCAGACAGTTTCACGGCCAACTCTTGTCTTTCCCGTGAAAGAAGGCAATGGAGCCTAACGCATTAATAAATTATCCAACAGATATAACAATAAAGCAAGTATACATGCCGACGTCAGAAGTAGAAAATGAAGAGTTGGAGAAAGTAGATGAGGATATTAAAATTGTAACTCAGTATGTAAAGGAAGATGATAATCTAATAATAGAGATGATAATCTAATAATCCTAGATGAATGTAACGTGGTAGTGAGCAAAGCAAAGAAGACAGAGATACGGGGTAATATGAACTCTGTAGTACAAATGAGAGGGGAGAAAGACTGAGTTTCGCAACAACGCTCAAGTGGTAATAGAGAATACACTGTTCAGGAATCACATGGGGAGCAGATATACTTCTAAAGGGCCTAGACGTACGGAAAGATACCAGCTCGATTACATCATGGTTGGAGACAGATTCCAACATCAGACAGTGCATTGCATGGCGTACTCAGGAGCAGATATAGACTCGGAGTTTAATTTAATAATCATGAAGAACAGGCTGAAGTTTACGAGCACCGTCCGAAAGAATCAATGTGCATTGAAATGGGTAGGGAAACATTGTAGAATGATGAGACGCATTTAGAGTTCTCTGACACTGTGGATACTGCAATAGTGAACGCCACAATAGGCCGTTTAGCTTAAGAGAAATGAACATTTCTCAAAAGAGCAGTCACGAAAGTTTTTTAGACAAACATAGGTTAAGAAATGGTAACTGTAAAGAAATACTGAGTAACAAAAGAAATACTTCAGTTCATGGACGAAAATCGAAAGTACAAAAACATTCATGGAAATTTAGGAATACGGAATGCAAACGATTCAGCAACGACATTGAAACCTGATAGTGAAGGGAAGACAGGATTCGGTTACGATTGTGGACGGGGGCGTAGTCAGTTACTACTGGTTGCCTTTTACAGTTACACACAATTTTAAACCAGTAATTCCAGACTTAACAATAAATAAACCACACGTTGTTAATGAAGGAATAAACAGTGTAAATAGTGTTTTCAGTGAGTTACAATTCAGCACCATCATTAAATACATATACAGTAGACAATGTATTAAAAGCAAGCCACTGTGATTTTGGCAGGAGGCGTTACACTCCAGGAATGGCAATAAGAATTCTTTAAGACTCGCTGCAACATATAGATTACAGGTATTGAAATGTTAAAGGTAAGTCGCCACAAATACAGCAGAAGGCATCAGACGCCAGGAATGGCAGTAGATAAGGTTTTAAGGCTTACTGCTAAACTACAAACACCAAATTAGAATTTTAAGGCAAATGACCACAATCACGGCTGAAGGCCTTACATGCCAGGAACCGTAATAATATAAAAAAAATTGAAACCTGCTGTAAAACAGCAAATACAATAGCAAAGGCCAATTAGAAAAACAAGCAACTGATCACCAAACGGGTGAAATAAGATGTGGTAAACTGTGACACAGCTCTTAACATCCACTGGACACGAAACTGCTAGATTTATTCCAAAAGGCGACCAGAACTATTAACTAGACATATATAACCTTTAATGTAGGCATTACAGGGTATTGTAATAAATAATACAACAATAAAACACAAGGATCGGTACATAAGTTCCTTAAAGGGTACTGAGGCAGATTATACCCGCAGAAGCCGTGGACTGAAGGAGCGTTACATTGAACTACTAGCCATCAGACCTCCTTGTAGAACACAGATGTCTTAAAAGAACGAAGGGGCCACAGACGTTGCTCCAGGAATCGACCTCTGATAAGGTCCGACAACAAACACTTCCGCGAGCGATGAGAGAGGCAGCCAAGAGTTGAATTCACTTCACAAGATGGTAACCCAGACTAGAGGCAGTCTAACGAATGACTACTGATAATCTCGGTGAAGCCACCTGACGTCCGATAGACCAAATGCAACGATGGAACAATACGCCAAGCCGGAACCGGCAGTCTGCACTATGTCCCCAGAATACTGTGTTTCGACCGCCCGGAACGAGAAAGGAATCACTACCATCAGAGTAGAAGAATCACCAACCGGCCTTATGGCAGGTAACTGGGGCGTTAGCAGCTACCAGACAAGAAAAAATTACCACTGGTAGAACTTAAATTGTAACAAGCTGAACGCAGTAAATAGTAATAAGAAGTCGAGGAAAGCTAATCAGATCCGCCTTCCCCAAGCACTGGCTGCTCTTCGCCTCGGCGACACTACGAGCAGCAACACGAACCCAAGTCACTGGAGAACCGCGAGATATCCCAGTGGTGGAGGTTTCACTACTTGGACTGAAATGCACTCATCTTAAACCTTGCTGGATCCGGTTTACGACGAGGTCGTGCACCCCCGTGACCACAGCCCTTCCATCCGGCAGTCCATGTGTGCCGCCAGCGGTCCCGGCTTGTTCTGGCACTGCGCGGACCTGGCTCCTCGTGAGTCCCCAACCGAACTGCCCACTGACACGACCTGGAAAAACAATGACGTCGCCCCAAAGATAGGGCAACAGTTACTACGCCGCTGCTGCTGCCACTAGCGGACAGGAAACGCTTGCGAAACCGAGCGGCGCCAGTTAACACGAGAAGAAGACAAACAACCGCAACCATGCCTACTAAACGATAGCGCCTGGCCCCCAACAGAGGGCGGAAACCTACAAACAGCACCAATGCGAGCCGCAGCACGGCTCAGAAATAAATATGAAGTTCTGCAGAAAGGTGAAGAAATCGAGAAAGAAACTGTCGTTGGAAGAACTGAATCATCATAGGGAAACTTAGAACAGCTTGCGGTAAAAAGCAAAGGGGTCGACATTTAAGAGTGCATTGGTAATTCCACTGCTAAATGAAGACGAGAGAGTGGATTGAGGGAAAGATTACATTGAAGGCCTCTGCGAGGTGGAGGGCTTGGTTGATGAATTGACTGACAAAGAAATGGAAGTCGATCGGCCCATTATTGGAGTCAGTGTCGCAAGACTCGCCAATATCTGATATTGAAATAAAACGAATGGATATAGATAATATCCCTTCGGAGTGTGAATATTCTTGGAGGTCCACATCAAAGCAATCAGAACACCGAGGACAAAAAATCATTTCAGCTTACATTTGATAATTTTAGAGGCCTTATATATTTAATCTGGATGAGTTACTAGGAGAATATAGCGCCTGTCACTGCCTGATTTACGATTTGAGAGGTCCCTGTGAAACAAATACGATGGTAGTATTAATATGTTAATTAATTTCAACATTACAGTCGCCATCTTTATTGGTTTTCACTATAATCCTTCTGTGTACACAGATGTATCTTATCTTAAATCACTTAAGGTATTAAAATACCAAACCCAACATTTCAGGCTCTTGTGATGGCTTCTACGGTATGCACTAAAGATATGTTGTTTTCGTTTTCGATGTATTGTGGTTTCCGCTTTCCGAAATGAACACACGAACTCGACATGTGCTAGCAGAATCAGCGCAGTTGAAGTTTTGACTAAGTTATGTATTTTCTGATGTACACATACTTTTTACGTTTATGGCTCTCGAATTATGAAAGACTCTTTTTAACATAACTGTGTGACATTGGAAGAAGCCTTCGAGTGGGCTTCTACGACTTCGCGTATGTGGAACTCCATCATATACTGATAAGATGATAATACCGCAAACCAGTCTCACTATCCTACATTCTTACGCCCATCTGTGCCATTTCTAAGCAAACACGTAACTTAGGTGTGGTCCGAGAGGTTATTACATAAACAGGTCGAAATATTGACATTGAGCAGTTGTACGCGGTGTACACACTTATTCCGGACAGATAAAGCAGAACGGTGAATTTCATCTAGACTTGTCGCAGCATCGGTCTGAGTTATTTCATGTACTCGGGAGTCGTCGGCGTTTTCTTGCAGCTATCTCGTTTTATTTTTCCCCGAAGGTAAACGACCAGAGGCATTTGTTGAGCGTGCAGACCATTTTGCGTTTCTAGAACTACCGATTTAACGATTTACAGATGTTTTATTACCACGAACTGTAGTTATCTGTGCGGAATTGGTGGGACATTCGCAATGTTATCACGTGGATCTTATGGCCTGTGGAACGTCTGCCAGTAATGGCAGCATAACTGTTAGGAAACCTAGATACTTTTAACTATTTATAGTCTCGTTAACAGAGAGGACATGAAGCGAATCGTGAAAAGCGGGTGCACCACTCATTAAGAGACCAAGATCGTTGTTTATCGTAAGATAGTGTTTATGCGATCCTTGGCCAGCGTGGACTTTCAAATGGTTCAAATGGCTCTGAGCACTATGCGACAACTTCTGAGGTCATCAGTCGCCTAGAACTTAGAACTAATTAAACCTAACTAACCTAAGGACATCACACACATCCATGCCCGAGGCCGGATTCGAACCTGCGACGGTAGCGGTCGCTCGGTTCCAGACTGTAGCGCCTAGAACCGTTTGGCCACTACGGCCGGCATGGACTTCCAATCGACCATTAATACCTATTGCAAAAATTAACTAGCCCGTTGATTGTAAACGACAGTTCATGCGCCAAAACTATCTTGCAGGGAAAATGCAAGTCACTGTAACAGTCGATGGAGTGAAATGCAGAATATCGGAAGACGCCTTTGGTTGAGCCCGTTCTCACATTCAAGCTGGCTCGTAGTGACATGTGGATAGTGTGTTAGCGCTCCTAAAATGTTATTTGCATTTCTTTCATAAGTTGTAATTCTGTGTCGTTGGCATATTTTATTTTTTACACTTCAGGATGCGTGATATTTTCTTTCTTTTTCACGTGAAAAAATCTATTAGTTCTTCCGTCGAGCTTTCTTCTGTGACAATTTGTCGCTAATAACTACGAGATTAACAATGCGTAAACAGTGAATAGATCATGTCTGTACGTGTTCGTTTTTCCTGCCACATCATACCAGAGTAGTCGTATGCGCGTGATGGCCAGGAATTAGCCTTGCGTAAAGTTATAAATTGCTGTAACGTGGAAACACGCTCAGCTAGGACATTGACTCTGGTGTCATTTTGAGCACATTCGGGATGACTACCGGGACCCAAAGTGAGATAATAAAAACATGCGCCGAAACATATGGGAAAATCGCTATCAAACTAAGAATTACAAAATATGAAACATGTCGTCTCGTACCACTCATACATAAGTTCTTTAATACAGACAATACAACGCAGAGGAAGGCTCTCGCCGAAGGGTCCGAAAATCTAAGAAGTTCAGTGACAAGAGAATGCGAAAGCAATGGCAGCGCCGAAAAAGAACTAAAAATAACATGAAACAACTCTATTAAAGAGATTTATAATTAAATTACGTATTAATAAAATCATTCCGTCATCAAGGCACATGTGGCCAACCGGGACCATCCGACCGCCGCGTCATCCTCAGCTGAAGATGCGAATAGGAGGGGCGTGTGGTTAGCACACCGCTCTCCCGGTCGTTATGATGGGTTTCTTTGACCGGAGCCGCTACTTTTCGGTCGAGTAGCTCCTCCATTGGCATCACGAGGCTGACTGCACACCGCAAAATGTCAGCAGCGCATGGGCACCCATCCAAGTGCCGGCCACGCCCGAGAACGCTTAACTCCGGCAATCTGACGGAAACCGTTGTAGCCCCTGCGCTAAGGCCGTTGCCTTATACTATATATTATTACTCACCACTTGCTGTGATTTTATCCCGACGTTTTCATACAAAATCTACACCGCAGGCCTTAACTGCACCCATAGGTTTCTGTTTTTCGTTTTTTTTTTTTTTTTTCATATTTGCGAAGACACATCGTGAGGGCTTGGTACGAACAGGATGCCTTTCAGCCTACAGCTGTACCGGTGCTTTAACAATTTAGAGAACTTCGCCGTAAACAAAAATCAAATTCTATTTTTCGACTCACGTCTATGTTATGAAACTGAAAAGGTTCAGCAGCACATTTTCTGATGACTACAGTAGAAAGATACTCACTGGTGGAATTCAGTCTCTCAAGTAAACGTACAACTTGTACTTAAGTTACATCTGATTCAGCAGGTCCAAATTCTTAGACAACTTACAATGACTGCCGGATAGTGATCCTTAATATGACAAAATATCACGTGTTATATCTGTAAAGGCCTCTTCGACAGCTCTTTCCAACACCACATAAAAAGTACATAGCTCTAAAATAAAAGATCGGTGTCATAATTTGGCAGTTATGAATTTTATAAACATTTGCGTGCGTCAGAAAATTACAACCTTTTCCACTGTAACTGATTCTGTAAATGCTAGGTGTAGCCTGCTTCATCTCTCTCACGGTGTGTAAGAGTAGTCAGCAGCTCACTATCTAGATAACACGAAGTACACCATCTGATCGGAAACCAAAAATAAATACGTTAGTAACGTCTAGTTAAAAACGTTATATTCCCATACGAGGGCCTTGTTGTCTATGTCCAACATTCCACGCTAAACAGATGAGAAGAATAAAAGTATTTTACGACATAAGAAAGAAAACACTGAATACCTTGAATTAGAGTATGCCCTCATATACACCAGGAACTAAGAGGGATACTCTTCGTTAGGATTTCCAAACTTTTGCTGTATACACATGGAAAGGATGAAAGACATTTATTAAAATTTTATTCAAGAAGGGGCACATCATATCCCAAAAATCATTGGTGGCCGGAGGGGGATGGAAGAGGTTATTGTAACCAGATTAAAAAAAAAAAAAAGGTTCAAATGGCTCTGAGCACTATGGGACTTAACATCTGAGGTCATGAGTCCCCTTGAACTTAGAACTACTTAAACCTAACTAACCTAAGGACACCAGACACATCCATGCCCGAGTCAGGATTCGAACCTGCGCCCGTGGCGGCCACGCGGTTCCAGACTGAAGCGCCTAGAACCGCTCGGTCACACCAGCCGGCGTAACCAGATTCGGTGAATAAAATGTGTGTTTGAACAATAACATGAAAACTGAAGCCCGTAATGGGGTGCATTAATCGAAGGAGTAAAATAGTTTCCGCCAATATATTTGTATAACGATAAGCTATAGAGAAACACAAAGAATAAAAAAAGAAACACCTATCGTTTTCATAGATAATATAAAGTAAACAAACGATTATTACGGGAGAATCTGAAAAAAAGAGACATTTCAGTATATCTTGAACAGGTAATTCACAAGGGTTACATTAAGGTAAGAATCCAAATAACTGGGGATAGTGAGAGAAGAAAAGAGGATATTGTGTTAGAAGTTCAAGAAGGATGCAACTCTTCGCCACCTCTCCTTATATATACACTGATGAAATTTTACGGCACTGGAATATGATAACGGAATTAGACACACGATTTCAACCAAGAAAATTATAATCGCAATGCTATTTACAGATGATTTAAGTTTTTATCTCGAACAGTGAAGATGGACTATAAAGAACTGGCTGTGAACTACACAAAGTATCTAAAATACTTTACATATCAATATGAATAAAAATTGTTACCTTTCAGGGGGGGAAAAAACCACTACAGACAAAAACTGTAACAGAAAACAATGTCAAGGAGGAAGAAAATAGATTTAAATGTTTAGGAACTACGCTAACTTACACAGGAGATCTAGGCCAAAAAGACGATAGCATTACAAAATCTCTCTAAAATAAAGCAGGTTCAGAAATTTACCTTAAATAGTATATAATTATGTCGGTTACAACACTGCTGTGCGTGAGTAATGAAAAAACGTGGCCGACAGGTGCGAACACGTAGTGCAATCAGGGCTATTATTGAAGATTATCGTTTTGGTGGTCCAGGTGTTATGGTGCGGTGAGGCATAATGTTACGTGGACACACTAACTCCGAAATCAGTATGACTCAATGGTCAATGCTATTGTGACTTTGTACTCCTTCCCTATGTGCGTCTTTTCAAGGGTAGATTAGACTCTGACTTTTTCTTTATGGATGATATTGCGCAACCACAGGTGGAGGAGTTGTTGGAATGAGAGGGTATCCGGCGAATGGACTGGCCTGGTAGTCTCCCGTCTTAATTCCGAAGTGACACGTGTGGACCGCGTTGTCGGGACGTACTGCAACATGTCCACATGCACCAACGACCATCCAACAGTTATTAACCGCAGGGAAGAGGTGGGTAACGCCCTACCACAAGAATTCACTACCAAACTTCTGGCCAGCATGGGAGCGCAATGAAGTGAATACTTTGCTGTCCGTCGTGATCGAATACATTAATATGAATTTTATGTTTTATGACTATCTACCGCTTCAAGTATTTAAATACGAGGGTCGTCCACAAGGTAAGTTCCGTTTCTATTTATATCCGCAGCCGCGCTACGATCGCAGATCCGAGTATGCGCGGCAGTTACTCTGACGCAAGGAGAAGACATGTACGACATTTTCAGATCGCTGCTGCCGACGTGTGCTTTGTAGTGCTTCTTTATAATTTCAGCCGTAACTGAAAATGCCGTCGCGTGTGAAATCAGATCTGTGATTCGTTTTCTAAATGCAAAGAAAGTTAAACCAAAGGAAATTCATCGGCAAATCTGCGAAGTTTACGGACAAAGTGCTATGAGTGATATACTGTTTCTCCTGGGTGGACTTGGGTTTAGAAAATGTTTTGTAAATAATCGACAAGTACGCCAAAGAGGAAGAGATAAAACTACAATGGACATGCTATTCCATGGACTCTTGCACTTATTTGCATGAACTATCTTTCCTTTTTCTTTCACTTATCTTATGTGCTTTGATTCGGGCCTAAGAGGACGTTCCTGTGTAAAGCTCATCTTGCTGTACCTGCTGATAATGTAAATTGTAATGGAAACCCCAAAAATGTAATGGTTATTTTGTCAAAATAATTTGTGTATGTGGTCAATCAATTGGTAGTCTGATACCTGGATTGTCTTAAGTAGATATGGGCATTAACAAAGAGTTTTCCTTGTTGGGCGCCATCATAGAAAAATCTTAAACATTTTTCTTTTAGCTCATCTACGAGACGTGCCGTGTCTTAGGACAATTAACCTTATTTCAGATACCACGAGACCGGAGGCACCTACCAATAAGTTAACAATTTTACGTACAGATTTCCTTCATATAACATCCCAGTTAGAAAAGGTCTGATCACAGGATTCCAGTTCCATTATAGGATTTTATTTGTAGATGCTACTCTTATATTGGGGAATCGAGACGAAACCGCGATAAGTTACGTATTACAGTAGTGTACATCGAACAGACTTGGCAAATATTCTCTGGTGCAATAAGCACATGACTTCTCACGAGCCTGGAATAATATCTGTAGTGTTGGGAATGCGTGTTTCTTTTTTATACAATTCGCGGGTCATATTCATTCTATTACATTACACTGATAGCAAAGAAAAAGAGTCACAAGTAATTTTTATTTTACTACATTACAGTGATTCAATGGTTAGAAGATGGGTCAGACTGTTCAATGAAGGACGTGATCACGATGAAGAACGAAGTGGACGGCCGTCTGTGGTTACTGATGAACTGGTTCACACAAATATCTTCCTTGCAACCCGGACCTCACTCGTCGCGACTTTCATCTCATCTTACACCTAAAATCTGTCCTTGGTGGTCAACACTTCAACGATAGCTACGAGCTGAAGGAACATGTTACCACATGGTTGAATACACAGGCAGCAACCTTCTATGAAGAAGGCATACAAAAACTTGTGTCTATGACAAGGGCCTAAAAAATTTCAGAAGCTATGTAGAAAAGTAGTTGTGGTGTGCGTACTGTAAGACCTTCGGTACACACACCATCAGATTTGACTTGTCGCTCTAACGAAGTAGGCGAGTGTCAGCAATATGTCTCGTGGTCTTATCGTGGCGTGTTTATCTTCTGCCGTTAGGTCAGACGATAGAAATGCCACTTGCACGCTGAGAGTAGCAGATTGACGGTGACCAACTTTAAACAGAACTTGATTAATTTTCACACTTTTATTAAAATAATAAAAATCATAGACATTACGTAACTTACTTCTGGATGCTGTTTACAATTGACAATCTGAAGTTCCTTTGGTCTTGATACGTTAATCTTGTTCTCACATATCTCTGATACTTGACAAAGCGTGTAATCATATATCTTCATGGCTATGTACGGGAATATAGTAATCTTATTAGGCAGAGACTGAAACTTGACTCCATCTCCAACCCAGTAAAACTACGCTCTCTGAAAGACTTTCTGCGCCTTGGTGCATTCGATGTGGTTTTTCTCCAGGAGGTTTGTGCCCCCTTTCTCTCTGACCTGATTGGTTATGAGGCACTATATAACATCGATCCTGACGCCAGGCGGGGCACCGCCTTGCTATACAGATCCGAGTTGACTCCTTCCGATATTACAACACTACCCAATGGTCGCGTTCTTGCATGTATCATTCGAGATGTACTTTTTATTAATGTCTATGCTCCTTCTGGAGCTACTCACAGGCATGACCGAACAACACGTTTTACGTCAGTTATCACCCCTTTCTTGACAGCTCGTCGTCCTATCGTATTTGGCGGAGATTTCAACTGTGTGGTAGCCGATGCTGATCGTCCCAACGCCTATGAGGTGTGAAGCGCTCGCTTCACTCCTTCGGGCGGCTGCCCTTAATGATACGTGGCGCCACTTTCACCCCGCCTACACACAATTTACTCACATATATCCCACTGGGGCAAGCCGTATTGATCGTGTGTATGTCTCTACTGATTTGATTCCTGCCCTTTGTGCCGTCCAAGTCATTCCTGTGGCCTTCAGTGACCACTGTGCATACTCTTGCTCCTTGCATATCACGGGTCCAATCCCGTTTCCTCGGGGCACCTATTGGAAGATGAATACACTTCATCTCCCAACGCCCGAACTTCGCACACTTGTCACGAAAACATGGCGGGATTGCATCGCTACTGCTTCAAAGTACCCTACCACTGTGGTTTGGTGGCTCCGCTGTGCGAAACCACGGCTGCGACGTGTCATCCAGCAACATAGTCGCGAAGTCGCACACTGGAAGCGTAGCACGTTAGACTTCTATCAACAATGTCTCAATGATGCACTAACCCTTCCTGCCGACAGGTATGACCAGCTACGCATGCGCCTCAACAAAATTAAAGCGACAATCCTTCGCTTCTCTCGGGAGAAGGCCGAGGGGATGATGGTGAGGTGCCGATCTGCAACCCCGATTGACGGCGAGAGGCCATCCATCTATCACCTTGCCTGTGAAAGGAATCGTGCAAAGAAGAACGCCATTCTACGCCTTAAAACAGACGATGGTACGCGCCTCACAGATCACCGTGAAGTCCTCAAACACCTAACAGACCATTATACGCACCTCTTCCAGGATGTTGCGGTAGACGTCGCCGCCCAACGAGCACTTATCGGTGGGGTCCCGACTTCCTTAGACCGTCGAGACCGCGACTGTTTAACCGAGCCACTCACACTCGCTGACCTCACCTCTGTCCTCCGCGCCTGCCCGGGAAACAAATCACCTGGCCCCGACGGTCTCCCTTATGAATTCTACCAACAATTTTGGGACCTGTTAGGGGACCGCTTCTGCAAAATGTGCGAGGAGATTTTTGCTGGTTGCGAACTACCCGCCGACTTTCTAGCTGGACGCATTGCCCTTATTCCAAAGGTCACCGGTTACTGTCGGGCTAAAGACCTGCGTCCCATCACCGTTCTTAACACTGATTATAAGTTGATGGCACGAAGCGTGGCTTCACGTCTTAAACAAGTCATGAATACGGTACTTTGCCCCACTCAATCATGTGGCGTTTCGACTCGAACCATCTTCACCGCCGCTTCTATATACCGTGATGCGGTCTTACTCACCGCCGACGCTCGAACCCCGGCTGCAATTCTGTCCCTAGATTTCGCCGGTGCCTTTGACAGGGTCTCCCACCATTACCTGCTGGCCGTTATGTCGCGGATGGGTTTTGGGAAGCGCTTCATAAGAATCATCCGGCACTTCTTGGATGGAGCAAATTCCACAATCGTTGTGAACGGCTGTCGATCACGACCGATTCCCATCAGACGATCAGTTCGACAAGGGTGTCCCCTGTCAATGTATTTGTTCGCTTTAGCGCTGGACCCCATGCTGCGTGACATCGGACGGATGGTCGATGGTGTCGCTCTCCCAGGCGTCACCTTCCGCAGTGCGGCATACGCGGATGATGTCGGTGTGTTCGTTGCAAACGCCAGGGACATCGATTCCGTTCGCCGAGTTCTCGACGTTTATGAACGAGCATCCGGTGCCATGTTAAATTCCAACAAAACGGTGCTGCTCCCGCTAGGACCACGATCATTGACCATCGAACGCCAATGGTACCGAGTTGTGGGGGAACAACGTATCTTGGGCCTTGAGGTGACTGCCTGCCCGCAGCGTATGTTAACACTCACTTGGAGGCGGCTTCTCACGCGCGTCAGAGGACTTTGCGTGAGCCACGCTGATCGACGCCTCGACCTCCATCAACGAATCCAACTGATTAATACCTACATCCTCTCACGGGCATGGTATGTAGCACAAATCCTTACGCTACCGAAACAAATCGGCAGAGCCATCTCACGAGCAGTATACTGGCTCTTGTGGCGGCATACACTGTTCAAAGTTGATGCGCAGACTTGTACACTGCCAAAAGTCGATGGTGGCCTTGGACTCATCGACTTTACCCGCAAATGTGCGGCCCTCCTGATTCACCGTATCGCCACTTTGCGCGAAACTGACCCAGGTGGGACAACAGCGGTTCTTTTCGACCGTTATCGTCCACGATCGGCGCGTGCACCAGTATATTTGACGCATATTCCGTTCCGGATGACGACAGTCAAGGACTATTACCTCAATCAAAGTTACGTCTTAACAGTGGCCACTGACAAGGCGCGCACGTCGAAGCGCCTTTACCAGGCACTTCGAGGCCAGCCCACACCACATAAATTAGAGGACAGACGACCGTCGGTCATCTGGCACCAAGCTTGGGCTAATGTCAACAACCCAGCCCTTCCCACGGAAGTTTCGGCGCTATGGTATCGTGTCGTCAACAATTTAATACCCACTAATCATCGACTGGCGGCCATCCGCCTACGGCCATCGGCTGCTTGCGGCCGATGTGGTGACGTAGACACCAGAGAGCATCGTCTCTTATGCCCTCACGTCCAAGAAGTGTGGAACCTTGCATGTGTGCTATTAGCGCTGATCGGTGGGACGACACCAGACAATGTGTCGATCGACAGGTTCCTTACCCCTGATATTCAGTCCAACCCCCGAACACGACGTAACGCAATGGTGTGGCTCTTGGGCCACACCATTTTCACGATCTATGACCTTTCCCTCACCAATGCTGTCTCTTTCATGGACTACCTGTGGAGCCAGCATCGCCTGGCGGAATCTGACCGGAAATATACCACTACCTTTGCCAGATTTCTGAAAGTTGCAATGGTTCATGGGTATCAAAAGGTGTTCCGGGTTGACTAAGGCACCTCGTCCTGGAATTGCCTGAGTTTACCCCTGGAGCTATGTCACTCGGCCTTCAAACTACCCTGGACTTGCCTATACCCCAGATTTGACATTGGCCTTCTGGGCATCACTAGCGTAGACTATTCTATGTTACTAATGATATGACAATTGATAACATGGGAATTGTGTGAACTTTGTATGGGAAATTATTGGGAAATCAGAAACCACGTAAATAATCTTAGAGGATTATTAGTTAATTCTATGGGCGATGAGATTATCTCGCCAGTTTAGTTTTCTTTTGTGTGTGATCTGTTCATTTTTTTTCATTTTCAGTCTTTTTTACGCTTTGGTTAGTTCTAAAGATTGAGAAATCAGAAACCACGTAAATAATCTTAGAGGATTATTACTTAGTTAATTCTATGGGCGATGAGATTATCTCGCCAGTTTAGTTTTCATTTATGTGTGCTGCCGTCCATGCTTTTCATTTGCCTTCATTATTTCTTTCTTTTTAGATTCTAAACCATCACTTGCTTCACACCTGCAGCGAGAGGTGTATTACTGAGTAGTGTGTCGTCGCCCCCGAGGCATTGCAGAGTGTGCCTCGGTTTTTTATTTTCGGTTTATGGCAATACATCTTGCTACAAACAGCACCCTGCTTTACGTGCTGCGTCGACACTAGCGGATGGCGGCATTCTTGGAGAGGAAAAGGAAGGGCTATAGGGGAGGAAGGAGGCCCAAAAAAAGACAAAAAAAATGCAGACTGACTAATCGGCGGTCTGTACACTCGTTATAATACCTCGCGCGTTCGTGTATCACTGCGCGAGTGTTATCCGCGAGGAGAAAAGGTTCTACGTTAGCAGCAATCTCATTGGCTGCGTTACATATTAATACGCGGATCGGCGGAAGCAGAATTTGGTCCGTCTCGAAGACAGCGCCATCTCGTAGCGCGGAGACGGACGAGCGCTGCGCGTGCGCTGTTGTGCTTAGCGGGGCGCGCTCTAGTGGGGAAAGTTGTGTACGCGCTGACTACGCGGAGCTATGTACACAACAGTAGTTTAATAGTTGTAGATTTTTGTACAATAAATATTTTTTTCTGTACCTGTACACGTTTGTTTTATATAACCAAACGGAATTTACTTTGTGGACGACACTCTTATATTTCTGAAATTCAAGTTAGCCGTAGTAGGTATAGACACCTAAAGAGACATATGTAAAATGTGTGCCGGTCTGGGACTCGAACCTGGATTTCCTGCTTATAGCTAGCGATCATCTTACCACTTAGTTTATCCGAGCATGCTTCCCGAACTACCTTAAATTGTATCAAACTGTGTCGGTTCCAACACTGCTGTGCGTGAGTAATTAAAAAAAAAAAAAAAAAAAAAAACGTGGCCGACAGGTGGAAACACGTCACAGACCTATCTACTCGTACTGTTTCTCGTAGATTATTAATTCATTTGCCCATACTTATACATCTCGTGGTTCCCGTGCATATTTCACAATCAAGACATCTATGGGAAGAAATAGATAGATATGCGACATAAGCAAGTTTGGTTCGGTCTGGGGCGCGTGTTCGTATAGCCTAAATGGTAAGGCGACTGATCGCTATTAGTGGGAAATTCGGATTCGAGTTCCTGTCTAGCAAAAATTTTCATATTTTATTTTAGGTACTACGTCTATACCTATTACTGTTAAGACGAACTTCAGGAATAAGTTTATATTAAGAACCATGTCCCCCTTTTGTTATGTCCAAGAGACAATCAGAAATCGCGGTCAGTTTGATGTACACGTAGAGGGTGACAGTTATAGAACTAAATGAAAAAAGTTAATTAGTTACTAACTACGACGTCCACACACTCCATTCAACATGTAAACGTCACTACAGACATTCAGATTTAGGGTACGGCAAGTTCGACATGCCTGCCATCATCATTGGCGATGATGTGGGGCAGACGAGTATCGAAATTCTGCATGACCCGCTGAAGTGTCGGAACATCGATGCTGTCGGTGACCTCCTGAATGGCTTTGGGATTTTTGCTGTAAAGCTTGTATTTAATATAGCCCCACATAAAGACGTCGCATGTGTTCAAATCCGGAGAATATGGTGTGGTGTCACCGCCAGACACCACACTTGCTAGGTGGTAGCCTTTTAAATCGGCCGCGGTCCGTTAGTATACGTCGGACCCGCGTGTCGCCACTGTCAGTAATTGCAGACCGAGCGCCACCATACGGCAGGTCTAGAGAGACGTCCTGGCACTCGCCCCAGTTGTACAGCCGACTTTGCTAGCGAAGCTACACGGACCAATACGCTCTCATTTGCCGAGATGATAGTTAGCATAGCCTTCAGCTAAGTCATTGGCTACGACCTAGCAAGGCGCCATTACCAGTGTATAGTGAAATGGAGATTATATCTGTACAAGAGCGATGTACACCGATTATGGATTAAAGTTCAGTATTACAAGATTTTCGTACTTTATTGCAATTCTCAAGACATTGTCCTGTTCCAGACCTCACGCCAATCTGCGTGAGCTTAACGCGTGCCTTTCGGCCCATTCCATTAGCGTCTGGGTACCTAGAGCTGAATGCAATCTCCAAAGTGCTCCTCCAGGACATCACTCCCTTGCTTCAATGGGGTCGAGCTCCGTCTTGCATGAACCACATCTTGTCAAAATCAGGGTCACTTTGCGTAATGGAGATGAAATCCTCGCGACCAACTGTGCTGTTTGAGCGTCCTGACGCAAACCGTTTAGAAGTTACGACTATTTTATTTCATATAGTTCACTAACCGTCACCCTGTAATTATTGATTTTTAATAAAACTTTCATTTCATAGTAGCGAGCGACCGAGTGTTCAGCCTAGTTGTTACCATTTCGCGCACTATATTTCGACAACCGACGTAGATATCTGCGAGTTTTGGTGTTACGTGTACGCACTACCTGGAGTCCAACCAGAGCGTGAACTATCGTTTGTCTCACGTTGCTATTTATAGCCGAGTTCGATTTTAGACAACCACTGCCATCTTCTAATACTCTTTCGTTTTACAGAGCACGCCCTGATAATTCCATGAAACGCGAGTTCTCTCAGCGTTTTCCAACATTGATGGATTTGACGGACGACGACATTTTAATAAATTGAGTGCCTGACCCCAAGTGTTATTTAAATTGCAACCTCCATCCCTGTTTATTAAGTTTTCCATCCTTGATCATACTGTCCCAGATCCTTGGCGTTTGCACCACGATACTGGTCACATCGTACTTTGTTTCATGATTATATTCGTGGCATTGTTCGGCTAAGAGATCACAGTGACATTTCTTTTCCTCTCACTGCGTATCTCTTGCAATTACTTCCTGTTTTATTCTGTAGCAGTTTCTTTTCTGTCTGGTCCAAGTTTCGACGTCCGTGAAGCTTCACGTAGAAGTTACCTTTGTCCTGAAGTTTTTCACATCATTACATAAAGCGTCGGACTTTTAGAATGAACTGTCTTAGTAGGTATTGTGCTCAGTAGACAGTAAAATATTGTTGGAACAAATTCTTACCACTGGAAAATGAAAATTCTATTAATCAGTTTACATGGAACCAATATGGTACCTTATTGGACAGAAATCAACATAAAATGCAGAGTACATGATTACTAAACAAAGTCCGTGGCCTGCACCATGGTATTGCCGTACGTAGTAATACAACGTGCATCTCTTTCGTTTATCCACTCTTCTATCAAGACCCTAATTTGGGGGTAATTCTTACAGTACGTAAATGTATGTGCAGGACTTTATTCTATACGGGGTGATTCTTATTAACGTTTAAAAATCCCCATAGCGACGTAGATGACGCTGAAACAAGTAATTTAATATAAGACACATGGGGCCACAAATGTCGGGAAATAACTTAGAATTGGATGCCAAATGTTGCTCGTGTGACGTCACAAGATGATGCACCTCGCCGCACGTGCAGCGGTTGACGCTATCTGTCTGTCGGACGTGATGATCCCAAATTAAATTAAGTATTTACGTTGGTGTGGTTCCGGTCCTACGAGCTCTACTTCACAGCGTGGGGATCAGCGTACGTGTCTTGCGTCTAGGAGGCAGTATTTTTTTCATTGTGTTAGACAATTATGTTTTTAGACTGACGTAAAATTTATTATTTACTGTATTCTGGTCTCGCAGTCTCCGCTGGTTTGTTGCAAAACACAGTACGACAAAAACATACCGAATTGCGTCACAGATAGATGAGTATAAATTTCAGAATTCCCCCGTTATCAGTAAATGACTCACACTTTATTTACTAAATATTGTATGTAAACAAAAGAATAAGAGACCAAAGGAAAGTGACACTGTCTAAGAACTGCTTTTATTGATTAATTGTACGTTTAGAACAGATCACATTTTCCAAAGGGTGAAACTCGCATCCTTTTCTCGAATGCAAATATTGCATCGCTCAGTCATCCCTTGACGCTCAGAGCCAACCGCTGTACGTGCGGCGAGGTATGTCATCTTGTCTGGTGACATCACATGTTCGACACTTCTCATCCATTTTTGGGTTATTTTCCAACATTTGTGACCTCGTGTGTCTTGTACTAAATTACTGGTCTCAACGTCATCTACGTCGCTTTGTTTTTTTTTTTTTTAACGTTAATAAGAATCACATGTGCATCACTTTTAGCCTTTCAATGAAGTTCAGTCGTGCTGATGGAGACAAACGTTAGTAATAAAAATATATTAGAACTACTCAGAACTCATTAAAATATAAACTGGTTCAGAAATACTATTAATTTCCGCAAGGGTCATTGTCTCCAAAATGCAAGAAATATTAATCATACAAAGGTTTACTTTAGGGAATAAGAAACGGCATTTGTTCCCACATGTCAAAACACAATTTAGTTCCATATTAGACAGAGCTGAATAAGAAATAGAGAATACATTTGAAACCTTCCCGTCTCCTCTATACCTCTTTTGTTAATGATAACCTTCCCTTTTACAATAACCTATGTAACCTTCCCTTACGATTTCTGTCTCTCGCTTAATAATAACAAATGAAATCTTCCCTTTGAAATTTTTTCTCTTCCTCTATCTCCACGTACAAATTTAATTGCTGCTTTTTAAAAGTGATTTTCGGATTATTTCGACGAAACATAGAATGTGTCGTCGTCGTGTGGCCCTCAGTCGATATCTGCAATAACCCAAAAGTGTTCCTTACCTTTTTTACTGTTACTGGATCGCCATCTGACTGCTACGTCGAACTGCGACATGAATATACTTACTCTGTTTTACTCTATTAACTGCTGGTGAGCTTTCGTAATAAGTGGCTGTATTTATTACCAAAGCTGACGTTATTCTTTAATAGCAAAGCTGACGTTATTCTTTAATTAATTTGGCTGAAGTTACGTAATTCATAGTTAAACGTTTTTTTTGACAACAATAAAATTTGGCAGAGTTTTAGGTTGATGGTTTTTGGGATCAGTAGTGCAACATTGTTGGCAAAAATTAATTACGTTCTGAAAACGCTTCAAATATTTACTGTTGGTAATGAAATGATTTTACAAACGTTCAAATGGAACCTACTATCTACAAAAATCTTACAACTAGCAATGCGCAAACATACCTTCAGTAGTCTTGAGTTTCTCAAAAAAAATTAATTCAATAATATTAGTTCCTCTTATTATAATAGTTAGCTGATGTCTCTGTACATCCGTTTATAATGTCTTGTAAATCATAGCTAGTGGCTGGCAGGCACACTACTCCTCTCAACATCTCGCTTCAGACCTGCTACCGACTCGCTTCACATCTAGCTTACTACTGACTTCCTACGAACGCTTAAGTGCGGTCTCTCCTGCAAACAATGCTATCTGGCGCAGACAGTCCCAGCTACCCCTACAAAATGTATCAATGCGCTGCCTTTCCCGCTCTTTTCTTAAAATGTATCCATACGCGGTCTCTCCCGCCCTTTTTAAAATTATATCAATTTGCGGTCTCTCTTCCCAACAATACTTTGGAGCAGACATGCCATGCTACCACAATTATTTCCAACATGACAAATATTAATTATTCGTACCTAATCCTATAAATAAAATATAAACATGTTTCATAAATTGTGGTTTGACAAAAGATAATAGAAATATACACATCTTACATAACGCTCCACTGGGTTTCCTTAAAATTTTCCTACGTCGATAAGTCATTTGGACTTGACGTAAGGAGGAAATTTGATTATAGAAATATGTGTAGTAATAGTAAGTTAAGGATAAAATATTTCTTTCAACAAAGCACATACATATACTGTCATAAGAATTTGTTTTCCTAAGTCTAACAAAGAGAATATTCAAAAGAGTATACATCAAAATATACAAATAATATGAGTCAGTAAGTTGGAAGTGTACATCGGGTAGTAAAAGTTATTTATATCTCTAATAGTAATTGATCTATTAGCACCATATCCAAGGAAGGAAAAAAAAGGAATTGGATAGCATGGTCAAAGCACTGGCAACTGTCTGTGAATGCACTCAAAAGTCCGTTTCTTTCCCTCACATACCACAACACCAGGTTTCGCCATGTGATTCCGTCATCTCTTTGATCCATAGTTATAGTGTAACCAAACACTAAGTTAACCATCGCAATGCCTGAGTTGCCGCAGCTACATCAGGTACAAGTTCCAACTCCAATTGTCCATTAGTAGAGATGGTGTGCATCTTGGTATGCAAGCACCTATTGACATACATCATGACTGTGGTGTGCATCTTGGTATGCCGACACCTCATAGAAAACATCGTAGATTGAAGTAACGTGGGTCACTACTTACTTTGTTTGTGCTCCATAACCATGGGGATGCACAGGAATTAAGGTACAGGTATAATCATTTTGTCAAAAGGTTCACGGATATGGCTGATACCGTTATTACAAATTTTACATCATCTCTTTCCTCTGTGCTCATAAAAATTATTTATTTTACGTTTAAAAGGGCAAAATATGTCACCTTGTGTGACTCTAGAAAAAGTTTATAGTTTTAAACAGTTACATAAAAAACACATTTTCCATCTGTAGTGAATTCGGCCTACAATACATATTATATTACGTGACAGTGAATAACATAAACAAATACTTCTGTAAGTGGATTTTAGTAGTACATTTAGGCATCAACATTTTAAATAAAATAGACAAGTTCCTTTATACAAACTATGTCACTTTCTGTGACTCTAAATAAATCATAATCTGATGCTCATATAAATAATTACTTCACAGGTTGTGAATTCACAGTTTTTTAAATATGAAAGTACATTTTGACAAATTATGTCACTTTCTGTGACTTCAGTATGTTTGGTAATGTGTTCGTCAGTTACATGTCATATTGTCAGTCGACTATATATTATGTTTGAGTTGTGCAACGTACATCGTCATTGTTATTTAAGAGAAATCATTTGTATTTTACGTCGAGTGCGAATCGGTATGCTGAGATTTGGTGTGATCTGTTTTTCTTATGTATGTATCTGATGTAAAAGATATCATGTTGAATGCAGAAAAAATTTTTCGAGTAGCAAAGTACATATAGTAAGCAATTTAATGTGGTTTCTCCATCCGTAGTGCTGCGCTGTGTCACCTGTTATCAAGATAAACCATTGCTAAATTATATTCCTTACATACTGACATCTTCATTCTCCTCTCTCCTTTGTACCTCGTGTCATCTCTATGCATAGCCTATAATAAAATATTCATTGTTAATAATCATCAGCGCACGGCATGACTTCAATATCTCTCTGTATTACCTATAACAAAATATTCATGGTTAATAATCGTCAGCGCACGGCATGATTTCAACATCTCTCTGCATCTGGAAAATCGCGTCAGCTCTCGGCATGACCTGTAAAGCATTTATCCACATTTCTCCATATCCAATACTTATATTATAATGAAAACTACGTTTATTTTGGTGAACTATGACAACAATGCTGCATGCACGGGTTAAAGAATACATCTAATTGCTACTACTGTATGAAAATTATTTTTACGTGTTATACATTTACATTTAAAGTAGTCCTGTTAATTGCTTCACTTACTTTACATAATGTGAACTAAATGTCCTGCGAGAACGCTTCTAAGGCTGCTATTAATGTTCAGTGTATTTATCTGCGGCCGAATCGAGGTGACCTGTTGTGCACGTAAATAACCCATTAGTAGCTCACTGTATTCGGGCTTGCTGGAATGTGTCAAAAAGCCCATTGTTATACTCTGTCAATATGTATCCCTGTAAAAAGGTTTTTCTAGTTTAAGAATTTCTTTATGTTTGACATATGATGGTTTCCTCTCGATTTTTTTGTTCTGAGTGTCTCAATGTGTACTACATTAGCGTGCAGAATATTTCGAATTCTGTACGGTCCTGCGTATAGAAGTTCAAATTTTTTGCATCGTTTCTTCCCTTTATGTGACAGATAATGGGTACGAACTTGTACCTTATCGTCAATCTCGTACTTGCGTAATCTACTTACCTGCTTCTGCTGTCTTTTCCGAGATCTGCAGCTCGTTTAATGTTAGCTAGTGCCATGTCTATTATCTCACAATGACGAAGTCTACGCTTCTTTGGAAAAGTAATCATTTCAGTAAGTTTATTCGCTGGGTCTATATTCGTCAGTATTACTGTTGGTGAGAGCATCGTTGACTCATTAGGTATATCATTTATTACTTTCTGAAACTGCGAAATGAATTCGTCCCATGTTGTATGCTTTCTGTGGCAATAAATTCTACAAAGTTTCCCAATCTCCTTCATTATTCTTTCGGACGGGTTACAAGAGCTGTGATATCTTGATATGTAAATTGGTGTTATGTTCTTACTCTCTAACATTTATTTCCATGTCTCACCTAAACTGTGATCCGTTATCTGAAATAACCTTCTGTACATGTCCTATTATTGATAGAAAATTTCTTACAAATGCTCTTGATACTGATCTAGCTGTTGCTTTCCTTAGTGGGGAAAATGTTACAAATTTGAATGTCAGTTCTACGGCTACTAGAATATAACTATAACCTTTACTTGTTCTGGGGATTTGACCGAAAACATCTACTGCTGCCATGTGTCTTAATTTAACCGGTATGATGGGATACAGTGGTGGAATATGTGAGACTGTAGATGATTTAGCTTTCTGACATATCTTGTAGGATGCTATAACTTTGAGAATGTGTTTTTCCATATTGTTGAAGTGACAATTTTGTCGAAGAATTAAAAAGCATTTCCTAGCTCCGTAATGTGCATAGCTTAGGTGCGTATACCATATCAATTTGTTTCTGATCCCTTCTGGAATGCATAAAAGCAAAGTGTTGCCGTCTGTGTACGAGCGAATAAACAGAATATTTTAATGTATAGTGTAATTTTGTCTGATTTTTGCGTTGCTCTTGTCTCGTCAAAGCGTTACAATCTCTTTTAGTGTTTCATCCTTCTGCTGTTCTCTCTCTATATCCTGTAATGCTGATGATATAAAGTTTTCGAAAGCTTCTTGTTTGATATACATAATACTATGGTTGTTGTGGAGGAAGGTATTTTCTTTCTCTAGTCGTTTATGCTGAATAGATCTCGATAGTGCGTCGGCAACAATATTCTTCGTGCCTGGAATGTGTACAATAGTAAAGTCGAACTCTTGTAGACATAATTTCCAACGGCTTAATCTATCATGCGTAAGTTTTGCTGATAATAAAAAGTGGATTGCTCGGTGATCGGTATATAATGTGGTATGTCTTCCATATAGATAATGACGGAATCTCTTAAATGCCCATACTACGCATAGCGTCTCTAATTCTGTTACAGAGTAATTGCGCTCTGCTGGAGAAAGTATCCTGCTTGTAAACGCAATATGTTTAACGATTGTCTTACCGTCCTCCTCTACTTCCTGGAAAATATATGCTCCTAGTGCTGTAGTTGAACTATCTGTTGCAATGGAAAAGTTTTTGTTGGGTCAGGATGCGATAACAAAGGTGCCCTTAGTAACGCTTCTTTCAAATTCTCTAATTCAACTTCAGCGTCTTCATTCCATGACCAAACTGTGTTTTTACTTGTGAGCTGGTATAGCAAGGGTGTGTATAATGCTTTATAAGGAATGAATTTTCTAAAATAATTAATAAGGCCTAAAAAGCTCCGAAGTTCCTTCTTATTTGTTGGCACATTGATATCTTTCAAAGCTGGTGCAAGTCTGGTGCAATACTTGTTTGTGAAATGACATGACCTAGAAAATTTATTGAGGCTTTTTCAAATTCAGATTTACGAAGGTTTTTAGTTACACCGTTCTGCTCGAATGTATTCAGTAATTGTTGAAGGGTGTGGTTGTGCTGTTCCCAGTTTTCTGCTGCGATCAGAATGTCGTCTACTTATGTAGTAATTTTGTTTTTGAGATCCTGTGGGATAATTGTATTCATGCCTCGTATAAATGCTGCAGACGAAATCGTTAGTCCAAACGGAACTTTACACAATTGGTAACATTCACCAAAGCAAAGGAATGCCGTATACTTTCTGCAATTTGGATGCAACTAGATTTGCCAAAATACTGATTTGAGATCGAGGTTGGTATATATATATATAGAGGCGCCATGAAACGTTTGCAGTAACTCTTCTAACGTCTGTGGTCGGTCAGTTTCTGTAATGAAACTTCCTGGCAGATTAAAACTGTGTGCCCGACCGAGACTCGAACTCGGGACCTTTGCCTTCCGCGGGCAAGTGCTCTACCAACTGAGCTACCGAAGCACGACTCACGCCCGGTACTCACAGCTTTACTTCTGCCAGTACCTCGTCTCCTACCTTCCAAACTTTACAGAAGCTCTCCTGGTTCGAATGTAATGGCATTCTCTATCGTTATCTTTTCTCTGTCCTTATCCATAGTGTCGTCATTTAGAGATTCATCACAGGCTACCTCTAGTCATAAATGTTCTGACATTTCATTTTCTGTCGGGGAGTGTTGTGTGCTTTCTATGAGCTGTACTGTTCTACCATTTTCATTATTAGCGGTAGGTGGCGGATGAAATCTTGTGTCTGGTACATTTATACGATAACTTGGGTGTTGTGCACTGTTTGAATTTCTATGAAAATTATCATTGTAGAATGTCCTTTGCGGTCGGTGTTCGTTTTCTCTCCTTCTGTCGTCATAACTGTGGTTATACGGCGAGGCATGCGTGTTTCTCTGAAAAGGCTGTCTTTGTTCGTTTAGTGTATTTTGCGGATGACCCGAGTAATTGCTTGCTCCCGTCGCATTTTCTTGGCGATGAGTCATGTGAAAGTTTGAACGGTTCCTCATCCTCATTTCCTGTCGTATGTGTGTCGTATTATTTGGATGGCTTTGTTGCTGTCTTGAATTGTAATGTACATTGTTGTTATACTGCTGTTCATTAAATCTCTGTGTGTATTGTCGATTAAAGTTTTCATTTTCGCTGCAAAAGCGTTTATTATGATTGTTATTGCCAAATCGTGTTTGCTCAAAATTAGTGTTGTTTGTCTGATTTGCGTTATGTCGTGAAAAGTTCTTAAAAACAAACGCATAATCTGCCTGGTGTACCTATAGCAATTGCAGGATGTCTCTAAATGCGTACACGCTGTCCTTTTGCTGGCATGTTAATAATGACACTTTTAATGCTCTGAGGAGTTTTGAAATAGACAGTTGTATTAATGCGGATTGACTGTATGGCTCATTGAGGTATTGGTTTTGTTCAACCATATACTCGAAAAATTGTGTGATTGTTGGGAAAGTATAATTCTCGAAATTTGGTAGACTAATTAGCAGATCTTTAATGGTGCAATGTGTGGTATCTGACCAATATGCTGCTAGAAATACTTCCTGGAATGCTTCTACTGAAAAACACTGTCTAGCAATTGGTCGCATTCTTCTCGCTGGTTCCCCTTCAAGAAAACTAATAATAAATTCTAGCTTATGTTGAACTGGCCATGATGGTGGGAGTGCCGCATTGAATTGTTGGATCCAGTCCAGTGGATGTATTTGCGTCCTGTCTTTTTTAAATGTTTTAAGCTTTCTCACTGAAAGGAAATGCCTGTGGTCGAAACCGTCATGTCTTTGTTTGTAATTATTTTCGTAATGTTGTGAATATGAATTTGTGTGTCTTTCTGCCTGGTTAAGATCTCTTACTCTCTGAAGTCTACCGACATTATATGGATTGTGCATCCGAGGCATGTGATAATGGCGTGTGTTCTGATGAAATTGATTGTTTGCAGTTATTTCTTGTGTGTCAGCTACCCTTTGCTGTAAAGAATTGATTTTCGGATATAACAAATTATTACGTGATTCTAGGTCTGCGATTGTTTGTTGCACATTTGTAATTTGCGTATCTTTACTATTAGAAATCTGTTGAACTGAGACTGGTGTAGTGTCATCTGATTTACTGTCATTGGTAGTATCTAACAGGTCTAATCTTGTAGCGAGTTCGTTGATCTTTTCTGTCAATTCGTTTCGTAATTTACGATTACTTTTAGTAACTTTCTTAAAATCTGCTTTCAAATTTTCTGAGTCTTGATTGGTTCCTATGTGTTCCATTTTATCAGTGAGTGCCAGAACTTCTGTTAATTTATCCCTAATATTCTGGATTTCAGAGTGTGTACAAATTTTCGCTTCAATTGTGTGTGATTGGATTTCCGTGAGCCTCTCTAGTATTTGAATATTTGTCTCCTTAACCGTTTCGATTTCTTCCGAAATCGAGTGTATGTGATTGTCCACGTAAGTTTTTCCCTGAGCAAACACTTTCTTTTTGTCGTCCTGTCGCTGTTTATTAATTGTTTGTGATAGTTCTTTTCCTTCTTTATTCTGTGATCGCGCCAGTTTGCGGTGACGCATCAAAAAGTTTTCTGTGTGATTGTTAAAACGTTCATCAATGTGAGCGTTTTGTTTAGAAAAGTTCTCTGTCATTGATTCTCGTAAGCTTCCCGCGAATGCTTCTTGTTTATCTGTTATTTCTTGAATCTTGGCGTGTAATTCTTGGTTTGATTTTCCAACGACTGCTTGAATTTCTACTTTGATTTCGTGTTTTAGAGTTTGGTACATTTTGTCTAATTTCTGATCTGTGTGTGTGCGTTCTGCCTTGATTTCGCTTTTTAGATCTGCTGATTCTTGTGCCCTTCTGTTAAAGTTTTGATTCATGTCTTGTCACATTTGTGGCAAAAATGCCATTATTGGATCCGTTTCGGATTGACTTCTGTGTGTATTTGTATTCGTTGTTAAAGGTTGTACATCTGTGTTCACTTGGAAATCCTCAAACGATTGCAATCGTGTTACCTCTTCCGTGGTTTCGGAATCTGCTTTGGGGCGACGTCGTTGTTTTTTCCAGGTCGTGAGTGGCGAGTTCGGTTGGGGACCGAGGACAAGCGAGGTCCGCGCAGTGCGAAGAACACGGCCGGACCGCTGGCGGCAAGCATGGACTGCCGGATGGAAGGGCTGTTGTCACGAGGGTGCACGACTTCGTCACAAACCGGATCCAGCGAGCTTAAAGATGAGTAGTGTCGCCGAGGCGAAGAGCAGCGAGTGGAGTGCTTGGGGAAGGCGGATATGATTAGCTTCCCTAGACTTCTTATTACTATTTACTGCGTTCGACTTGTTACAATTTGTTAAGTTCAACCACCGGTAATTTTTCTTGCCTGTTGGCCGCTAACGTCCCAGTTACTTGCCCTAGGGGTTAGTGTAAGTACGGAAGTGTACATTTCCTCGCCTTGCCGCCGCTGTTCGGTGAGGCGTGTAGTTTTGAAAGCTTTATTGATTGTAGGCTGGTTGGTGATTCCCCTACTCTGGTGGTAATGATTCCTTTCTCGTTCCGGGGGCTCTAAATGCGGTATTCTGGAGGTAGTGCAAACCGCCGGTTCCGGCTTTGTAAAATTCTTCCATCGTTGCATTTGGTTTATCGGTCGTCAGGTAGCTTCAGCAAGATTATCATTAGTCATTCGTTAGACATCCACTAGTCTGAGGTACCATCTTGTGATGTGAATGCAACTATTGGTTGCCTAACTTGCCGGCCGCGGTGGTCTCGCGGTTCTAGGCGCGCAGTCCGGAACCGTGCGACTGCTACGGTCGCAGGTTCGAATCCTGCCTCGGGCATGGATGTGTGTGATGTCCTTATGTTAGTTAGGTTTAAGTAGTTCTAAGTTCTAGGGGACTGATAACCACAGCAGTTGAGTCCCATAGTGCTCAGAGCCATTTGAACCATTTTTGTTGCCTAACTCATCAATCGTGAAAGTGTTTCTTGCAGGACCTTCTCAGAGGTCGATTCCTGAAGCACCGCCTGGATCAGTTGCTTGTTTTTTTAATTAACGTTTGCTATTTTATTTGCTCTTTTACAGCAGGTTTCAAAATTTTTTATGTTATTGGCATTTCTGGCGTGTAATTTTTTTTTAAATGTCGAAAAAGTGAATATTTTGGTGGGCCACTTGGCAACAGAATCAGGGATTGATTACACTATTATAATAACATACGTTGAGCAATAAATGAATAAGAGCAGCATTTTGATATATATATTTGAGATCGTTCGGAGGAAACATTATCATTTCTGTGCATTTTTATAGTCGCGATGTAGTCATACCCGTATCAACACTAAGGGACCAGAAGACTTATAGACTTTAAAAGAAATGCAACACTACACAAAAAAGTTGGTTCAGAAATAATAGGAAAACGATAATGTTCCTTCTGCCTCATGCTGCGTTCGGCCCATCAGCGCGATCGTTATTTATGGTGATGAAGTAACACAAAATAATTATCCTTCAGGTAAATAAGGAGATGCAAATCATCAAGGTTAATTAAGCACACTTATCTGTAACACACGTTTTTTAATGCTACGTACCTTTTCATATTAAATTACAATAGGTGACCATTGTGGTTAAATACTTTATACATAACAGTCAAAATGTCCTCTTGATGCTGTCTGTTCGTAATCAGTTACAAGAAACTACATGTTTTCTGATTTAAAAAAAAATAACATTTAGCATATTCACTCGATATTTTCACATAAAATATAAAATACAGTTGCGGAACGCAGCAAGTCCGCGCCCGCCTTTCATAGAATACAAACAGTAAAAGGTGAGGCGCCAAAAGCCTCATTTGTCTTGAAAGAACAGAATTCTTTTTTTATACCATTAATCGATACATGTACATAGAGATTTACCGGCACCGCGCAAGAACGGCAAAGATAAATAATAATAGACTATGTCGCTGTTATGCGATGGTTCATTTCTTTTACTTTACAATTGTTCGATAACTTTAGGCCATCAGGCGTTTACTATTGAGCGTATATTAATGTTTGTAAGGCGAAAATTACTAATATTACAAAGGTCTTCTGTCCAGATCACAGTAGCTTGCTTATAAAACATTATCTGTTGTATCTGTATTTAATGGTGATTTGCTAAATTTTAACTCACTGAAAACACTATTATTTACACTGTTGTTTATTCCTTCATTAATAACGTGTGGTATTTTTTATTTATTGTTGAGTCTGGAATTACTGGTTTAAAATAAATTGTCTGTGCTTGTAAAAGGGAACCAACAGTAACTGAGCATGGCGCCGTCCACAAACGTAACCGAATCCTGCCTTCCCCTGACTACCACCAGGTTTCAATTACTGAATGTCAAAATATTTAATGACAGAATTACCGTAAAAAGGATATTAAGATTCTCATGTAGTGTGAAGATCGAGGGCTGTAAGCCATATGGTTTGTTAAAAACGCGAAGAAAACTTACCGGTAACAGAAATGCAGTGTCCAATTAAGACGCAGAATGGCGTTCTATGCATTTAGGGTGTGTACTGTTATGTGAGACCATTTTTCTGTAGTGTTGCAATTTCGCACGGTACAGTCGTCCTAGTAGGTCATGCCGTCGCCAGAAACCCTGTGTACACGTTCCCGTCCACAGTACATTAACTAATATGACAAACAGACAGGCCTGTTTGCGTTCACTGCACACAAGGGCACCCGTCTAATTATACAGAGTGTCCAGACTACGAGAATGTCCAGTGGAGGAAACGTACGCAGTGTGTGGCTTCGAGGGCCTAATGTACCATCAAACAATCACCCAAATGAACTCTGCCACATAGGAGGTAAGGTGAAACTTCATTTATTTCTGAAACTGCTGAGTGAGACTGAACGTAAGTGAACCTTCTTAAACTGCTAAGTGGAACTGACGTACTGTCAATTTGCTTGTCTTTACCATTTCAACACTGACCTTAAAAATTTTTCTGACAAATACACCTCAAACTTATTCTATTCATTTATGACCCTCGATATACAAACGCAACGCAGTACGACTCTTAATTAACACAAGAGAATGTCCTTGAATTAGAAGAAAGCCTAACAATAATTTATACATTTCATAACCCACTTACCTTATAAATAAACTTCATGACACGAACTACAGTAAATACAGCAGCTATACAGCCAGCTAAATCAAAGGATTCTAACTACTGTAGGCTCTAACTACTAATAGGCATGTGTTCAGCAAAGGAAAGATTTTGCTGCAGAGCAGACAATGTATTTAGCAGATTTTACCTTAATCATGTGACATCCAGTTCAAAATATTATATAATCGTCAATAATTCCATTACCCACATTTTACAATCCATGTCCAACCAATATTAAATCTCCATAACGGACACACGTGCAGGCCGTCCGCTCGAGCTAACACTTCCGACCTCTAACCTCCATCACAGCCAAGTAACTATTAACTTCCAACTGCGAGTCCGACCAGCCACAGAGTCTCTTGCTGCCAGTGATATTAGTGCAGTCTAAATCGCTGTCAACATACAAACATATAAACAGGCTACATCAAAGGGTTTCGGTGCATCACATAGAAGTTCTTCCGTTATGCTGTTTACGGTCTATTTGGAGAAGAGGTTGAAGTCTGGGTCCTGCAAACTACCCATTAAAACATCTATCGCAGATGGAGCATAGAACAGGTGTTACACACTACATGTACCAAGAATGTATTTCGTGATGTCATGGGTCTGAGTCGGAGAACAATTTGAGAGAAGAGACTAAGGTTGTACCTTGTCTTAACTGAGTATCCACGTCTTTGTTTCGGAGCATCTGAGGCCACAAGTAAGCTTACTAGACACTAGCCAGTATAAATTTTTAGAAGGTATTTAGAGGTAATGAATTCTACACCAATTTACACGCTCTTAATTGTGGGGAGTGAAACGCCAGTGTACCTATGTCTAAAACACCGCCTCGTCCGGATTCTGGCGCAAAGAATGCCCTGCCTCATTGCTGTGAAATGTATGGAAACTAATCAGTTTATCAAAAATATATCTGACCAAATACCACTCTACTATGATTCAGATTACTGCAGTGCATATTGGAACCAGAAATGTATTGCACACAATCCTCGGCTGCGAATGTTCTGATGACTGTGTTTTGAGTGAGTATCGCTAAAACCACAGAAACGCAAAGTTAGTACACATCGACACTTCAGATAATGAAGACGAATGTGGTGGTGCTTAACGCTGTAGCAGAAGTAACTAGGAGGATTATCTGCTACCTAAGGATGTAACCATAATGATCGAAGAAAATGGTTCAAATGGCTCTGAGCACTATGGGACTTAACAGCTGAGGTCATCAGTCCCCTAGAACTTAGACCTACTTAAACCTAACTAACCTAAGGACATCACACACATCCACGCCCGAGGCAGGATTCGAACCTGCGACCGCAGCAGTCGCACGGTTCCAGACTGAAGCGCCTAGAACCGCTCGGCCACCATGGCCGGCAATGATCGAAGAGATCATGGCTACACAATGTCCATTTTATAACCCAAGTAGCACCTGCAAGATCAGACCTTTCTCTCTAACTTCAGATCAGCGCTTAATTTGCTCTCTACAGTTGACAAATCAATCACCGGTAGAATACGACACCATAAACTTGTTATTAATAATCACAACTAGGACACAAGGACGAATCCTTGTGACGGATAAAAGGCCACTACAGTATTCATACAAGCGAAATAGCTGCGAAGATAACAAGTGTACCTATTAACGTCGTTAAAAAGGAAGATGCAGCACCACCAGATGAAAACATATAAATGTAGAACATAAAGTTTCAGGAGACTCCCAAATGCACTTAAAAAAAAAAAAAAAAAAAAAAAAAAAGCACGAAAGATTTACCCGAATTTGACCGAAATGAGTAGATATAATGTACGTGTACAGACAAATTATTACAATTTCAAAAAAAAATGCATGACTTATTGAAGAGAAAGAGGTTCACAATTTGAGAGAATTAATAACGCGTTGATCCATCTCTGGCTCTAATTGAAGCAACTGATTCGCTTGGCAATGATTGATTGGGTTGTTGGATGTCCTCCTGAGGGACATCGAGCCAAGTTCTGTTCAATTCAAGCGTTAGATCGTCAAAATCCCGAGCTAGTTGGAGGGCCCATAATGCTCCGGACCTTCGCAATTGGGGAGAGAGTCAGCGTGCTTGCTGCAAAGGTAGGATTTGGCAAGCACAAAGACACGCAGAAGTGATTATCGCCCTACGCGGGGGGCGGGTTAGCTTGATGAAATTTGAGCCAAGGATGGCTTGACATGAAGGCCATTGCTGTCTGAGGCATCTCATCTCCAAACGAGTCTTCTCTGGTTATCGCGGTTCAGTTCGAAGCGTGACTCATGACTGAAGACCATCCTAGCCCAGTCGAGGCCGAAGACGTGTCTGGAGACGCCAAACACAACGGCGGGTTACGAGCCTGACCTTCGCCCACCCTAAGGCACCGTAACCAGGGTGTGATGCCATTTCTTTCCGTAACAAGACCCATTTGGTTCTCCCTCGTGGCACCCCTACACCACAACGGTACGTCGGCTATATTCTACGAGCTGTTTCGTTGCCCGTCATGGCGTGCTGTCCAAGGCTTCCATTTCAGCAAGAGCATGCGCGCCCCCATACGGCTCGCTAAACCCTAACTTCGCCAGCGACCTGGACGGATCTCTCCCCAGTTGCAATGTTTGGAACATTATAGGCAGGGCTCTCCTACCAGATAGGGATTTGGACTATCTAAGTGGACGATCACTTGGATAAAAAGCGGCACAATATCCCTCAGGAGGACATCCAGCAATCTATCAATCTATGCCAATTCAAAGACAGACATGCATAGGGGCCAGAGGTGGATCAACAAGCTATTAACTTTTTTCAATTTATAGAGCTCTCTCTCTCTCTCTTGAATAAATCAGGCGTTTTTACTGAAATTGTAGTCATTTGTTTGTTTTACATGTAAATCATATCTATCGATTTCCGCCTCATTCTGATTGTTTCGTGGTGCGTCGTTTGTTCAAATGTGTGTGAAATCTTATGTGGCTTAACTGCTAAGGCCATCAGTCCCTAAGCTTACGCACTACTAAATCTAAATTATCCTAGGGACAAACACACAGACCCATGACCGAGGGAGGACTCGAACCTCCGCTGCGACCAGCCGCACAGTCCATGAATGTACCGCCTAAGACCGCTCGGCTAATCCCACGCGGCGTGCGTCGTTTCTTTCTTTTTTTTTCTTTCTCTTAGAGTGTACCACGGGACAGGATATCTCAAAATTTGGGAACAATGTCCTTTTGTCTACAAATTCTAATATACAACACAACATAAATGTTGTGCTTAGTTCCACAAAATCTGAGGAATGCACTATATGACCCTATTCACTTTCTTCAAGTATGCCGATCTGATACAAGTCCGGTGAATAGGGTCAGTACAAATATGTATATGCCTCACATTAAAATAACAAAACATTTTCCATCAACAGAACTCTTCCTTCCCACTAAAACCACACATTTCTGGTGGTACCATATCCTGCCGTTGTCTTGTCACTCACTCAGTCATCAAATTTTTAGGGTGATATTGGATCGTCGTTTTGAACTTGCACAGTTCTCAGGATGTGTCATTAACTTCATCTGTTTCTTCAGAGTATTCTGATGTACCTGGTTCCGGTGATTCATCCTGAAGTTTCTTCGAACAGGGTCTGAGATGACACTTTTATTCGTCCGTTTCCCAATTATTACTATTATTATTTTTTGTTTCACTCATATTTTAAGGAGATGTAATAACCAGTGCTTTCGGTTTCCCGTTTGAAGATTTTAGTGTACACTTCCTAGAGTACGGCAAGTCTTGGAATGAAACACAATATTTTGACATGTCCTTGTTACTGGGATGGCACAGGCTCAAGCTCGTTTTCCGTTGGTGTGTTCTGATAATTCGACAATATCAGCAAGAACTTGTAATGTTCGGTAATACTAGGGATATTTAAACCGCTACCTATAAAATACGAAGCCCTACTTGTCGCAAGAACTACCTTCAGGTCGCAACAATTTTTCAGCTATCGGACGTGGTTTAAGTTACAGTATTCAGTCAAATTCAGTACTATAACATCCAGTATTTAAAGCAATCCGGCTGGAGTGACCAAGCTGTTCTAGGCGCTTCAGTCTGGAAAAGCGAGACCGCTTCGGTCGCAGGTTCGAATCCTGCCTCGGTCATTGATGTGTGTGACGTCCTTAGGTTAGTTAGGTTTAAGTAGTTCTAAGTTCTAGGGGACTGATGACCTCAGATGTTAAGTCCCATAATGCTCAGAGCCATTTGAACCATTTAAAGCAAAAATGTATTGACTACAAAAGAAATTGTTCAAATGGCTCTGAGCACTATGGGACTTAACTTCTGAGGTCATCAGTCTCCTACAACTTAGAACTACTTAAACCTAAACAACCTAAGGACATCACACACATCCATGCCTGAGGCAGGATTCGAACCTGCGACCGTAGCGGTCGCGCGGTTCCAAATTGTAGCGCCTAGAACCGCTCGGTCACCCCGGTCGGCTTGACTACAAAGATATCTTTTTGTAGAATGAGCTGGACACGTGTTTCACTACAATGGGGTTGCAAAAGCCGTACAAAAGCCTCTCTGCCTCAGACAGCAGGCCAGCAAGCGTGGCTGCAACCTCATCGACTTTCCGTCTCTCCAGCCTCTGCCGCTTTTCGTCGCGTTTGATCACGTCAGATTCATCACAGTAAACCTGATACATTCGTGCCATTACTGCACAACAACCTGAGTTCTGAATACAACGCATAGGCCAACAGTGCTGTAAAGCGTCTCTTGACTTCATGGAAGAACGCGAGTCCACGTATACATCAAAGAGATGAAATTAAAAAGTTTCTTATTAACTTTACTACTCAAACATCACTGAATTCCATCTAGCCCCAGCTACCCAAGTAGGAGGAACGTTCCGTAGTGGCAGTGGCAGTAATTTTGTGTTAGTACACATCGTTCATTTTCACCTCAGTACATTTTTTCACGAGCATTTGACGAACACTGAAATATGTCTGTGTTTTTAAGTCATTGTCTAGTGTTTGTTTACCTTTAGAGCTTGCGTATTTATTTCTTGCATTACCTACGGTATGAGCAGAGCTTCTAGTGGAAAGTAAATTGAGCCGTGGCTGGCGCGCGTCATGCGTTGTATTTTTTTTTTTTTTAATCATTGGTTGCAGTCCAATGGTGTCCTATTTCTTCTTCGGTTACTGCCACAACGTTGCTGTCTTCTCTTCGTGAGCGGCAGCAAAAGCGTGTATCGGTACTAGTACTGTTGTACTATCTTCGGTGTGGCGGATATACACTCCTGGAAATTGAAATAAGAACACCGTGAATTCATTGTCCCAGGAAGGGGAAACTTTATTGACACATTCCTGGGGTCAGACACATCACATGATCACACGGACAGAACCACAGGCACATAGACACAGGCAACAGAGCATGCACAATGTCGGCACTAGTACAGTGTATATCCACCTTTCGCAGCAATGCAGGCTGCTATTCTCCCATGGAGACGATCGTAGAGATGCTGGATGTAGTCCTGTTGAACGGCTTGCCATGCCATTTCCACCTGGCGCCTCAGTTGGACCAGCGTTCGTGCTGGACGTGCAGACCGCGTGAGACGACGCTTCATCCAGTCCCAAACATGCTCAATGGGGGACAGATCCGGAGATCTTGCTGGCCAGGGTAGTTGACTTACACCTTCTAGAGTACGTTGGGTGGCACGGGATACATGCGGACGTGCATTGTCCTGTTGGAACAGCAAGTTCCCTTGCCGGTCTAGGAATGGTAGAACGATGGGTTCGATGACGGTTTGGATGTACCGTGCACTATTCAGTGTCCCCTCGACGATCACCAGTGGTGTACGGCCAGTGTAGGAGATCGTTCCCCACACCATGATGCCGGGTGTTGGCCCTGTGTGCCTCGGTCGTATGCAGTCCTGATTGTGGCGCTCACCTGCACGGCGCCAAACACGCATACGACCATCATTGGCACCAAGGCAGAAGCGACTCTCATCGCTGAAGACGACACGTCTCCATTCGTCCCTCCATTCACGCCTGTCGCGACACCACTGGAGGCGGGCTGCACGATGTTGGGGCGTGAGCGGAAGACGGCCTAACGGTGTGCGGGACCGTAGCCCAGCTTCATGGAGACGGTTGCGAATGGTCCTCGCCGATACCCCAGGAGCAACAGTGTCCCTAATTTGTTGGGAAGTGGCGTTGCGGTCCCCTACGGCACTGCGTAGGATCCTACGGTCTTGGCGTGCATCCGTGCGTCGCTGCGGTCTGGTCCCAGGTCGACGGGCACGTGCACCTTCCGCCGACCACTGGCGACAACATCGATGTACTGTGGAGACCTCACGCCCCACGTGTTGAGCAATTCGGCGGTACGTCCACCCGGCCTCCCGCATGCCCACTATACGCCCTCGCTCAAAGTCCATCAACTGCACATACCACTGTTAAAGACTGCGATGGAGCTCCGTATGCCACGGAAACTGGCTGACACTGACGGCGGCGGTGCACAAATGCTGCGCAGCTAGCGCCATTCGACGGCCAACACCGTGGTTCCTGGTGTGTCCGCTGTGCCGTGCGTGTGATCATTGCTTGTACAGCCCTCTCGCAGTGTCCGGAGCAAGTATGGTGGGTCTGACACACCGGTGTCAACGTGTTCTTTTTTCCATTTCCAGGAGTGTATTTTCCGGTTGTGCTGTGTGTTGCAGTTGGTCGTTGGTCGGTTGCGGCATAGCAGTGTGGAAGTCTCCGTGGCGTGTAGTCTGGCTGGAGCCACTGGCGGCGTGCACATGCGGATTGAGTTGTGATGTGCTTCTTGCGAGGGTTACGAAGTTCGTCGCCCAAGTATCCTGGACACTAAAGTTGAGTGCTCACTTAACATACTATCAAGCCTCAACTGCTATCACATCTATTTGATCCCGGTTGTCGCTTTCTGGGAGATTCCTGCAAGCACCAATGTGTGTGCATTGAAGTCGGCTAGAGTTGCAGCCGTCTTCCTGTGTGGTGTTTAATTTAATTTAATTCATTCCTTCAAAAATGGTTCAAATGGCTCTGAGCACTATGGGACTTAACATCTATGGTCATCAGTCCCCTTGAACTTAGAACTACTTAAACCTAACTAACCTAAGGACAGCGCACAACACCCAGCCATCACGAGGCAGAGAAAATCCCTGACCCCGCCGGGAATCGAACCCGGGAACCCGGGCGTGGGAAGCGAGAACGCTACCGCACGACCACGAGATGCGGGCAATTCATTCCTTCATTAATGAAGTGTACGAGCGGTATCGTCTGCCTTGTGGCCGTTGATGTTCCGGTGACCTGCCATGGTCGTTGACGTAATTTTCGGCAGTGTGTTTTCCTTGTCGTGTTGATGCAATCCAGCACGGCGTGTAGTTCGACAGCTGAGGTATTGTTGGTAGTTTTGGGCGTTTATTCTGACTTGGCTGGATTGGGCACCAGTATCGAGAACGTTGTGCTATTGACATCTTGTTGTCGTTTCGCTGGTCAGGTGGAGCAGAACTGATCTTTTTGGTTGGTTCGTCGGGTGGCTTTCGGTTGGGTTGCTTTCCGATTAACAGGTTGTCGGTCTGGCTGCCTGTCTCACCTAAACGTCTGTTAGGTGTTACCTACCCAGGCCGATCCTTGGAACCTTCTGAGCGCCGCTCCCTTGTGTTTTACACAGCGATTTCCTTTGTAGCTTAAGTACTCTGTGTGGCCTTCAGGCGAGTTTAGGTTATTAAAATTCCAAGGCTTTTCTTCTTAGGTCTTAAGCTGTAAAAAAATTGTTTCTTGTTTGGTATGTCGCCTTCAGTAGAGTTTCAGCCTTTCAAAATTAAAACTGAAAATTCCTTGTGCCTCGGCCTTCAGCCATAAATTTGTTTCAAGTTGGTATGTTGCATTCGCCCCAGTTTTCAGCCTTTTCAAATCAAAAGTTGAAAAATTTTGTCTAGGCCATAAGCCGTAAGAAATATTTTCTAGTTTGTATGAGGCCTTCAGCCCAGTTTTCCCGCTTAAATTAAAAATTGGAAATTTCTTTGTCTCTGCTTCAACCCGTGAGATTGTTTGGGTTTCGTATGTTCTTGATTAATGTGAGGCCTTTAGCCGAGTTCTATGGAAATAATTTAAGCTAACTCTTTCAGCCTATTTACACTGAAGATAAAAAAAAGTTTCTAAGGAATTGAAACCTCCAGAATAATTCCTGTACCTCAGTTCCTTGCTTAGACCTTGTGCCTTGGATTTTCGATGTGGCCTTCAGCTGATCTAAACTAAATCAAAGGAGGTCTTTCGTTAAAACTTTGATAGTTTTGATTTTTGCTTGTGTGATTTTCTGTTTTAAGAAAGAAAGTTTATATGTTGAGTGCAACTGACAGTAACTTATTTCGGCCCCTTTCCACAAATATAACCTCATCCGCTCTGTCCTCCTAGCCCAGGGATTTCATAAATGTCCATACATCTCTTTTCACTCACCATCCTCATCAGCCAATTCGATCACTTGGTGACGTGACCCCTATGCGTCGGCGTTCAAAAATGGGACCGTTGCAGGCTCTTTCACCGCTACCGATCTTCGACTTCCCATTTCCAGTTCAGTCCGGCTGTCTTTCTTCAGTATCCATTCCATCTGTCCGGTGGTCTCCCCCTCGGTCGCTTTTCGGAAACTGGGTTCGAGTCCAGTACTTGTTCTAACCACCTGCCTTCTTTTCTTCGAACATGACCAGCCCTCTGCCTTTTCAAGATATTCACTCTTTCCATCATGCCACTGACTTTGTTGTTTGATATGAGCTGCTTCCTTACAGTTATTCGTTGAGTAACTCAATAATGAAATTTGCAATCCTGTTTGGTCTGTTATTAGTTTCCTAACAATGGAATCATTTAACGTCAATGTCTGAAAGCCGTAAGTTATTACTAGCAGTATATATTGCCCAAAAACTGTTTTATTCAGCTCAGACGAGATCTTAAATTTCAAAACTGAAGAGTATCTTCCACAAGCTTTGCCGTCTAATTTAATCGTCGAAATATTTCTGGTTTTGCAACTTCTTTTATATTTAACAGTTCACCCAGATAGACACATTCTGTGAACCTTTGCATGAATGGATAAACACTGGAGGGAAATATATCTGTTGCAACTACGCAACTGCAAATGGTGAGGTCTCTTTTCAGTAGTGTTGGTTCTTCCTCAATCTTGACTGCTTTCTGTAGCATCGTAACCAGAGTCGATCGCTTTGCACTGGTTTTGATCAGATTGGGAGACGTAAACCAGTAGCTCAGATGATTCAGCAGTGGCATCGGATGCGTATTTCTCGAACGCAACTAGCAGGTGGATTCATCTTCATAGGTCAGGTTTGCGGTACACGCATGAAGCAGCTACTGGGGGCTAGTGGGGTACGAGTGATGTGTGAGTGTGGATTGTTTTCTTGTGGATATTTTAGGTAAGGGTCAGAGATGATTACCTTCCGAAATCGAAGATAAGCCTATTACTCTGAGACTGCGCGTCCTCGCAGATAGGAAATTCAAAAAGGTTATGGTAATATGACCAAGATGCAGGGGTTTCAAGGTAAGGTTCCATTATTAGGTAAAAATAATACTCAGATAGTCTAGGAACAGAATTCAGTTGAAACTGGTTATAAATATCAATGAAATCTTAAATACAGGTTGGAATATTTATGGTAAGGACAGGCTAGACGCCAAAAGTGGCGTGGTACGAGGGTTGGAACTTAAATAGTGGTAACTTTTTATTCACAACCGATACAAAAGAGTTACATGTTTGCACCTGTTACTGTCCTTCAAAGTAGTCACCAGCGTTGTGTAGAACCCGTTGCAGCGATGTGGAAGGCGTAGTACACCGTTAGCAAAGCCTGATCTGTTGATGCTGTGAATGGAGCGGAGTAAAGTTATGGTGATTCTCGTGTACGACTGTGCTGGTGTTATCCTTACTCGATTGGTTCCTCCAGGGCAAACCGTCAATGCACAGTATTACTGTTCGTTTTTGGAGCATCACCTGCGACCAGCTTTGCGAAAGAAACGACGACACTTTCTACGCAACCCACCCATCATTTTGCACGACAATGCGCGGGCGCATACAGCGAAAGCTGTGGCTACTCTTTTCGGTCTATGGAACAGAGAAGTACTGTACCATCCACTATACTCCCCAGAATTAAGTCCTTGTGACTTTGGTTTGATTCCAAAAAATGAAGGAACCACTTCTTGTCATTCGCTTCAGAACTGTTCCAGAGATTCGACAGGCAGTAGACCGCTCCATTAGCACCATCAACTTCTACAGGGTCTGCTAACGGTATACTACGCCTTACACATCGCTGGCAACGGGTTCTACACAACGCTGGTGACTACTTTGAAGAACAGTAACAGGTGCAAACATGTAACTCTTTTGTATCGGTTGTGAATAGGTAGTTGCCACTATTTAAGTTCCAACCCTCGTATATACTACAGTTAAGAAATCGATAGTATCTACTGAGGTTATCACCGATTACAAATGTGAATTTATCTGGATGAGGTAAAGCATCTAAGATAGGTAGAAAATGATATAGACGGCCTTCGGAGCCATAACGGCAAAGCATTTCTGAAGGAACTTGTAGAATGACATGAATGAGTTTCCTCATTATGCTGTTGCAACAGAGGGCTACGTCAGCAAACGAGGTACAGAAAGGGAGAGTCATGTGAAAGAAACCAGTTCCAGAGACAGGAATTCGCATGAAATTATGCTGAATGTTTTCTTCGAAAATTACTTAGAGCAGACAGTGAACGAACTCGTAAAGGTATCGTCTTAGACCTGCCAGCAACAAACAGACCCGAACTTCTCGAATGAGTTAAGTTAGATTATAAGGCTATGACAGCGTTTATGGTTCAAATGGTTCAAATGGCTCTGAGCACTATGGGACTCAACTGCTGAGGTTATTAGTCCCCTAGAACTTAGAACTAGTTAAACCTAACTAACCTAAGGACATCACAAACATCCATGCCCGAGGCAGGATTCGAACCTGCGACCGTAGCGGTCTTGCGGTTGCAGACTGCAGCGCCTTTAACCGCACGGCCACTTCGGCCGGCCAGCGTTTATGAGCACGGGTATAACAAGGAATGCTTAAGAAAAGTAGGAAAATATTTTTCCTTAGCACGAGTTACAAGGCACAAATTGCTGAGTTTATAAGTAGTGGAAGTCAAATATTCAGTGCTAAGCATGATCAAGTGGAGCACAAATGGAAAAGATTGGAAAGCATCGCACAATATGCCTTAGACATATCAGGGGCAACGTCTTATGCCATGGGAGAGACCCACCAGGGTTCTATATTCGTGTTAAGAAACTGCTACGTAAGCAAAGAGAACATCACATATTCAAGAGAAGTCAAAAGGTGAACGAATCGAAAATAAGCATTAGGAGAGGAATGAGAGAAAAGTTCAGTGATTTTGTAATTAAAATTGTGCCAATCGGTCTGACTAAAAACCCTAAGAGGTTTGGTCTTGTGTAAAGTCGGTAAGCGGAAGCGAATAATGGATTCTGTCACTCGGTGAACATACTGGAATCGAAACGCAGGATGACAGCGAGAAGACTGAAATACTGCATTCGGTCTTAAAAAATTGTTTCACTGCGGAAGGTCGTAGTACGTTCCTTTCTTTCAACCATCGTACGAAGGTATAGATGACAGATTTTGAGATAAGTGATCGCGGATTAGCAAAGCAATTAAAATAGCTTAGAAGCAGAAAGGTATCAGGACCAGATCAGATACCTGTAAAGAGACAGAAATTATGCGAAAGAACTTGTTCCGCTCCTAGCAGTAACTTATCATAGGTTGATGGAGAACAAAAATCTCTTATATAAATATCAGCATGGATTTCACAAACAGAAATAGTGATAAAGTCAACTTGTTCTGTTTCCTCCATGAGATGTATAGGTAATTTTAGGAGTACCCCAAGGAAGTGTGATAGGGCCGTTAAAGAAAGTGACAACGGCAGACGAGTGTAACGATTTGCAAAAGGATCTGCAGAGGATTGATGAATGGTGCATGAACTGGCGGTTGACCGTGTATGTAAATAAATGTAACGTTCTTCGCATACATAGGAGAAGAAATCCACTGCACTACAATTACATCATTGATGAAAAATTTGTGGAAACAGTACCTACCGTAAACTACTGTACTAACCATCCGGGGCGACCTTAAGCAGGATGACCACATAAAAGAAATAGCAGGGAAAGCTGACGCCAGAGATTCACGAAATAAGTTGCTTACAAAATGCTTGTTTCAGTATTGCTCATCGCTCCGGTACCGTTACCAGGTAGCACTAATAAATGCGATAGGGAAGATCCAACGAGGAAGGGTGCGCTTCGTCACTTACTTTTCTTGAGGGTGTTTTTGTTCTGTCGTTGCAACTAAAAATTCCTGTTCTTTCGCCTGAAACGATTCGCTTTATTGAGGTAAAGCATCGTCAGTGATCTGTAATTAAGTTATTTGCATTCTGATTTACGTTAAAATCGAAAAACAGCTCGTTAATAATATGTTGATTTGTACTTACAGGGTCTTTGTTCCGCACGAGAACGTTACACAGATACTCAGCAAACTCCAGTGGCAGCTGCCAGGTGAGAAGCGTTGTTCGTGACCGAGATTTTTCCTACTGAAATTTGGAGAAAGTACGTTTCGGGAGCGTCGAATGTCAGATCCCTTAATCGGCAGGGAGATTAGAAAATTTTAAAATGGAAATGGATAGGTTGAAGTTAGATATAGTGGGAATTAGTGAAGTTCAGTGGCAGGAGGAACAAGACTTTTGGTCAGGGGAATACAGGGTTATAAATACAAAATATAATAGGGGTAATGCAGGAGTAGGTTTCATAATGAATAAAAAATAGGAGTGCGGGTATGCTACTACCAACAGCATAGTGAACGCATTATTGTGGCCAAGATAGGCACAAAGCCCATGCCTACTACAGTAGTACAAGTTAATATGCCATCTAGCTCTGCAGATTTAAGGAGATGGGACCTGGATAATCTGAAAGAAGTTGAGGTTGTACAGAGTTTCAGGGAGAGCATAAGGGAACAATTGACAGGAATGGGGGAAAGAAATACAGTAGAAGAAGAATGGGTAGCTCTGAGGGATGAAGTAGTGAAGGCAGCAGAGGATCAAGTAGGTAAAAAGACGAGGGCTAGTAGAAATCCTTGATTAACAGAAGAAATATTGAATTTAATTGATGAAAGGAGAAAATATAAAAACGCAGTAAATGAAGCAGGCAAAAAGTAATACAAACGTCTCAAAAATGAGATCGACAGGAAATGCAAAATGGCTAAGCAGGGATGGCTAGAGGACAAATGTAAGGATGTAGACCTTTGGAGAAAAGAAAGCCGCTTGTATGAATATCAAGAGCTCAGATGGAAACCCAGTTCTAAGCAAAGAGGGGAAAGCAGAAAGGTAGAAGTAGTATATAGAGGGTCTATACAAGGGCGATGTACTTGAGGACAATATTATGAAAATGGAAGAAGATGTAGATGAATATGAAATGGGAGATAAGATACTGCGTGAAGTGTTTGACAGAGCACTGAAAGACCTGAGTCGAAACAAGGCCCCGGGAGCAGACATTCCATTACAACTACTGACAGCCTTGGGAGAGCCAGTCATGACAAAACTCTACCATCTGGTGAGCAATATGTATGAGACAGGCGAAATACCCTCAGACTTCAAGAAGAATAAAATAATTCCAATCCCAAGGAAAGCAGGTGTTGATAGATGTGAAAATTACCGAACTATCAGTTTAATAAGTCACAGCTGCAAAATACTAACACGAATTCTTTACAGACGAATGGAAAAACTGGTAAAGCCGACCTCGGCGAAAATCAGTTTGGATTCCGCAGAAATGTTGGAACACGTGAGGCAATACTGACCCTACGACTTATCTTAGAAAATAGATTAAGGAAAGGCAAACCTACATATCTAGCAGTTGTACACTTAGAGAAAGCTTTTGACAATGTTAACTGGAATACTCTCTTTCAAATTGTAAAGGTGGCAGGGGTAAAATACAGGGAGCGAAAGGGTATTTACAATTTGTACAGAAAGCAGATGGCAGTTATAAGAGTCGAGGGGCATGAAAGGGAAGCAGCGGTTGGGAAGGGAGTGAGACAGGGTTGTAGCCTGTCCCCGATGTTATTCAATCTGTATATTGAGCAAGCACTAAAGGCAACACAAGAAAAAATCTGAGTAGGTATTAATGTCCATGGAGACGAAGTAAAAACGTTGAGGTTCGCCGATGACATTGTAATTCTGTCATAGACAGCAAAGGACTTGGAAGAGCTGTTGAACGGAATGGACTGTGTCTTGAAAGGAGGATATAAGATGAACATCAACAAAAGCAAAACGAGGATAATGGAATGTAGTCAAATTAAGTTTGGTGATGCTGAACGAATTAGATTGCGAAACTAGGCACTTAAAGTAGTAAAGGAGTTTTGCTATTTGGGGAGCAAAATAACTGATGATGGTCGAAGTAGAGAGGATATAAAATGTAGACTGGCAATGGCAAGGAAAGCGTGTCTGAAGAAGAGAAATTTGTTAACATCGAGTATAGATTTAAGTGTGAGGAAGTCGTTTCTGAAAGTATTTGTATGGAGTGTAGCCATGTATGGAAGTGAAACATGGACGATAAATAGTTTGGACAAGAATAGAATAGAAGGTTTCGAAATGTGGTGCTACAGAAGAATGCTGAAGATTAGATGGGTAGATCACATAACTAATGAGGAGGCATTGAATAGAAGAGAAGAGGAGTTTGTGGCACAACTTGACAAGAAGAAGGGACCGGTTGGTAGGACATGTTCTGAGGCATCACGGGATCACAAATTTAGCATTGGAGGGCAGCTTGGAGGGTAAAAATCGTAGAGGGAGACCAAGAGATGAATACACTAAGCAGATTCAGAAGTATGTAGGTTGCAGTAAGTACTGGGAGATGAAGAAGGTTGCACAGGATAGAGTAGCATGGAGAGCTGCATCAAACCAGTCTCAGGACTGAAGACAACAACAACAACAGCGTTTCGGGAAGAATCAGACAGCATATTACTTGTTCACACACACGTCTCGCTAAATGACCACAACGAGAAAATTCAAGAACTTAGAGCAGATACGGAGGTTTTCCGACAATCATTTTTCCCACGCGCCAGTTGTGAATGGAACAGTGAGGGTAAGATCAGTTAGTGGTACCAGAAGTATGTTCCGTCACTCTCTGTCAGGCGGCTTGCGGAGTATTGATGTAGATGTAGAAATAAATTATTAATTACTATTCAAGCACCAAACCGTAACAGTGACACAATGATCAAGTAAAAGGTACACGAGGCTGATAATTCTGTTGGTTACAGTTGTATTAGTCACGGTACTAGGTAATCGAGAGTTCACTTATTATAGAGACGAGCCAGCCAGTTCACTTATTTACGACGTCTTCAGAGCACTGATTTAGCGAGATGATGCCACGCGACTACTTGTCTACTCAGATATCATTCCTCACAAAATATTACGGAACAAAATTCGTAATAATCATAGAAAGTACTTTACATTGACTTAGGGATATAAAAAATACACAGCTTGAAACATCTATTTTGAAAGGTGTATTCCCAGAAAACTTAGTACTTTGTGCAAAAGAAGTTCTAGACTATCGCTGCAACTTTAAGATCAATAAAATGTTCTCCTAGCAAGTGTTTGAAGTTACAGGAGTCGTTTCACAGAATGGTGGCAGTCCGTACCTTTATTTTGCTCAGAAAATGACAGTAATCTATACTTTCGAGACTAGAACCTACCTAATCCAGGTAGCCTAGGCGTTATGCGGCGAGGTAGCCAGTAGTTCTGGATGGAGTTTCGAAAACAGCAACGCAAGCGTCACTTACGATGGCATCGTTTTCCTTCCCCATATCATTGGCTGCAATGGCCGTCCCGTGTTAAGCCCACACAGTACCCAGAAGCTGCTTCGGCAACCTCCTGCCTGCTTCTGTTCCACGAAGTGCCCTCTCTCCCTTCCCTTCCACCACTCGCTACCCCAACCAAACAACGCTCTCGTTGATCACCTTACAAGCTACTTCTTTACGTTAATACTCTAAATCCTTGCATGGTTCAAATAGTATAAAATTTTGTGTTTATTTTCTTTGGCTAAAATGGAACATTAGAATCCTGTTTAGTTTTAAACATTAAGTATTATACTTTACATATTTTACAACATAAAAAATTTGTATTTGTATTCATCTCTCACTTTTTCCACATATCACAGGATCCTTGTCTGATATTACAAGGGGAGGCCGCCAATTGTGAAATTCAGATTCGATTCATACTGCGCATAATAAAAGCTCATGGCCACAGGTGTAATGTGGCAAAGCACCAAGATGCACTTCTCAGCCGTTGTCGAGAAAATCGACAGTTAAAAGAAACCGTTGCGGTGAAATACCCTCTACGATTAATAACTTTCTACAGCGTCGTGGCGCAGCGGTACGCGCTCGGGTTCGTAATCCGAAGGCCGCCGGATCGAAACTCGCGCCATGCAACTTGTTTTATTATTAGTTTTTTTAATGAATTGCTTATGCATGTTGGTGAAGGCGGATCGCTCTCCAATTGTACCGCCTCCATTTTTCCGTTTGTTTAACAGGGTGTACCGAAGCTCTCACGTCCGCACTGATTTTCGACGATGTTATAAGTTGCGCTAGGGACCGCATCTACCTTCCTTCGAAGTTAGCAGGCAACTACGCTGTTATGCGGCGGCTCGTTTCGGCCCATTCAACATCTGTCCTTCAAGTGTAACGAGCGAGTAACGGAGTTTATATTTCATACCTGCCACAGCAAATTTGTGTTCGGGGGTCTCTATTCTAATTCGAACGTTTGACTTACGCTATACGTATTCGTTTCGGAATATCGTTTCTACGTCTTCTGTTAACTATACGTGATTAACATTATGAAGACAATTAATAACATTTGTGAAATACAACTTTATTTGCGGAAAACGTAATGATGTTCGAAGTCGCCAGCTTTTCCACGACAAACGACTTTCAACAACTTATTATATGCATAACTGTTGCAACTGATTGCCGGGAATATATATATATATATATATATATATATATATATATATATATATATATATATATATATATATGTGTGTGTGTGTGTGTGTGTGTGTGTGTGTGTGGGTGTGTGTGGGTGTATACACGCACATTTGAATTACAAAAAACAAATACTAAAAGAAAAAAGTTTGCATGGCGCGAGATTCGATCCGGCGACCTTCGGATTACGAACCCGAGCGCTTACCGCTGCGCCACGACGCTGTAGATATGTATTAATCATAGAGAGTATTTCACCGTAACGGTTTCTTTTAACTGTCGATTTTCTCGACAACGGCTGAAAAGTGCATCTTGGAGCTTTGCCACATTACACCTGTGGCCATGAGCTTTTATTATGCGCAGTACGAATCGAATCAGAATTTCACAATGGGCGGTCCCCCCCTTGTTAGTGACACAAGGCCCTCTACGTCTTCGTTTGCTGTGTAAAACACTCGAAGTATCCATCTTTGTATACTTCAAAACTACTGAGATCTTTTTGATAACGCCGAGGAAAATATATTATGTGAAAATACAGCAGAACAGCTGCATACTCATGCTCAGATACTGCATTTTCGTTAAAAGAGAAAACGTCTGTTGAACACAATCCATTTTCTGCACTCGCTGGTTTTGTCACTTTCCCCCATGTAATTCCACAGATGCTTCTGGTGTTTCTAATATTTGTTGATATCCTTGTACCTTCACCTTTCTTTTTCTTTACTATTATTCGACAACCTTTTAACTCTGCTGAAGAATCTCTTCCAATTTGCAGGCATGTATGTAGACAGGAATGCTACACTTCATACATTTCTCCTCTGTGCCATTGAGATTTACCCTCACGGTAAGCCGTAATTTCATAACATTTATGGTCCATAAAGAAGAAGTTCTCTTTTATATTCCACCACTAGCAATTTCACATAATTGACATAAAAGTATTTTCCTTTTTCACTCGGGTTCCACAGAACAAACTCGCCAAAAGAGTTGGAAGCTCCGTGCAAACGATGAAGCATCGGTGAAGCCACATCATAAGTTGTCTTCTTTTTTGTTTAATCATCAACCTTTGAGTGGTTTGTTCACGCCGCACGAATTTATCTCCTGTGCAAAACTTTCCTTCTCAGAGTGACAATTGCAAGCTATATCCTCAATTATTTGCTGGATGTCTTCCAATCCCTGTCTTTCTCTACACTTGCAATCATATATAGCTCCCTCTGCTACCATGAATGTTATTTCCTGATGTCTTAGCAGATGACCTATGATCCTGTCCCTTCTTCTCAGTGTTTTCCATATATTCCTTTCTGATTCTCTGGAGACCTCCTCATTCCTTAACTTATCAGTCCACCTATTTTTCAACATCCTTCTGCGGCAGCACACCTCAAATGCAGCAATTCTCCTCTGTTCTGGTTCCTATGTTTGACACTAGTTCTCTTCACTTCACTAGGAGTTTCTCCTTTTTCCAATGCTACCCTGCTTTCTATCTCTTGCTCCATCCATCATAGGCTATTTTGCTGACGAGGTAGCAGAATTACTTAGCGTCATCCACCTCGTGATCCCCGATTCCGATGCTAAGTTACTCTCCGTTCTCATACTCACACACCCCATTACTTTTTCTTCTTTCTTCGATTTACTCTCTAGCCATATTCTGTACTCAGTAGACAGTTCATTCCATTCAACAGATCCTTTATCACTCCGCTTTCGTTGACGACAGTAATATCGTCAGTAAATCTTATCACTAATATCCTAACTCCTTGAATTTTAATTCCACTACTGAACTTTTATTTTATTTTTGCCACTGCTTCTTCCATGTATGGATTGAAAAGTACGGGCGAAAGGGTACATCCCTGTCTCACACCCTTCTTTATCCGAGCACATCGTTCTTGGTCTTCCAGTCCTATTATTCACTCTTCGTCTAGTACATATTGTATATTACCGTTCTATTCCTATACTTTACCTCTATTTTTCTCAAAATTTCGAACATCTTGCACCATTTTACATTGTCGAAGGCTTTTTCCACGTCGACAAATCTTATGAAAAAAATGTGTGTGAAATCTTATGGGTGTTAACTGCTAAGGTCATCAGTCCCTAAGCTTACACACTACATAACCTAAATTATCCTAAGGACTAACACCACTCATGCCCGAGGGAGGACTCGAACCTCCGCTGGGACCGGCCGCACAGTCCATGACTGCAGCGCCCTACACCGCTCGGCTAATCCCGCGCGGCACAAATCTTAAGAATTTGTCTTGATTTTTCTTCAACCTTGTTTCCATTATCAACCACAGCGTCAGAAGAGCCTCTCTAGTGCCTTTACCTTTCCTAAAGCCAAACTGGTTGTCATCTAAGAGATAGTTTTCTTTTCCATTCAACTGTATGTTATTCTTGTCAGCAATCTGGATGCTTAGGTTTTAAGTTTATTGTGTGATAATTCTCGCACTTGTCGGCTCTTGCTATCTTCTGAATTTTGTATATGATGTTTTTCCGAATGTCTAATAGTATATCGCCAGCTTCATACATTCTACACAGCAAAGTGAATAACAGTTAAGCTGCCACTTCCTCCACTGATTTTAATTAGTGAGTGACATGTTCCGCGAATCATTTGAACGATCCCTTTACCAAGATGATACGGATCGATTCAGTTTACAGGATATGTTTACATCGTTGGGGTTAACGCTCATGAACACATTAGTTCTTGGTCCTACTCATGTAGGACTTCGAAATAAGGTTTCTTTTTTGTTTCAGGTTAGCAGTTGTTAAACACAAATTCTTACATGAAATAGAATGAGTTCTCCATGAGAAAAGATTTTAGATTGGATTTGAAACTAGATTTGCAATTCTCAGACATTTTATGCTATTGGACAAAGGATTAAAAATTTTTGTTGCTGCATATTAAAATCCTATCGGAGCCACTGACATCGGGGTAATAAGTGTCATTTTTTCCTCTGGCGTTGTAGTTACGTAGACTTTCATTAATCTCAAATAGTAATGGATTAGTCATGTGAATTTCATCAGCGACTTCCTATGTTTTGGAGGTTCAGTGAAAAAGTCTAACTCTTGGAAGAGGTACCTACACGGCTACTGCAGGTGAACACAACATATTATTATTACTGCTAACTTTTGTACAATCAATACTGTCGTAAGTAGTGAGTTATTTCACAAAAATTGTTCCATAAGACATTGAGTGGAAATATGCAGAACATGTGAGGAGGTTGATTCGTTTGATTCTAAGACTCGCAATCGTACGAAGAACAAAAGCCAAAAGCAGCCGCACTTAATTGTATGAGGAGCTCAGTAATATGCTTCTTCCAACTCAAGATTTCGTCAGTATGTACACGCAAAAATTTGGAGCATTAGATCCTATGTATTGTCTCCTATTCGTGTGGTTCATCAACTGCTCAGATGAATATTTGTTATGCAGGTCTCAGTATAGTATGTAGATATCCATTTAATAATACTTTCAATAACATCACTTTCAGTCCCTTCTGTAGCTTTTCTCTAATGGAATTTATTATAACACTAGTATCATCAGCAAAAAGTAGTGATTCCGCTTGTTGAGTGTTAAATAGGTCATTCACATATATAAGGAACAGGAGTGGACCCAAAATTCAACTCTATTGGATCCCCTTCGTAGTTTATCCAAAGTAAGTAAACTTTTTTATCCTCTCTACATTGCCTGAATTATTCACCACAACTTTAGCGTTCTGTTTCTTAAGTATGATTCAAACCAGTTGTGCATAGAGCCATCGATTCTTTAAAACCTGAGTTCGCCAGGAGTGGAACATGATCTACATAAAAAAAATGCCGAGGGAAAACCACAAAACATCCAACTAAAGAAATTCTATTATTTAAGGCTTTTAATACTCAATTTACCATACTAGTTGCTTTACAACAACATCAAGATTTGTCGTGTATGAGGCTACACTTACAATTAACTAAAAAGTTCTAGTACACTGCTGAACTGTAATAGAGTAACAATTAACGAAAATTTATTTTTCGCCGAGTCGTGCAGCTAAATTCTAGGTGGCAGACGGACATAAAAACACAAGAACATAAACAATACACATAATTCACTGTACGTTAACTTCAAATCGAGGAAGGCACACAACGAATGAAAACTAAGAAAAGCACGATACTTTAAAAACGGTATTAAACAGACACTATCCGCAGATAATGAAAAGCACTGCAATCTATCCAAAGCAACACATTGCGTTCCACAACTGCTGGTATTTATGCCAGTACTTAACTGTATTACAAAGAAAAATATTTTAGAACTTAGGTCAAACAGCACTATCGTCCGCAAACATTCAGACAGCATAGAACACACCTGTGAATGTCTTCTACTTTTCAACGTAAACATGCACTTCCAACGGAAATCGTCATATGGTAACGCTTCCCTTACCGATTTGGGAGGAGATGGATAGTGAGACGGGGTGTATAAAATGGACAGAGAAAATGGGAAGAAGAGTTGGGCAGATAGCAGTGGTCGTAGGAGATTGACAGCGAGAGAGGAGGAGAGGGGAAGGAGGAGATGGACAGAGAGAAGCGCGGGAAGGAAGAGACCTGTGCAATATATGTGTCATATGAGTACATGGGCGAAGCTATGGGTAAGAGGCTAGTATAATACAGGGTGTTACAAAAAGGTACGGCCGAACTTTCAGGAAACATTCCTCACACACAAAGAAAGAAAATATGATATGAGGACATGTGTCCGGAAACGCTTACTTTCCATGTTAGAGCTCATTTTATTACTTCTCTTCAAATCACATTAGTCATGGAATGGAAACACACAGCAACCGAACGTACCAGCGTGAAACACTTTGTTACAGGAAATGTTAAAAATGTCCTCCGTTAGCGAGGATACATGCATCCACCCTCCCTCGCATGGAATCCCTGATGCGCTGATGCAGCCCTGGAGAATGGCGTATAGTATCACAGCTGTCCACAATACGAGCACGAAGAGTCTCTACCGAGGTTGTGTAGACAAGAGATATCAAATGCCCCCATAAATGAAAGTCAAGAGGGATGAGGTCAGGAGAGCTTGGAGGCCATGGAACTGGTCCGCCTCTACCAATCCATCGGTCACCGAATCTGTTGTTGAGAAGCGTACGAACACTTGGACTGAAATGTGCAGGAGCTCCATCGTGCATGAACCACATGTTGTGTCGTACTTGTAAAGGCACATGTTCTAGCAGCACAGGCAGAGTATCCTGTATAAAATCATGGCGGTGAATCGAGGAAGTACAGTACATACTGACGAAACTAAAATGAGCTCTAACATGGAATTTAATCGTTTCCGCACACATGTCCACATAACATCTTTTCTTTATTTGTATCTGAGGAATGTTTCCCGAAAGTTTGGCCGTATCTTTTTGTAACATCCTGTATAAACGTGGGCAGCTACCTGGAGACGAACCTGTCAGTTGGAAACCGAAAACTGCGCTATTTGTGTAAATAAACAGTTTTATTAACAGTAGCTAGTTGTTGTTTTCTTCTTTCTGAAATGCAGGGTTAAAAATGTTCTTATTGGAAGCTAGAAAGAAGTTTCCTGATACGACATTTAGAACATTGTTAATAAAGTAGTTATGTTGTAAGTATTTTTAAGGGACTACATTGAGGAACATAAATCTCTGATAACAGAGTGCCTTCTCAATGTTTTGGATGCTAATCACTTTATTTTTCATTCTCTTGACAGGTGTCAGATATGGCCCTCAGAACGTTTTCAATTTCCACTCTTTACTTGTCTCAGGACTATCCAAGTAGAAATGGGTTCCTGTCACCCAAGAAATCCGACTCACATCACACCATCAATACTCCTGTACTGCTCTACAGAGACGACTTCACGTCCGCTCAAGAAACACTTGTAACGATCTGTGGGTCGGTTTACACACGTGGAAATCATTTTCTGTTTTACTGGTGATACACCTGAGACACTGTTGACCTCATGAATCCGAATCCATAAGTAATCTCTGTTATGCTATGATGTATGCATCTTGTACCGATTATCATCCCATGTCTGAAGGTGGTTTACTCTGCATGTACTGCCACCTATATAACTAAACTGCTGAAGCGGTCAGACTGTGCTAGTTGCAGGTTGCCTATATAATTCTTTCCACGACCAACGAAAATTTGATTTCCAGTGTTTCATGTAATTACTTGCCGAATCTAAAAATTTAAAATCCTGTCTTAATCCACCCATTAACACGTATAGTCTTAGGTTAAAAGTTTATGTCAATGAGATTAGTATTGAAGTTATAAACTATGTATATGTCTTGAGGCATCACAGCTCACGGTGCTCAAATTATGCACACTGTATTCATATACAATTTGAGAATGAGAGCAGTTGGTGATTTCCCACAAACTTTACAAATAATTTCAGAGCTCCACGAAAATATTCCTCTCAGTCATCCCGACAAAAACAAAGAAAAGAAAAAAGTTTATCGCTTACTACATTATCACTGACCATGCAACAAAACTTTATCAGGCGTGACGTTTTAATACATCTTTGTACTAATTTTATTCGCTATCCATTTTGCAGACAGTAGCCACATATACCACTGAATGTAAAAGCAAAATTGTAGCAGTATTATACCTAGTTCTGGAGCTATGACGTCATAAACACTAAGATGCGTGATAAAGCTAGTTTTCTGGTTTACAGGACCAGAATATAACCTGAAGAATCGGAGGTGGAGGGGTTACTGGTTTCACGCGACAACAGACTGTTGAGATATCGTGTCTACACTCGTGACATTTGCTGCATGTAGCCTCAATTACTGGACACCATACTCAACCCATCTTACGACGAGACTAACCTATCGTGACTTTGTTCAGATTAAGTAAATTTCATTAAGTGTATACTGACTGTAATGAGCGTAAGTGCAGATATTACTATTGGTAACTGTGGACGGTAAAGGTATCAACCCTAAGTCAGTATTTACGTCATTTGCAGACTGATAGTTATAGCTATTACAGGTCGTATGGTTTTAGGTTTGGTAGTGCCTCCACATACATGTGCCATAAGCAAGCTATTAATATTTATTTTCCCCGAGCAGCAGGTCACGTGTTGAAGTAGGAACGCGTGGACACAAGACGGTTAGCTTGTCTACATTAACAGGCATAGTCCACTTACAGGTGCAGTTACAGCCGTGCAGAAATCATTAGGCCGTTAAGTTTGTCACGTGTTTGTGGGAAGACGGCTCGATGCAGACGAAAGACAACCAACACACTGATATGTGTACATATTAAGGTGCCATACATTAAAATATCTGTGCTGATACCCCGTGAATTTTGCCGTCTATGTCCTCAGATTCTTAGTAAGCTAAAAAAATTAAACATTCGTCGTCGTTAGAGGTGCACGGTGGTTTGAGTGGTAAAGTGAAAGGAACCAATGGATTTTACCGTCTATGTGTAGCGCTACTCAGATTCTAAATAAATTTAAAAAAAAATTAAAATTTGTTTTCGTTAGAGGTGAACTGTAGTTTGATCAGTAATGTGGAAGGAAGCTGTAGATTTTGCCGTCTATTCGAGGTGCTTCTCAGATTCTAAATAAGTTAAAAAATTTAAAAATTCGGCGTCGTTAGATGTGAAAGATGGTTTGAGTAGTAAAGTGAAAGGAATACGCAGTGATACTATGAAACGGTCAAGATTTTTCTAGAAGTAATCCACGGAAACCGTGGAAAAACATACAACATATCCGTGATATTAAGGTCGAAACAGTTTCCTTTGAAATGGAAGAACGTATCAGAAATAGTAAGCAAGCAGAGGGCATAAGACAGGTCGTTCTAAAGAGGAATTGTAGTTGGAACAACCACTTAATAATGCAGAACGGCTGCGTGGTACACGAGCATGTGAAGTAGGTACTTGCATTTACTTTACACGTAACCAAGGAAAGTGTCGAGCAGGTAACTGGGGATCTGACAAACGTATACTGGACGAAATTATATATCGAGTCTAAGGCGTGTACAATAATGAGACAGAGGCGTCGACGTCGAAATTAGGTTCATACTTGACTGTTGCATCGAGGTAAACAACTGAAATTAAAAACACGAAGTGAAGTCAACAGTGACTATTTTTGATAAAATAATGTGAGTTATTAATATCACGATGGTAGAAATTAAAAAGTTCTGAGGAAGTGAAATATCTTGGCGACTGGCACCTTCGGAACGGGAGGAACAGCAGAGCGCCTCCAGGAAGGAAGAGAAGCTATGCGGGGTAGGTGGAGGCGCCAGCGCGCAGGCGTTAATACAATAAGCGGAGCGACACGTCACCTTGTGGCAGCTGCACGTCACCTCGCATCCAACTGCGCCTACCTGCGTATTCTCTGGCGTTGTCGACATCCGACACCTACGATAGGAGTCGGCGGAAGCAGAGGACGAACACATGAATCATATCTGCCGCCGTTGGGGCGCATAACACAAGCAGGCATCACTGCAGGTGCTAAACGTTCGCAAAGCTAACAACGTAAAAGGAACTACAAGGAAGCCACTAACCGTCAAAATTATTCAGTTCCTATGCTACGCTGATTTTATGTACAGATGGCATAGTAACATGATCTTACGCAGATCAACAATCCTCTGGAATACTCTCTTGATCAATAGTTCTACACTGCCTGGCGGAAGAAAAATATTCGCTGAAGAGCCATAACAGTATGATAATCAGCTTAATACCTTGTTCGTCCACAGAGACTGCGATGTAGTGTTGATTCTTCGTGCGATGGATTTGAATAGTCGTTTGTTGTTTTCCGGAGACGTGTGGTACTAGAATCCTACGCAGAGCTCACGCAAGTCCCGTAAATTAGCAAATGGTTCAAATGGCTCTGAGCACTATGGGACTAAACTTCTGAGGTCATCAGTCCCCTAAAACACATATCCATGCCCGAGGCAGGATTCGAACCCGCGACCGTAGCTGTCACGCGGTTCCAGACTGTAGCGCCTAGAACCGCTCGGCCACTCCGGCGGGCGTAAATTAGTAGCCACTTGTTTGAGCAATCGGAACTGGCACCCGGCAGAGTCATAGATCAATGCCACTCGGTTCAGGAAAGTGGAACTGGCTGCAAAGCCATCGACGTGAGTTCACTAACATGCTTCTCAAACCTCTGGAGCACTCTTCTGGCGTTATGTAATGGGCAGTTATCCTGCTGGAAGATGCCATCGTCGTTGCGGAACACGTCAAGCGTGTATAGGGGTGCAAGCAGTGCGTAAACACTTTCATGTAGTTTAGAACTGCCACGGCTCTTTCGTTTAGAGCCACAGATGAATGTCGCACATAATACAACCAATGGAAAAATGCGCCTATCGGACCACAGAAAATCTGCATATTTTCCTTTTTATTTAAAAGATTCTGACTGGTAAATGCGGTACCAACTGTCCCATTCTACCCTCCTCAGCACTTTTAAACATTTTTTAATACGCAACTCTAACTCTCAGAAGCTCACTCACACCCACTAGTCCATCGTTCTAAGTTGCTCGTATCCATCTACTCCCAGCTATCCTTTCTCACTCAGTCAGCCCAACTCACTATCTTTATCTCTTTATGTCTCTCTGTCATTATCCACTGTGTGACAGCCACAGTCTCCATCGTCCTGTCCAACTACTACAGTCTGGTCTCTGTCACCGTCTCCCTCTTGCTGTCTCTTAATGGTAATTTCTCATTCCTTCCTTTCTACTGCAGGTGTCTGTTCTCACAGTCACTATCTCTCTCCTCCTCGTTGTCATTCTCATATACCCCACCTCTCATTATCATTGGTTTTCACCCACTTCCACGCTCTGTTCATTCCTCCTCACCTCCTCAGCCGCCTGCCAGTCTCCCACACTCTTTCCTAGCACTGTACTGTCGCTGTCAGCTATGTTCCACTGCCACGCTGTCTCTCTCCTTCGCTATTTGTATAACACAACCATCATCTACTGACTTCCAGCATATACTCCAGAAATTTTGGGGAAATTTTAGAGGTGCTGCGGAATGTAGATTGAGTCAGCTGGTTTCCCACTTTGCAGTCAGTCTTTTAAATAACCACGAACATATTTGCATTTTTTGTGCTCCGATAGGAACATTTTTCCGCTGGCCTTTTTTCTCCTACTGCAGCAGGGCATTAAATCATATGAAAGGAAATGTATTGGGCAGTAAAATTTATATAGTTTTTTTTACTTGAAATTCAAATAACGCAAAACTAATTTCACACCTGAGACCGGATTTTACGTACAAGAAAAATTCGCATGTGTTTTAGCCCTACAACATGCACTCGCACAAGATAACGGAGACACTTTTACACCGTATTTTACGTGCGTATTTTACGTCTACAGATAGGGTGACTATGAACCTTTCTATCTCGGAAACGGATAATGACATGGAGAAAATTTTTGAGATCGTAGGAATACTACCATAAAAATTACAGCCATTTACTGCGCACAGACTTTTCGGAAGCCGCGGTAGAGTTTTGGTACCCAAAAAAATTTTTTTGGGTGTTTCTCGATAACGGATAAAGATATCTGACGTATGTTCTAGATAAATGCCAGAGAACACACCGTTAAGGTCTGAGCAATTTGCTAATTATTAATTACGTTTCGCCTCATACCGGATTTTATCAGTAGAAGTAGGATAATTCTGAAACTCTGTGTCTTGGAAACAGATTAAAATATCAATAATATTTTCAAGTATATTCGAGATCAGGTTCTTTGGAATACATGGTAAAAATTTCGGAGCCGGCCGCGGTGGTCTAGCGGTTCTAGGCGCGCAGTCCGGAACCGCGCGACTGCTACGGTCGCAGGTTCGAATCCTGCCTCGGGCATGGATGTGTGTGATGTCCTTAGGTTAGTTAGGTTTAAGTAGTTCTAAGTTCTAGGGGACTGATGACCACTGATGTTAAGTCCCATAGTGCTCATAACCATTAACCAAAAATTTCGGCCATCTGCTGTGAATATCCGTCTTGGAATTTCGTCTGGGTTTTGGCCCGCAGGTGACGGTGAAAACACAGCGAGAAAAAAAAAAAAAAAAAAAAAAAAAAGTTTGTTCGGGTTTTCCGAGGAACCGCCTATGAACTAATAGTGCCTACACAAGTCCCATCAAGCCGCCTTAGACCACTTCAAATGCAAAACGAACAAAGCAATTGGCTCTGCTTGCTTAAGTAGGAATAAACATGTACTATTCTTAATTTGACTCTGTGCTGTAGGGTAGTGACATTAAAACGATTCTTCTGTTTGGTATGCAAATGGTACATAGTCAAAGGGATATCCAAAATACTTGATCATATCTTTTTATCACCAACAGAACCCGAGGTATGAGCGCCGGAAATTCACGTTTTTATGCATGGCATTTTGGAACATATTAATTATGCATTCCCTGCATGCATACCGATAATGCCCACATTGGCCTACGTCTGTGGCACGGTGCAGCTTTTCGCCAGTGTCCGGACACGCTCACCTTCCTGTTGTAACAAGAAACAGTAAGCATCTGACCAGGCGGTACGTTCCTATAGATCCAAGGTCCAACGTCGGTGATCTCGTGCCCACTGCAAACGACATTGGCGAATTAACATGGAAAATACGTAATGGTCGTGTGCTGCGGAGGCCATGTCCTCCAATGGGCCCTGAACAGTGTGCTCCGAAACACTTGTGCCTGTTGCTGCATTGCACTCTGTCGTCCGATCTGCTACAGACCGCAGTCTGTCCTTGTTTTCAGGCGGACAAGCGTCCGACGTAAAGGTTGTGTGCTGAGGCGTGGACGTCCTACAACGTGTGGCCAACTCGTGGTTTCTCCGTCTTTCAGTCACTCTCCACAGGTGCCCACAACAGTAGCACAGGAATAGCTCAACAGCCTCAAGGTTTCCTAGATGCCCTACCAAGCGAGGTGGCGCAGTGGTTAGCACACTGGACTCGCATTCGGGAGGACGACGGTTCAATCCCGTCTCCAGCCATCCTGATTTAGGTTTTCCGTGATTTCCCTAAATCGTTTCAGCAAATGCCGCGATGGTTCCTTTGAAAGGGCACGGCCGATTTCCTTCACAATCCTTCCATAACCCGAGCTTGCGCTCCGTCTCTAATTACCTCGTTGTCGACGGGACGTTAAACACTAACCACCACCACCACCTAGATGCCCGTACTCAGGCGCTGGCCCATAATAGTCGACCTTTTGGCCCAGTCGCTTATGCGAGTGGATTTCACCCTTCGCGAGGCGTATCGTAGCTAGAATGTTTCCCCAGTTGTCCCTGCTCCTTAACGCGTGACGTACTCTGAACGTCATCAGGCGTCATTTAGCCTCGCGGCGCTGGGGTATGATCATAACATTTTTTGGTCAAGTAAGTGTATCTAACAAATATTCACACAAAAATGACTTTTTTTGTTTTTAAATCGGCTTAAAAAGTATAAAATGGTTTCACCTGGTCCCGTTCAGATTCCTATCTCCATACAGGCAGTCATGAAAATTGTTCATTGTGAATTTCTAGTAGCCGGCCTATGTGGCCGAAGGTTCTAGGCGCTCCAGTCTCGAACCGCGCGACCGCTACGGTCGCAGGTTCGAATCCTGCCGCGGAAATGGATGTGTGTGATGTCCTTAGGTTAGTTAGGTTTAAGTAGTTCTATGTTCTAGGGGACTGATGACCTCAAATGTTTTGTCTCATAGTGCTCAGAGCCATTTGATCCATTTTTTAATTTGTAGTAGCTACGAAACTACTTGTAAAATCTGAAACGAGACAATTATTACGCATGCAATGACAATATAAGGAGGTGAATTGTTCCTGCATCATTTAGTATCAAGTGTAATAGTAAGGAGGTGACCTATTCATGCATTCATGTTATATATTACATGCGCCCTAGGTCTTTCATTTTAAAACTTACAATTATTTTTTTTAGTTTTTAAGAATTCATAATAAAAAAATTTTCAGGACAATGTGTATGGGATTGGGAATCTGTATGGTACTAGACAAAATTATTTTATACTTTTTAGTCAGATTAAAAAAGCGTAGTATATTAGAACTGGATTTTATTTAAATAATAATTTTATACTTATTGGACTTGTATGTGTGAAATTTATCAATCGAGTTGAAACATTTTGATGATATTACAACTGAGACATGTGGTAAATTTCAGGATTATTTCAGTTTCTCTTCACCTGGTACAACAATATATTGCCTCCTTATATATATGTCTCGCTAAAACACCACTTAAAGTAAAACTTATTTCGAGCTCACGCAGTAATCGGTCATCCCGCGAATTATTCACCACTGGGACAGCAAAAAGGGCAAATTCCTGTGGTACACACAGTTCCCTCCACCATAAATTAGACCAGAAAGCGGGTTAATGTCGCATTGTCATCCAGTTCTGAGCCACGCTGAATGTTTCAAGAGTCTAGGTCTTCGGGAAATGAGTTTGGTACACAAATTACCCTCCGCCACACATCGGACAAGAGAGTGAGTTAATATTGCACTATCATCTATTTCAGAGTCATGTTTAAAATTACATGTCTCTAGCTCATCGGCTAGTTAGTTTAAAGTCAGTTGCAAAATTTACTGACAAGGGAACCTCCCCATCGCACCCCCCTCAGATTTAGTTATAACTTGGCACAGTGGGTAGGCCTTGATAAACTGAACACAGATCAATTGAGAAAACAGGAAGACGTTGTGTGGAACTGTGAAAAAATAAGCAAAATATACAAACTGAGTAGTCCATGGGACACATAGGCAACATCTAGGAGGACGTGAGCTCAGCAGTGCCGTGGTCCCGTGGTAGCGTGAGAAGCCGCAGAAAGAGAGGTCCTTGGTTCAAGTCTTCCCACGAGTGCATAGTTATTATCTGTTCATTAACGTCTCTGTTCACTGTAATAAGTTTAGTGTCTGTGTTTTGCGACCGCATCGCAAAACCGTGCGATTGGTAGACGAAAGGACGTGCCTCTCCAATCGGAACCGAAAACATTTGATCGCAAGGTCATAGGTCAACCGATTCCTCCACAGGAAAACACATCTGATATATTCTATACGACACTGGTGACGGCATGTGCGTCACATGACAGGAATATGTTGTCGACCCACCTAACTTGTACACTTGGCGAATGGATAAAAAGATTCTTCTACCTTGCCCGATTTAGGTTTTCTTGTGGATGTGATAATCACTCCCAAAAAAGTGATGAAAACATAAGAGTTTGTCACATAAACTGAAAATAAAAAATTAAAATTTTCACTCGATGTAAGGACCTTTCGCTCCGCAACTGCTCACGTTACCACGAGACCACGGCGCTCCTGTGGTCTCTGTGTCCTTGATATTGCCTATCTTCCCATGAACTACTCAGTTTGTATATTTTGCTTATTTTTTCACAGTTCCACACAACTTCTTCCTGTTTTCTCAATTGGTCTGTGTTCGGTTTTTCAAGGCCTAACCACTGTGCTAACTAAATCCGAGGGGGGTGCGATGGGGAGGTGCCCTTGTGAGTAGGCAACAGACAGACAGACAAGAAAGCGGTAACCACGTTTTCCCTTCATGTCTCTGGTTCCCCACGCTCGGTCGCTTGCATATTGCCGGGAACGCACCCCAACTCTGCCAAATAGATCGACAAGAAAGTGGATTAATATTGCATTGTCATCCAGTTGCGAGCTATGTTTAACATTTCAAGTCTGTAGCTTAGGATGTTTAAAATAAGTTGCAAAATTGGTACCGAACAGACAGACAAGAAAGTGACCCTAAAAAAATGTGGTAAAAAACAGTTTTCTTACCCACATTTAATTGTTGCATCAGATAACAAGCATTAAAAGTGTTTAATTCATGGGATATCTAGATTCTGCTCTCTCCGATAAGGAGTTACTCGATGGCACCTCGCTACTAGCGTAATATTGGGATCATTTTTAATAGAGCAAGAATGTAGAATGTTTATGCAAGCATTTAACTAAATAACACCTTGTTTTGTAAATGGTACATTCCTAGGAATAGAACTAAGAATTTTGTGTCATGTTTCCATGCTCGTGCAGAAGTTTTCAGTGACGTTACTGACTGTTGTATATTGACGGAGTAGCGTATGCCTAGATTCTAAGAAATTAGTATAATTTTGGTGAGGTAATTTTTCGTTTGTCTCAAATTCTAAACCTCATTGTTTACATTTGTTTGGAAAGCTTGTATTATTCTTGTGTAAGCCTTACGATGGTTATTTGCAGTGAATGTGATTGGGTGTTCGTCAGAACTGTTAAAATTGTTTGATTCACCTAGGTCTACATCAACGCAATTGTTCTAAAAATCAAGTAAGTATGTAAGGAGCAGAGAACTAACTATGAAGCAGGAAGCAGAAAATTGTGTAGTTTAATGTTATTTAACAGTAGCATTGTTTACGATCTTGGAGAACAGATTTTAAGAAAAACCAAATGGTTACAGTGACCGCTGAAAATACCATGAAATAAAGCGAAACGCACGTGATCTAATTAAACGGTCTTTTTATTTTAATTTAGATCTAATTAAACGGTGTTTTTATTTTTATTTATTTATTTTGAGTCATGGGTCTTCTATCTGGTTTGATGCTGCCCACCAAGAATTTCTCTACTGTACCAACCTCTTCATCTCAGAGTAGCACTTGTAACCAACGTTCTCAATTATCTGCTAAATGTATTCCAATTTCTGTCTTCCTCTACAGATTTTGCCCTCTTCAGCTCCCTTTAGTACAATGAAAGTCAGTCCATGATGTCTTAAGAGATATCCTATCATCCCGTCCCTTCTGTTTGACATATTTTTCGTAGTCCTTTCCTTTTCCGATTCTACGCAGAACCTCATTCCTCATCTTATCAGTCCACCAATTTTCAACATTCGTCTGTAACACTACATTTCAAATGCTTCCATTCTACTCTGTTGCGGTATTTTCAGAGTCCATGTTTCACTAACACACAATGATGCACTGCAGACTTACGTTCTCAGAACGGTGGCCGGCCAAGGAAAAAGAATTCCTTAACTTCATCTACTTCGTGGCCATCAATGCTGATGTTGATGCTCGCTGTTTTCATTTCTACTGCTCCTCATTACCTTCGTCTTTCTTCTATTTACTCTCAGTGTGTACTCTTTACTCATGAGACTGCTCATTCCGTTCAGCAGATCATTTAATTCTTCTTCACTTTCACGCAGGATAGCACTGACATCAGCGAATCGTATCGTTGATATCCTTTCACATTGAATTTTAATTCCATTTCTGAACATTTCTTTTATTTCCATCATTGTCGATGTACAGATTAAATAGCAGAGGAGAAAGGCTACATCCTTGTCTTACACCCTTTTTAATACCTGCACTTCGTTTTCGGTCTTCCACTGTTATTATTCCCTCTGGGCTGTTATACATATTGTATATGACCCGTCTCTCCCTATAGCTTACCCCTACATTTCTCAGAATTTCGAACATCTTGCACCATTTTACATTCTCGAATGCTTTTTCCAGGCCGACAAATCTGATGAACGTGTCTTGATTTTTCTTTAGTCTTGCTTCCATTATCAACGACAACGTCAGAATTACCGCTCTGGTGCCTTTACCTTTCCTAAAGCCAAACAGATCGCCGTGAACCGGATCATCAGTTTTCTTTTTCGTACTTCTGTATATTACTCTCGTCTGAAACTTGGATGCATGAGCTGTTAAGTTGATTGTGGTATAATTTTTGCACTTGTCAGCTCTTGCAGTCTTCGTCATTGTGTGGATGATATTTTCCCGGAAGTCAGAGGGTTTATTGTCAGACTCATAGACTCTGCACATTAATGTGAATAATCGTTTTGTTGCCACTTAACCTAAAGATTTTAGAAATTCTGACGGAATGTTATCGATCCCTTCTGTCTTATTTGGTTTTAAGTCCTCCAAAGCTCTCTTAAATTCTGATTCTAATAATTGATCCCCTGTCTCTCCTAAATCAACTCCCCTTTCTTTTTCTATCGCATCAGACAAATCTTTCCTCTCATAGAGGCCTTCATTGTATTCTATCACCTATCCGCTCTGTGCTCTGATTTTAACAATGGAAGTCCGGTTTAACTGTTAATGTTACCACAATTTCTTGTAATTTCACTGAAGGGGAATTTGAATTTCCTACATGCTGACTTAGTCCTTCTTCTTTCAATTCTTTTTCGGTTTCATCACATATTTCATCCAGTCATTTCGTCTTAGTAACCCTACACTTCCTATTTCTTTTCTTCCACAGTGACTTGTACTTCTGTTATTCTGAATTTCACTCAACATTTTGTTTACTTCCTTCTTTCATCGATCAGCTGCAGTCTTCTGCTGTTTCCCATGGTTTCTTTGCAGTTACCTTCTTCGTTCCTATGTTTATATTTCCAGCTTCTGTGATTGCACTTTTTAGAGATGTCTATTCCTCTTCAACTGTACTGCCTACTGAGGTATCCCTTATTGCTGTATCTATGGTCTTAGAGAACTTCAATCGTATCTCGTCGTTGCTTAGAACTTCTGTATACCATTTCTTTGAGTACTGATTCTTCCTGACTAATGTCTTAAACTACTATATTACTACTATATTGTGATCTCAGTCTATGTCTAATCCTGGTTACTCCATATAATGTAGAATCTGATTTCGGAATCTCTCTGTGACCATGATGTAATATAACTGAATCTTCCTGTGTCCCTCAGCAGTTTGCAAGTATACCGCCTCCTCTTGTGATTCCTGAACAGAGTATTCGTTATTACTAGCTGAAATTTATTACAGAACTCAATGTTTCTTTCTCCTCTCTCATTCATTGCCCCTAGTCCGTAGTCTCCTGTAACCTTTTCTTCGACTCCTTCCCCTACTACTGCATTCCAGTCCCCCATGACAGACTTTCATCTCCCTTTGCGTAAAGCATTACACTCTCAATATCCTCACACACATTCTCTTTCTCCTTATCTTCATCTTGCGACGTCGGCACGTATGCCTGAAATATCGTTGTCGGTGTCGGTTTGCTAGCGATTCTGATAAGAAGAACCCCATCACTGAACTGTTCACAGTAACGCACTCTCTGCCCTACCTCCTATTCATAACGAATCTTAGTCCCGTTACACCGTTTTCTGCTGCTGTTGATAATATCCTATACTCATCTGACCAGAAATCCTTGTACTCTTTCCATTTCACTTCACTAACCCCTACTACATCTAGATTGAACCTTTGCATTTCCCTTTTCAGATTTTCTAGCCTCTCTACCACGTTTAAGCTTCGAATCGGAGAATGTTCTCCTTTCGTTGATTATTGAGTCTTCTTCTCATGGTCATCTCCCCGTTCGCAGTCCACTCCCGGAGATACGAATGGTGGTCTAATCCGGAATCGTTTGCCAATGGAGAGATAGTCATGTCACTTTTTTCAGTTGCAGGCCACATGCCCTGTGAATATACGTTATGTGTCTTTAATCCAGTTGTCTCCATTGCTTCCTGCATCATAATGCAGTTGATCATTCAAATGACTCAAATGGCTCTGAGCACTATGGGATTTAACATCGAAGGTCATCAGTCCCCTAGAACTTACACTCCTGGAAATGGAAAAAAGAACACATTGACACCGGTGTGTCAGACCCACCATACGTGCTCCGGACACTGCGAGAGGGCTGTACAAGCAATGATCACACGCACGGCACAGCGGACACACCAGGAACCGCGGTGTTGGCCGTCGAATGGCGCTAGCTGCGCAGCATTTGTGCACCGCCGCCGTCAGTGTCAGCCAGTTTGCCGTGGCATACGGAGCTCCATCGCAGTCTTTAACACTGGTAGCATGCCGCGACAGCGTGGACGTGAACCGTATGTGCAGTTGACGGACTTTGAGCGAGGGCGTATAGTGGGCATGCGGGAGGCCGGGTGGACGTACCGCCGAATTGCTCAACACGTGGGGCGTGAGGTCTCCACAGTACATCGATGTTGTCGCCAGTGGTCGGCGGAAGGTGCACGTGCCCGTCGACCTGGGACCGGACCGCAGCGACGCACGGATGCACGCCAAGACCGTAGGATCCTACGCAGTGCCGTAGGGGACCGCACCGCCACTTCCCAGCAAATTAGGGACACTGTTGCTCCTGGGGTATCGGCGAGGACCATTCGCAACCGTCTCCATGAAGCTGGGCTACGGTCCCGCACACCGTTAGGCCGTCTTCCGCTCACGCCCCAACATCGTGCAGCCCGCCTCCAGTGGTGTCGCGACAGGCGTGAATGGAGGGACGAATGGAGACGTGTCGTCTTTAGCGATGAGGGTCGCTTCTGCCTTGGTGCCAATGATGTATGCGTGTTTGGCGCCGTGCAGGTGAGCGCCACAATCAGGACTGCATACGACCGAGGCACACAGGGCCAACACCCGGCATCATGGTGTGGGGAGCGATCTCCTACACTGGCGGTACACCACTGGTGATCGTCGAGGGGACACTGAATAGTGCACGGTACATCCAAACCGTCATCGAACCCATCGTTCTACCATTCCTAGACGAGCAAGGGAACTTGCTGTTCCAACAGGACAATGCACGTCCGCATGTATCCCGTGCCACCCAACGTGCTCTAGAAGGTGTAAGTCAACTACCATGGCCAGCAAGATCTCCGGATCTGTCCCCCATTGAGCATGTTTGGGACTGGATGAAGCGTCGTCTCACGCGGTCTGCACGTCCAGCACGAACGCTGGTCCAACTGAGGCGCCAGGTGGAAATGGCATGGCAAGCCGTTCCACAGGACTACATCCAGCATCTCTACGATCGTCTCCATGGGAGAATAGCAGCCTGCATTGCTGCGAAAGGTGGATATACACTGTACTAGTGCCGACATTGTGCATGCTCTGTTGCCTGTGTGTATGTGCCGGTGGTTCTGTCAGTGTGATCATGTGATGTACCTGACCCCAGGAATGTGTCAATAAAGTTTCCCCTTCCTGGGACAATGAATTCACGGTGTTCTTATTTCAATTTCCAGGAGTGTAGAACTACTTAAACCTGTGTAACCTAAGGAAATCACACACATCCATGCATGAGGCAGGATTCGAACCTGTGGCCTTAGCGGTCGTGCGGTTCCAGACTGAAGCGCCTAGGAGCACTCGGCCACATCGGCCGGCTCAGTTGATCATTGCTGAGGCTTCTGCCTTTAGGGGCAGTTTCCCATCGCAAGGGCAAGAGAGTTCCCTGAGCCTCTGTTCGCTCCTCCGCCTCCTTTGACAAGGTCGTTGGCAGAATAACGATGAGTTCTTACGCCGGAAGTTTTCGGCTGCCAGTGCTGACTGAAGTATTTAACGGTGTCGGGTTGCTAACCCGTGACCGCGGACTGTTTGATTATAAATCAAAGACACTACCCCTAGACCTATATTACTTGGAGAATTTTAGTACAGGGCAAAAAATAATTTGTGATATCCGAAGAGATGGGTAGGGGAGTACGAACTGCTTCCCCAAAGGAGTTGAAGAAAGTTATTGCTATGGTGAGACGTTGTGGTCCTTCCCCGAGACGTACGTCACAGGTAGTCATACGCCGCCCGACACTTTATTGAACGTATGGTCTCGAAATTTCAACCCTAAGCCTCCTCGTGACGCACAACTCCTCTCTTGCAGTGTTTGCCTCTCGAGTTTGTTGAGCATCTTCATAACGCTCTCTCGCTGAGTAAACGGCCCGTAAATAAACTCGCCGCTCTTTCTTTGATCCTCTCCGTCTCTCTTGTTAATCCTAATTGGTAAGCGTTCCACTACTTTCCCCATTGAGTCACATTTCCTAACGATTCTCTCTTTGAATCTCAGTCTACAATACGCTTCTCCCACTGTATATTTTGGTACATAGCGTATCGATTTCTCCCTCGGTTGGCGTCACTGGCGCCAATAGTTACACGTCCTGCTCAGAGCGAGAGGGCGCACGCCGCAGACTGCAGTAGTCTTAAGCGGCGCGCGAGTGCGGGAAGGCGACCTTGTTTTGACTTTTCAGGAGTGAGTGAGCGAGTGAGCTTCCGGGTTAAAGCGTGGAACTGCAGGTTGCGCTTATAAAACGTGTGGATACCAGCGAGTGATCTGTTTGCAAGGAAATATAAATACTCGTTCCCTCTCTGTATTCACTGTGGTAATTTGCTTAAGAGTTAAATTTTCTCACTCACAGATTCAGCCATTTGCATTACCTGTGCTGGCTGGTACTAAGAAGTGTGTATAACTGTTTCGCTTTATTGTCATGTGTATATTAACTGTGCTTCTCTCTCACTTGTAGAAACCTGTAGTAACTGTATGCATTAAGGAATTTAGGCACAGGACGTGGGCACACTGGCGCAGTGTACAAGTGGCTGTCGAAAAATGTATACTTCAGCCAGCTGTGACAGAGCAGACGCCATTTTCCTGAAAGTGTGCCGCTGAACCATTGTCTATACAGCTGAGTAAAAATAAGTGTGAGTTTTAAATGCCACGAGAAATTGCGCTTGTTAACGCTGCTGTTTCTCTGTGCATTTGTATCTTATCTATTGTTAATTACTAAGACTTTGGCTTAATATTTTTTTTAACTGGTAAAATTTGATCCGATATCGTGAAGTAAACTGTGGCACCGAGCCATGCATTTTAGTTCTGATTTCCTTACGGATTGGCGTGATAATCAGAGTTCGTGAGTTTTCAAAATTCTGAGTAATTGAATGTCACTCTACGTTCAGCTTAGACGGCTGAATTTTGACTTAAAGCCCCAAAGTGTTTTCGTATTGGAAACCCGGTAGATACTAGAGTTCTTTTATACATACAAATATGTTAGTGGCTACAAATTCTTAACTGTTTAAAAGGGCCGAAGCCGGCTGTTCCTTCATAAGATTCGTTTGAAAATTGTTGTAGCTGTTTCTGTTATTAATTGTTTGACGGCCACTGCTCGTTGACTTGTCTCAGGATTTGTTTGAGATACTAAAGATCGAATGGAATTGCTGTTCACGTACCAATGTATGCATAGTTTTAACCTTGCTTGATTGGCAAATTAAAAAGTTGAGTAAAAGACTCAATGCCTTACTGCTCTAGGATCCCTGCATCAAAGGTAACTTGTTCCATGGTCAACTACCGCTTTTCCAAATTTTATGCGGTCATTCCATTACGGTTGCTCTAAATCCCAGCTATTTTACGGCAGTCACTGTTTCAGGTGAACAGGGCAGTACAACATTACAGGATGCATTCGCCTATTTATCCGCATTACGTTACACTTATTTACGCTCAAGGACAACTAGAAGTTCCACACCAAATGTCGATGCTCTGCAGGTCTTCCTTCATTTAGCTGCAGTCGTCTGACGCTGCAAGCTTCTTATGGACAACAGAATCGTCCGAGAATACCCTCACAGAGCTGCCAACATTTTCGTCTGCATCATCAGTATAAAATGCGAACAATAATGGCCCTACAACACTCACTGAACGCACTTCAGTATTTACTTTCCTAACTCTTGAGTTTGTTCCGTTAAGAAAGAGCAACGGCCCTACAACACACATCGAACGTACTCCATAATTTACTTTCACAGCCCTTGAGTCTGTTTCGTTAATAAAGACGTATTGAGTTCTGCCTATAAGGAAATCCTGGTTCACATCAATAATCTGGTCCCATGTTCGGAAGGCTCGCATCTTGCACACTAAAAGACAGCGCGTAACTACACACATGTTGGGTATGATTCTATCTGATGATATGAGACTCATTACGTTCAAATATAGAACAGTGATCTTGTGTAGTGCATTGCTTGACTTACGCTGAAATACACACATATCAAAAAAAGTTTCCAATCCCCTCGATTTCGAGAGTTCCTGAACCTGTACAGAAAATTTGAATAGAAATCAACATAACCATCGATTCCGCCCTTTTTATTGCTCGTGAAAACCACACATTGTATGTTGTATCACCATACAGGGAGAGCTTCAGAGGTGTTGGTCCAGATTGCTGTACACACCGGTACCTCTAACACCCAGTAGCACGTCGTCTTGCACTGATGCATGCCTGTATTCATCGTGGCGTACTATCCACAAGTTCATAAAGGCACTGTTGGTCCAGATTGTCCCATTCCTCGACGGCGATTCGCCGTAGATCCCTCAAGAGTGTTTGGTGGATCACCTCGACCATAAGCAGCCCTTTTTAATCTATCCCAGACATGTTCGATTGGATTAATGTTTGGAGAACATGCTGCCCACTCTAGTCGAGCGATGACGTTATCCTGAATGAAGTCATTCACAAGATGTGCACGATGGGAACGCGAATTGTCGTCCACGAAGACGAATGCCTCGCTAATATGCTTCCCCTATCGGTCGGATGGCTGTCACATATCGTACAACGGTAAGGGCGCCTTCCATGACCACCAGTGGCGTACATCGGCCCCACATAATGCCACCAAAAAACAGCGGGTACCCTCCATCTTGCTGCATTCGCTGGACAGTGTGTCTAAGGCGTTCAGCCTATCGGGGTTGCTTCCAAACACGTCTCCGATGATTGTCTGGTTGAAGGCATATGCGACACTCATAGGGGAAGAGAACGTGATGCCAGTCCTGAGCGGTCCATTCGGCATGTTGTTGGGTTCAAATGGTTCAAATGGCTCTGAGCACTATGCGACTTAACTGCTGAGGTCATCAGTCGCCTAGAACTTAGAGCTAATTAAACCTAACTAACCTAAGGACATCACACACATCCATGCCCGAGGCAGGATTCGAACCTGCGACCGTAGCGGTCGCTCGGTTCCAGACTGTAGCGCCCAGAACCGCACGGCCACTCCGGCCGGCCATGTTGTTGGGCCCATTTATACAGCGCTGCAAGGCGTCGCGATTGCATTGATCGACCTCGCCATGGACGTCGGAAGTGAAGTTGCGCATCATGCAGCCTATTGCGCACATTTGTAATACGGTGTCCTGTGGCTGCATGAAAATCATTACTCAACCTGGTGGCGTTACTGTCAGAGTTTTTACGAGTCATAATCCGTAGGTAGGGGTCATCCACTGCAGTAGTAGCCCTTGGGCGGAATGATCGAGGCATTTCATCGACAGTTCCTATCTCTCTGTATCTCCTCCATGTCAGAATAACATCGCTTTGGTTCACTCCGAGACGGCTGGACACTTCCCTTGTTGAGAGCTCGTCCTAGTACAATGCGGACGCGATCGAACCGCGATATTGATAGCAACACGATCCGTGTACCTTCTTCCAGGTGGAATGACTGGAACTGATCGGCTGTCGGACCCGCTCTGTCTAATAGACGCGGCCCATAAATGGTTGTATACATCTTTTGGCGGGTTTAGTGACATCTCTGAGCAGTAAAAGGGACTGTGTGTGATACAATATTCACAGTCAACACCTATCTTCAGGAGTTCTGGGAACCGGGGTGATGCAAAACTTTCTTTGATGTGTGCATATCGAATGCCACCGGAAGTCAAGTAAGAGAGATTCTCTGTATATGAAAGGATACGCTCTACACAATTAATTATTGCCCACTAATAATGACATAACTCGGGTATTACAAACATCGTCCAGCCCAAGCACGAAATGCTGTATAGCACGGACGAGAAACTAAAAGTCACAGATCAATTGAGAAGTGAATCAATGGTTCAAATGGCTCTGAGCACTATGGGACTCAACTGCTGTGGTCATAAGTCCCCTAGAACTTAGAACTACTTAAACCTAACTAACCTAAAGACAGCACACAACACCCAGCCATCACGAGGCAGAGAAAATCCCTGACCCCGCCGGGAATCGAACCCGGGAACCCGAGCGTGGGAAGCGAGAACGCTACCGCACGACCACGATATGCGGGCGTGAATCAATGACCGGTAATATTATGCAAATGGGCGAAAGAGTTAATGCGTCACGAATAGGGCCTGATGTAAAGACAACTCCTTCGTTTTCCCTCCGTGTTTCAGAAACGTTCTTTAGAGCGAAAAGATTTCTGAAGCTACAGAGAGGAAGCGACGATATTCTTGGTACAATGCTTGGATTGCACCTCGTACCAAAAATTTCAACAGACGTGTGTTGCAGCATGTTGCGGGACATCAGCTGAAGCGCCTGTAATATTGACATTTCTGAAGAGGCAATACGTCTCCTCCAGGTCATTCCGTGGCAATGTATCACAAAAAGATAGCAATACTCGTTTGGTATCTATAGGGACAGGATCACAGTAGTTGAATGCTGCGAGACGATGTCAACTATTAGGCGCAGCTTCAGCATGTAAGAAGTTGTTATCAATGAAAGTGGGAAATTCTTGAAGACATTATGATCACTCGACAAGATGTTGTAAGGGAGTGCCACTGAGTAAGTGCAGCTCTATCGCACTTAATTTGTACAGGGCATTTAAAACTTTTTCAGTCATCCTTCAAAGAGACGACAGTGTATCCACAACCAGTTATATTGAGATAAGTAATCCATGGTTGGTATGCACATTTATTATCTTATGGATTTACACAGAGTACATAGGATAACAACACAATAGGTCGCAGTAATTGCTGAAAGCGATGACTGCCAGTCTAAGTGAATGCGTTGCAACGGCAGCTTACGATATATGAGGTCGTCCATGCCAGAGCCGGTCAGTGTTCCGAACACCAGCCTTTGAGAAGACCGTGTTGGATTGTGTGGCTAGACATCCAGCAACAAGCACCCGTCGACTGGAGCTTGAAATGTACACTAGAAGTATGCAGTGCGAATAGTACTGATGGAGCAGGTGTTACGCACCTATCATAAAGAACGTGTGGAAACATTTAGATAAACGGATTCTGAGCCCCCTTCTTCACTTCTGTCAAACGGATTGTCCACTGCAGTACTGTAGTGCCGAACTGAAATAAAGTTTATGTGTGTTCATAGTTGTGACTGTAGTCCTGAGCGACTTCGTCCGTTCCATTACGTAATAAAATGGAACACCTACAGCCGTCTTTACGATGTTATTTATTATATGGCTACCATTTTCGGCGCTTCAATGGACCATCTTCAGACTTCAACTGACGCTGAGGGGTTAACACTATCCGTACACACGATTCGTCAGTGGCCGACATGTGTAACTGCTTTTCGCAGACTACCTGTGACAACGATGTCTCTGCAACCATCAAATATCAACTGAGTCAGTTGATGGTTGGATAAGGGAAAGGATGAAATAATGAAATAAATAAGCACGATTTTTTTCTTAATTTCTCAAATTCGGTTCAATGGACGCTCAAAAGGATGTTTGAATTAAATAACCATGGTTGACAGGGTACTTTATCGTAAAACGTGATAAAGTGAACAGTACACACAAATTGGTTTCAGCGGTAAAAACTGCACGACAAATGTTTTCATCTGTTCTCCACATTTCAGAAACTTATTTCTTTAGGCAGCGAAGAGCTCCAACAGTCATTAGTACACCAAACCAGGCCTTCAGTTTGATAGAATCTCCATTTGTCTAATTGTCATTCTGTTTAGAGTAGCATTTACACTGTGATGGTGAATAACAGGTAACGCTCCAGCATTGGTTCAGGTGCATATAGGAGTTACAATTTGTTCATCAAAGAACAATTTGAAAGCCATGGACGTTAGGGGTGCAAGATCACTTGCGTGCGTTGGCCCGGGATATCGTTTGACACTCTTATACAGGGTTATTTTTTCCACAGTGTACAAACTCTAGGAATTGATCGATGAGAGGATACGGAACAAAAAAGGTCCGGAAATGTATGATTTCCATGCTGGAGGCCGTTTATTCAATCATACATTCTTGTAGCCACAGCTACAGTATGCATCATTTCCTCCTCAAGGGTTGTACTGTTCCTCATATGTCACGCCCTAGCGCCCTTTCCTGCCATAGTAATTGCTAATATTGTGACCGATTCACTTCTCTTAGTGAATCAACTTAATAGTGGATGTGATGCAACATCGTACACGATGATTCCGTATTCGAATCTAGAGCTTGCAGACATGATGTTTGCTTTCGGAAAGGCAAATGGCAACGGGCGGCGGTCAGCAGGGTTGTATCGGAAGACCTATCCCCGCCGACAACAACCACAGCTTTCAGTGTTTGCAACAGTATTCCGCCGTTTGCCTGAGACCGGATCAATTGTTCGGACACCAGACTTGGAGGAAAATGTGACTAGCACGGTGGAATACTACCACCGTAAGGGGTAAGCCAGAGGACTGTGTGGAACGTTCTCCATGACAATTGCTACTATAATTATCAGTTGCAACGTATGTAGAGCTTACTACCGGCAGGTTTTCCGAGTCGGCAGCAGTTTTGTGATGGGTTTCTTCAACAAGCATTCCGGGATTTGTGTCGTCCATCCTATTCACAGATGAGGCCACCTTTCCGTAGAATGGTATCTTCTACTTTCATAAAGATTCTCTGTGGGATAGTATACAGAACCCCCACGGTATGGTGACAGCGAATCATCGGCATCGGTGCAGCCGGATCTATGGGCTAGGATAACTGGCGACCGTATTTTGGTACCATTCTTCCTTCCACGTCGTCTAACAGGCCGGAACTATCGACGTTTCTTGATGGTAAATTTGACTGTTTTGCCGCAAGAAGGGTTATGTGGCTGCCACGTGATGGCGCTCCAATCCATTTCGGCGTTAACGTGAGGACCATTTCAGTCCTGTCTTCGATGGACGATAGATCAGACAAAGCTGTCAGTGGCATGGCCTGCTCGATCACCAGATGTCAACCTTTGCGATTTCTCGTCATGGGGTCATCTCAGAAGTATCGTATATGGAGAGCCGATTCCAGATGTGGAGACACTGGAGCAGCGTAGTCATGCTGCCTTTGACACTGTCCGGATGCAGCCTGGCCGATGTGAAAGTGTGAGGCAGAACACGCTAAGACGCGTACATGCATGCGTTGAGGCACATGGAAATCATTTCCAACAGATACTGTAAATGTGGCTGCATGGTACAGCGCGTGTTCAACCACAGTCTCTGTAACAATGTATGACTGAATACGAAAAATGTTCAAATGTGTGTGAAATCTTATGGGACTTAACTGCTAAGCTCATCAGTCCCTAAGCTTACACATTACTGAACATACATTAACCTAAGGAGAAACACACACACCCGTGCCCGAGGGAGGACTCGAACCTCCGCCGGGACCAGCCGCACAGTCCATGACTGCAGCGCCTTAGACCACTGAATACATCGTCTCTAGCATGGAAAACATGCATTTCCGGACATAAGATCATTAGACGTTTTTTGTTCCGTATTGTCTCATCGATCAATCTCAAGAGTTTGTACACGGTGGGAAAAATTTGCGTGTATTGAAGACTCGAGTCACCGGAGACACTGAACTTGTACATTTTCGTCCAGACTTTGCAATCAACACATCTCCTTCATAGGAATCCCCATTAGAATTTTTGCTGGTAACGTCATTTTCTTTTACATTCACTTATACGGTGTCTTGAGATTATGACTCACCTTGTTCTGAAATACAGTCCCCGTCAGGTTTGCTCAAGACATCTCCAGGTCACTAAGATCACATTCATTTTACATCTGAGAAATGTCACCATCTGAGATTTGCTTATACGCCATTTCAGAAAATCTGTGGCGTTCACACCGTAAAAAAGAAAAGAAAAAGTCCATTAAAGTATGAAACTTAGTATAACAGGTGTCTTTTACATTTTTGAAATATTTTTAACATTCATAGATCTAATTACGTGATACAATTATTAAACACATGTGGGACACGCTTAAAAATCAAGAATAAACTGGTTCTTACAGTTGCAACCCAGTTTTGTTGCCATTCATGACAAGCCATCGTGAGCCCACATTCCAGCAAGATAATGCCCCGTCATCACACGGCGAGAGTTTCTACTGCTATTCTTTGTGCTTGCCAAACAGTATCTTGGCCAGAAAAGTCGTCAGAACTCTCCTCAATTGAGAACGTTTGGAGTATTACAGGCAGCGCCCGCGAACCAGTTCCGGATTTTGACGACCTGACGCACCACTTGGAAAGAATTTGTCACGATAACTCACAATAAGATATCCAACAACGCTATCAATTAATATCAAACCGAATAAATGCTTGCAGAAGGACCACAGATGGTCCAGCGCGTCATTGACTTGCTCAATGTATGAATCTCCTTCTCTTGAATAAATTATCCAATTTTTCTGAATCATTTGTTTGTCTGTACATGACAATCACATCTACCGGTTTCCGTCGCCTTCGGGTAATTCCTTCTAGATGCATAGCTTTCTTTTTCTCCTTTTTCTTAGAATATATATGTATATACAGGGTGAGTCACCTAACGTTACCGCTGGATATATTTCGTAAACCACATCAAATACTGACGAACCGATTCCACAGACCGAACGTGAGGAGAGGGACTAGTGTAATTGTTTAATACAAACCATACAAAAATGCACGGAAGTATGTTTTTTAACACAAACCTACGTTTTTTTTAATGGAACCACGATAGTTTTGTTAGCACATCTGAACATATAAACAAATACGTAATCAGTTCCGTTTGTTGCATTGTAAAATGTTAATTACATCAGGAGATATTGTAACCTAAAGTTGACGCTTGAGTACCACGCCTCCGCTGTTCGATCGTGTGTATCGGAGAGCACCGAATTACGTAGGGATCTAAAGGGAACGGTGATGGACCTTAGGTACAGAAGAGACTGGAGCAGCACATTACGTCCACATGCCAACACCTTTTTATTGGTCTTTTTCACTGACGCACATGTACATTACCATGACATGGAGGACGCATAAATTGGCCAGTCCGTTCTCCTGATCTTACACCTCTGGACTTCTTTCTGTGGGGTACGTTAAAGGAGAATGTGTACCGTGATGTGCCTACAACCCCAGAGGATATGAAACAACGTATTGTGGCAGCCTGCGGCGACATTACACCACATGCACTGCGGCGTGTACGACATTCATTACGCCAGATACTGCAATTGTGTGCAGCAAATGATGGCCACCACATTGAACATCTATTGGCCTGACATGTCAAGACACACTCTATTCCACTCCGTAATTGAAAACGGAATCCACGTGTGTACGCGTAGCTCACCCCTCATGGTAATGTACATGTGCGTCAGTGAAAAATACCAATAAAAAGGTGTTAGCATGTGGACGTAATGTGCTGTTCCAGTCTCTTCTGTACCTAAGGTCCATCACCGTTCCCTTTGGATCCCTACATAATTCGGTGCTCTCCGATACACACGATCGAACAGCGGAGGAGTGGTACTCAAGCGTCAACTTTAGTTTACAATATCTCCGGATATAATTAACATTTTACAATGCAACAAACGGCACTGATTACATATTTGTTTATATGTTCAGATGTGCTAACAAAACTAACGGGGTTCCATTTAAAAAAACGTAGGTATGTGTTAAAAAACATACTTCCGTGCATTTTGGTATGGTTTGTATTAACCAATTACACTAGCCCCTCTCCTCACGTTCGGTCTGTGAAATCGATTCGTCAGTATTTGATGTGGTTTACGAAATATATCCAGCGGTAATGTTAGGTGACTCACCCTGTATATGAGTACCTTGGTTTTACTTTAAGAGCGATAGGCTAGTTGTAGGTATTCTTGTTAGTATGTCTTTGGAGCTACCTTTAAATGGGCAAAATAATGGACCTGAAAGAGCAAATATATCAGAATTTTTACTTTTTAATTGAGGTTCTGCGTGTAGAGTCTACAAACCAGACTTCACGCCGTATAACGAAATGAAGCCGGCAAGCGTGGAAAGGTTGTAGAAGAAACAGTGAGGAACAATTTGAAGCTAGAAACCCATGTCCAGAAACGCCATCTAATGACGCGGCGGCGAAATTTTAGGCGGAAAACTATGCCGCTAGGTCACCCATCAGAAGTGTGCAATCTCATTGTGATAGTCGCGGACTTGATCAACGCTATTTAATGTACTGAATGGTATTCCAGGCTCATTGCGAAGAGTTCCAATTGCAGATAGTCTACGTACTATCTCAAGTTTGCTGTCAAAAAACCGGTCGGCCTCTAGTCGTTACTCCCTATAACATCGACGCTCTAATGCATGTTGAATGGCCGGCCGGGGTGTCCGAACGGTTATAGGCGCTACAGTCTGGAACGGCGCGACCGCTACGGTCGCAGGTTCGAATCCTGCCTCGGGCATGGATGTGTGTGATGTCCTTAGGTTCGTTAGGTTTTAGCAGTTCTAATTTCTAGGAGACTGATGACCTCAGAAGTTAAGTCCCATAGTGCCCAGAGCCATGTTTTTGAACCATGTTGAATAATCTTTCTGAACATGAGTTCCTATGCTCTATTTGTTTCTCAAGTTCCCTACATAACCCGTCGAATTCTGTCCGTTTCGTTTTTATTCACCCTGTATACTTTTTTTTAAGTATGCAGAAGGAATGCATTATGAGCAGTTAAATCAAAACGGAACAGATGGGAAAACATTAACTAAACTGTCAATTAATTCCAACGTAATCATCATAACTGTTAATACACACATCCCACTACGAGACAACATGGTCAATGCCTTCATGGAAAAACATTTGTGGTTGCATACTGAAACGAATATATTATATCTTTGTGATATCAGTACTAGACGACGATATAGCTCTATCAAACCAACCTTTCGATGCCATTCTTTTTCTGACATTGTTTCTTTGGAAGCTACATACCTTATGTTCTAATAAGAGCTTTTTAGAGACGATTGTGATATTTGGCGATTATCTAACAAAGTTTCATTTACCATATTATATCTTTTCTTTTACATATTGAATAGCCTTTCCTTTATATTTTTCATTTTCTCTCTGAACACGTTCATTATCCTATGAAATCAGATTTGTTGCTTTTGGCAGTTATCGGCAAATAAATTTAGTTTGTTAGTAAACCAATTAGTAAAATACCCGATATATAAATTGTATTTACGATTATGAAAACAACCATTCTTCACAAAACGTGTTTATATTTCATATAATATTTCGATCCTAAAGGTTATCGCAGACTGAGTTCAGTGACATCCATGAAACTCTTTGTGCTGTCAGGATGTAACGTCTTTTTTAACTTTCTTTTTTCTCTGGAAAGAACTGGAGGAAGAATGTTTCTGAGAAGGATTCGTAGAAAATTGACGTGGGAAATCAAGTCATAGATTTGTCTCCAATGTAACAATGTAATATACACTTGTAAAAATTCGACGATGTGTGGAAAAAGTTTATATTTAAATATGTTTTGATTCTGATCACGAAATACAAAAATGTGGTCCTCAAAAAAATCTTTAATTTAAAAGTTTATCCAGTAGCATTTTTACTAAACTGAAATGAACTTGATTATTGGCATAACTGTTTCATGAATGCATTACCAATTGATCGTAAACCAAATGAAGACCTTGGTTTCTTCAGAGAGTACACATCGTTTAGCTTACAGGACAAAGAGCTGAACCATTATCTACGTCTTCAAGAATTCTAGATGGCTATACTGTTTAACTACAATTTATTGCTATAGTCAACGAAGGCGCTGCCTATGAACAACCGTTGTTTCCGTCATTAACTGTGCAATTTTATCGGCCTGTAACTTCAGAAAGAAACGTCATAAGAACTTGACTTTCTGTTCTTATAACTATTATCGTGATTATTAATCCCTGCGGACAATGTTGCTACACTATAGAACCATGATTGTAACTAGGAATGTACCTCTTCGTTCAAAGTTAATCGACAGCCATGGTTGTTTTTCTTAAGCGCTCTAAAATATGAAAATCGCATAGGGAGATATTGGGGCTTTGTTGAAGATTTGTAACGGCTTTCCAGCGAAATAATTCAGCGTTTTGGAAACAATCCTGGCAACATGTATGAAGCAAAAGATTTTTTTTTTTCTTGCTCTCATGTTTTCATTTGACTGCCCCTTATAAATGTAAGCCACTTCCACCTTGGACTAGAGACGTCTTGGAACAGCGGAATTATTGTAAATAATCTCGAAAAACCTGGGACTGTCTTCATGTCTACTGTCTTCCGAGAAACCTTTTTGGAAACTGAGGTCCACCTCTCTGTCAGATTATGGAGGGCTATCTCCCCTGATAGTGGATCCAACTACCACGTCATTGGAACTATGGGGTGGCATTAACACTTGATTTATTACCGGTTTTACTATGTTCCTACAGACTTGTTCATCATCTTGAATGTTCTCAGATGATTCAGGTTGTACAACAGCAACAGGTTATTTCAGTCCCGCGGTGCTAAATACTTCCCAGGCACGGTCAATTTAAAAAGTTTCGGTATCCTATAAATCGATGCTATTTAACTAAGTGCAGAGAACACATTCTCTACAGTAGCTTTTATATTTATGATCCACCTCAATAAAATACAAAATCCTTCTTTGTTTTTTTATTTGCATCGGCAAAATATTGCTGGCCGATGCTGTTTGAACTGTTGGCCGAAACTGTGACATTTCAGATGTTTAATTAACCAAATTTGTAAAATAAACTGGCCAAGTAGCAATTGCATTCAATTATTTAACGACAGCGAACAGGAAAACAGACATTTTAATTTGCGGAAAGCAGGAAACGCGTCGTGTTGGGGACGGCAGTTTTCAGAGATCGACAGTTGACAGCGGCGACATGAATGCAATTTACATTTCTAAAACTGCAGTTGTCAGCATTTGTGTAGCTCCTCTGGGTGACATAAATATTCACAAGCAACCAAATATGTGCAGTTGTGTTGTAGATTTTTACGAGCCAAAATGTATTTGCTTTGTAATCTTTTTTTTTAAATTAAATGTACTGGGTAAAGGAAACTAGTAATGCTTGATTTAGTGAAAGATTTACTATAAATGATAAGTATCAATTGAAAACGAAAGTTGCCGAGTGCCGATTAAGTGATAACGCGCGCGAGAATGATCACTAGATCTCCAGATCTTTTTCAGATAACACGCCTGTTGAAGCCTACGAATTTTTATTATATCAGTCCACTGGTGAATTCGGAGGTATTGTAAAACAACAAATAGTTACGGAATAACCTACCTTTTATTTCAAGAATTCATTGCCATTTTCTCGAACGCCATGCTCTCCGTAACAGAACTTTGGAGTACTGAGTTTCGCCATCTACGATCCTGATACTTGTGGTGACCTTCTGTAGTCGTGACATCGAAGGCGGAATCCATTGATTTATAGGGCGTGACTGTGTTCACCAAGGGAGTCTTGTTGGATGTCTCGAAGAATATTCTCCATTGAAATATTTGTATTATTTTCTCTGCAAACATTTGCAGTGTATTTCTGAAATATTTCTATTTTCGTACGGGCAATCACAATGTCTCCGCATTGTCATAGTCCACCTTGGATTTTTCAACCAACGTGTAAATGTTGGCACAGGTGGTTAAACCGATCCATCCAATAAATTCTGGTCGTATTATTACTAGCTTACAAATCAAGTATTGCCAGCGTATTCATTTTACCAACTTTCTATTAGAAACGGAAATAAAAAATGAAATTTGTTTGTTGTGTAATATCGAAAAAATATTATTTCCATGTTTTCGTGAAAACACCGTCGAAAGTATGTAACAGTCGCACAACGACAGATGCATAAGATGTGCAAGTACAGCTGCTTCGTGATTTTGTTAATATCTCGATGATAATGGCTCTTCTTATCTCCATAGACGGCTACTATTTTCGCCTACAGCAGTTTGCGCATTTTAGTTGAAAGCTCTCAAAAGCACTGCCAGGTGTCAGGGCGAGTGTCTTAGCAGTAAATAATAAGTATGCGCACACGGAAAAAAAGTCGCGGCACTAAAAAAATAATTAATGTAGACCAACGAAAATTCGGGAATATATTTGTCCAGGTAACATATTTAAGTGATTCAGATTGCAAGATCACAGTTCAATGTAAGCGTGAAATAAGTCATGAAATTCTGGTACATTAATAACCAGTGTAAACGAAAGAATGTTAATGCAAGCGTGCAGACATGCACCAATTGTGTTGTACAGGTTTAGGATATCAGTTCGTGGTATGGAGCTCCGTTCCAGTTGCACTTGGTCGGCCAGTACAAGGACCGTTAATTCTGGTCGTGGATGACGCTGGAGTTGTCACATATGCTGGATGATGTCCCACATGTGTTCCAATGGAGAACGATCTGGTGACCTATCAGGCCAAGGCAACACGTCGACATTCTGTAGAGCATACTGGATTACAACAGCGAAATGTGTGTGAGCGTTATCCTGTTGGGAAACACCCTTGGAGCAGTGTTCATGAACAGCAGCGTAACGGTTCCAATCACCTAACTGAGGAACAAATTCGCAGTCAGTGCGTGGGATAGCAGCGAAAGTGTTCCTGCTGTCATACGAAATCGCATTCCATACCATAATTCCGGGAATAGGTCCAGTGTGTCTTGCACGCAGACAGGTTGGCTGCACGCCGTCAACTTGCCTCCTTCCAACTGACACACGGGTATTACTGGTTCCGAAACAGAACCATCTTTCTTCAGAAAACACGATAAACTTGTCATCCAGTGAGCTCTCGCTCGACACCACTGAAGTTGCAAATGGCGGCGGTTTGGAGCCAGTGGAGTGTGCGCTAGAAAGCGTCTGGCATGGAGCTGTCCTTAAGGGGCTCCGGAAAGGCTCAAAATCATGAAAAGTTCAATTTTTACTTTTTTGCGTTTTCTGAATCTGCAGACTATTACCTTTTAACAGATATATAATTTATTCAATTCCGAAGACTACAACTATTTTTAAATTTTTTTTGAAATGTGTTCTACATGGGCGTGACCCACTGTGGCGCTGTTAAACTGCTGTCAAATGGTGTTATTATTAACGTCCGTGTTCATCAGGTACATTTTAGTGATGTGAGATAAAGTATGTGTTGTGGCTAACCTGTGATGGTTCAATATATATCGCTGGTGTGATTGTCGATTGTTTCATGTTTATTTACTCTGTCGTTATCTCTAAAATATTCGTAATTAATTGTGTTTCTTGAGTCTCTGTTTTGTTGAAGTATAATAATGAGTAAAAGTAAAGTTATTAGAAATCCTCTGAAGGCTTTTAAGAAAAGGAGAAATGTTGGAAAGCCAAAGGTATTTAGAAATATGGGAATGAAGATAGGTTCTAACATGGTACGAGCGATGCTTGCTTTAGACAAGGAACGCCTTCGGGCTGCAGACAGGGCTGTAAAGAGTCTAGAAATACAAGCAAGAGTAAACAGGAGGAGGAACAAGAGGAAGCTGGAGGAGGAGTTTGCAGAGGAGGAAGATAATCCATCCTATGGACCTGGAATGCACTAAAAAGTCAATCCCATCTTTGTCGCTCGATTCCCAAAACTTTTATTTTCTCATACTAATTACAGGTTTTCTAAGGATCTTCCAAACATATTTGTTTCAAACTTTCAGTAAATGTTACACAGTACCTTCTGCATAATTTAACACAGCCTTTTTCTAAAAAACTGTATATTTTTGAATATATAAATAAAAAATTGCAAAAAAATGTTGTGAATTTTCATTACAATTGAAAAAAAAAATCTTTAATATAAGAACAAAAATTTTGTAAAATCCCTGTGTTAAGTTGTAGCCCATATTCCAATAAATAATCTGTAAAAAGTTCAACTTCCTACCTCAAATACATTGTGAGGAAAGATGTAATTTATAAGCGTTATTTTAACATTGCAAGTATAGGGCGTTCCAGAGCCCCTTAAAGTAAGCGACTGCTAAAAGTTCGTTGAGATACTGTTGTGCGAACTGCTTCGCAAATTGTTGCTGCAGATGCAGTAAGATGCGCCCAAGTTATAGCCGAACACGATGGTCTTCTCTCTCGATAGTGATGCGTGGCGGTCCGGAGTCAGGTCTTCTTGCGACCGTACATTCCGCTGACCACTGCTGCGAGCAATCTTGTACAGTGGCTACATTCCTGCAAAGTCTTTCTGCTATGTCGCAGAAGCAAAATCCAGCTTCTTCTAACCCTATTACACGCCGTCAGTCAAACTCAGTACGGTATTGATAATGAAGTCTTTGTCGCCGTAACTGCATTGTTGACCAACGTCACCGCACCGCGTCCAGTCTGAAATGTAACTAACTGTCCCAGCGTTTATTTAAAGCAAACCGGACTTGCACCATCATAGTGGCGCTACTAGCGACATTCTTATGCGACTGAAGCGAAATTTGAATTAACATAATATTTCAGATGTAGAAACACGTCTACCAACTTTCGTTTGTGTCGAGTAGCTCCTTATTCGTGATACGATTCTTTTCTCCGCCAGTGCGTTAAAACTTCATTTATGAGGCGGCAGTTTTTTTTTTCATATCCATGTTTCCAGGCTGGGCGGGACTAGCCGAGCGGTTTGAGGCGCTGCAGTCATTGACTGCGCGGCTGGTCCCGGCGGAGGTTCGAGTACTCCCTCGGGCATGGGTGTTTGTGTTTGTCCTTAGGACAATTTAGGTTAAGTTGTGTGTAAGCTTTGGGACTGATGATCTTAGCAGTTAAGTCCCATAAGATTTCACACACATTTGAACATATTTTTTATGTTTTCGGTGCCATGTCCCTTGAACTATGTTGTCGTTGAATGTTTTATTTCCATATGTATTTTCAGCGACATGTACAGATGCTGTTTGCTAAATGTGCTGCTAATAGAGTTAGCAGCAAGGAATTAATAAAATTAATCATGTAATCACGCATCTCACAATTTATGACGTCATATCCCCTGAACTATGAAAGTTAAGTGGTTCTTACCCCTGCAACGATTGTTGCTTGATAGTAAGGATATGCGTACCCGGTCTGGTTTAAATCGTTCCAGTCGCTTAGGAGGAGATGAGTAACACACACACACACACACACACACACACACACACACACACATATATATATATATATATATATATATATATATATATATATATATATATATATATATATATATATATATATATATACCCATTTTTTTAATAGAAATGGAAAGACTCAATAAATTTCAGCAAGTTACAGCGAATACACTCTTCAAGAATCACAAGAGCGGAAGAGGAAGAGGTATACTCGGAAAAGGCCGGGAGTTGCGCAAAGATTTCAATTAGAGTCCATCATGGTCAGGCAGAGATTTCGTTATCAGGTACTGGATTTTAAGGCACACCCAGCAGCATATCAAGACTCCAGTCACAATTTGGTAGTGATAAAGAGTAAGCTAAAGGTAAAGAGACTTGTGAGAATGAATCAGTGAGAAGTGGGATACGGAATTACTAAGGAGTGAAGAGATAAAGTTCTCTGAGGGTATAGATACTGCAATAAGGAATAAATCAGTAGGTAGTTTAGTTGAAGAGGAATGGATATCCCTAGCAAGGGCAATCACAGAAGTTGGGAAGAAAAAGGTAGGTACGAGGAAGATAATTCCAAAGGAACCATTAGTAAGACAAGCAACGTTTCAGTTGATCGATGAAACTAGGAAGTACAAAAATATTGAGGGGGATTTAGGAATACAGACACACAAGCCACTTAGGAACGAAATAAATAGGAAGTGCAGCGAAGCAAATGCCAAATGGCTGCAGGAAAAATGCGAAGAATTCGGAGAATAAGTGTTTGTTGAATGTACTGACTCAGTATATAGAAAAGTCAAAACAACCTTCGTTGAAATTAAGGACGGTAAAATTAAGAGTGTAGTGGGAATTCCACAGAGGAGCGAGAAGATGGATGGAAAGGGTAAACCGAACTTTTCTATCGGGCGGAAGACATGTACTCGATAGCTAGTATTAGAAACAGAATTCAAAACAAAATTGGAAGGTTTACGTTTGAATAATTCAGAAGGGATGGATAACATTCCATCAAAATTTCTGAAATCATTGGGATAAGTGGAAACAAAAGTACTACTCACGTTAGGGTGTAGAATGTATGAGTAGCGATGTTTCATATGACTTACGGAATAATATAACTCACACAATTCTGAAGACTGGAAGACCCGACAAGGGCAAGAATTATCGCACAATCCGTTTAACAGCTCATGCGATCAAATTACTGAAAAGAACAATACACGGATTAATGGAAACGAAAACTCAGGATGTGTTACATGACGATCAGTTTTGCTTTAAGAAAGGTAAACGCAACAGAGACGCAGTTCTGACGTCGTGGTTGATAACGGAAGCAAGACTTAGGAGAAATCAAGACACCATAGGAAAATGTTTTCAGCTAATTAAAATGGTCCGAGGTGTTCTGAGAAAAATTGGGGCAAGCTATAGAGAAAGAACGGTAATACAGAATATGCATAAGAACCAAGAGAAAACAATAAGAATGGAAGACGATGAAGGAAGTGCTCAGATTAAAAAGGGGTGTAGTTTCTCGCCCGTACTGTTCAATTTATATAGCGAAGAAGCGGTCACGAAAAAAAAAAATAAAGTTACAAGAGTGGAATTAAAATTCAAGGTTAAATAAATATCAATGATAAGATTCGATGATGACGTTACTATCGTCACTGAAAGTTAAGGAGAATTACAATATCAGCTGAATGGAATGAGTACATGATATGGAATGAGAGTAAATTAAAGAAAGACGAATGCACTGAGTAGTAGTAGAAATGAGAACAACGAGAAATTTAACATTAGGATGGGTGATAACGAAGTAGATGAAGTCAAGGAATTCTGCCACCCAGGTAGCAAAACAAACCATGACGGTCGGAGCAAGGAGAACATCAAAAGCAGACTAGACTTGGAAAAAAGGCATTCCTGGCCAAGAGAAGCTTGCTACTATCAAACATAAGCCTCATTTTGAGGAAGAAATTTCTGAAACGTACGTTTGGAGCAGAGCATTGCATGGTGGTGAGACTTGGACTATGGGAAAACCAGAAAAGAAGATAGTCGAAGGATTTGAGACGTGTTGCTGCAGAAGAAAGTGGAAAATTAGGTGGACTGGTAAGGTAAAGACTGAGGAAATTCTCTGACGTCGAGGAAAGGTATATTTAGAAAACATTGACAAGAAGAAGGGGCAGGATAGTAGGTCATCTGTTAAGACATCAGCGAGTGACGTCCATGGAATTAGAGGGAGCTTTAGAGGAGAGAAACTGTAGAGGAGAGCAGATACTGCTATACATACAGCAAATAACTGAAGACGAAGGTTGAAAGTGCTACTCTGAGATGAAGAGGTTGACACAGAACACAGGAGAAGAATTTGTGGCTAGCCAAATAGGTCAGAAAATTGCTGACTAGAAAAGATGGACTTGAGAAGCAATAATCGAACACGTTAAATATTCCGGTTTCTAATTTTTCTGTGTTTCAGTTGAGAGAAGGACGACTGTGACAAGTAACCGGTTATTTCGGCTATGACAGCAGATAATACTCTTCATCGCCATCTGTATTTCAAAACCGACAATATAAACTAGATATTATTATTCGACCCGTCGGTAACGTATGTGAAATGATCTCCATGTATCTAACCTGGTACGACGAACTGAAACAACACGCTCCTTCTTTATCAGTGAGCACAATAGGTCAACTAAAATGGACATATGTCTTTGGGCGTACTACGTAATGATTATCCATCTAATAACAGCCTTTTATGGCTTGGTACTACTCAATCCACATTTTTTCAAAATTTTGTGTAATATTTAACACTTTCGCATCATCAAATCTCTTACCAGGAAGTGACAGAAAACAAAATTCATTTCATAAATAGTTACATATACCCTACAACACGTTCACATTTAATTCTGAAGTCTGGATACCTGTAAGAAATTGTTAACTCTATACGCGTGTCATATGGGTAATTTTTTTTTTTTTTGACCATGTGCATTGTTCTTGTTCAAAGAAAACACTTGCATGATACTGACGTTCATTGCAAATTTGCCAATGGCAATATTGTTCCTGGCGTATCTACAGGCGCCGGCAGGAAGATGAATAACGCAAGAGTAGAGAGGGCTGTGAGACGACGGCAGCGAATAGCACGCTGACTAGAACGTCACATCGACGGGAGCGGTCGCTAGAAGAAGAGAATACAAGCGCCGCTTCTGCTAGCCTCGGCTGGACAGTAGTAGACCTGCACTAGCAGACCCTGACAGCAGGAGCGCCGTTATTCTAACTGGAACGAGATTTTCACTCTGCAGCAGAGTGTGTGCTGATATGAAACTTCCTGGGAGATTAAAACTGTGTGCCGGACAGAGTATCGAACTCGGGACCTTTGCCTTTCGCGGGCAAGCGCTCTACCAACTGAGTTACCCAAGCACGACTCACGAACTGCCCTCACAGCGTCAGTTCTGCCAGTACCTCGTCTCCTACCTTCCACACTTCACAGAAGCTTTTCTGCGAAGAGGCTGTGAGGGCGCGTCGTAAGTCGTGCTTGGGTAGCTCAGTTGCCCACGAAAGGCAAAGGTCCCGACTTCGAGCCTCGTTCCGGCATACAATCTGCCATAAATTTTTGTCATCCTGCTATACTGAGACTTGTACCTTATAATAATTGCTTGTATGAACATTGATTATAACGAAGCACATTGATTATTATTTGCATTTCGCCCAATGCTTGCGACTACTCCTTGTAAATCCAAAGTTAATTATTGTCAATCTTCTTTATTGTAGGAGGGTAATCCCAAAAGTTCAAATGGTTCAAATGGCTCTGAGCACTATCGGACTCAACTGCTGTGGTCATAAGTCCCCTAGAACTTAGAACTACTTAAACCTAGCTAACCTAAGGACAGCACACAACACCCAGCCATCCCGAGGCAGAGAAAATCCCTGACCCCGCCGGGAATCGAACCCGGGAAAATCCCAAAAGTAATATCTCCTATTTATTTATAAGTACAGAACTTTGTTTGTGTAGCAGTTGGTCACACTGTTATGAGGAGTGCTTCACGCGCTGTGTGTAAACATGCGCACGCCGTGATGAGGCGCTCAGTCTTGGCTTGGCAGCCGTTGACAATGGAGCTCCCGTTGGATGTTACCGCCAAGTGTGACTTGCGCGCACTTATTCGGATTTTGAACGCAAAGGCACTGCATCGATAGAAATCCAATGTCAATTGACGAAAGTGTATGGTGAGTCGCGCATGGATGTCAAAAATGTTCGTAAGTGGTGTAGAGAGTTTACAGCTGATTGGACCAAAATTCACGACGAAAAAAGGAGTGGGAAACCGTCAATTTCTAAGGAGACAGTGTTGAAGGTTGAGCAAAGATTGCATGAAGATCGATGGATTACCCTGGATGATCTCTGCACATTGGTTCCTGAGGTTTCCCGAAGCACCACTCACAGAATTTTAATAGAAACATTGAACTACCGGAAGGTTTGCGCAAGATCGGTGCCACGAATGCTGACTGAGGACCACATGTGGCAACGAGTTGATGCTTCTCGTGCATCTCTTCACCGCATTGCAGCCGATCAGGACAACTTTCTAGACTCAATTGTCACGGGTGATGAAACCTGGGCATACCACTTTACACCTGAGAGCAAGCAACAATCACGCCAGTGGCGGCATCCTTCTTCGCCAAAGCCGCGGAAATTCGAACAAACACAGACTGCCGGTAAAGTCAGGACAACCGTTTCTTGGGATCGGAAAGGGGTTTTGTTGGTTGACTTCATGCACACTGGGACCACAACTAACGCTGACAGGTACTGTGAAACTCTGAAAAAACTCAAACGGGCAATTCAGAACCGGAGAAGTGGAATGTTGAGCAAGAGCGTACACATTCTCCATGACAAAAAAATGGTTCAAATGGCTCTGAGCATTATGGGACTTAATATATGAGATCATCACTCCCCTAGAACTTAGAACTAATTAAACCTAACTAACCTAAGGACATCACACACATCCATGCCCTAGGTGGGATTCGAACCTGCGACTGTAGCGGTCGCGCGGTTCCAGACTGTAGCGCCTAGAACCACTCGGCCACCCTGGCTGGCTGAATATCTACATGCAACGAAGTTAATTCACAAATCACTTATGGCGGCTTAGGCATTGATAGAGATGCAACTAAATTTCGTTAACTGACGTTCCCATGGGCACAGAAGCCTACGCTCATTATGTATGGTGGCAGGAATATCCCGAGATTGTGAGTAATATGACCCTGTGTTTTAGCCTCAAGATATATGGCGAAAATTATTCTAGAGTCTCTCTGCGGAAGAACCCCCTGAAAGTCTCCAAATGTTTCACGAAGTTTCACTCCCTCTTCAAAATGTTAACAAGTGCTTGATACAGATTGCAGCTTAGAGAAACATTATCATCGTCTCCCTTCACAGGAAATTTTACTGCGTTGACTTTTCCTTAGAGATTCTAGGTTTTGCTACAGCGAATATCAGAGAACAACCTTCTGTTTATAGCATGATCTCAACATTTCTTAAAAGATATTCGGAAAAAAATTTCTGATTGTGAAATGAACACAACCACTGATTACAAGACAGATATTTTGGAAGAGTGTAAAGTAGCTTGATTCAAGCTCCACTATGTGAATTGCAGTAATTGGAGTTCAGAGTAGAAAGTGATGAATATGATAGTGATGGCAGGTAAATATAAGAAATACGGCTTAACACAAGTTTGTTTTGCAGGTTGTATACAAATGTAGTAAATATCGTATAACACTAATTTACAAATATTTTTAATGTATAATATTATTAATAAAACCATTCAGACAATACTTGTAATTTTTATAACTGCTTCACTGTTGTTTGCTGTAAAATGCTCCATTTTCATTATGGGTGTTATATTTCCTGCCAATGTCTTTCTAAATTGTTGTTGTTGTGGTCTTCAGTCTTGAGACTGGTTTGATGCAGCTCTCCATGCTACTCTATCCATTGCAAGCTTCTTCATCTCCCAGTACCTACTGCAACCTACATCCTTCTGAATATGCTTGGTGTATTCATCTCTTGGTCTCCATCTACGATTTTTACCCTCCACGCTGCCGTCCACTGCTAAATTTGTGATCCCTTGGTGCCTCAAAACATGTCCTACCAACCGATCCCTTCTTTTAGTCAAGTTGTACCACAAACTTCTCCTCTCCCCAATCCTATTCAATACCTCCTCATTAGTTACGTGATCTACCCACCTTATCTTCAGCATTCTTCTGTAGCACCACATTTCTAATGCTTCTATTCTCTTCTTGTCCAAACTGGTTATCGTCCATGTTTCACTTTCTACATTACGAAACGAAAAATACTAACAGTAATGTCTCAAAATTGTATGTAATTAAATGTAGTTATGGTTTTTAAGGCTCAGCACAAAGAATCACGTGTGGTGGTAAGCGCTGCGAGTTCCTCTGAAAAATGGTTAAGTGCAACTGAATCTACGCTTGACGAAACCGTGAAGAAAATGAAGCACTCAACCTACAAAATTACCTATTAAGAGAGAGACAATAATCAGGTTTACTCGATGAATGGTATACAAATTATGGACGAAAACTGAAATTATGTTTATTAAGAATAGAATTTTTCTAAGATTTATTGTCAGTTAAGCACTTGAGTTGAAGCTCGGACGTTCTCAATTCCTAAAGAAATTTACAGGGCTCCCCCTCGTAATTCATTGTGTGTGTGTGTGTGTGTGTGTGTGTGTGTGTGTGTGTGTGTGTGTGTGTGTGTGTGTGTGTGTGTTGGTGTGTGCCGCCTCTTTGATTCTTCACGACACACCACCTCAAGCGGTTGTATTATATACTCTCTACAGACTGAATATGACATATGATCGTGGTGTGTTTCGCAGCTGAAAAGTATTCTGTTCTACGAAACAGTTAAAATTCCCCTCATATTCGGTCTAGTGCGTAGCTTCATACGTGCGGTCGGCAGAGTTTATGAACTCGCGTGTCGCAGTGATGTAGGAGCGCTGTTGTGGGAACCTCGCAACAACAAAGCATACGTTGGCTGTGTGCTGTCTGTGAGTTGTTTCCCAACGGTAGACGTTGTGTTAGGTATTCGGCACTTTATTTAATAACTCTCTACAAAGAATTTCAATTTTGGATGAAGCTTTTGACAAAAGAATTTCTCGCACAATATTAAAAGCAGAAGTGTTAACACGGTATATGACTACAGAATGGGTTGCCAGAAAGTACGATATTGGTACACGAAAGGTCAGCAACAATAAACCACACAGGAGTCAATTAACGAATGTAAGCTGATCCTCTACTCTTATTTTACTTTACAGTATTTCACAGAATTACATTACATGAGGATGTTTTATGCAGACATATGAAGAGAAAGGAAAATTATGCTATAAAGGCCTAATGATACCTGGAAAAGTTTCTCTAATTTGACCAAAGGATGCAAAATGCCACTTCTCCTATAAACCTTCCGACTGGTTTGATGCGAGTCACCATATTTTCATCTCAGAGTAGCATTTGTAAACTACATTCTCAATTAGCTCTGGATGTTTTCCGATCTCTGTCTCCCTCTACAGATTTTACCCTCTGCAGCCTTTGGGCTCCCTCCAGTATCGTGGAAGTTATTCCTTGATGTCCTACCATCCTTTCTCTATTTCTTGTCAGTGTTTTCCATACCTTCCTTTCCTGCCGATTCTGCGGAGAACCTTCTCTTTCTCTACCTCATCAATCCACCTAATTTTTAACATTCTTCTGCAGCATCGTAAAGCAAACGCTTCTATTCTCTTCTGTTCCTGTTTTCCCATAGTCCATGTTTCACTGCCACACAATGCTGTGCTCCAAACGCACATTCTCAGAAATTTGTTCTTCCAATCAAGGCCTATGGGTGATACCAATAAACTTCTCTTGGGCAGCAATGCCCTTTTTGCCAGTGCTACTGTGCTTTTTATGTCCTCCTCGCTCTGACCGTTATGGATAACATTACTGCTTAACTTCACCTACTAAGAGAGCACCGATTCTGATATTAAGTTTCTCGCTATTCTGATTTTTACTACCTCTCATTAGTTTTGTCATTCTTGGATTTACTCTCAATCCGTAATCTGTAGTCATTAGACTGTTCATTCCTTTCAGCACATCCTGTATTTGTTCTTCGCTTTAACTGAGCATAGCAATGTCATCAACAAATCTTTCGCCTTGAATTTTATTCCCACTCCTGAACATTTGTTTTATTTCCATCATTGATTCTTCGATGTATAGATTGAACAGTATGGGAAAAATAGCACATCCCTGTCTTATACTCTTTTTAATCCACTCACTTCGTTCTTGGTCTCGTGGTTCAATTGCTCTCTGTTGTTTCTTGTACATATTCTATATTACCCCTCTTTCCTTCTAGTCTGTCCCTGCTTTTCTCAGAATTTCGAACATCTTGCACCAGTTTACATTGTCGAACGCTTTTTTCAGGTCGACAGATCCTGTGAATGTGTCTTGATTTTTCTTGAATCTTTCTTCCATTATCAATCACAACGTCAGATATCCCGTTCTGGTTCTTAACGTTTTCTAAATCGAAAACTGATCGTCATCTGACCGATCCCCAGCTTTCTCTTCCATTATTATGAATATTTTTTGCCAGCAACTTGGATTTATGAGCTGTTAAGCTGACTGTGCGATAATTCTCCAACTTGTCGGCTCTTGGCGTAGAATAAAGTGAACAAGTAGTGATAGAAAGGTCGTAAATAAGAAGGTAAACGTAAAACGTCTTTATTAATGTAACTGTCATAGGCACTGCACGTAGAAGTAAGTTTAGTACTGAAACCTATTCCTGAAACAATTACAGCAGCTTCTCCAGCTGATGCTGATGCCGCTGTTAGTGTTCTCTGTTGCTACCACAAATCACTGGCTCTATAAAGACATTTGGTGGTCTGTACACTCTGCTAGCATCCCTTAATTGCTATAATTTGCTCCCGGACCTTTGAAAAGGATTTACTGTATCACAGGCAAAACGAAAACGAGAAATATGAAGCAAGCATATAATTCCGCCAGAGAAAGAAGGAGAAAGAGATACACTTCCATTTCATAGTCCAAAGGGAAAGGCATATTACCAGCACGACGTAACATACTGTACCAATGATGAACCGAAATATGAGCAACAGTTTTTTAAGGTATACAAATGGAGTCTAGTGGATAACAGACGAGTCTGTCATTTCCTGTCTGCGGTCCAGAACTTAACGAGGCTATTCCACGTGGTACGCTCTGCTGCTCACCTCGGGGACTCATCTCAGGAGATAGTGCCGTGGAGGCTGAGTTTGTCTTCTCTTTTCTTTCTGCGAGTTTTCTACGCATTGTAACGTCTCTCACATCCAAGTTTCCATCACCATCTGTCTTGCCAGTCCTATTCTTGCATGGCTTTACCGTGCTTCGCACTCCTCACTCCACCGTTAAAATGTATCCAAGGCCTTCCTGTTTTTCTGTGTCATGGAAATCTCCAGCGCCAAACTTTTTTTAAGGCCATCTTTCCTTTGGCCCCCTTTTTAAGATGACCATTACTTGTTAGGTGTTTGTTTTCAATGGCGTCTACAATATCTTTGGTAACTCCCATCTGTTTTCGTAGCACTTGATTTCTGATTTTGTCTCATCTAGTTACTTCACAACTGAGTCTCCGAAATTCCATTTCCATCGCCTTTATTTCATCTCGCGTTCACTGGAGATTTCCGACAGTATAGCACCAGACGGATCAGTGCTCTCAAGTACAGTTCTGTATATCATAGTTTTCAAATTTTAGATGTATTTTTATTCCAAATAATGGAGTGCAGGCGCTAAATTGCCTCCATTCCGTTTCCTACTGTGTACTTTATTTCCTCGTAGCTTTCACCCTTGTCCCAAATGATTGTCCTTAAATAATTGTATGATCGACTATACTATCCTCTTCTTCCTCAGCGAAAATGACCTGATCATCGACGAAATTTAGGGAAGACAGGATGTCATCACCTATTTCGATTCCCATGGTTTTGCACTTCTTTTTCCACTTTTTCAATGCTTCATTCAAAAACATTTATAGAGGGTACGCGCTAAGTAATATTCTTTTCCCAGTTTTCTGCTAAATTTAAATTTCTGTGATAGTAAGTTTCCAACTTTAAAACAACAAGTATTATCTCAATACAGCTTTTTAATGGCTTGTACGTGACATTTATGAGTGTTCTGGTTATTTGTTGCTTTCCACACCAGTTCAGTGTACTCAACACGTTGCAAACCTTAGTCGCCGTCAGAGCAATGCACTGCGTAGTAGCGAGTGCATTATTCTGGAGCTAAGTGAATTCGGACGGTGGCAAATTGGTTGTGCTCATTTAATGGGCGCTTTCGTAACTAAGGAAGTCGAAGTGTTTGGTTTTCAAAAGATACCGTATCGAAGATTTACACCACATACAGAGAGAACGGATAAACATCCTCTGATAAGTCACAACATGGATGGAAGTGTGTGTTGAGTGCTCGCCATGGACTGCCACTGTAGATAGCGGTACCACGTGTGTCTCAGAGTCACGTGCCATTCTGTTGTAAGTCACCTGTCTAATGTTGAAAATATTATAGTTACATGAACGCCCTAGCCGGAAGTCAATGGTTGCTTCTACTTCCTCAGTCTCGTGTTCAATTCTAGTTTTAAGGATGGTAAGTCAGAATCTCGATATAATAGTCTGACACCTCGATAATTTGCGCAGTCATCTTTGTTTCGCGTTTTAAACATGTTTGTGATTAACCCTTCTTTAATTTCCACTATGATTTCCTTTCCTCTAAGTCAGAGGTTAAATAGCTACACGAGATGTTCCAATAATACATTTGTCCCATCCTTCAACAACTCCATATAAGTGGCTAAGGTAGATCTTCTTTAAACAATTTTTCATACTGGACCTTGCATGTATCTAGGTTTACGAGCTGTATGTTTATAATGGTTTTGTCATTTGTTCTTAGCAAAATATATTTTCCGATTTTCTATGCCACTTTGGACTCTGAATTCTCTATTTAGCTATTAGTTGTTTCACATTTAAGCTCCCACATAACATATTCCTCTAATTACTGCTTTACCGTAGTCTTAATACCTACTTTTTTGATCAGTGTTACTGCTTATAAGGGTTCTGCTATAGGTCCCTTTCTCTTCCGCCTTTGCTTCTCCGAGACATGTCGTATCACCAGTCTCATGTAGTATCCCACTCTATGCAAGCTTGTATAAATAGGGAGTTAAGTTATATTTTTGTTGGTCTATTTTTTTTCATTCTTATTACATTTGTTTTGGCAACTACCAACTTTTTAAAAAGGCGACCAAAGTGCACACAGAAGCAGGAAATAGACAGATGCATATTGTGCTCCCCTACACACTTTGTAATCCTCCATCATAGTACGATTATTTTCTACCCCTTGAAGGTTGTAGCCCTGTGCATTTATGGATGCGTCTTGCAAGAAAAAGTCCTCATCATAAGACTGTAGTGTTGACACATTTCTATCAGCCTCTCTTCATTACCATTCTCAATATTCTCCACAAATTGTCTACAACCTTGCTAGCTTTGCGTCTCGTATTAAAAAAATATAGATCTTCCTCTGGCCCCATTTGGAGATAATGTGAAACAAGAAACTCTTAGTTTGTCGATTTGTCGAACTAACAACTATTTCATAATAAAATATTTGGTATCTCTAAATTGATGACCAAGCAACTGAAAATAAAAAAATTTGTGGCCTTGATTAAAATGCAGTCTAAATAATCGGTGTAGCTACATCAATGCAGACTGGGAGTAAGGAACCGTAAACCGCCGGTTGCCGCTATACAGATTACTCTCTCTCTCTCTCTCTCTCTCTCGCTCTGAGCCGCATAATTAATGTCACACACGAAAAGGACGCAGTTGAAATAACCATGGTGCAGCTGTCCATTGCAATGGACAGCTGTTAATGTCGCTTCTGCGGCTTTTTTACTCAATCCTGAGGCTGCAAATGCACGCATTCCATTCGAGTGGTTACTCCGAACTACTGTTGTGTCCTGCGTACATTTTCAGCCTCAGGAATGATTAAAAATGCCAAAGAATTGCCATTAACAGCTGTCCGCTACAGTGGAAAACTGCACCACTTTGATCGAAATATCACCAGTATTGGTAGCGACTTTGGTTCTGCTAGCTAACAATCAATAATGATTTAAGTTTTTAATTCACTCTTCTGGATAATCTTCATTATATTTTGCAAGCGGCTCTACGTCTCTTGAGCCTGTATTATGTATTGCCATATAGAGTTTAGCAGTTCAAATTACATAAAGATTCATACAGGATGAAATACGATCGAAAAAAGACAAAGGTTCGAAGGTTTTCATAAGACAATAGACTAATGAAATTATGAAAACAATTCTAGCTCATTAATTTGCACAGGATATTCTCACAGATTATTTAGAAATATTAGTGATATTCTCTTTAAAATAGCGTTTGAAATACTTATGGTTTTACATAGTACTCTACTTATCCACTCGTCCATTAAGAGCTCCTAAAAGGAACAAGGCTTTCCTGTTGCTAATGTCATCTATAAGGTTTTTCAAATTGTTAAAGAAACTGTTCTTCTCAAAGGTAGTAACATTATCTTTAAGTGTGCATGCTGTAGTGATCGGTACGTCGTATTCTTTTAACTTCATATCCACATGCATCGGATATTCGTTCACACAGTCATATTTCATAATTCAGCGTTTCCACGTTTTATGTATCGCAACTGGTATCCCCTTCTTTGCCCAACAAGTGTTGGTCATTCCACTGTAAAACTGAAATAATCACCTATTTCCTCTGCACCATTATCTTTCTGTTTCGTTCCATTTGTGCTATTGTCAGTTCTTTGAATATGTCTGTTTTCTTAGAGCAGATGCCCGGAACGTTCCATGTACCAACATTTATATAACTTTTTCGTTTGCTGGGTCGATTCGCCTTAATTCCGAATTGGTTCCGAATTTTTTTCAGGCTGAAATTCACCGAGTGATGGTGAACAGGTCGATCTCTTTGATTTTTCATTAATGTTTCCTTGTTTTATAGGGATTGTCACTGTGGACTCAGTGCCCCGTCGCACCCTGTGTTTCAATCAGAAATCCGTATAGGGTTTAACCCACCTAAACCATTGGACTTTAGTCTCTGAGGTTAATTTTTTAAGGACCCCTTCCGCCACCTCCACTGAATCGAGATCCATTGTCTTCACTGCCTTCACCTTTGGAGACAAGAAAGGAAAATCAATGGCAACCACTGGCCCCGAAACCTAATGCCGTTGAAATCTAAAAACAAAACCAGTCGAGGAAGGGAAGCCGATAAAAAAAGGAAACAGAAACATGTAACTGAAAGTAAAGTCAGATTTAGCTAAGAGTCCGTGTGGCTGCCACCCACGTACTCCCCAAGATGGGAGATCCTTGAGAGACTACACTATGTTTGGATTCTCACCAGTTGGCCAATCTGCGTGGGTTACCCTGCCAGGAGCTCTGCCCCCGCTGGTGTAGCTCAGTGGCCATTGAGACAGACAGACGTCCCCACCAACGGTAGAGTAGTAGTCCATTGGCATGGTCTGAATTTGAAGAGGTACAAAAAGCAAGTTCCTGTACTTTCTGGCGAGCTTATTCGGTAACAGTCGTTACGGGATTAAAGGTACGCAGAAAGTTTGTGCCACGTCCTATATACACACCGATTCTTGTAAGTTTATACATCTAATAGCAAAGGTAATTGAGATACAAACTGTACCATTGCACATTCTAATAAGAACTCTTACGATAATGTACGTCACCAAAATTGAGATATTGTTCTAAGTAGATCCAGAGAAAGGCCACTGCAAAACTGAACCCATCGCCTCCCTCCTCGCTTACCTACTTCTTTGAATAAATTAGTGTTAATTCAAGTTTATGGCAATAGGGCATGAGATACGCAATTAACGAAGGAAAATTAGAGGAAAAATTTCTTGTAGTCGCTAAACGTTTCGCAGTAGTGGGAGAGAGTGCAGTGAACAGCATTTCAGAAACCCTGACATGGGGTGTGAACGTGAGGGTGGAGCGTTTAAAGATCGTGCTTTCAAGGTTTTACTGAATAACTCGAAAACTGCAGGTTCTAGCAAAAGTGTTTCGCAGCACAAACTTATACTTCACTAAATTCCCTACAAAAAATTTCCTATTCTTTGTTTGCGTAGGGCTAATAAAATCTCGTATTACTCGTATGTAAAATAGTGTTTTAATTGCATGAAATTAATGTTTATTGCTAAATGAAGTGGGTTAAGAACAAATAATAGAGGTATGTACTATATCTATATTCAGTAGAACCGTGTTAAAGGATAACTTGTATTCTGGTGGTGTGATGTGCTCAAGGGGGGGTGGAGGCAGGACGCGAGGGGGAAGGCAGGCCGCTGGGTTACTATCATGCCCTTTCCTGCTATTTTTGTCTGCAAACTAAAGAGCGAGCAGGGGGTGCTCCTCCTCTCTATCCCACTACGCCACAATAAGCAACTACAGCGTGTACCACAAAGTTGTACCATCCCTTCCGCACATTGCGTTATGAATAACTGACAACACAGTGCGCAGATATGCCATACGGGTCTTCATTTTCCACAGTGTTCATTTACATGCAATACACATATGAACTACTGTTGAGTGGAACATAAGATAGGTAAATAAATTAGAAAATAAATGAAAAACTTAGTTCAGTTTAGAAGAGCTACACAATGGCAAACAGCAGGCAGAAAAGCAGAGGCAAGTCAGCAAGTTTAGAAGAAGTCATCTGTTATATCCTAGCCAGTAATGCCAACCGAGCCCGCTGCCAAAAAGGTTGGCAGCATCAAAGTCCGGACGCCGTCCGCATAAGCAGCGCCAGCGATACAGGAAATCGCCGCAAGTCTGCGCGCGCCACCGCTGGCTTCTGGCTTCTTAAGCGCTGGAGTCGCGAGCGCTAGGACAGTTCTGGATTCGCCGCTCAGTTGTAGACTCGCCACCGAATTGTGTACTTACTAGTCAGTTGTGTGTTAATCGCAGCAGAGTTGTTGTTTGTCGTCAGCCGACGCTGACCTAGCCGCACCGACTCGAACTAGACAGATTTCTGTAGACCATGTTCACCACTGTGTTCTGTATCGTCGTTAATAAAGATAAGTACCGACTTTCATTTAATCCGAGTGTTTGGGTTTTCATCTTTCTGTTCACTGTTCCAGCGGACCGGTCGGCCCGCTATTAAAAGTGTGGCGGTGACTTCGTAGGCCGTTTCTACAGCGAAGTGTTGTCGCTACGAAGCCCGTCACAAAATCATCGCCCTCCTCACATAAGCGGACGCTGTCGATTCTGCCGTCAGGGCATCGCCCGACCGGCTCACGTGTTTCTCAATTGTCACATGTGATCAAAGGCCCTCGCCTACATTCCAAGAGCCAATGACCGACGTTAAGAAGATTTCTCGAGAAGCTTTTCAACGTGACAGAAGAGGCAACGAGCGTGGAGTCGTTCACCTCCAGTGAACTGAAGTGAATAAATACGCGAGACGCAGTGGGCCCGACAAAAGAGTAGTAGTTTTCAGTTCAGTTTCGGTGCTGAAGATCGTCATGCAGGAAGAGACTACATCGTACACAGAATCACCGCTGTAATGGAATAGCAAGCAGCAGACTCGCCTCCAGAAGACAGAAGTTAGAAGGTATTTGATTGTTACGTACCCGGGTGACTCGTGAGGACGGGAAGGAGACGGCCTCACATCAGCAATCACCTGTGGGCTGGGATGAAGATCGGACAGCCGAAGACTGGCAAGGTGGAGTCCGTTGTTCGAGTCCGGGACACTGGCCTTCCCCCGCCGCGCCGCTCCGCTGGCCGACGCACAACACTGACACACGCGGCCGCTTAGAGCAGAGAAAAACTGGGACGCCACATCCAAGGTATCACCATCCGATGCACGACTTCGTTCTCAATAATTAAACGGGCCACAGCACGATGCGCGTCTCCAGTCAACTGGGCGAGACGGCGACACGAGATACACACCGCGACGCGTAATCAGACGCCGCCGCTGCTGCAGCAGAAGGCTTCGCAAACGACACAGCTGCCGCTATCCCAGCCAGAACAATCTACACTGCTGGCCACCGTAAATGCAACACCCTGAAGGAAGCATCCGAATCGAGAGAAATTTACACCATGAGTTTGCAGCGATGAGATATGCAACTGATTAGAATTTCAGCGCAGACGCACATCACGCGCGCCTGTGGCGCCACCTCACAACGCCATTTAAGGCTTGGCGATTTCGACGAGTGTACGTTCGGCACGTGTGTTTACCTTGTGGTTGCTTCACAAGACGATCAGTTATGCCTCGTAGACAACAGCGAATATCTTTTGATCAAGTATTCCAGTTCGACAGAGGAAGGATAGTGGCTTACCGAGATTGTGGACTATCATACAGAGAAATCGCTAGTCGTGTTGGACGAAACCAAACAACTGTAATGCGGATATGTGACCGTTGGATGCAGGAGGGTACGACGGACCGACGTGGTCGATCGCATTCACCTCGGTGCACCACTGCACGTGCTGATAGGAAAATTGTGCGCATGGCAGTGACGGATCGCTCAGTGACATCCCGAACCATAGCACAGCACATTGCTTCTGTAACGCATCATCCAGTGTCTGCGCGTACCATTCGACTCCGTTTACAGCAGAGTGGTTTGTCCGCAAGACGTCCATTGCTTCGTCTACCACTGACGCTGAACCACAGACGCCTCCGTCGCCAATGGTGTGATGACAGACGGATGTGGACGGCAGAATGGAATGACGTTGTCTTTACTGACGAGGCACGCTTCTGTCTGCAGCACCACGATGTTCGGATTCGAGTGTGGAGACACCGTGGGGAGAGGATGCTGGACAGCTGCATTATGCACCGCCACACTGGTCTTGCATCGGGTATTATGGTATGGGGCGGTATTGGATATTACTCTCGCACGCCTCTAGTACGCATTGCCGGTACTTTAAATAGCCGGCGCTACATATCCGAGGTGCTGGAGCCAGTTGTCCTTCCTTACCTTCAGGGCTCGGCCACAGCCATATTTCAACAGGATAATGCGCGACCTCACGTGGCACGCATTGTCCAAAGGTTCTTCGTCAATAACCAGATTGAATTGCTTCCCTGGCCGGCTCGCTCTCCGGATCTTTCGCCGATAGAAAACATGTGGTCCATGGTTGCTCAACGAGTGACCCAGAGTACATCCCCAGCTGCCACACCAGATGATCTTTGGCAACGTGTGGAAGCTGCTTGGGCTGCTGTACCCCAGGAACACATCCAACGTCTCTTTGACTCAATGCCGAGACGTAAGGCAGCGGTGATCTCCAACAATGGCGGCTACTCTGGCTACTGATTCCGGCAGGAACCACATGTCACAGACGTCTGTAAACGTAATCATTTGTTACTTGGTCAACATGTTATCTACAAAATAAATTTTGTTGTGCTACCTCTTGTCTTTCTTGGTGTTGCATTTACGGTGGCCAGCAGTGTAGCAAGGAAACGGTTATACAACACTTTCACTAGAAGTTATCTTATGTAAAAGTGCTGTTTCATTCTACCTCATACCCGAGCCAAGGAAGAACCCACTCTGCCCACATATTGTTAAGAAAGAAAAAGTAATTTATTTAGTGTTTTTCACCCTGACTTAATGCTTTAGAATTAAATGCCCTTTGCAGTAATGCTCACCCTGACAATTGACTAGCATCAAAAGACAAAATCCAGTTACATTTAGTGTTAGAAGTGTTACACTACTGATAATACTAAAGTATATCGACGAATTCTCCGTGAACTTCTGAACACGTTTCTACATTGTTAGAGGGGAGACTGATTCTTAGTTCTCTTGTATCCCAGTTGTGCCGTTCTTCTGGGAAAGACCATCTTCCTCACAATAGGCAACGCTTACTTTTCAGTTTACAAGCAGGGTATACAGTGAAGTGGACAAAATACCACAAGAAGTGCATACTTGAACATAACTGCACACGCTAGCCAAGCTTGCAGATCCGCTGTTGTTTTGATCACGAACAGCACCTGTTCGGTGTACTCAATACGTTGCAAGCCTTAGTCGCGGTCAGAGCAGTGTACTGCGTAGTTGTGAGTGCATTATTCTGGAACTAAGTGAATTCGGACGTTGGCAAATTAGTTGTGCTCGTATAATGGGTGCTTTCGTAATTAAGGTAGTCGAAGTGTTTGGTTTTCAAAAGATACCGCATCGAAGATTTATACCACATACAGAGAGAACGGATAAACATCCTCTGATAAGTCACAACATGGATGGAAGTGTGTGTTGAGTGCTCGTCATGGACTGCCACTGTAGAAAATTGTAACGAAAAATGCGGAAATAAATGTCATACTCAAAAAAACCTGTCAGCACCAACACAACGCGGAAGGAGCTCCTTAAACCGGGAATGGCAGGGCCAGCTGGAATTCTAAAACCACTCATCTGTTATCAAATTCAATGGAAGAAAATCGTGTGGTCAAATGCGTCTTGTTTCGATCTTTTTCCAAGTTCTGATCGAGTTTAGGTCTCAAGGGTGAAACTTGGGAAGGTTTCAGTGGCGATTTTGGCAGCCATGAAGTGGTTTTCCACAGGCCCCGTGGTTACTCTGCAAGGTCGGGATAATCTGATCAGGTCCATCCCATGGTACAATGTCTGTTCTCCAGTAGTGCGACGTGTTTAAACACATCAGGACCCTTGTTGGCACAGCTCACATTCTCCAGAAACGACTTTGCGAGGGCGAGGCTGACTTGTCACATCTCCTCCCGCGCCAACAGTCACCATTTCTCAAAATTATTGAGGCTTTGTGGTCTACCTTGGACAGAAGAGTTCGTGGTCGCTATCCACTTAATTCTCGTTATCTGAACTCGCCACTATTTTGCAAGCTGAATGGTATAACATTCCCTTGGGAACCACACCCAACCTGTATTTTATTTATCCATTTCGAGACGCATGGTACAGTGGTCTGTTCTCGGTGTTTCCATATTTGGACACCCCCCCCCCCCAAACCGCCGCAGCATACACTGTCGATTTCTCTTATGTTAGTAGATAAAATAACTTCACTGTGCTCTTGCTTTTATAGAGGAGTTATTGTCAGTTTATTGTGCACTTATTTTCAGTTGTTAAGTGCGGTTGTCAAATGCCTGCCACACTGAAGAGCCCGCAAAAAGGTAATATGCTGTCATTATACTCGACAATGGCTAGTTCATTGTTTCGTCTGTCACTGAGTGGAATTCTTTTCACACCATGTGTATCAAATCCATCACTTCAGGGTCAGCTCTCCCTACATCGGAAGACGCCCGCAGGCATAAGTTGGTCCAAGGTGGTATGGCACTTCAAATATTTCAGCATAAGTCAAGCAATGCATTACAGAAGATTACTGCTCTTGATTTGAATGGAATCAGCCCCTTATCATCAAACACATTCACACCCACCTTGCAACGTGGTACTACGGTAGTGGTAAGTGGTTCCACTCAGTGCTGTCCACTTTACAAGTGCCAGATGTTTATACTGTCTATGGTGAGAGAGGTGCAGTAACTTTCAGGTCATTCATTAATTTGCAACAAAGAGAGTACAGCATGGTTACAAAGCCCTAGAATACGGTGTCAACTCAAACAGCAGCAAGGTGCCACATTTACCAATCCACTCCGTTTCTCCCCAACAGTACGCCGGCCACTTACTAAATCACACGCACGAATTAAACACTTTTATGTAGGAAGCAATTTTAAATAAAAGCTCACTTAACAACTGCATATAAGTACCCACATACCTAAATGAAAGTAACGTCACTAGATAAGCAGAGTTCCATTAATTTATTATGTCTACTCACATGAGAGCAATGGATAGGAAATGCGATGGAGGGATAGTCTGTCTGTAAACTGAAAAGCGAGCGTTGCCCATGGTGGAGGAAGTCGCCTTTCCTGAAGAACGTCATAACTGCTGTATCAGATAATTAAGAATTAGTCTTCCCTCAGGCAGTGTGCAATAGTGTACACAGATTATGTAGAATCTGCCCATATGCGTTTCCTGCGCAAGTATTATTAGTATCTCAGATTTCTATTCCCTGAATTTTAATACACTTTGTCGACAATAAATACCGTCCGAGCATTTCTGCACACTGTGTTGCCAGTGACTCACAACGCAAGTTGTGCAAGAGCCAGTGAAACAACCTGCAGTGGCTTCTTCGGACATAGTTGTATGGAGGGAATCAGGACTCGCCTGCTCGGTCTTTAGTCTGCAGACTTGCAAAGGACCACAATCCGGCGACCTTCCTTCAGTTGTGTCTATCCTCCTCCCTCCCCCCCCCCCCCCACCGCCACCAGCCCTTCACACCGCATTTTATCCCATAACACAATACTACTGCACTTAAATGCGGTACACATTTTTAATTTCTGTTCTTAACACACTTATTTAACAAAGAACAAAAATTTTATGCCATTAAAAGACTATTTTTAGCAATGTGCTCTTTTCCACCCTTGCAACGCGGAAACTATGAGTCATACAGAAAATATGCATAGGACCTTTCCTGTAGCACATTTACAGAAGTTTAATTTTGTAACTGGAATCATTTTCTTTAGAAGACTTGGTTTCCAAGTGATTCAAGAATAACATAAAAAATGGCCTTTACACGCCCCCCCCCCCCCCCCCCTGCCCCCAGTTTCTGTCTACATAACACTCCGATAGCCACCTAATAGTGTGTGGAGGAGCCCTACTTTTTGGACCACTAATTGTGCCCTGTTCCATTCGCGAATAAAGTTTTAAGCTATCCCAAAACGAAAAGTGCCTCTCTTCGTTGGATCTTCTACATATCTCTCTCTCTCTCTCTCTCTCTCTCTCTCTCTCTCTCTCTCTCTCATCTATCAGTCCTGCCTGGTAGGGATCCCAGATGGATGAACAGTACTCAAGACTCGGCCGAACAAGCGCCTTTCAAGCAACTTCGTTAGTGGATGAGTTACATTCCCTTAAGACCTATAAATCTGAAATGACATCAGCTTTTCGAACCGTTTTGTTTTATGTGGTCATTCCTCTTAAGGTCCTCCGGATAGCTACTCCTACGTATTTTACTGTGGTTTGTCTTCAGCACCGTAACTGTGCAGTACTGGATTTCTTTTCCATTGTATGTACAATATGTTACATTAATTTACGTTCAGGGTCAACTGACAGAGCCTGCACCATTCATCAGTTCTTTGGAGGTCATTCGGCAAATCTTTACTACCTTTTGGCGTTGCTACATTATTATAGACAACTTATATTCTGAGAACAGCCTTAAGAGGGGGTAGGACGTCAAAAGGGCCGACTTGTAGCAGGACAGGCACAACAGGACATTTTAATTTCCACTGTCTATACTTTTACAAATTAATTCATAAAACTTTGTCAGCATGACCAGGAAGGCTTCAGGATTCACACCCATAGCAGTGGAAGTTCAAAAACATAACAAAATAAATCTTCTTTACACGTGAAATTTCATCATGTTTTCACTTACTATTGGCTGCATTTGTTCATTTGTTGCTATAGGTACACTTTTCTTCATAATTGAGAGAGATTCTTCGATGAATTTTGCACAGCATACAAACCATGCTTACAGGTGTATGAAACTCTAGAATTTATTTAAGTTATGAAAAATGAATGACCTGTTGTAGTTAATTATCTCGATTTTCACCACTGCTATTCGCGCGACACTCCACTATCTTCAGACTAATCAAAATCCACCATTCTACATACTTTTGCTTCACAATGCTACTTCCCATGTATTTTCAGCCACAGAAACGATTCAGATACATGCGACTACTTTCAGATCGATTATACTTCAATATTAAATTTGTTCCCACTTCCGACAGTCATTGTTGTCCACTATCCACTGACTGACTCATTCTCGAAAGCGCACGCAGTCTACCTGTGATTCCCGAACGGTTAGAGTGCAACTGTAACTTCCAGAGCCTTCTACAACATCAGCAATATCGCAGCGACAGGAAAACCACTGCTAATATCGCTATTTACTTAGGGTACACTAAATGGTTCCTTTACAATCCGTGGTTCAATCGTCAGTTCTACACGGTCTATTAACTCTATACTCTTTAAAGAATCAAACTCCCATACATAAAACAGCTTCAAACGTCTGATTACTACACCGCGGATTTTTAGGTCGTAAAAAATGCATTTAGGCAACTAAAATGGGATCTTTCACGATCTCATGTAGGCTATATAAAACCTAAAGTAGGACCTAAAAAGTATATATAATGTGGAATACACAGCGTTGACATAAGCATATTATTATTGATTAAAATCAAGGAAAATGAAAATATGCACAGTTGCAGAACACAGCAAAAATTACATTACTTTAATGTTCAAATTGACCCCAAGGCCTTGTAGTTTTTCGAAAATAAAAGTACTGTATAACACACATAGCCATGCGTTGAAATATGTGTAATCTGTCATTTAATAAATGCTGGGTAAGTCAGTGGTTTCAAACAATCAGATCACAGTTGGCTTCACAGTAAATAACTGAAACCTTTTCTAGGTTTTCCAGACAAAAACTATGGCACTTATTGGTCAGCATTAATTTATATGCAGAAAAAGAACGTTTTACATCAGCAGGTGTGACATGGGCGTACTTTACTTGTGGCACATATTTAACAGGAATGCTGCAGTCAGGGGAGCTCGATTATTGAACTGTTCGCGCACTGAAACTAGAAGAAGTGCACTACGTCCTGTGGGTGGTTACAAAAAATAAAAATCGACAACCGCCTTCCTTTTCTACAATGAAAATACAAGAATTTTGTTGCATTAAGGGAATAGGTACCTTTTAAGATTTTGAGGCTAAAATAGGCTAATATAGAGATTTACGTCGAAATAAGTGGTTTCAGGTGATATAAAACAGACTGTTTCGAGCTTAAATAATCGCGAAACACGTAAGTATAAATTTTCAACTGGGAACTCAGGAAAAGAATAGATTTTAACATGAACATCCACGGTCTACTGATTACTTTACAAATTGAGTTAAATATTTGACATTAATCACATAAGCAAGAGAAACTTTGGAATATGTTTTAAATTTTACTTAATATTTGTTGGAAGATGTAAACTATTCTCATTACGTAACATTGGATAAATGTAGACAGGGCATAACCGCTCCATTTTAAGGAAAATTTAGTTTTTGATTTGCCTGTATGTTTATGATGTCGTATCTCCTGATCTGGGACCTAATTTTGCACGTATATTCAGTGATATATGTAGATAATGTCGGCAAAGTGTGTTATGATTTGCCGGCCGCTGTGACCGAGCGGTTCTAGGAGCTTCAGTCTGGGACCGCACAACCGCTACGGTCGCAGGTTCGAATCCTGCCTCGGGCATGGATGTGTGTGATGTCCTTAGGTTAGTTAGCTTTAAGTAGTTTTACGTTATAGGAGACTGCTGACCTCAGATGTTAAGTCCCACAATGCTCAGAGCCATGTGAATCATATGTCTTATGATTACAGAGTGTAGTAAAGACGTCGTAAACGAAATACAGATACCTTATGTTGGAGTTTCACTGCTCGTTGTCTAAAAGAGAAGCTGTAATTCAAGCATGTGAATTTCTATGACGATATATCTCCTAATCTATGTGTCACACAAAGATATAATTTTGCATGTACATTCAGTGGTATATGTGTATACAGTCTACAAAGTATGTTGTGAACAGAGTGAGTAGCAAATAAATAATTTAATTAAAACATCATGTCTGATTCTGACGTGTTACTGCAGGAACAACTAAGCTGTAGTAAACGACAAAATTTCTTTTCCTTCCATTATTTTGTGTGTGTGTGTGGGGGGGGGGAGGGGGGCAGGGAGAGGTGTCAGCGAGATAAGCTTTCATAAAGAATTAACGCTACATGTAAACTTTGTTGGAAGCCGCTAAGTGCTTTCATTCCAGATACTGGCTGAATAAAGTCCGGCTATTTGAGGACCGACATTCACGCTGCCTCAAGAAAAACACAAAGTTTCCAACTGTAATATTTGTTTTATTGTGTTCTTCCTTTTACATAAGGGGATACATCATAATGAGTATATAACGGCGGCGTTTTATATTTTTCAGTTTGGGCAATAATTACGCGAAATATTGAAATGAAATACCTTGTGGGCTCCGAAAGCCGTTACATAGGAAACACGCACCAGGTGCTGCATTTCGTGTCCCACGATTTTTTTTTGTCAGTCTTCTAACTGGTTTAATGTGACCCTCAACAAAGTCCTCTCCTACGCCAATCTTTTCATCTTATAGTACCATTTGCACCCTACTTCTCCAGTTATTTGCTGACTGTATTCCAATCCCTGTATTCCTTTACAGTTTTTGCCTTCTACAGTTACTATCGAAGTTAGTCACTAATGTCTTAACAGATGCCCTATCATCCTGCCCCTTCTTATCAGTGTTTTCCATATATTCTTTTCCTTGTAGGTTCTGCTAAGAACCTTATCATTCCTTACCTTATCAGGCCACTAAATTTTCAACATTTTTCTGTAGCTCCTCATCTCAAATGCTTCGATTCTCTTGTATGCCGGTTTTTCACAGCCGATGATTCTCTGCCAAACCTATCTTCCAAACGTACATTCTCAGAAAGTTATTCCTCAAATTAAGGCATATGTTTGATACTAGTGGACTTCGCTTGGCTAGGAAAGCCTTTGGCAGTGCTAGTCAGGTTTTTATGTATTCCTTTCTCCGAGCGAATTATTTTGCTGCATAGGTAGTAGAATTCCTTAATTTCATCTACTTAGATGTCACCGATTGTCATGACAAGTTTCTCTCTGTTCTCATTTATGCTACTTCTCATTACTTTCGTGTTCTTTCGATTTACTCTCAGCGTACGTAATGTACTCATTAGACTTTATTTCGTCCAGCAGATACCGTAATTCTTCTTCGCTTTCGCTGAGAATAGCAGTGTCATTAGCAAATCTTATTAATATCCTGTCACCTTGAATTTCAGTTCCACTTTTGAACCATTATTTTATTTCCGTCGTTGCTTCTTCGATGTAAGGATTGAACAGTAAGAGCGCTAGACTACATCCGGATCTTACACCATTTTGAATACGAGCACTTCGTTTTCGTCTCCACGTCTCCCATTCTTATTGTTCCCTGTTGGTTCTAGTACACATTGTACATTATCCGCCTTTCCTATAGCTTACCTCTATTTCTCTCAGAATATTGAACAGCTTCACCATTTGACACTGGTGAACGGTTTTTTCAGGTCGACAAACCCTATGAACATATGCCTATTTTTGTGAAGTCTTGATTAAAAATGAATCAACCACAAAGTCTCTATGGTGCTTTGCTTTTCCTGAAGCCAAACTAATGGTTATCTAACACATCCTCAGTTTTCGTTTTGTTCTTCTGTCAGCTCTTGCAGTCCTCGGAATTGTGTGGATGACGTTTTCCCAAAAGTCAGATACTACACTGCTGACCACCGTAAATGCAACACCCTGAAGGAAGCATCCGAATGAAGTGAAATTTATACCATGAGTTTGCAGCGATGAGATATGCAACTGATTAGAATTTCAGCGCAGACGCACATCACGCGCACCTGTGGCGCCACCTCATAGCGCCATTTAAGGCTTGGCGATTTCGACGAGTGTACGTTCGGCACATGTGTTTACCTTGTGGCTGTTTCACAAGACGATCAGTTATACCTCGTAGACAACAGCGAACATCTTTTGATCAAGTATCCGAGTTCGACAGAGGAAGGATAGTGGCTTACCGAGATTGTGGATTATCATACAGAGAAATCTCTAGACGTGTTGGACGAAACCAAACAACTGTAATGCGGATATGTGACCGTTGCATGCAGGAGGGGCCGGCCGGTGTGGCCGTGCGGTTAAAGGCGCTTCAGTCTGGAACCGCGTGACCGCTACGGTCGCAGGTTCGAATCCAGCCTCGGGCATGGATGTGTGTGATGTCCTTAGGTTAGTTAGGTTTAACTAGTTCTAAGTTCTACGCGACTGATAACCTCAGAAGTTAAGTCGCATAGTGCTCAGAGCCATTTGATGCAGGAGGGTACGACGGACCGACGTGGTCGATCGCATTCACCTCGGTGCACCACTGCACGTGCTGATAGGCAAATTGTGCGCATGGCAGTGACGGATCGCTCAGTGACATCCCGAACCATAGCACAGCACATTGCGTCTGTAACGCATCATCCAGTGTCTGCGCGTACCATTCGACGCCGTTTACAGCAGAGTGGTCTGTCCTCAAGACGTCCATTGCTTCGTCTACCATTGACGCAGAACCACAGACGTCTCCGTCGCCAATGGTGTGATGACAGACGGATGTGGACGGCAGAATGAAATGACGTTGTCTTTACTGACGAGGCACGCTTCTGTCTGCAGCACCACGATGGTCGGATTCGAATGTGGAGACACCGTGGAGAGAGGATGCTGGACAGCTGCATTATGCACCGCCACACTGGTCTTGCACCGGGTATTATTGTCCAAAGGTTCTTCGTCAATAACCAGATTGAATTGTTTCCCTGGCCGGCTCGCTCTCCGGATATTTCGCCGATAGAAAACATGTGGTCCATGGTTGCTCAACGAGTGACCCAGAGTACATCCCCAGCTGCCACACCAAATGATCCTTGGCAACGTGTGGAAGCTGCTTGGGCTGCTGTACCCCAGGAACACATCCAACGTCTCTTTGACTCAATGCCGACACGTGTGGCAGCGGTGATCTCCAACAATGGCGGCTACTCTGGCTACTGATTCTGGCAAGAACCACATGTCACAGACGTCTGTAAACGTAAGCATTTGATACTTGGTCAACATGTTATCTACAAAATAAATTTTGTTGTGTTACCTCTTGTCTTTCTTGGTGTTGCATTTACGGTGGCCAGCAGTGTATATCGCCAGACTCATACGAGGGTCGTTCAATAAGTAATGACCCACATTTTTTTTTTTTAAATAAAGCCATTGATATACGTAGACAAACTTCCCTGTTGGTGCTTCACATTTGATGTTTGTTCTGTGAGCCGGTGAAGCTTCGACCCGTTCTGGCAGATGACATAGCCGTAGCACAGCGTAAAATTGGCGTCTACATACGACTCACGTTACTAGCAGCGTGCTGTTATTGAATTCTTGTGTGCAGAAAAAGAAACCGTGGTGAACATCCATAAACGTTTGTGTGCAGTGTATGGCGATGCTGCAGTAGACAGGAGTACAGTAGGTCATTGGGTAAAGAAAGTTACAGCATCAGGAAATGCAAAAACAGAGCTCCATGATCAGCTACATCGCCAAATTGGGTTGGTCATCATTGGCTTATCCACCCTACAGCCCAGACGTGACACCCACGGACTTCCATCAGTTTGGGCCGCTTAAAGATTCTCTACAGGGAACACGCTTTGGAGATGACGTGAGACTCAGGCAGCGAAACCATGGCTACGCCTACAGGAACAGAGCTTTTACAAGTAGGAAATACATGCTCTCCCACAACGTTGACGTACGGCCATAGAACGTGATGGAGGCTATGTAGAAAAATAGGACACGGACAAGACACTTTGATCCATATTGTCACCAAATTCTGACTCTTAACAATAAATATGTTATGTGAAAAAATGTGGGCCATTACTTATTGAATGACCATCGTACATTCTACACCACAACGTCAACAGTCCTTTCGTTGCCATTCCGCTGATGAAATGTTATCTTACGTTCGCCTCAATTGATCTTAAGTCTTTCGAATCTCTTTTAAATCTGATTCTAATAGTGGATCATCTACGTTTTCTATATCGACAAGCGTTTCTTCTTCTATGGCATCATCAGATAACTCTGTCCCACATAGTGGCGCTCGTTGTACTCTTTTCACGTATCCGCTGCCCCTTCTCTTCATTTGACAGTGTATTTCCCATTGCACTCTTAATGTTTTTTTCCCTTCCTTTTAATTTCATCAAAGGCTGTTTTGACTTTTCTATATGCTGACTCACTCCTTCCAACAATAATTCTGTTATTCATCCTGCCATTTCCCCTTAGTCTATTTCCTATTTATTTCGTTCCGAACATTTCTGTACTTCCTACTTTCATCAAAATGGCTCTGAGCACTATGGGACTCAACTGCTGAGGTCATTAGTCCCCTAGAACTGAGAACTAGTTAAACCTAACTAACCTAAGGACATCACAAACATCCATGCCCGAGGCAGGATTCGAACCTGCGACCGTAGCGGTCTTGCGGTTCCAGACTGCAGCGCCTTTAACCGCACGGCCACTTCGGCCGGCTCCTACTTTCATCGATCAACTGATGTCTTTCTTATGTTACCCATTGTTTCTTCGCAATTATCTTCTTGTACCTGTAGTTTTCTTTCCAGCTTCTATGATTTCGACTTTTTAGATACGTCCATCCCCCTCCACAACGGCTTGCTATGGGATTTCTTATCACAGTACGTACAGCTTTAGAAAACTTGAAACGTATTTCTTTATTCCTTAGTACTTCGATATTCCACTTCTTTACTGAATATTTCTAACTAGTCTATATCTGCTTCTGTGTACGCCTTATATTCCAGTTTATGATTTCGGAATCTCTGTCAGACCATATGGTGTTATGGCCTGTTTCAAGTATACCTCCTCCTCTCCTCCTCTTGTGTTCTTTGAAAAGAATATTTGCTGTTACTAGCTGAAATGTATCGCAAAACTCAATTAACTTTCTCATTTCTCATTTCTAGTACCAAGCTTTCTTCCACCTTTTGCCCTACAAACACGTTCCACTACACTACTATCCTAATTAGATTTTCGTCTACCCTTACGTATTGTATTACCCGTTCAGTATCTTCATTATTTTCTCTGTCTCTTGCGACGACGGCATGTATACCTGAACTATCGTTGTCGGTGTTGGTTTGCTGTCGATTCTTTGAGAATAACCCTATCACAGAATTGTTCACACCAACTCACTTTCTATCCTACCTTCCAATTCATAACGGATCCTACTCCTGTTACACCGTTTTCTGATGCTGTTGATATTGCCCTATACTCATCTGACCAAAAATCCTTGTCTTCTTTCCATTTTAGTTCACTGACCCCCACCATGTAGAGACTGAGTCATAGCATTTCGCTTTTCAGATTTTCTAGCTTGCCTACCACGTTCAAGATTCCGGCACTCCACGCCCCGATTCGTAGAACATTACCCTTTCGTTGGTTGTTCAGTGTTTTTTTATGATCGTCTCCCTCTCACCATATCCCTCCTGGAGGTCCAAATGGGGGACAGGACTGTCTTGTCAATGGAAAAATTGTCATGGCACTTTTTCAGTTACAGGCCGCATATCCTGTGGATACACATTGTATGTCTTATAATTCAGTTGTTTCTATTGCCTTCTGCATCCTCGTGCCGTTGATCATTGCTGATCCTTCCACCTTATAGGGGCAACGGCAAGAGAATATCCTGAAAGTCTATGCGCTCCTTCGTCCTCTTTGACATTGTCGTTGGCTGAATGAGGGTAACTTCTTATGCCAGAAGACTTTGGCTGCCATTGATAATGATTTTTATTCAAAGTTTAAGCGGTGGTGAAGTTAGAACGCGGGACCGAGGATGCTTTGATTCTTATTCAAAGACGCCACCCCTAGACCATGGGTGGTCTAATTTTTATAAAATCTATAACCATATAGAGCAGGTCACGCGAAGCAGAGAGCAGATACTACAACAATGCATCATTTAATTTACGGTGACGACAGTGTTGTTACTGGTCGAAATGTAAAAGAAAAATCGACACGCACCTTAGTGAGTGAGATATGTTAGTGTTACATGTGTAACATCCACTAATTTACTTTCTTATTCTAAAAAGATATAAAACGTGTGGTAGTGACTGAACACGAATTGAAGTTCGCAAAATAAGGTATTTAGTTCTAATTGGGAAACAACATAATCAGATTTCGTTTCAATTTTGCTTACAAAATACCAATAAGATTACAATGACATTTCGGTGCGCCTAGTGATAATAAACTGGTTTAAAAAGAATTACATGAACGATGAATAACAATTCCACTTTATGAGTCCTATTTGAAAAGAAATTTGAATATGTTCATGATATGCACGTGCTTTTCGTAGACTTGAAGAGAGGTTTCGACTGTATTAAGAGAATCTAACTACGGATGTCAATGAAAGAATCTGGAATTTGAGAACAACTAGGGCAGTTAGTAAAAACTGCGCGTCGGGAATCCTAGTTTTAGATTTAAGGTACAACTGCCTCTCTCAAACGTTCTTTGTTACTTTTTCAATCACTTTCACATTTCAAGCTTGCAATAAAGCACGCTACCAGGAATATAAGTATATCACCACTTTGAACAAAACTGTAATAACTCATGCAGCAATTCCAGGAGGAAACGAGAAATGAAATGATTCGCTCACCAAAAAAGGAATACAACAGACAACAGAAGTCTTTTAAGTACATCAGTTCACAACTGTTTTAAAGAAGGAAGTAGAGTGGAGAAAGTAAAACACAAAACAGAAATAAATGTTATTTATGCGGTGTTGAAAATTACAAAAAGTAAGATTTTCCCAAAGAGTTTGAATGTATACACACTTTGAACTGTAATAGACAATTTATTTCCCGTTCTACAAGGTTAAATATCTGTGAGAAAGTAATGTTGTGTTTCTTCAGCAGGTGGCAGCAGTGGCAAGGAAGTAAGTACAATATGGCGGACGTGCGTTTGAGCTTTGAAGCGCGGAAGCAGATAATTAAGTGGTATTGGAAGTTTGAGAATGTAGCTGCGGTTCGAAGACAGTGGAGAAGTGATTATGGTACAGAAACACCTTCAAGGTTAACAATTACACGTGTACGAGACCAATTCGAAATTCATGGAACAGTGTGTGATGTGCGTAAAGGTCGGTCAGGGCGACCTCGTACAGCTACAAGTGATGATTCCACAACAGCGGTTTTGGAACTGATTCAGCGTTCGCCTAAAAAATCTTCAAGGCAAGCGGCACGTGAGAGTAATGTAAGTGCTAGTAGTGTGCTACGCATTTTGAAGAAAGGCAGGTTTCGTGTGTACATTCCAAGGCTGGTGGAACAGCTAAATGACGACGATCCAGATCGAAGGTTAGAATTTTGTGAAAGGGTTCAGGAGATGGTGAGACGTAGCGTAAGGTCGGATAAAGCCCAATTCAAACTCAATGGAACTGTAAATAGGTACAATTGTGTGTACTGGGCTTAAGATAATCCTCACATTACAGTTGAAAAGGCTGTGAATTTGCCTGGTGTAAATGTGTGGTGTGGTTTGTCTGCAAGGGGACTCATTGGGCCTTTCCGCTTTGAAGGTACTGTTACTGGAGAAACGTATCTAACAATGCTTGCTGACTCCATATTCCCTGCCAGTCGTGCATTATACGTTAATGATGAGTTTTATTTCCAACAAGATGGCGCCCCGCCGCACTATCATAGGGACGTACGAGCATACCTGGATCACAAGGTGCCAGGCCAGTGGATAGGACGCAGGGGACCAATCGAGTTTCCTGCACGCTCTCCAGACCTCACGCCGCTCGATTTCTTCTTATGGGGCACAGTAAAAGATGAGGTGTACACACGTAAACTACATAACGTGGACATACTTTGGAATGAGATTCAGGCGGTGTGCGCAGAAATCTCATTGGACACTTTGGTACGACGTATGGAATCAGTGGTGACTCGTACTCAGGAATGTATTGATGCTGAAGGCCACCAGTCTGAACATTTGAAAAGTACATTTATTTTTCCAATTGGACGTACAGCTTTAAATTTCCAGAAATTTAACATCGTAGAACGGGAAATAAATTTTCAATGACGCTTCAAAGTGTGTATACATTTTTTAGACGCCCCCTGTATATACCATACCCATTCTAACAAATGTTTGTGAGTCTTGAACAGTAAAAAAATCAGAAAATGCGAAACTAAGAATCTTCCACAGGAAATTTCTGAGGGAAATATTTAGAGGAATCCCAGATAAGAACAACAGAAACGATAACACAAACAAAAACAGCGACATGTGTCTTAATCGGAGAGCCAGACATCAAAATTAAGGATAGGAGATTTTCTTAAACCGGACACACACTTCATTCTCTGGAAGAAGAATAAATCCATGAACTACAGAGGACGGCCTGAAGGCTGATCATTTCTCGGCTGACCTTAGCACGTTTCTTTAAAAAACAATCAGAGGAGATATGAATATCTTACATATGATGGAGTATTAGATGGCTACACAGAATTGCATGGCAAAGCACTGAGAAATCAGCCTCTAATAACTTTAACAGTCAATGAAGCTTGTTAACGATAACAGTAATCCCTAAATGTGAGTAGGGGTGACATAACATGTCCTTTTTTCACTCAAGAAGTAACAAAGGACATTGATGAGAGACAGTTGTACCTTAACCCTAACCTAAACATATACGTACATCCATGTCTTTAAGAGAATTAGGAAGTGCGTTGAAGTCGGTGGTGGAATCGACACAGTTTACAAAAATGGATGTACTTTACGTTCAACATCTCCTGCTGAACAACTAGTACACATATCCGTTACTGTCAAGAAAAATTCGCTGTTGGTTTAAAAACCACGTAGTTGTCACAGTTCAGGACATATGACGTCAGAAACAATGAGATGCGTGAACAACTGCCATATTTACTATTTCTTTGATACTAAGTATTCACAACATGTTTCGCAGACAGTATCGACAGATGCCGCTGAATGTACTTACATAAATACATTGTCGTACGACACATAGTTCCAGAGATGTGACGTCATGAACACTGAGATGTGCAAAAAATGTCCCATAGTACATGAAGTTTTAGTACATTTATTCTTTCTTAGTAAGACACGCCTACAGTCGAGTCAAGGAAATATCTGAAATCTTCTTTCAACTTCTTTCAACTGTGAAGCTCAGACTGTTGTAGGCGAAAACAATAGCCGCCCATGGAGCTATGAAGGGGCGTTCTCACAGAGACGTTTGCAAAATCGCGTTATTGACACGCGAAGTATCGTGCAGAAAGTGTCCGGGATCATTTCACATCGAGTCTACTGCTGGAGTACATATGAAACATTTTCTTGATATTACACTGTAAACACGAATCATTTTTTCATAGAGTGTAATCTGTCACGGCTGGTACTGAGATCACTTAAAACTTCCGGCTATTAGGCTGAGGTCGATATGTAAAAGTTTCTCCTAACGTTTCCTCTCCGACTGCAGGAGACATCGTCAGAGGTAAAATGGAGAACTGTAACCGAACTCGAGGGAGTGCCCAATATATGGGCAGTGTAGAGGGCACAAGTCTATCACGTGACGTCGGCTACGAGATTGTCGCTGGTGTTGCCAACATTCTCGATTGGAAGTAATCGATCGCTATTCTTACGTTGCAGTGTTGACATCCAAAATTTATCTAATTTAACGCGTCCCTCTTTTCTATTAACATTATTATGGTGTTAACACCCGTCTAGTTGAATGCAAGAGGAATTGCCGCTTAGGACATACGAATAAACTGGCCATAGCGGAACATCCTTACCAAGACGGTGATCATGAAATAGAATTCACTGACACGAGTGTCGTATCGTGAACATCGCAGTATCATGCACGAATGTATAGAGAGAGGAGATTTAACAGAAAAGATGTAGACATTGCAACGTAAGAATGACGATCGATTACTTTCAGTCACGAATGTTTGCAATACCAGCGATAATCTCATAGCCGACATCACGTGACAGACTGTGGTGCCAATACACTGCCTATACAATTGGCGCTGCCTCGACTTCAGGTTGCAGTTAGCCATTTTACCTCTGAAGTTGTCTCCCGCAGTCGGAAAGGAAGCGTTAGGAGAAAGTCTTATACATCGACCACGCTCTAACAGCCCGGAAGTTTTAAGTGATGACGAACCATTTTTTATATTAGTTTCTAATAGAAAATTGTCAAAATCAATATTGAGGCAATGCCGGGGTTGTCAGCTGGTTTTATGCAATGCCGAGTCTGTCAGCTGGTCTTATTAATAAATAGCGAATGGCCTTAAAAAATTTCCTCTCGATTTGCACACACCGAGGCGAGTTCCGAATTTGCGCGTGGTTTACGGGAAACACGATGTCGGACAAGAGCAAGTCGTCGCTGTCCTGCGGACAACGCCCGCCTCTTCGAGACAGATGGTGGGCGATCCATTCTCCGCCGCTGCCTGCGGCAGACCCCAGCTCCCAGCCCTCGGCCCATCTCATTGGGTTTGCAAACAAGCCCCCCTATTGGGAACCAGCCGCAGAAGACGGCGACTGCAGGCGATAGCCTCCCACCAAGAGCGCGATCTGCCGAACACGTCCGTATTTAGCTCGAGACGATCACTGGCAAAGTTTCAGTTGCCTGATTTCCCAAAGGTAAAGTTGAGCAAATCTCATCTGAAAGCACTTTCGATTATTTGAATGGGCACGTCTTCCGCTTGTGGAAACTGAGATTCCAATGAACGTAAATGGTTCATATGCTAAGCAAATAGTTCACGATTCGATTCAACACATCAAAATACACTCTAATATGCACATACAAACACACACACACACACACACACACACACACACACACACACACACACACGCACACGCACACACACCACCAACAAGTTATGTAAATTGGTCACAAATTGTTATTCATACAGGTATCGACGGATCAATGTGTCATTCTGCAGCGCAATTTCACCGAGCATCTGGCAAGCATAGTAACAATTTTACACCAGGGCATAAGGTCTTTGCAAAATTCATTCCGTGTTGGAGAGCAGCTATGCCTCTCAGAGAGGCGTGTGAACAACGTACGCAAATCCCAGCATTTTGGAGAGGACGTGCAGCTGGGCTCAAAGAAGCCGGCTGGAGGAATCGGTCAACCGCTCGCCATTCGAATAGGAACGAGGCAACTATTCGACGGTGTTGGCAGGAATGGGCGAACCTCAAACGAACACAGCATCGAGACAGATGACACAACGAGAGGACCGAGAAATCCTCAGACAAGCTCTTTGAGCCTCAGATTCATCACTATCATGCATCCGATGTACAACTGGTGCTTCAGTGGCCACAAGAACAATAAATAGAGGGAGCTGAACTCACGACGCCCCTTGCACAGACTACCATTGACCTCTGTACAACAGGCTCGTTTGCAGTTGTGTCGGGCACATTCGGCCTGGGATATCGTTGACTCCAGCAGAACTGTATTCAGTGATGAGTACCGCTTAGAAATGAGACCCCGTTGACCAGGAAACAAGTAGAAAAAATTCCGCTGCAAGTAACAATAAAAGGTTATTTGTCACACGACCGGTTTCGGGCTTGCGCCCATCCTCAGGTGTTTATACATTCATTCGCATTTTATATTACTGGAGATCACTGTAAATACAGACATATTTTCGATTGTTTTGTATTTATACAGTGATCTCCAGCAATATAAACGTGCACATGGATGTATAAACACCTGAGGATGGGGGCAAGCCCTAAACCGGTCGTGTGACAAATAAATAAGCTTTTGTTGTGACTGGTAGCGGAAATTTTTCTACACCCTATAAAGGAACATTCACGCAGTTCAACAGCATCCACTACGGATAAAATTCAGGAAAGAAGTGTTTGGAGACACACCGGACGGCGGTGGGACACCAACCTGTCGCCTGCCACACGACCCGACAATCAGGAGTGATGATCTGAGGTTCAATTACGTTCCATTTAATTGTCATTCGTGTTACCCTTGCAGCACAGTCGTACGTCGCCGATATTCTAAGCCACCTTTTCTCGCCAATCATGACGGCATGACTCCTGGACTTACATCTCAGCAACTCAGCAAGATAACGTCCGACTCTACAAGCGCTTGCGAGAGACGGTCTCATTTGGGAAAACAGTTGCAGATTGTGGCAGAACACGCCGCGTACGAGGGCCTGAACTTGAAAAAAGGGTTCATCGCATTGTAAATAAAACACCATCAACCAGTAGAAGGACAGTGGTGAGAGGGAAGGGTTTTAGTCGCATGACGATCTGGAAAATTCTGCATGAAAATCTTCTCCATCCGTATCACTTTCAGCTGGTTCAAGGATTAAATTACACATACTTTCTGCCAAAAATAATCTTCGATAGAGCAGTGTGGTGTTTCTGAGGTTCCTAGCACGTAGCTTATTCCCTGTTGAAGCTATCTTTTCACGTGACAGGATCTTCAGCTGTCACAACAATCACGTCTGGGCTGATGAAAATTCTCATTAAGTGAGACAAAAAGTCATCAGTGGAGGTTCAGCCTCAGACTATGGGGTAGAATCATTTAAGTTCACCCCACTGAGACCTTCTTCTTTTCGCAAAGTTTTACTAGACAGACTTATCTACTTTTTCTCAGACGTGAATTGCTTCATTTACTCGACGATGTGCCCACAAGTCGTCATCCAACGAACGTAGCTTTCTTACGATTACGTTCCACTTCACTTTACACAGATCGTTGGCTAGAATCTCGATAACCAAATTCCAAGGAGATGGCTTGGTTAAAGGAGATCCAGTCGCCAGATAGAATCCAATGGATCCAATTGATGTATTCGACTCGCGTACCCAATGCTGTGGCGTATCCGGAATCGATTTGACCAAACACGGAATACACCATGAGTTTCCCTAACATAAGTCAAAGTATTTTACGCAGCCTTGGAGGATTCAGGGAAACAAGGAGTGGTCACTTCGAGCAATTTTTATAAATGTAAATCTATTTGGCAAGTATATCATTTTTGTGCCACGAATACTAAAGCCTTTCATACCTCCCACGAATAATTTTTGGATCCAAATTGATACGAACTTTTTAAAATGTTCTGATGTCAAGAATTTTTTGCACATGTTTCTGTACACGTTGTATGGACACTTCTAATAATTACGAATGCTTTCGTTATTGGCTGCAGTATCTGTAATCCTACATCCAGCCAACTCGGTCATTCGTTTTCTCGTTCCACATACACACACCCAGATGCAGGAGAGGAATATTACATTTTATGTTTCGATTACTACATCCTATATGAAATTGCTTTGCTATTACGTTACTGCAAATGGATTACCTCTCTTCCCATCGTTACGTTTAGAACAGTAGGAGAAATTACAGTATAATTAACGCGCCGAAAATGATTGCACGAGTCCAGGAAAACTATAGTTGTGTAGCGTACAAAAAAGTATGCTCAAAATAAATCGGTAGTTTTTAGATTTCAAATGACAGTATAAATGTTTTTATTTTTGCTCTACTTTTCCAGACATAAAGATTCCTCTAATTTGTAATCAGTTGATATCGGCGTACACATATCAGCTATTTCGGTCTTCTCCATTCTAGTCTTGTCATGTGTAAAAAAACGTTTTCGAATTTCTAATGATATCATGAGTTCTTCGAGTGTTTCATTAGCTTGTAAAGCACAGACGGGCATTCACTCACGTAGGTACTATAGTTTCAACCAAAACTTCCTGCAGTAAAATGATTACATTCACCGAAACATTATCCGTCGCCCTAAGAAAGTTCACACTGAAATATAAAGTCATAGCGGCAGCGGAGAATCTAGTACCTTGGGATATTTTTCAAACTTTTTCCTCTAGTCAGCCCTGTAATAAGAGTTTCATATATCTTCTTATTCAATTTGTGAATGATGGTATTCACGTTTTAGATACTGCAGACTTATTCCGAATTAAAAAAAAATTACTCTGGAAAAATGAGGTTTATCCAAATATGAAAATATTTTCCAACGTAAAACTTTGTCTTGTACCTAGCAACAAATATTGTATTTAAATTGAAAAGCGTTTCAATCGAGAAAATCTTGCTAGTATCGTATTTCGTAGTCCATCTGTTTCATTATCACTGCGCTAGAGACAAATAATCAATACGTGAAAGCAGATTAAGGAGAAGGATTATCAGAAAACATTTACAAGTGAAATACATTTTGAAATAGAAGCTACTGGAAACTAAAATCAGTTTCCATCTTGACATAGTACTCGCAGATTTGGTCCTATTTCTTCGGCTGAAAAAAACCATCGGGTGCCTTGAAGACCTGAAGCTGTGTATCTAGGCGGCATGTGGTGGATAAATCTGCAGTACCAGTAAATAAGCACGAAAGGAGAAAAATACAAGTGCAAACTTCGGGCTCACCAGGTTTCTTGGTCACAGCGTGATACTTTCGAGATGATGTTTACAACTTTGTGACTATCCCTCGTTGAATAAATTACAACAGTTCTTCGGTATCGATTATATCTACATATATAATCGACCTAAATACACGAAGTCTGTTCAATCGTTAACTTATCTATGTTCTGTGTTGTACGTTATCTTTCTTCTTTTTTCGTGTGGAATTTACATGTATACACGGTGCCCCAGGAGGAATTGCCAATATTCAGTGATAAAACAGAAATGAGCATTCGAAGCAGAAAAGTCAAGTAAACATGGGCTCTAAAAGCATACTTTACGTGCTATAAGCTTTTATTCATTTTGGATACTGTAAAACAAATCCCTTCTACTGCAAGCTCCTTGCTTTCCATGATTTTGGAGGAGACACTATGGGCCAAAATAAGAAAAAATTGTTTATGACATACGGCCTCTAGAATGTCTCATTATGGGCACTTGTTCAGTAGGAGAGATGTGTTTCACACTACTAAAGATGCAACAGTACTCACAGTTCCTAAGGTATGCACTTTACAGCTCGTGTTTACTGGACTTTTTTTCTTGTTATGCCCCCGTACTACCACTTCTCAAAATATGGAAAGCAAAGAGCTTGCAGTAGAAGAGATGAGTTTCACAGTATCTAAGATGAAGAAGTGCTGATAGCTCTTAAGGTACGGTATGCGTTTTACAGCCTATGTTTACTTGACTATTGCTTCAAATGATTCTGCCTGTCATATCCCAGAATATTGACCATTCCTCGTGAGCCACCCTGCACCCCTTAATGTGGCAGATAAACATCACACTATCGTAATCACAGTACTAAGTGCGCGGAGGATGTCACGATCTTCCTTCACACTTCTTGAAATATTAAATGCTTCCTTCTTCTTTAGTTTCTAAAGTTTTATTTCTGTTTTCTTACAGTTTTCATATAACGTCAAGCGCTGCCACACATATTCAGTGCCTTAGCGCAAGTTACTTTAAGTCAGATTAAGTAGTGTGTAAGCGTAGGGACCGGTGACCTCAGCAGTTTGGTCCCATTGGAACTTGCCACTTATTCAATGTATTATCATTAATCACACACAACACGGATATCAGATGGTATTCTTATATCCTAACTCCACGTGTTGTTGCAGCCCACCCCTCAGACGTTTTCACCAACCTTTCCCCCTTACTTGAAATTCTTGTAAGTCTTGGCATCGAAAATTGCTTCCAGATATTTAGACTGTGGATATACATACTTAATTTCGAAGGCAGGTAAGGTAAATGTGGTGGCGCCCGATGAACGAGGTCCTGTGGCAAAGTTGGCACCTTGCGACAGAACCACAAGTACTTATAGTAGCTGCCATACACAGCGACGAATGAGCGAAGCTGGTGTAGACATGCCCTGAAGGATTTCGAACGCCACCACGTCATCATGATTACTTACGTCAGAGCGGAGTGCAGCTCAGTCCATCTCTGAAATCACTGCCGAAGAAGACAATATCGTCTGGCTAAAACCAGGAGTGCGAGAGTTGTAATAGAAGCATGCGGCAGTATGGGTAGTCCATTATAACTCTGAGAGAAGATACTATTATATGTACGTATCAAGATATACGTTAGTGTAAAGTGACAGTGATACATACAAATGACATACCTGTAGCCACGGATTGTTACAAAGTATTTCTCTCGTTCAAATTATAATAAAGTGATCTAATAGTTTCTGTGTGTTGTAATGCCAACTCGGCTTCCTCCAGTAGTAAATCTGAGACCCCTTCACTGTACTGAGGAGTGTTATTTCAATTGGCACAAGACTAACAGAGGTGGGGACCCAGAAATAATACTGAACACAACAAACAATTTTGTACTATCGTAAGAATGTTCGGTTACAAATAGACTTTTAGATTCTTGACTTATTAGTCTGGCATTGCAAGCCAAATCCTCAAATTAACGTGACATTTCGGAGTTCCAACTGACTGTCATTTGGAGGTGCAAAGTTAAATTGTTGATAAGAGAAAATGAAGCTATAAAGTTCTTTTACAGCAGAGTGCATTGTGCCCATCTTACTTTTGTTTGCGATACCGATGACAACAAAAAAGGAATGCTGGTCTGTGTATGGCGTTGCTTTTTTTGTAGTCCGTAGATGTGTTTTACCGCCGGTTTTGGGCGGAGTTGTGTTTGGGCTGATTGTTTTGCTGGACTTACTTTATAAATGCATTTACTGACAATGTAAATATCTTCACAAGATCAATAGCGTGTAGGTAGTTAATAATAAATAAACAATGTTCTGTCCAGAGTTAATGCTTATCTAAAAATGGGTATAACAATAAAATAAATAAAAAACTTCCTAAGTAATTTATACATACATACAGTTGAAACGTGTTTCGACCCACAAGTAGGCCTCAGCCAAGAACAACAGAACAGAAATCCCAATTATCCATAGTACATTATAATGAATCAATCATATAAACACAGGACAAAAAGTTAATAAAATCAGAACAGGATCTATGTGTACTGCAAAAAGACCTCCATCAGCAGCTTATTACTGCTACATACCACTGGGCTACCAATGCTACGCTGTCTACAGACAACAACAGCAACAAAAAAATTAAAACAGTATATAACTATGTGCATTAGTTGAACACACCTTCAGCGTGACAGAATACTGAACTCTCTCATGTATGATGGTAAAACATAATGTCTTACATAGACCACTGACTGCAGGTGCTACCCAGCTCCTTGATACACCACAATTCAGCTGATATGTAATGTTTGCTCCTTTGAAACAAGCAACAACAAGAGCAAAGGGAGCAGCTTTTGTGGAACTGTTCCTCAGAGACGTGAGTCATGTTGAAAAGGTAATTGCAGATAATGGACCACACTATAGATAGAAGTCACAGCAATCTGTATTAAGAAGAAATAGGATTAGACCAGTGTTTATCTCAAAATTACGTCTGGCCTCAAACCTAGCTGCAAGAATAATTAAAGAACTGGGTAAATTACGTTAAATTTATTCTAACAGACATCAATGAAGTTGGAATGTATTCTTGGAAGAGTTTCAAAATGTCATCACTGAAGTGCCACATGAAGCTACGGATATGTACCTGAGTGTCTTGAAGAATCAACCACACCAAGATTGGGAGATTTAGTAGATTTTCCACCAAGTGGTAGACAGAGACACACAGGATTAGTCAGTATGGCAATAAAACAAATTCAGAAAAAGGCAGTGAGCAGGCAAAGAAGACAGCAGGTTACAGTTCGTCAGCTGAAGTTGAAAGTAGGAGACAAAATACTGGTCAAGGGTCACCGTTTGCGAAAGAAACATTAATACTGCATAGCAATAACTACTGTGGCGCACGGTGACAACTTGTGCCCACCACGCTGTACCCAAAACAAGTCTGGACAATGCCCCATGCCAGGCCTGGTTCCCCACGACTCATACACCGCTAACAACCGCGGCTTCCAGCAGTGGGTGAAGTTGTTGCCGCATCCCTCCACGTGTCTGAGTGACTCATCCAGGCCCAACCCACCGATAAGGACAACTTTGACATTGGGCTGGTCCTTGGTCCCACTGAAGTCTTGCAGGTTTGTCCGCTGCTTCTACAGTGGCAGTGGCACTGCTATCCGGATGGTGGTGTTACCACCTAGTGAAACTGACTCGCCAAGGAGCGGCGCTGCTGTCCTCTGGCCAAACTACGAGCACCGGACCACCACTGCCACGGCTGGCTGCGTGAGAAGGTAGACAAACTTTCCGCAAAATTCAGTTTCACGGCACAGTATATAACTGAAGTGTCGTGTGAGGTTCATCTTCAGTCTTTTATGAAGTGTATTTGGGGTACCTTGGCCTAATAAATTTATGAGCTTATGGGTCGAAAAGTTTGTTTCCACATAAAATTTTACAGACTTTATCTGAGTGTTTTGGTGGCTAATGACTTACTCGAGTGTTGTATAGCCTAAGTATTGAGACTGTAGTGGGCAGCATTTCTTATAAACCAAAATACCTTCTCTTTATAAAGTTTTCAGTCGTTCAGATGAGTGTTGACGGCCACTGACCACAGTTCCGAACCATACCAGAGGGCTGGAAGTACAGGGTGTATCAAGATGAATATACGGCTCTTAAGGCTTTGTGTCATTCATTATACTCAACTTATAGTTGTAAACAATACAGCAAATGAATCAGTTTAAACAGTTTTTCGTACAAATGTTCCATGTGAGCACGATGTGTCACACATCCAATCGATAGGCGTGTTCTTCCTAAACCTTTACAGTGTGTCTGGGGTAATTTGTGCAGCAATACTGTTCCAGCAGTCGGGTAGATCGGCAGGTGGCAGAGGCACATGCATATGATCCCTTATGAACTCCCAAAGAGTAGCATGACGGCTGCAAATGGTGGTCGAACTTGATCACGCAAAAAGGCTGTGTTATCCGGCCCCTTGCGGCCAATCCAGCGAACGGTTTAAAACGTCGTTAAAACAATCGCGTACTGAGTTATGCCAGTGAGCACATCTTGCTGCCAAATGAAGTTCTGTGGTTAAGCTTCTTCCAGTTGCAGAAACAGCAACAGTTCTAGAGCATCAAGTCAGGAAACTCCAGTTGTCGTTGCTTCAGTGAAAAAGAAAGGCCCGTAAACTTTCAGCGGTACCATCATGTGGGGATTTCCTGACCCTCAGATGCGCGCATTAGCTATATTATCATTTCCACTAAGGTGAAACGTTCGCTCATCACTGTAGGCGACACCATCCAGAAAATTCTCATAGTCAAGCAGCAACATTTCATTTACAAATGCTGGCACCTAAACCGTAGTCTGTACATTCCAAAGCTTCTAACGATAATGACGTAGTCGTAAGGGTCTCCTTAAAAGTTTCCACACACGCGTTACTTGTATTGCTAATTCATGACTAGCCTTCCGAACTTTTTTTCTTGGGGCTACGTGTAACACTCTCACTCGCTCTTAGTTCTTCAGTCACTCTCAGTCGTTCCATATTCTTCCCTTTGCACGCAGACATACATACAAAACTGTTTGTGTTGCTATTTCACTGGCTCTATTACGTATTACTTTAAATTGAATGTAATAAATATTACAGATTTTAAAACCCGCCTACTGTTTTTGAAACACCTTGTTTTATATGGTGCATCATCGCATCATGTGGTCAGTTTTTAGTCATCCGATAGTTCGTCACTCTTAAAGACGATCTACAATTGGAAAAAAGTGCAAGTGACTCCAGTATATAAGAAATGGTAACAGAACGGACTCGCAGAATTATAGACAAACTTCCCTAACTTCAGTTTGCTGCATAATCTTTGAACATATTCTGAGTTCGATCATAATAAACTTTCTTGAGACTAGAAGCATATGTCCACAAATCAGCACGGTTTTAGAAAGCATAACTCGTGCGAAACTCAGTTTGCACTTTTCTCGCATGATGTACTGAGAACTATGGATAAAGGGGCAACAGGCAGATTCCAAATTTTGAGATTTCCGGAAAGCATTTGACACGGTACCCCACTGCAGGCTGATAACGAAGGTTAACGAAAGTACGAACATATAAGTTCACAGATATGTCAATGGCTCGAGGACATTTTAAGTGATAGAACCAAGTATGTTGTCCTCAACGGGGAGTGTTCATCAAAGACAAGGGTTTCGTCAGGAGCGTCCCATGGAAGTGTGATAGGACCGCATTTGTTCTCTGAACACACAAACCATCTGATGGATAGTTTGGGCAGCAATATGCGGTAGTTTGCTGACTATGCCGTGGTGTATGGTAAGGTGTCGAAGTTGAGTGGCTGTAGGAAAATACAGTACGACTTAGACAAATTTCCAATTGGTGTGATGAATGGCAGCTAGCCTTAAATGGGCGGATGAGTGGGAAGATCAAACCTGCCGTGTTCGGAGACAGTATTACTAGTGTCCTGCTCGACACTGTTAACGCACTTAAATACGTGGGCGTAACGCTGCAAAGCGATATGAGGTGGAAGGAGTACGTGAGAACTGTAATAGAAAAGGCGAAAGGCCGACTTCGGTTTATTTGAAGAATTTCAGGAAAGAGTGGTTCACCTGTAAAGGAGACCGCATATAGAACTCTGGTGGGACCTGTTCTTGAGTACTGCTCGAGTCTTTGGAATCCGCACTTAGTGGAACAGAAGGAAGATATAGAAGCAATATAGAGGCGGGCTGCTAGATTTGTTACCGGTAGGTTCGAACAAAACTTAAGTGTTACGGAGATGCTTCGAGAACTCAAATGGGAATCCCTGGAGAGAAGGCGACGTTGTTTCCGAGAAACCGTATTGAGAAAATTTAGAGAACCGGCATTTGAAGCTGACTGCCGAACGATTCTACTGCCGCCAACACACATTGCGGGTAAGGAGCACGAAGATAGGATGCCAAAATTAGGGCTCATACGGAGGCATATAGATTGTCTTTTTCCCATTCTCTATTTCCGAGTGGAACAAAAAGGAAATGGCAAGTAGTTGTGCAGGGTACCCTCCACGACGCACCGTACGGTTGCTTGCGGATGTAGATGTAGATAAGATAGGCCACAAATCTGAGTTACTGCTCTGATTACCTGCAAACTTCGGATGAATCTCTAGTAAATGCATGAAATCTGACAGACACACTAAGTGAGATCCATGAAATCATTTGTGTGTTGAGGTGTAAAGGATGAGCCAGACAGTAAGAGATTTTACTTTATTTTATGTGCTTCCAAACGGTAACTTCATTTTTCCATTGCGGCCAAGCCACGGCCGGCAGTGTTAGCTGCCTGTAAATTCTTTCGTCCCACAGTTTAGCAACAGGAAGTCAGCACCGATGAAGGGCACCTTGTTCACGCGCCTCTCTCATGTGCTTACGAGGTAACGCCGCCCCGGGCGTCGCTTAGCAGGCAACGCTCTGGAAAGTTCCAGGCCGTCCGCACGGTTTGCTCGGTCCTGATCAATCAGGGCGGAGGAAGCCGCGTGGTGCGTCGAATATACCCGGCCGCCCGTCGCCGGGCCCTCGCTCTGGTATTCTTGCTCACCCGCGAGTCGGATGCGCGCCCTGTAGCACTGAACATGTCGAGCTTCTCCCGGTGCTGTGGCACTGTGGACTTAGTTTTGGCAGACAAAAACTTTCGGTAGCTTCGCGAACAATGTTTCTCCAAACTCTAAGCTCTGGCTCACCCTCACCTCCCTAGGCCTATGTAGCCCCTTTCAACATGCATTCGCCAATAAATGGCCATTCTCTAAAAATAATCCTAGTCATTGCATAACGCCCACCGCCTGTCTAAACGCCCATCCTGTACAAGCACATGTTGCAATTGTAGAATATACAATCGCAAAGGACTGCTAATGAATGCAGAAATGCAGCTAATTCATAAGGAATATTCATCTGACTGTAATCAATATCTACAATGGTTCAAATGGCACTGAGCACTATGGGACTTAACTTCTGAGGTCATCAGCCCCTAGAACTTAGAACTACTTAAACCTAACTAACCTAAGGACATCACACACATCCACGCCCAAGACAGGATTCGAACCTGCAACCGTATAGGCCGCGTGGTTCCAGACTGTAGCGCCTAGAACCGCCGGCCACCCTGGCTGGCTGTATATCTACATGCAACGGAGTTAAATCACAATTATTCATACAAAACTGCACACACAAGAAACGTTTCTGACTGTATTGATGACCACTCTATAGCCTGAATGTTGTTCTGCGCACCTTAAATTTATTGCAGCGGAAAACAGGCACTTCTTGTGATTTCGATCACGGTGACCTTAATACCGGAACATAAAAGTGAAAGAAAGCGATGATGTGCTATGCTTCGCGTAGAATCATTAATTGTGCAATGGGCTAACTTGATCCTCAGTGTCTCATTACCAAAATTTTCGCATCTTGTAACGCAGGTTAACTTGTACTAACACTTTGGGAATTGTTATTCAAGGAGAACTTGTTTTAATGAAGTAAGAACTGGACTGTGGCCACTGGTAGCCCGTGATGAACAACAGCGGCTAAGAAAACGCAGGACGACGAAAACGTAAATACACGATGCACGTGAAGCATAATTTATGCCCGAAATACTTTAAACTGAAGACAAGGATGTTCATGACATCTCGTCCTTTGTTTGCCGCAGAAAGAAGGGAACTCTCTAATCGAAACTCACGAAGTCTATTTTTCAGTTAGAATGTGTATTAAAAATTTAATTAGTAACAGAATTTACACGGTATACATTGAACAGATTTGCTACTCCAGAGACTATGTTGCATTAAATTCCGCAAAGCTGACTGAAATTATCATAACTTCCTATAAAATACGAGAGATCTTATCTCTTAATAACCGCGAGGATTCTGATCTCATTAATCAGTACTTGAACAGGGAAATGACTACGGGCTCTCGAGCCACAACGTGGTACCAAATTCTCGACTTTACCAACGATTTCTTCTCCTCCAAGAAGTTACGATTACATTACACATTTCAACGTAACAAAGTACCAAACAGTTACGAAATACGCGGCCGAGAAGAGACCACAATAACAGCATATGAACTCACTCAAAGGAATATGGCTAGGAACTCCAACCAACGGCTTTACATGTTAATTTACGAAACATTGCACGCATGGAAGCTCCTGAAACACTGCAAGGCAAAACCTTTATGAAATGACCGAGCAAGGTAATATTAAAACAGACTGCTGGCTGAGGGCCACGTGGGCTTAGCACGAACCTTACTCAAAAGATTTTAATTATCAGTTTCAAGAATTAATTTATGGAACTGCTGGCTGTAATGAAACTGACATGATGTATTTAATGGCAGAAGTGAATATGATGTTAACTCTCTCTCTCTCTCTCTCTCTCTCTCTCTCTCTCTCGCAGGCATACCACCCAAGGTGCTCTTAACTGCGGCAGTGAAGGTGAGGTCGATCCTAGCTTGCAGTTACAATGCGAGCGTCCCCACCAACGTCACTCGTCTCCACCAAGCCCTTTACTGGTACCTAAGATATACCACTTGTAAAGAGGCATCTGTTTGTGCTCAGTCAATGCATTCTTGAGCTCAAGTCATAAACACGGCTTTGATGACGTCACGCTTTGACTCGGCAGAGAGGCGGCGTATTCGTACACAAACGTAAATTAGATTCTACTCGTCTGATTGTATTATCTCATACAGGGTGTTTCAAAAATGACCGGTATATTTGAAACGGCAATAAAAACTAAACGAGCAGCGATAGAAATACACCGTTTGTTGCAATATGCTTGGGACAACAGTACATTTTCAGGCGGACAAACTTTCGAAATTACAGTAGTTACAATTTTCAACAACAGATGGCGCTGCAAGTGATGTGAAAGATATAGAAGACAACGCAGTCTGTGGGTGCGCCATTCTGTACGTCGTCTTTCTGCTGTAAGCGTGTGCTGTTCACAACGTGCAAGTGTGCTGTAGACAACATGGTTTATTCCTTAGAACAGAGGATTTTTCTGGTGTTGGAATTCCACCGCCTAGAACGCAGTGTTGTTGCAACAAGACGAAGTTTTCAACGGAGGTTTAATGTAACCAAAGGACCGAAAAGCGATACAATAAAGGATCTGTTTGAAAAATTTCAACGGACTGGGAACGTGACGGATGAACGTGCTGGAAAGGTAGGGCGACCACGTACGGCAACCACAGAGGGCAACGCGCAGCTAGTGCAGCAGGTGATCCAACAGCGGCCTCGGGTTTCCGTTCGCCGTGTTGCAGCTGCGGTCCAAATGACGCCAATGTCCACGTATCGTCTCATGCGCCAGAGTTTACACCTCTATCCATACAAAATTCAAACGCGGCAACCCCTCAGCGCCGCTACCATTGCTGCACGAGAGACATTCGCTATCGATATAGTGCACAGGATTGATGACGGCGAATTGCATGTGGGCAGCATTTGGTTTACTGACGAAGCTTATTTTTACCTGGACGGCTTCGTCAATAAACAGAACTGGCGCATATGGGGAACCGAAAAGCCCCATGTTGCAGTCCCATCGTCCCTGCATCCTCAAAAAGTACTGGTCTGGGCCGCCATGTCTTCCAAAGGAATCATTGGTCCATTTTTCAGATCCGACACGATTATTGCATCACGCTATCTGGACATTCTTCGTGAAGTTGTGGCGGTACAAACTGCCTTAGACGACACTGCGAACACCTCGTGGTTTATGCAAGATGGTGCCCGGCCACATCGCACGGCCGACGTCTTTAATTTCCTGAATGAATATTTCGATGATCGTGTGATTGCTTTGGGCTATCCGAAACATACAGGAGGCGGCGTGGATTGGTCTCCCTATTCGCCAGACATGAACCCCTGTGACTTCTTTCTGTGGGGACACTTGAAAGACCAGGTGTACCGCCAGAATCCAGATACAATTGAACAGCTGAAGCAGTACATCTCATCTGCATGTGAAGCCATTCCACCAGACACGTTGTCAAAGGTTTCGGGTAACTTCATTCAGAGACTACGCCATATTATTGCTACGCATGGTGGATATGTGGAAAATATCGTACTATAGAGTTTCCCAGACCGCAGCGCCATCTGTTGTTGAAAATTGTAACTACTGTAATTTCGAAAGTTTGTCTGCCTGAAAATGTACTGCTGTCCCAAGCATATTGCAACAAACCGTGTATTTCTATCGCTGCTCGTTTAGTTTTTATTGCCGTTTCAAATATACCGGTCATTTTTGAAACACCCTGTATAAAACATAAAGTTAATCACGAATCGTATGATTATATATTTTCAGTGTTTAAAACCACGCTGTGTTCGCCATACAGACGATACATGTGACACGGATAAGCATAAACATTATGACCACTGTGCACCACGGCGTTGGTTGCCGTCTGGTGCCATTAAGGGCAGGTGACGTGGTAACAAAAGTATGTAAGTGGAGCAGACAGAGGCGGGGGTTACACAAGCAAAGAAACGGCTAGAGCCTATGAACGAGTGTCTCAAAAACGGCGAAGCTGGTCGAATGTTCTCCCGTTACTGTCGTGAGCATCTATGGAAAGAGGCAGAAGTACAGTGAAACTGCCATTAGGCGCTAAGTGGTTAGACGTCCACGACTCTTCACAGAACGTGGGGCTATGAGGCTCGTCTGCTGTGTAAAGTAGGAGAGAATGTGATCTGTGGCATCTCTGCCGAAAGAGCACAATGCTGTGTTTTGGAGCACACTGTTCAACATGGAGATCCGCAGCTGACCACTCCTACATGTTCACATGTTGACTTAATTACGATTACAGTGGGCACGGTCTCATCGCGATTCGACCGTCCATCAATGGAAACGTGCAGGTCTTCGGGTGAATCACAAAAAGTGGTTCATATGGCTCTAAGCACTATTGAACATCTGAGGTCATCAGTCTCTTAGACTTAGAACTACTTAAACCTAACCAACCTAAGAACATACAAATCCATACCCGAGGGCCGGCCGGTGTGGCCGTGCGGTTAAAGGCGCTTCAGTCTGGAACCGCGTGACCGCTACGGTCGCAGGTTCGATTCCTGCCTCGGGCATGGATGTGTGTGATGTCCTTCGGTTAGTTAGGTTTAATTAGTTCTAAGTTCTAGGCGACTGATGACCTCAGAAGTTAAGTCGCATAGTTCTCAGAGCCATTTGAACCAGCCATACCCGAGGCAGAACCTGCGACCGTAGCAGCCGCGTGGTTCCAGACTGAAGCGCCTAGAACCGGTGAATCACATTTTTGGTACAATAGATCGATAGTTGTCTCAACAACCGCAGTCATCGGGGTGAACAGCAGCTGGAAACGTACAGTGCTCCACGGATCCAGTCTGGTGGGAATAGTATTATGCAGTGCGAGACATTCTCCTGTGCTTCCATAGAACCTGTGGTGATAATTGAAGACACGCTGAAAAGCTGCTTACAACGTGCATCTTTTCATGCTTTATGTCTTCCCCGACGGCGACGTTATCTTTCAGCAGAATAATTGTCCACGTGCTACGGGGTTTGATGAGCCTTATAATGAACTCACGCTGCTGTCTCGGCGAGGAAATACGTCTAATGTAAAGTCTGTGGAACCCATCTGGATGACTATCTGGCACCATGAGCACGTACGCAAATCAGCGGCTCGTTATCTACACGAATTGCATGACCCATGAATTGACATCTAATGCCACATACCTCCACAAACCCACCAACAAATTGTCGGATCCTGATAAGCAGAGTCAGTGACGTATTTCGTTCAAAAGACGGACAAACAGGCTATTAAGCAGGTGGTTATAACGTTTTCGCTCATCAGAGTATATTACATCCTACTGCTTCGTAAGTAGTTTTCTTGGTCTCATATGATTTAATATTGCATCCATATACACATATTCACACATACACTACTGGCCATTAAAATAACTGCCTCTGTAGACTTTCACCTATAATTTTAATCCTATTTCTGCACTTGCTCCATTTTAGTGACACTCGTCCGTTGTTGTTTCCGTTCGGGCGCTAAAGACTACACTGTTGAGCGCCCATAACACCATATCCATCCATCCATCCACTACACCAAGAAGAAATGCAGATGATAAACGGCTATTCAATGGACAAATATATTATACTAGAACTGAAATGTGATTACATTTTCACGCAGTTTGGGTGCATAGATCCTGAGAAATCAGTACCCAGAACAACCACCTCTGGCCGTAACAACGGTCTTGATACGCCTGGCCATTGAGTCAAACATACCTTGGATGGCGAGTACAGGTATAGCTGTCTATGTAGCTTCAACACGATACCGTAGTTCATCAAGAGTAGTGGCTGGCGTATTGTGACGAGCCAGTTGCTCGGCAACCATTGACCAGACGTTTTCATTTGGTGAGCTATCTGAGGAATGTCCTCGCCAGGGAAGTAGTCGATCATATTCTGTATCCAGAAAGGCCCGTACAGGACCTGCAACATGCGGTCGTGCGTTATTTTGCTGAAATGTAGGGTTTCGCAGGGATCGAATGAAGGGTACAGCCACGGGTCGTAACACGTATGAAATGTAACGTCCACTGTTCAAAGTGCCGTCAATGCGAACAAGATGTGACCGAGACGTGTAACCAATGGCACACCATACCATAACGCCAGGTGACACGGCAGTATGGTGATGACGAATACACGCTTCCAATGGGCGTTCACCGCGATGTCGCCAAACACGGATGCGACCATAATGACGCTGTAAACAGAACCCGGATTCATCCGAAAAAATTACGTTTTGCCATTCGTGCACCCAGGTTCGTCGTTGAGTACACCATCGCAGGCGCTCCTGTCTTTGATGCAGCGTCAAGGATAACCGCAGCCATGGTCTCCGAGCTGGTAGTCCATGTTGCTGAAACGTCGTCGAACTGTTCGTGGAGATGGTTGTTGTCTTGCAAACGTCCCCATCTGTTTACTCACGGGCGAGACGTGGCTGCACGATCCGTTACAGGCATGTGGTCTAAGATACCTGTCATCTCGACTGCTAGTGATACGAGGCCGTTGGGATCCAGCACGGCGTTCCGTATTACCCTCCTGAACCCAATGATTCCATATTCTGCTAACAGTCATTGGATCTCGACCAAAGCGAGCAGCAATGTCGCGATACGATAAACCGTAATCGCGATAGGCTACAATCGACCTTTATCAAAGTCGTAAACGTGATGCTACGCATTTCTCCTCCTTACACGAGGCATCACAACAACTTTTCACGAGGCAACGCCGGTCAACTTGTGTGAATGCTCTAAAAAGCTAATCATTTGCATATCACAGCATCTTATTCCTGTCGGTTAAATTTCGCGTCTGTAGCACGTCACCTTCGTGGGGTCGCAATTTTAATGGACAGTAGTGTAGGTAAAAAAAGACATGGCAAAATTCACGTGAAGAAATACGGTATACAACTTACAGAATAGTGGTTAAAAGTTGTAGGGTGTCAGGTAAGAGATGAATAAATAAAAAACGCAGTTTTTTTTATTTCTAGTGCCACGTGACATTTATAGATTCGCAGCTGGCCTAAAATAATACAGCGTAAATGCAAACCACATGATCCCATCAGTAAGCTACATTTCAAATTAATATTGGTACCTATAAAATGATGCAAATAAACACTTAAATTTCTCTTCGTACTTCTGGATGTGTGCACTGAGAAACACCAGCCCAGCAAAAACATGTGGGGAAAATTGGCAACAATCACGGATCAGCATTACTTTCCAAATCCCATATTTTGCGAGGGACTGTTATTATAGAGTCCAAAAAAGAATAGGGCTGCCTTCAGTACCAATATTCTTGTTTATTGTACCCCATAAAATATTTTATGAGCTATTAATAATTGTCTACCACCAGGTCGAGTTGCACTAATTTCCGGAATAATTTGATCTTCTGGAAAATGTAGGATGCAAACTCCTGTGCCATCTGTAACTATCACATATTCCCTTTGAAATGTTTTTGTGCACACATTCCACTTTCCTACATGAGAAGGAAAAGAAGATAATTATAATAATTAGATAATAACAATAATCAGATTCGCAGCCAGGGGCACTACAGCATCTAGGCACTCAATCATTACAAAAGATCACAAAATTTCACAGAAAAACACGCTCGTCTTCACAGCCATTGAAACATCTGATTATCTTCACGCCAGTTCTAGTCTAAGGCCTCTTTGTGTAACGAAGGCAGTGGCTCAACTCGACCGTCATTTCTCTTGATGAACACTGCTAACGTGATGCCTTTGACCAACACGAAATCCGATCACGCGCTAGCCACAAATGACTCTTTACGATGAGCAGATTCTCTCTCCCTCTCTCTCTCTCTCTGTCTCTCTCTCTCTCTCTGTCCGTGTCTCTCTCTCTCTCTCTCTCTCTCCCTCTACTAGTGAACGCAGAATATATATATGAGACTTGAACTGCAATAAATATTACTTAATTTCACACAAAAAATTAATTACACACTATTGTTGAGTCAGCCCCACGTAACAGGGACCTTTCAACATCGAAGTCTGGAGAAGTGGGAAAGGAAGACGTTAAAAGGTCCTTACATATCATGGAAACAAATATAACCTTTCTCCTTCTAGATTCTTGGTTTGGTAATAAAAGTTGTCAATCTTTATCAGCCGTATGTCAAACTCACATCCACAAATATATACAGACAGTTCAGTTTTCCTCTGGTACGAAGAATGTACTTACAGTGGTTGACCGATAATTTCTCAGTGAGTACAATGCGTTTTATAGAATATTAGCCCAGAAATTTACTATGGACAGATCATTGGAGTTTTCAGTGACAATATTCGTAAGTTGCTATTACTGTTACACCATTTTTATCCCCACCATACTTTCATAATCTCATTAAATTCGTTGAATACTCTTCAAAACAGCCGCTGTCTCAGCAGAAACGATGGATGAATTATTTTCATCCATCGATATCAGACAAGGTTTGGATATCCTCGACGAGGAAGGGTATTACGGACGAGGCGCGACACTCCCATTGCTTTAATTTCGTCTTTGTTGGGCGAAGTTATTTGAACTGACAGATTATGAAACTCTGAGAAGAGCAGAAATGTTAGGGGTCTTACGAAATGAAAGAGGATTAAGGGATTAATAGAGTTTAAAACAACAGAGATTAGCTCTCGCCTAATGGGGGAGAGAGTAATTAGCTTATTTCGCAGATGTTGGAGGCGAAGTTTTCTGTTATGTCTTATGCAAAAAGCGTGTAATACCGGCCGTTGGTAGGCTCTGTTGAAATACGTAACATTGTTTTAAAGATAAATACACTAGTTAATGATTATTTTTCATACTGTACTAAACTCAAAGTGCAAAACATTCCCATGAACTATATTTCTGTCATTTTGTGTGAAATGAAAGTTTAGTTACTGATAAATGAAATGATCACAGCCATAAATTTTCTTTTTGGTTCGCAGTTTTACCTCTAACATGTTCATTACAATAAAAGCGTTTAGACTTCGCGTTTCCTGTCGAAAAAATTCAGCACGATGAAGTTATTATTGCTGCACTATTAAAGATACACAAAAAATATTTGTAGCGGTTGTTAAAGCTAACAGTACGTGTTCACTTGCTCAGACATGTTGTTGACTCCACTTTCCAATGCTGTATTTTGATGACCGACTCGTCGAAAATTGTTTAGAACGTAAAATCAACAGCGCAATTGAACGGACGAGAGCTCACGATTTATCAATCTCATGAAGGAGCCTACGTTCATCTAATGAGGCCGTTCCAAAAGTGTAAAAGTAGGAAGAGAACCTGTACCCTACAGAAAGAAAGCTTAAATTATCGAAATGATACGCTATTACGTTATGCTGAAAAGTAATGACCCAGAATTGTTTTTGTGAAAACACTTAAGTCTTTTTAAATAAAACAAGCGTCATTAACATTCTACATCTTTATTGTTCATGTCTACATATCTGCAGTACTCCGCCGCTAGAGGGCTCCAAATTGCAGAGAGTAACATGGCGGTGTGTAACTACACTCCTGGAAATGGAAAAAAGAACACATTGACACCGGTGTGTCAGACCCACCATACTTGCTCCGGACACTGCAAGAGGGCTGTACAAGCAATGATCACACGCACGGCACAGCGGACACACCAGGAACCGCGGTGTTGGCCGTCGAATGGCGCTAGCTGCGCAGCATTTGTGCACCGCCGCCGTCAGTGTCAGCCAGTTTGCCGTGGCATACGGAGCTCCATCGCAGTCTTTAACACTGGTAGCATGCCGCGACAGCGTGGACGTGAAGCGTATGTGCAGTTGACGGACTTTGAGCGAGGGGGTAAAGTGGGCATGCGGGAGGCCGGGTGGACGTACCGCCGAATTGCTCAACACGTGGGGCGTTAGGTCTCCACAGTACATCGATGTTGTCGCCAGTGGTCGGCGGAAGGTGCACGTGCCCGTCGACCTGGGACCGGACCGCAGCGACGCACGGATGCACGCCAAGACCGTAGGATCCTACGCAGTGCCGTAGGGGACCGCACCGCCACTTCCCAGCAAATTAGGGACACTGTTGCTCCTGGGGTATCGGCGAGGACCATTCGCAACCGTCTCCATGAAGCTGGGCTACGGTCCCGCACACCGTTAGGCCGTCTTCCGCTCACGCCCCAACATCGTGCAGCCCGCCTCCAGTGGTGTCGCGACAGGCGTGAATGGAGGGACGAATGGAGACGTGTCGTCTTCAGCGATGAGAGTCGCTTCTGCCTTGGTACCAATGATGGTCGTATGCGTGTTTGGCGCCGTGCAGGTGAGCGCCACAATCAGGACTGCATACGACCGAGGCACACAGGGCCAACACCCGGCATCATGGTGTGGGGAGCGATTTCCTACACTGGCCGTACACCACTGGTGATCGTCGAGGGGACACTGAATAGTGCACGGTACATCCAAACCGTCATCGAGCCCATCGTTCTACCATTCCTAGACCGGCAATGGAACTTGCTGTTCCAACAGGACAATGCACGTCCGCATGTATCCCGTGCCACCCAACGTGCTCTAGAAGGTGTAAGTCAACTACCCTGGCCAGCAAGATCTCCGGATCTGTCCCCCATTGAGCATGTTTGGGACTGGATGAAGCGTCGTCTCACGCGGTCTGCACGTCCAGCACGAACGCTGGTCCAACTGAGGCGCCAGGTGGAAATGGCATGGCAAGCCGTTCCACAGGACTACATCCAGCATCTCTACGATCGTCTCCATGGGAGAATAGCAGCCTGCATTGCTGCGAAAGGTGGATATACACTGTACTAGTGCCGACATTGTGCATGCTCTGTTGCCTGTGTCTATGTGCCTGTGGTTCTGTCAGTGTGATCATGTGATGTATCTGACCCCAGGAATGTGTCAATAAAGTTTCCCCTTCCTGGGACAATGAATTCACGGTGTTCTTATTTCAATTTCCAGGAGTGTATTTCGGTGCGTGAGAAACAGTGCGCTGTAGTCGAATTTCGAATTCCTAGAGTTCGTCCACACATGGAACACCCTCACGTTCAGCATGAGAATGCCAGACCACATACGAACACTCCGACATCTGCAACAATCCGACGCCTTGCGTTCATTGTCATCAACCATCTACCATACAGTCCAGACCTAGCCCCATCCTTATGTCATCATTCCCAAAACATAAATAACCGCTTCCAGGGGTCCCCTTTGATAGTCTTGAATCTGTGCAAGCATATGTGAGGTTGTGGCTCCATCAACAAAGTCAGTCTAAAGTGACGGTACTTCCAAATTGATCTCTTGTTTGGAGAAACGTGTTCGTCGCTAGGATGACTATGTTGCGAAACGAATATGTAGACACGCAGAATAGAGGTGTAGAATATTAATACGTTTGCTTTATTTAAAAAGTTTTAAGAGGTTTGGCATAAATATTTCGGAGGCGTTACTTTTCAGCACGCCCTCGTAGTGGGACGTGGGATGCGCAACTAACGGAATACGTTAAAATTACTTCCAAGTTCTTGATGGGACCTGACAAACTCTTGAGTTACAATTATTCGTTTGCAGGGAGCACATCTCCTCATTTCTTGTGATACCTAACGTTACGTCAACGTAAGAAGCAAAGTGAATTTGTCAGATGTAACCTCATTGGGAACGTAAAGCAACAATGACTTAGACTAACAAGCGATATTTAGCGTAGCCGTAGAAAGGCAGCACAAATATCGATCAATCCTACAATATTTCTCAAGTGTCTAGGGCCTTTACCAAATAGGTCTAACAGGTGAAAGTGAACATATACAAAGGAGAGTACGAACGGTGACATGTCTGACTCAGGTAAGAGCATCACGGTGCGGTAGCGTTCTCGCTTCCCACGCCCGGGTTCCCGGGTTCGATTCCCGGCGGGGTCAGGGATTTTCTCTGCCTCGTAATGGCTGGGTGTTGTGTGCTGTTCTTAGGTTAGTTAGGTTTAAGTAGTTCTAAGTTCTAGGGGACTGATGACCATAGCTGTTAAGTCCCATAGTGCTCAGAGCCATTTGAACCATTTGAAGAGCATCACGGAATTGCTGAGAAACCTTAACTGTCAGTCATGTGAAACCTTTTCCGAAAGGCTACTAACCTAGTTCCACAAGTAGTCTCAAGTGAGGAACCTACTAGGAATACATTAGAACAGGTAGAGGTTGTGAGGATCAGACTAATTATGTCGCGTACAGAAGGATTTAAGCAGTCATTCTTCTCCCACTACAGTCGCGAATGTAACGAAAAGAAAGTCAAATGTGTGGTCCAGTGGAAAGAACACACTACCATGCATTTCACAGCAGTTTTTCAGTGTGTGGATGTAGAAGTAGATTTAAAAATACATCATTTCTACATACAGAGAACTGCAAATATTTTATGTAGTAATTTAGATTTTGGACAGTCGTTCTGGAGAAGTAAGACTGAAATTCGCTTGTTTAAACGAATATTCACGACTGATTCATGCCATGCCTTCTGTCCGGTGTGAGATACTACGCTACCTGCTGTCGTTTCTCAGTCGTAGAGCTGTAATAAATTCGACTGATACCAAAGTGCTTTTCCAGCACAGTTGGAGAGCGTCAGAAATGCTGTTCGAGTTGAGGGAAATATCAAGGCTGAGGTGTGAATGGGAATTTCGATTGAGGTGGGAGGCGTGCTAGGTTAGTCCCTGCAGATCTGCAAAGGCACTGTGCTAGTGTGTAGTGGTTAGTACATCTGCATGGTGAGTGGGAGATCCTAGTTGGGATCCCAGCATTGGGAAACGTTTTCATTCCTCGCTTTGGTCTGGTTATAAACATCACATTTAACTGCCTGGCGGAGGGTTCATCGAACCACCTCCAAGCTATTTCTCTACCGTTGCACTGTCGAAAAGCGCGCGGGAGAAACGAACGCCTCAATCTTTTCGTCCGAGCTCTGATTTATGTAGGAAGGCGCCAAACAAAACATTTTGGCATTCGTTGGAGAACTCGTCGCAACGAAGAACATTTATTACTGATTTCCCCTCCAACTCGAGTATGATACCCGTGGAAGTCTCTCCCCTATTTTGCGATAGTACAAAACGATCTGTCGTTTGAACTTTTTGGATGTTCTCCGTCAATCCTCTCTGGTAAGGATCCGATAAAACTCAGTAGTACTCAAGAAAGGGAGAGACAAGTGTAGTGTAAGGAGTCTCTTTAGTAGACCTATGCGAGACATACAATTTATTTGAATCTGCAATCCCTAAGTATTTACGTGAACTGAAAGGCTTTAGATTTGTGTTATTTATTGTGTAATGGAAATTAATCTCATTTTCTTTAGTACTCTTCGCTCTTCTTCGTTTCTTTCTTTCCAAATTTTTCCTTAAGAGTTGTAACTAACCTTTCGCTTGTTTTAGTTTATCCGTGCTGCCTCCAACAGTTCAAAGTGTGTACTCCACTCAACATTGTCAAAAGCTTCTTCTAAATTTACAAATGGTGTAAGCATGTCTGCCTTTTTTTAGGACTACAAAGGTCAGTATTGCCTCACGTTTTACTAAATTCATACGGTACCCAAAGTGATCCTCCTTGAGATCGTGTTCTGCCTGTCTTTCGGCTTTCTTGTAAATAATCGGTGTATATTTTGCAAAAATTGCTTAGTAAACTGATAGTGGCCCGCGCAGTTAGCCAAGCAGTCTAACGCACGGCTTTCCGAAGTGGGAAGGAGCGCCTGGTCCCCGGCACGAATCCGCCCGGCGGACTTGTGTCGAGGTCCGGTGAACCGGCCAGTCTGTGGATGGTTCTTAGACGGTTTTCCTTCTGCCTCGGCGAATGCGGGCTGGTTCCCCTTATTCCGCCTGAGCTGATCTATGTCGGCGATTGCCGCGCAAAAAAGTTCTCCACGTACGCGTACACCATCATTACCATGCAAACATAGGGATTACACTTGTCTGGTGTGAGACGTTCCCTGGGGGGTCCACCGGGGGCCGAACCACACAATAACCCCGGGGTTCGGTGTGGGGCGGCCGAGGGGTGACGTGGACTGCGGTAGACATACAACATACAAACTGCTAGTGCGATAATATTTACACCTGTAGTAGCTGCTTATTTTATATTGGAATTACTATATTCTAGTTACCTATACCACGACGTTCTTCACAGTTCAAATTCCGCCTCTCTAGAAGATGGCGACTAAGGTTAGAGGCGTTTTCTTCCTGAGGCAAGCGGACACGTGGATCATCGAAGGAGCCCCAGAGAGTCCATGGGCGTCAAGAAGCGGGGCGACGGTGAGGGAGCCTTTCGGGAAGCAGCGCAATTTGGAGCTAGGGCTTTGGTGGGAGATTGGCGCTTCGAAGCTGATACGAAGCAGCGCAGAATGCACGGAGCACGGTCCAGCGATTTTTGCCCTGATGCCTGGGAAGCCTGAATCCGGAGTCCATGAAGGCGACAGCGCCTAGTGTTATGAACTCTGTACACAGAACTGTCCATGGAACCTTTCATACCTTACAGTTTGCATCAAAATTTCGTTAATACTGGGTGTACGTTCCTCAGCCACCTCACCGCCATTTCGTTTATAACTGTGCAAACCGTATTCTTGAGACCACGCGAATGTTCCTGACTGCTTACTCACAAGCTACAGCATAACCTAGAGCTTTCCAAACTGGCTGTCCTAGCACCGTGGGGTGTCATGCAGATGTGTCAACGAGGCTTGAGGCTAGTAACTTCAGAATGCAAACCATACGAAAAACTTATGATAAAATAACACAAATCTTCTTCATCTTTGTTCATTGCAGCCATATATCACATATTAAACGAGTGATCGGTATTGTGAGTTCGTGCATGTAACTTCCAATTGCGGCATTAGAAGTCTCTCTCCTGTTCCTGCACTTTAGCGCTCATATTGGTTTATGTGTTAAGCTCCACGAGCGGCGATCTTGGGAGGCTGTACAGTTTTCCTTCAGTCTGTTTCTTTGATTCGTTCGTGACTTGTATCATCACTTGTATCAATTCCTTCAAAGTCATTCAGTTTACAGATCATAAAGCTCAAGAAAATAGTTATTTTGTAGCTGAAATTATTGCAAAAAATATGTTACCTCATGTAGTTGCAGCCATCACTCCAGCTTGCTGTGCTACAGCGAAAGCAATGTTTGGCCATTAGTATGAACATGATGTGAAAAAATTTCCCTCGGCTGATAACAGAGTTGAAATATTTATTCATGATGCTAAAAAAATTAAACATTCTATTGAAACCCTAGTTTTTTTAAACGAATGTAATGTTTACAATTAATTGGAGCAATCTACCGATGACCTACCTCAGCTCGTTTCTTTTGTTTCACTGATGAAGGAAACGTAGTAGAGCAGTTTCGCTGTGACCGGGAAGTTCCCCCAACTACCAAAAGAAAAGACAATGTGTATGTCGTGGAAGAACGGTGTCGGCATAAGCATATTTTGTATGACGCTCCTTCAGTGACGCCGTTCCATAAGAGGATTCATCAGACTGGCGAAACAACAAAACGAATGCTGAATTGTTATGCGCTGATTTCTACATAAATAAGAGCTCATAGCAAAAACAGTTGGAACGAATTTGAAACGAGTTTTCGACAAAACTGTTAAAATGGTAAATTTCATTAAGAGGAGGCCTCTCTAGTCCAAACTTTTGGCTCAAATATGTAACGATCCAGGAATACAGCGTTGTATGTTCCTCCTCCATTCAAGAGTCCATGGGCTATCAAGAGGGAGAATACTTAGTCGTTTGTATAAATTTAAGGACGAAATGGTGTACATACTTGAGGAAGAAAAACAACCGAGTTTCTAGATGTATTAAAAGATGACCTCTGGAGTACAAACCTAGCTTTCCTTTCTGGTTTCTTTCAGATACTCAGCTAGATAAATGCTAGTCTACAAGGTAAGGATGCATATCTCATTACAGCGACAGACAACATTGCAACCATAAGAGATAAAGTATAGTTGACAGAAACAAGACAAAGCAATTTTGAAATGTTTCAACTGAGTTTAAATGATTCATAACCATTTAGTCCAATTGAATGAGAGTTCGGATAGATACGAGCCCAACACCAGATATATAAACCAGTATGACTAGATGAGAGATCCTTTCGCGCTTTCCAGTACTTGTGAAACACGGCTTCTTGAAGAAGGGTAAGTGGCAGACCTGAAGAACAAGCACACTTTAAAACTTAAGTTCCAAGAATCTGAAGTATACGACTTCTCGATTTCTGTGCAGCAAGATAGCCCTTACCTACGTAAAAGAGCACTACTCGTTTTGCTGCAGTTTTCCACAACATTTTCGTATGAAAGTGCATTTTCTATTCTGAATAACATAAAAAGAGTTAAACGTGGAAGTTTGAGATACATGGGGAAATGCGTATAAATCTGTTCTACAACCGAGTTAACTGAAGACAGGTTTGTAAAGCTCGACAAGTCCACAAGACTTACTGAATTCATGATATAGAAAACTTTTGTATCCCTGTAAAGGTGTTTAATGTATAAACATATTACTTCGACATGAAACATAAATATTAAAGTTCCTTAAAAAATATCATTTGTTACAAAAAAATCTCTTTTATCAAAATTAATAAAATAGGGTTTAGTGAACTTGTATATATTAGAAGACTGTCGCCATGAGGAAAAGTTTGGAATAGTCTGGCACAGGCACTACCGCCAGCACAGAGTTCTGTTGTTTACATTGATCAAATTCACTGAACCTTGTATATTGGGAAAGTTCGGTACATCATTTTTGGAACTGATAAAACACTTTACTAAATTGAAATATTCTTAGGATTAAGAACTACACTACCTTTTCCGATTTCGCGCTTATCTTTTTTAGTTTCTTCTTTCGAATTTACTGTTCAGTTTTATTCCATTATGTCAGTTGACACGCGTCCATTGTGTAACCTGTAGACAATACTTGAAAAAATTATTGCGTACGGCAAGTTTGGTATGTGTTACAACACTCCCCTTGCGTTTGCAAGAGCAGCATCGGTCTCTTTTGTTCTTGAGCAAATGTTCACGGCGAGTTTGTGGTTGGAGACATGCAGGCCCGTCACATCTCGCGGTTGTTGACCTGAAATCCACAAATCTGCTTCTTTCAGATGATGTCTCTTTCGCTGCAGTGGAAGCGCTGGTGGAGGATTCGCTGGATCTGGATGTGGAGGTATAGCTGCGACGGTGAATTTAACGGGCATTCTCTGCTACTGGTTTAGAGAGCAAAGAGGGTACACTATTTAAAAAGGGATGCCATATAATTCCGTTTACCCAGTGGTGTCGTCACATACATTGCTACGACCGTCACATGTTAACTTTTGGTGGCCTCCTCCCCGTGATTGCGTCTCCAGGGTAGGGATATGCTGCTCTGTTTGTCGGCCAATCAACGCAGCGGAAATTTTATCCGACTATATATATTGCGGTCTAGCTCCGCCAATGGTGATCTCTTACGTGGCCGACACCAAGCCAAAGGCCTCACGCTGTAAACTCTATGTCATGCGATGTTATCTTTGTTTCTCTCACACGTAATAAGCTGGCAACAGATTACACAGAATTATAAAATAGTAAATACCGATCATTTGACATAAACGTTACACATTAGTTAACATAATTGCTTTCGAAACAGGAAATTCTCGATGAAGATCAAAATTTTGGAAGTCTATGGAGAAGGTAGCAATTCTTTTTTCTGGGTCTTTCTTTCAGTCATACATGCAGTGATCATATCCTAAGGTATTTCTAATAGTTGCTTCTGTTATGCTTAATTCGATTATTGGTATTGTAAAGATTTACTCCCTGCGTCAACTGCAGGCAATAATGACTCTACTAATTCATTTAACTGTGTGGCATTTTACCATTCGTAAGTACTGAAATTTTTATGATCTTTACTGTAATATTTCATTCAGATTTTCCGAATTTTGCCATCCTTTGTCACATCACCACACGGTTGACCAGATGCTGTCGTTGGCGATCTATTGAGGAATCTTCTTTTGCAATGTTATCCCCAGTTGTAGTGGGGTTGCTGCTAGGCGGGCATCCGTCGTCCGCAGATTACGTCAACACGAAACATGAAATTTTATAGAGATTAATGATAAACAATGGTAAACTAAACCCACAAATGATACAAACGATTTACCGGGGCTGAAAAGATGTTTCCTTGCCTGCATTTCGTGGCTTGCAATGTTATTCTCTTTATACTTGTAATTGCCGCACACTACACAGACGATTTGTTACCCTTTTACATATGTATTTGTGTGGAATGCAGGTGTTCTGTCTCCACCTGGTAGAGTTGACCTTCTGCACTGTCAAGATTGCCTGCTGGTATGCAGTGTGCAACCTTTTACATTAACGTTTTCGAATACATCAGTATTTGCTGTTTAGCTTTCAGTACTTGTTAAGTATATTTGTCACGTTTCTTTTTGCAAATATACTACACCTCATATAAATTTCGATGTTTTCCTTATGTACTTGCCTTTACTTTTCATATCTTTATCTACTCATTGTTGTGACGCTGATACATGATTTCTTCGTCCATCATCTTTGTGTACCTGCCTTGTATGTTTACCGGTAAGTTCCGATATGTACCGCTCAGCCTGCACTTCACCCAGTTTTTGTGGGAAAAGGTTCCTCTACGAATTTGTTACCGAGGGGAGGAACCTTACGTGGCTACGCACCCAAGAATTTTTTTAAAGTAATGTGGCCCAATATTGGTTACATACATTTTAATCACTCACTAATTTATCCTTTATGTACTTTCTTATTTCACTTTTCTCTACATATTCATTTGAGCTTGTCTGCTTTAGCTGGTTTCCCATCAAATATTATCTTTGTTAATTATGCACTTAACGAGTTTCTTTTCGTAAGATCGTTTCCTTACCTGCTGGGTCATGCTATATTATTATGCCCATCATGTGTTATTTGCGTGTTGAAGCAGCTTGTTGTGTATGTCCAGCTTAATAATAATTTATTTGTCGTTATTTGTCTAAAATGTTTCGTGTTCTGTCATGCAATTACATAGGATGTTTTCATTACCCATCCAACTATGTGATATTTTCATTACCCTTTACACTCATCATGTGTTGTTCCTGTTTCAAATGTATCCTTATTTATGTTTTCCACACATTTATGTTTTAGCATTTTGTTTTACCTACCTGAAGAAGATATTATAGGGCTGTACGGTGTCTTTACTGTGTTTCTTTCTGTATCTATGCGATTATCAAGATTCACCCTCCATTCAATAGTTAAATAGTATAGCTGGTAGACTTACAGGGAATAGAAGAGTAACAGTACTGTGTAAATCTAAATAAGGAAACAGCGCTATTGCAGCTCGAGTCCCTCTAACCGCTAACTCCATACAAAATGTCTCTTAGTACTCCGAGGTTTCTTACTGTCGACTGCTGATCGCATGGCTTTCACACTGTTAACGTTGTATCCCTATTCATCATTACCTGAATTAGTGTTTACTACTTGTGCTTTCATGAGGTGAATGTTATATTCAACCCATCCCACTAATACGACTATGTTTTGATCATATTCATCAACCGTAAAAAACGGTTCAAATGGCTCTGAGCACTGTGGGACTTAACTTCTGAGGTCATTAGTCCCCTAGAACTTAGAACTACTTAAACCTAACTAATCTAAGGACATCACACACATTCATGCCCGAGGCAGGATTCGAACCTGCGACCGTAGCGGTCGTGCGGTTCCAGACTGTAGCGCCTAGAACCGCTCGGCCACACCGACCGGCCATCAACCGTAGTATCATGTTTTTTCTTCTCTAAATATACTTGGAAAGACTTTTTATAATTTTTACACCCACTTCTATTAAAACAGCGACCTTCATAGAGGTCACTTCTCAAGCAATTCTGAGCACTTCTCGACCAATATTTATTCCTAAAAGCTTTTATAAATTTGTCACAGGTTTCCAATTCCACGCTACGTTTTTCTTGTCATACCCTGTTCTGCAAAGATCCCTTGAAATTGTTGTTTGTATTCTACTGGGTGGATACAAATCCTTGTAGAGAAATTGTGAATCCTATACACCTGTAAGTTCAGATCATAGCACATGACATAATTCTTAATGTTATCGTTTGATCTTTCCTGCTCATACCACGACTCGGGTCTCTGCTTGATTTCAGATTCCGTCTGATTAGTGTAGTGTGATAGCGCCACTAATTCTGCCTCCAGCCTTTCTTCGATTTTTATACGAACTTTCTCAAGTTCTCAGTGACTGCACTATTGTGACAACAGCTCTTAAATATATTTACTTCAGAACATAGATCAACATTAACCTTCTTAATGTCTACTTTTTGGTATTTCTGAACTTCCTTTGAACTGCTTCACAGCTATCCTTATTGTCTTGTAGATCAACTTACTATTTGTGCAAAGTGATGTTCTAAACATTTTTATTCTAGGTCGCAGAGCTTCGATTGTTTGCTTTTTTTTTTACTTCTTGTTTTCATATTGTTTGTAATACTGCCTTTTGCGTCTCTTCAAATCCTTAAATAATGTCGAGGTTTCCAGTCAGATGTAGTCTTTTATTTAGTTAATTCTAGTATTGCTTTCCTCTAATTTTGATTTGTCACTTTTAATCTCTTCAACTGAATTATTGGTTACTTTAAGGGTTTTTTCAGAAATTACCTGAGGTACGCTATCAGATCATCAGCAGTAGCTACGTTTAAATGCACTGTGCTTTCATTTGATAAATCGTGCTCATCGTCATAGAGGGAAGTATCTGGTGATGCTATGCGATGACTCTGAATGGGTTAAACTAGTCCATATCACTCATCTGAGTGTATTAGAGCAACACGTACCTGACGTGTGACACCTGGTACTTCGCATACTGTTCGTACTTTTGAAGTATTTTGTTTTGATGAAGTATCGTCAGTTATTTCTATCATAATTGGATTTGAAAATTGGGAAACACTTTCTATTATAGGACTATCGTCATGATTTTCTGATGTACTTATTTCTTACTATTTTTCCAGTAGCTCAAACAAAATTCTGTCTCCTGTATTTCTCGGGACTTCCTTATCTGCAGGACCACAACTTTTTCTCTCCCACTGATTTTACTCCCAATTTCAACTTTAAATCTTATCTTTTCTTGAAAATTTACGATTAAATTTCATTTCTACCTGCGGTCTGCGATCGTTTCTCGACTATTTCAGTGCATGATGTTCGTATCTGCGCTGCTGTCGTTTTGCTGCGCTACTCGGCTATGCTTTTTATGCGAGAGCTCACGATCACACTGTTTTCTCTTGTGGAGTAGTGCCTTTTGTCTGCTGGGCTGTGGGCTGCGGTGCGTAGCCCGCTGAGAAGACCAGCCACTGGTGCGTGCCACTCGCTATGCGCTCGCTAGTATTCGTGTAGTGTTCCACTGGTTGCCGCTTCTGCCCCTGTGCACCGCCGCCGGCCGTTGCCCGCCGCTGGTCGTTCTGCGAAGTGGAACGCCGTCCAGTATTTTCCTCTCTTCTGGTCTTGATGTCAGTTTTTTAATCCCACACTACAGTACTTTGCATATACGTCCTCTCAGAATCATACGACCATGTACAGTGTCACTATTTAACACGGAACAGTCACGTTTGTAAGAGAGGTATCAGTCACTGTTTGTGCTAGAGCAAATGTTGACGTTGAGTTCGTCGATGGAGATATGCAGGTCCGTTCCATCTCATGGCCATTGATCTGAAATCCACTAACCTGCTTCTTCAACATGATGTCCTTTTCGCTGTAATGGATGCGCTCTGGTCGAGAACTCGCCGGATCTGGATGCAGAGTTATTTATGAAGATAATAGTCAGTAAAAAAATTTTTGTTTTGTAAATACTTTACTCGTCAGAAAAGAGTGTCCGCGGTTTAAAAAGGGGTGTCATTTACCTACATTTATCCAGTGGTATCGTCGCATACACTGTACTTTAAACTCTATTACACAATTATATTCAGTCTACAGCTGTAGGCAGTTTAACCAGAATGCATTTCTTGATGCACATGCCCGATCTCACACTGACGGACTACGAGTATGCGGTATGAGAAATATACTATATCGTAATCAGTGGAAACCATTTTCTATATATCGATTAAGGAGGCCAATGATGATGATTCTATCTTTAATGGGAACTTACATAATTAATTTAACGTATGGGAGCAACGACCGACACATGCTTGCTCCTGGTGGCCACCTCCCCGTAATTGCGTTTCCAGTTCTCTGCCAAGCAGAATATGGTTCTGCTGTCTTGAATCTCGACCAGTCAACTTCACAGAAGTTTTATCTTACTATACACCAGGGGCGTTCCCTGTGTAATGTCACATTTTTTTTCTTAATGCAGGTTGGGTTTTTTCAGGATTTCAATACGCGGGATTGTTCCTCACCCTCCTGTCTACAAAATACTTTATTTTATTTAACATAATCTCCGTGCAAAGCGACAGACGTACGCCACATTACTGGAGGAGCCTGTACGGCCGCACTGATCTACTGGTCGACGTCGCACCCTACGTCTTGCTGCATCAGTAACCTCCCTACCACCCACGCAGTGCTTGCCGCGGAGTCCATCCTTCATTAGGCCAAGCAGATGGAAGTCGGAAGGTGCGAGATCCGTACTGTACAGTGGACGAGGAAGAACATTCCAGTGAAGTTTTGTGAGCTCATACAAGGTGCACAGAACTGTGTGAGGCCTCGTCGTTGTCATGGAAAAGGAGAAGGTCCTTTGTGTTTTCGTGGCGACGAACACGTTGCTGGAGTCACAGCTGTGTGCGGCCGGAATCACGCAGAAGAGCAGACAGGTTTGTGATATCTTGTTACGATGATAACAGACGCCTCGCCCAACGACTCACCGTGCTTTTGTTCACTGCTTGGGCTAAGTAGATATTTTTCAAGCTTCTATGAATATCTGTGACGCTTTGATTTACCTCCAGAAGAAACTCAATGACAGCTCTCTGTGTAGACTGCACCACTGTTATTGGCACTATTTTGAAAGTTACGTATTGTGCCGCCACGTATTCGAACTTCTGAAACTGTAGGGCTGAAGCGGGAATGTTCCATGATGCCCCAGACCAAACACTGTATTTCTTTCAACCGAAATTGGACGAGAAAAATATTTGTTGCCACACTTATTGAACGCCCCTCGTACCTTGCGGCCTAGCTCCTCCAACGCCGTTCTCTTAAACAGCTGATGCCAAGCCATGTCAGCAAGACGCCACGCTGTCATTTCCACGTCATCTGAAGCTGTTTTCTCTCTCCCTCTCTAACAACAGGCTGACATCGTATTGCACAGGACTACGAAACAGTAGGCACCCACTATTCGACAGAAACGTTACAGTGTTCCTACAGACGAATGTTGAAAACTGGCTGAACTGATAAGGTAAAGAATGAGGAGGTTCTGAGCAAAATTGGAGAGGAAAGGAATATGTAGAAAACAGTAGGATGATAGGACATCTTTTAAGGCGGCAGGGAATGACTTATATGGTACTAGAGGGAACTGTAGTGGCCAAAAACGGTAGAGGAAGAAAGAGATTGGAATACCTCCAGCAAATAATTAAGGATGTATGTTGCAAGTGCTACCTTTGGATGAAGAGGTTAGCACAGGAGAGGAATTCGTGGCGGACGGCACCAAACCAGTCAGAAGACTGATTACTCAAAAAAAAAAAAAAAAAAAAAAAGCGTGCAATAATTATACTTTTCAAATTCCGGAAGCAGATGTAGTTTCTGTAATTGTGTAGCGGCATATACGGAGTTCAACGTTAAGATACGAAACGCCGATTTAACCGCCAGGCGGATGCTTTCTTCCTGCAACGACCATATGACGTTTGTGTGCTATACTACAAGACAGTCTCCATATACTCACTCTATGAATAGCCTCCATATCGTTGGGGTGGTGGGATATTAGCCTCTTCAGCTGCTTCACGAAGCGTCTTTCGTCGGTGACACCTGAAATGTTTTACAGTTTCTCCCTTTCTGTAACCATTTTCCCTGAACACGCGCTTCTAATGCTGAAATTCGTACTCTACCTGGCCATCGCGGAAATAGCCTTTGCCCTGTGTAGTACCCTGAAACCCGCCTCCACGATACGTGAAAAATTACGTCCCATTAAAGACTACATGGTTCTTCGAGTTTCTGCAGTGTATAGGCTCAACTGTGACTGTGGTAGCATTTACATATGACAAACTATTCTCACTGTTACTAAGCGCGGTGTAGATTAGACATGACATATTAAACAAACGAAACTTGAGAAGACGGCAGTGAGTGAACAATGACTACGATACGGGCACGAAACACAATTTGAAAATATGAGAGTTTTGGAAATGCGACAAGAAGTTTCAGCTAAAACACCATCGTACTGAGTTTCTGCTATAAAAGAAGCATCCGCAATTAAAATAAACAGCTACAATTTTGACAGGGACCGATAGTGATCTTTAGTCAGGCTGCTAGCTTAGGACATCGGGCGAAAGCAAAGACTGAAGCTTGAAGCTTGTAGGAATGCCTTAGGAGTGGCTTTCAGACGTGGTTGCGACCCCTTCTGCGCACGAGCTACTTCGACCGTCTCTGGTAGGCTACAGACGCTGCCATTGTATAAGCAGAGCATCATTCCAGCTCCGGCAGTCAGTGATTTAAACCCTTGATGACGATGATAGAGACAGCTATCGTCAATTAGAGTGCTTTTCCCGAAGTGACGCTGCTTTTAAGTCGAGAAGATTTAATTGAAGCATGCCATCGAAAACTACTCTGGAGACATATTGCGATTGATAATGGTAAAAAGACTGAAGAAAAACTTAGACATGTTCGTAGGATTTGTCGACCTAGATAAAGCCTTCGGCAATATAAAATGGTGCAGGATGTTCGAAATTCTGTGAAAAATAGGGCAAGCTATAGGGAAAGACAGGTAATGTATAATATGCACAAGAATAAAGAGGGAACAATGTGTTGGAAGACCAAGATCGAATTACTCGGATTAAAAAGGCTTTTAGCTGCTGATAGCTCTTCGTGAAGGTGACAAACAACAACGTGTTGAGTTTCGTTCTTCGCTAGATGGAGGAAAACAGTTTTCTTCCGCGCTTAGTGTTTAGTGCCGAGGCAACATTCCATTTAAATGGAAAGGTGAAAAGTCATAATGTGAGAATATGGGGTATGGAACAACCACAGATGAGGAACTCTCCAAAATTTAATGTGCTTTGTGCAGTTTCACAGGAAAGGGTGTATGGTCCATTTTCCTTTGCTGAGAACACTCTTACGGGAATCACATATCTCGACAGGCTTGAGAACTTTCCATTCCCACAGCTGGAGACTGATTCGAATGACTCCATTTACCAACAGGATTGGGCACCGCCACACTGGCATCTGTAAGTGCGTGAATTTTTAAATCAAAGGATTACTGAACGATGGATCGTTCGCACTGGACCAAATGATTGAGCCGTATATTACTGGCTTCCAAGATCACCGGACCTGACTGTATGTGATTATTGCTTGTGGGTTTTATAAAAGACTCTGTTGACGTGCCTCCGTTACCAATAACAATTAATGAATGAACTGAGACATAGGATAACAGCAGCTGTGGAAGCTGCAACTCAAGACATGCTCACTGCAGTCAGGGAACAATCTGAATACCGGACTGACATATTCCGTGCATCTCAAGGAGGGCATATTGAACAGTTACGAATATGAAAAAAACTTTTTGAGTTTCCCCTTCATCAAAAATAAAATTCATAACATATGTTTATTAGTTTCGGAAATACAGACGTGTAAAATCGATGATTCTTTTTGAAGCACCCTGTACTTTGAATGAATTTTGTGCTTAGTGGTTTAAAAGCGTTGGTGAGTCAAAATTATTGATATTAATTTTGGCAGTTTCCCACTCATCAAAAATAAAATTCGTAATACATGTTTATTAGTTTCGGAAATGTAGTCGTACCAAATCGGATGATTGTTTTTGATACACCCTGTATTTTGAATGAATTTTGTGCTTAATGGTTTAAAAGCGTTTGCGAGACAAGATTATTGATATTAATGTGGGCGCCTTTTATAGAATACCTTCAGCCTGAACCAGGGTTCCACACAAAGGAAACTCAGGTCCCTGCTACGCCGGTCGTCTTCTCCGGGTCACAGCAGGATCGAACAGCCATCAGGAGGCCAGTAGCCTGTTGCTGGCAGTTACTGACAGCGACGGCCTGCTGAAATATGACCTGGCTGTCCCCTCCCACCCCCCACCCCCCACACTAGCCTCCTCGAGTGATTTATTACCTTGCCGAGTGCAGTCCCTCGCGTCTGTGATGCATGGATACATGATTACCTTCTTCCAGGCGCCTGGCGATCTCGTAGCGGCTCTCGCTGTAACGCACACTCACCAACAGTCGGTGTTTATAATTTTTTAAAACTACCTGCCACAGTTCGAAAACACAGCTCCAACGTTGTAACGTCATTAATTCAACACTTGCTAGTAATTTAGAGGAATGGAGTCGTGAACAATTTGTTTTCAAATTAAAATAGACTGAATGGGCAAATTTCTCGATATGGCAAAGGGACAAGAGTCGATTGTTGGTGCTGAAGCCTATGCCTAGCCTTTAACAAGACAAAGTTCACTTCTGAAGCGATTATAAACTTCCGTGCAAAACTTAAGGGTGAAAGTAACATTCCCGTGATTTGTCGCATCAAGTAACGTAGCTCGACCGGACTTGGACCATACATAGAAAGAACTCTACAATATACTACGGAAGTTAAATGACAGAAACACGGTATGTGACAAACAGATGTGATACACTTATTCGAAGACAGCTATTTCTAATAGTCCCGTGGACAATTCAAGGAGGCGGACATGGTTCCTAATAGGGTTTGTGAATTCCACGGTCGGCAATGCAGGCTCTGCAACGTGCTCCAATACTGGACGAAAAGTAATGTTGTGGCAGGGCCTTTCCTTCCCTCCACAAGCAAGTTTGACAATAGCTGGATGGTCATTGGTGCATGTGGACGTCTTTCAGTAGATCTGCCCAACGGATCTAACTCGTAATCGATGGCATTTATGTCTGAGAACTGTTACGCTAGTCTGTTCGCCAAATATCCTCTCGTTCCAAGAGCATCTGCACTTTCGCATTTCGATGCTGTCGCGCATTGTCATCCACATAACTGATATCAAGGCCGGATGCAACTCCTGAAAATGCGCACATGAGGAAGAAATACAGTGTTACAATAATGTTGACCAGTCAGCATGTCATGTTCAAAGATTTGGTCAGTACATCTATGTGAGAAAACTGGAACAGAAGAGAGTAGAGGGATTTGGGATGTGGTACTACATAAGAATGTTGAAAATTAGATGGACGGATAAGGCATGCACCGAGGAGATTATGCTCAGAATCGGAGAGAAGAAGAATCCATGGAAAAAGGATTGTTAAGACATTACGGAATAACTTCCAAGGTACTACAGGGTAAAATTGTAGAGGAAGACAGATATAACATGAAAAGGGTGATATAGGAGAGAAATTCGTGAGGGGCCGCGTCAAACCAGTCAGAAGACTAATGACGAAATAATATAATAAAAAATTATGATACTCCAGAAACACCTGGGCCATCAAGATGATCGCTTTAGACAGGCGGATTACGTGTTCCCACCTGTCACTATATCAGAGTACGTTCAGCATTGTGGAAGACGGTCGTTTTAGTGGTCGCGGAGCTATTGTGTATTATGGATGAAAATTCGCCCGCGCATCGAACACCGAAGATGGAGGAACTCGTGGAATGATAGGGTATTCAGAAAATTGACTGTCTTTCCCGTTCCCTAAAATCCCATCTAGCTCATGTTTGACGTATTGTGGAGCCATACTGCAGGACGTCCACATGCACCAACGAACATCCAGCCAGTGTCAAGAGCGCTGGTGCAGGAACGCTACGCCCAAAATAAGAACTCCTTACCACGTTCTGGAGAGAATGCCAGCACCTTGTACAGCATATATTGCTGTCTGTGGTGATCGCGCATCCAATTAAGAGCCATGCTCCACCTTTTTAACGTCCAGGGGATCAGCATGAATCGCGGCGATTTCGGTGTATTTTCTGTCTTTGAATGAAAGAATCTTTCTTCTTCGTCTCACTTCATATTTGTTTCCGTTCCCTTCTATACTGAAGCAGTTCTTTCGTTCTACCGTCCAGATTTCATCGACATATGTTTCTCGACAGTGACACATCATGCGAATGTTATCTTGTCCGTAAGTTCTGCACACCAGTGCACTATGATACGGCGGCTCAGACCGACTATGAGCACCATTCAAAGTCCATAAACTCGCAACGTGCTACCATGTAAATCACGTCTACGTCTACGTGATTACTCCGCTATTCACAATAAAGTACCTGGCAGAGGGTTCAATGAACCACCTTTAAGCTGTATCTCTACCGTATCACTCTCGAACAGTACGCGGGAAAAACGAGCACTTACATTTTTCTATGTGAGCCCTAATTTCTCTTATTTTATCGTGATAATCATTTCTCCCTATATAAGTGGATGCCAACAGAATGTTTTCGCAATCGGAGGAGAAAGCTGGTGATTGAAATTTCGTATGAAGAACCCGTCGCAACGAAAAACGCCTTTGTTTTAATGATTGCCACTCTAATTCACGTGTCATGTCTGTCACACTATCTGCCCTATTTCGCGAGCTACCCTTCTTTCTACTTTTTCGATGTCATCCGTCAGTTTCACCTGATGCGGATCCCACACCGCACAGCAGTACTCCAGAATAGGGCGGACAAGCGTGGTTTAAGCAGTCTCTTTAGTAGACCTGTTGCACCTTCTAAGTGTTCTGCCAATGGATCGCAGTCTTATAATTTTTGCAAAATGGCAGTGATATGACTCAAAAATATATAATCGACACACATAAACCTGAAAGGCACATTCTGAAATACGAGGAGCTCTCTGAATCATTTCACCTGGTTTCAGAAGCAGAGCCCACAGTAATAACCCAGTCAACGAAGACCAAAAGAGGATTGTTATGAGAAAAAATTGCTATCGACAAATTTTTGCACAGTGGTAGGAGAGAATTTCATCAAAAATACACTAAATATCCCCTTCTGTCGGTTGTGAGTGCTGAGTGTTGCGGTGGGAGGGGGGGGGGGCTTTTAACGTCGCGTTTTTACGTTTTTCTTGAATAACTCGAAAACCGCGTCTTACACCGAAAATACTTCTGAGTACCATATTTCCTACAAGAAAGGTCCTATTCATTTTTTAAATTAATAAGTAATAGTTTCTGCGTTGCACGGGATGGAAAACCCGCAAATTATTTAAAATACGGTTTTAGAGGAGTCCGTGACCACTGGAGATACTCAACAGTATTTTAGTTATTTAGTTTCGCATTTAACATCTACGTTCATCCTTTAGTGAAGGACGTCCACAGAGCCATGTTCTGCAGTAGTGTAATCATTTTCGCTGCTAAACAGGGCCACAGACTTCCCCGAAGTCGTAACACAACACATACACGCCATATTAGTGCACATAAATTCACCTGCTGATGGTTGTCTAAACCTACGAAACGCATTCTGGAAAAAATCATTGACTGGTATCAATAAACATGTTGTCATTCGATTTTCAATATCTTTCGTTTCTCTTATGATGTCAGTGCGCTGTTTTCGCTCTTAACACCTTGCTTCTGTACATACCAGAGACTTTTTGTGCGAGAGACTGCGCTTACAACCTGAAATATGGTTCATGAGACAGTAAAATATCTTTCGATATAGTGCTTGCATTATAAACTTCATTTCTTGTAACCACAAACTCTTGAATTCCGTATAGTGTAGAAAAGAAATATGTAAATTATTAACGGCCGAAATTTGTGGTTAAATGCTAGAACGTGTGCTGTAACATTGCAGACTGGAAATTTATATTGAAGTTGGCGGTTGGCATTTTTAACACCGTTTTTGAAAGCCACTTGTGTTGTTTCTTCTAAATAGAAATTTACAATTTTGAAAGTGCGATCAGTTGTGGAGTTCTTGTACTAGAATCTGTAAAAATGACCACTGACATTCTAATTCACTCTAGCTTCATTTTGTTAATGTTACGGGGAATCGGTGCAATTAAAAATGTAGCTTTCGGAAATTAATAAACATTGTAGTGATTATTAAAAGCTGTGTATTTGGGGTTGTAATTGTGGACACTTCTTTAGACTTCATTTCTGTGAAAATAACACAGCTATATCACCTTCCATTTTTAGGTGATTAACGGTTTGTAAGGCCGATGGTAGATTATGTAATATGCAACAGTTATACTGAGATGGAGATAATTGCTATCTAGGTAATGGGAAATGGAAAATTGGATCAAGTTAATTTTAAGGTACTGAAGAATGTAACAACACATCAAGGGAAAAGTTTATACAGAAAGAAGTAGTATAAGAAGAAAAATTTGATGGGAAGGGGGTAGTGATCCGGTCAGTAAAGAAAGTAGTGAGAAAGCAAAATTTTACGTGCTGACAGAATCGGAATATAGAACTCTTGTTATTGAGTATGGGGTTTTAGCTGGCATTCAGAAAGGAAAATGCTAGTATAACTCAGGGAGAAGTGGAGGATCGACTTCAGAGTACAATAAATTCAAATATACCTGACACAGCTTGATGTTCGTCGCGTTTTGATTCACAGTTTGCGAACAACAAAGAAACTGCTTAACAAAACTTGAATAACACCGGTATTTTTTTAATTCCACATGCGCAACCTATGTAAGTTATCACTTTTATTGTTACTACCAATATTATTATTATCATCATCATATAAGTATATAGCTATGTATTGTAAAAACTGTAATGTTGCTTCATTAAGGATATCAATACCAGCCAAGCGAAATAGATTCATAAATAAGGAAAAAACAAAATTGTGGAGAATTTATTTAATTATATGCTGAGCTGTTTTTACATTGGCAAAACTCTCACGAAAGACAGACTGACATCTATAATATTTTTCCTCACGGCAGGACTTGCGATAAACTGATAGACAGTTAGGTTCAGTGAGCATAAATCACCTTATGCAACACGTTGACAGAGTAGCAGGTAGTGAAACGACGCCGACAGAGGCTCCTGCACAAGCGTCATTCACGGTAACAGCCCTCTTCACGAACTTCGCTATCAGGCGGTATTTGTAGCTCTCGTAATCGAAGGATCGAGGGTTGATGCCGCCCTGAGCACCAACTTAGTGCTCTCAGCCTGAAGTTGGTGATCAAAGGGGGCGCCTGCCCGCATCCCTTCAGACTCATGGAAGAGCACCTACCTGCCTTACCGAGTTCTGTAGTTAGGAGTTAGGACGCAATTCAGTGCAGGTGGAGCGTTCGAGCAGCGCATCCAGGCGTCTGCTTCTCTCTATCTGCGCGCACCTATAAACTCTGCAGAACACTTTGAAGTGCATGGCACACAGTGCTTCCCTTTGTACAAATAGTTTTGTGTTATAACACTTCTGCAATTGGACATAAAAGCATCAGAGCTAACACAAAGCGATTTTGCTTGATATAAAATTCACTCTTTCTGCGGTATCTACAAACAGCAATCTGAAACATCCAGATCATTTGTTCATATTCATTTCTACCAGTCTCGGGGATATGTTAATTCTTCCTTCCCTGCACCTTTTGGAGAATATGGAAACAAAGACTTGTTTTATAACAAAACACATTCACAACATTATGGCAACAAGCAATAGGATGGTCTTCATGCACAGACTCCTTTTTCTCTCCCATTTCGCTGACTCGAAAATAAAACAATGTTTCTGGTCAAACTGATGTCAATGCGGCCTGTTCATAAAATTCACCAGCGTCTGAAAGATGCTCCAGCAGCTTAGTATAATGAATATCGCCGCCTACAGTATCACTGTTTTTCATTTACAGCACTCTTTCTAGCTCTGATGCTTGGCCCTTTTGCGTTAAAAACAACAACACACTATATACACTACTGCTGATTAACATTGCAACACTAGAAAGGACAGTAAATATAGCGCGTAATCGTATGGCATGAAGAATACGTGATTAACTTTATAGATGATTTAGGAATATACAGAGCGCGAAACCTGATTACGCATTAACGCTCGCTACACCAATCTACTCATTTGCTTTATATATAAAAATTTTGAAAAAAAATATTTGTTGTTTTTAGCGAATTCTTCTATCAGATTCCTTATGCGATACAAATTTTTCAGCTAAACTTAACCCAAAAATTTAAGTCTCAGTAGTGGATGTCATTTTCCCCAATATTTCTAGGTTCAGGGCCTTATTAAGCATCAGTATCTCTTTACAAGGTATGTCGCGAGTAAAAGTGAACAACAGTGAACTAAATCTGCATTTTTAAATGTTTTTGCGGTGGTCCCGAAATCGGTAGTGCACATTATTGAAAGTGAGTTGATATTGCTGACAGTGTGCTAAAAGATATTTCCAGACGCTGGTCACTACTTACACATCTGTATGTCTTTAAAAGCTATGATGTTAATGTAAATCAAGAACAATTAACAAATTTAATTTTTTAATTTTTTTCGGGTAGGCATGAAGTACCCCACTCCACGATCCCCTTCTTATTTATTACACGTTATGGAAAATGCCTTGGAACTGTTACGATTGGATCTAAATGATCTTGAATGACATGACTTTATGCCAGATTTCGTCAATCATCGTTGTTGAGGAGTTGTGGCTTGATAATGTTTTTAATGGGTGGAGTAATTGGAGACGGCCAGAACAACACCCGAAGGTCCCGCCTGACAGCACGGGATACATGCGGTCTTACGTTATTTTGTTGAAAGATAATGTCACAGAGATATCGCAGAACTAAACTGTCTGATCAAAGCTATTCGGACATCATTACATACTGCAGAATTGACCACTAGATGCTACGAGAGGCGGACCAATCAGTATCAGAGGAGGCATGGAGCATTATTCAGTAGAGAAACAGCAGGATCAACTATAGGAGAGGCAACTTTAGGAGAGTTCAATGACTTCGAATAAGGACTCGTCATTGGATGCCATCGGATCAATAAATCCAATTCACCCCTTTCAGAGCAGCATTCGCCGACTGCTGGTGACGTGACTGTGAAGTGAAATTCCAAAAGAATAAACATAGCTATAGCAAGACCAGGCAGGCTTCATGCATTGCTGGACAGGAACCGTCGAGCATTGCGGGCGGTGGTTGGAAAAAATCGCATGAAAGCCATGGAAAGAATCACTCGTGAGTTCCAGAGTTGTATCAGCAGTCTAGCTAACACAGTAACTGTGTACAAGGAGTTGAAAGGAATAGTACACAGTGGTCTAGCAGCTCCTCATAACGCACACATTTGTGCAGTCACAGCTAAGCAACGATTTAAGGTGGTGTAAAAAGTGATGAACCTGGCCAGTATATGACTGTAAACGAGTGATTTATGGAGATGAATCACACTATAGCCTCTGGCATCCCGATGGAAGGTTCTGTGTTTGGCGAATGCGCGGAGGTGAATTTTCAACAGTGAAGTACGGGGCAGGTGGTGTTGACATATGGGGATGTTTTTCGTTTTTAGGGTGTGGTCACATTACTGCACTTAAGAAAACTCTAAATGCAGAGGGATATGAATTAATTGTGAAGCTCTGTGTACTGAGTACAGTAGAACAGTAGAGGAAGAGGTCACAGACGAGGACTGTATCAGTATAACAATGAACCCTGCAGTAAAGAATTATTTGTTGTGAGGCAGTGGTTTGTGGACCTGAATAACGCGGAAAATCCTTGGGACGAGTTATAAAGTCGACTTAGCCCCAAACCTCTGCGTCCGACATCACTTTCTTCTCTGGTCTCGGTTCTTGAGAAAGAATGGGCTGCCATCCGTTCTCAGACAATCAGAAACCTCACAGAAAGTGTCCGCAACAGACGTGAAGCCATCATAAAGGCTAAGGGTGGAAAAAACACTTATTAATGTCAATTAATAGGCGTCTGCATATTTTAATCAGATACTGGATAATTTTTTTTTACTGCCACCCGAAAGCTCTTACAACGATGACCACAGTGTATCACACCTGTTACGATGACTTTGATAATTTCGCAAAAGTATCTGAGTAACGTGTTAAAAGTGAAAGAGAATGCAGTCGGATTCGAGATTTGCTGTGCAAATACCGCTGTTGACTCACATGCCAGTCTCCGCCGTTGCATCAAGCCTTTCTGCTGTTTGCTTACACGAGAGTTGTTCACGTAAACATGAACACGTTCACATATTTCAGAAAAATTTCTTTAACTCCCTTTGGTACGTTAAACGGTAATGTTTACAACAATCGTAGCTGAACCTGGTTCTGCACTGATGCGTAATTTCACTATTAGCATAAGGGCATCTTCCGTTGCTTGCAAGAGTGGCTGTATGGAATAAGTCAGTTACCCGATTTTACAGACTATAAGATGCACATCCTTTGTTCGAAAAATTGCCATCCAAATTCAGGTGCGTCTTATACTCGAAATTAATACAAAAAATGTCCAGAGTTTGATTTAAAGTTCTCGCCAGTCTTAATGATGGCCATATATTCGATGCCTCGGGAAACCTATATCTGTCAGAAAACATTCGATTGAACTTACAGCAGCTGTGCACCGATACAATGAACACGAGTTGCGGGTATTCAAAAGCTTGTTACCACTGTCTCCCTCTCGCCCCGCCACTACAAATTCAGAACACTGCCTACCCACAGTACAATATTTTTATTAGTCTCTAGTTTCGTAATGGAAAAAAAATTAAATTTATTCATCTTATGCGAGCTATAAAATGAAAATAATAGCATATGCAAAAGAACATGGGAACAGAGGAGCTAAGAGGCATTTCGGCCCTACAGAAAAAAAAAACATTCGCGATTGGCGGGCTAATAAAGAAGAACTGGAAAAAAAGAGAAGACTAAATGTGCAAATGGAGGACTCAATGCAAAATGACAAAAACTAGACGATGACGTAATGAAATGGATTCAAGGACACCTTCAAAATGGCACTGGAATTAACACAAAAATGATTCAAATACCATACAGGCTCGTAAGGTAGCTCAACAGTGGAACTTAACAGAGTTGTGCTTGGTTGGTACTACAGATTTATCAATCGTCATGAAATTGGCATGGGAATCAAAACCAACGTGTCTCAAAACTTGCCACAAGCGTATGAAGAGAAAATACTATCTTTTCATCGCTTTATTATTCAACATTGAAAGAAAACTAGTACGAATTAAGCTAAATAGAGAATATGGACGAAATTTCTCTGACATTTGGTGTGCTGACTAACAGAACCGTTGCCATGATAGGTGCTAAAACTGTAACTATAAAAACAAGTGGACATGAAAAAATGCACTGCACTGTTGTCTTTTCATGTTGTGCCGGCGGTACTAGACTAAATTCAATGATCGTTTCCATGTGAAATACAATACCAAAACCTCCTGAAATACCGCCAGGTGCTGTTGTTCACGTACACAAGAAATGGATGAAAGAGGCTGTCTGAAGTTAGAGATTAACAGAGTGTGGGAGATAAGGAAAGGTATATTACTGAAGAAGAGTTCTCTTCTTGTACTAGATCAGGTTGGTAAATATTTGAAAAATTCTGTGAATGAGAAACTGAGACAGGGAAATACAGAGCTTGGTGTTGTTCCGGAAAGACTTACTTCACAATTTAAACCTCTTGATGTGATGATAAATAAACCATTTAAAATGTATATGAGAGAGGAATGAAAAAATGGATGATGGATGAAACCCATCATGAATTTACGCCGAAAGGAGCCTTAAAACGACCTGTAATCAAACAATTGTGCCCCTGGATAAAACAATCGTTGAAAACCTCCTGGCAGATTAAAACTGTGTGCCGGAGCGAGAATCGAACTCAGGACCTGTGCCTTTCGCGGGCAATAGCTCTGCCAAATGTGCTACCCAGGCACGACTCACGACCCGTCCTCACAGCTTCAATTCCGCCAGGTTCCAAGTTCGAGTCTCGGTCTGGCACAAAGTTTTAACCTGCCAGGATGTTTCATATCAGCGCACACTCCGTTGCAGAGTATAAATCTCATTCTGAAAACAGTCGTTGCCTATAGTGAGAGAAGGTATTATTGTTACCCCTTTCAAGAAGTGCTGCATACGTAATGCTCTCGATGGCAATGAAGACCATCTTATACTGGGTGTTACAAAAAGGTACGGCCATCCTTTCGGGAAACATTCCTCACACACAAATAAAGAAAAGATGTTATGTGGACATGTGTCCGGAATCGCTTAATTTCCATGTTAGAGCTCCTTTTAGTTTTGTCGGTATGTACTGTACTTCCTCGATTCACCGCCAGTTGGCACAATTGAAGGAAGGTAATGTTGACTTCGGTGCTTGTGTTGACATGCGGCTCATTGTTCTACAGTACTAGCATCAAGCACATCAGTACGTAGCATCAGCAGGTTAGTGTACATCACTAACGTGGTTTTGCAGTCAGTACAATTTTTACAAATGCGGAGTTGGCAGATGCCCTTTTGATGTACGGATTAGCACGGGGCAATAGCCGTGGCGCGGTACGTTTGTATCGGGACAGATTTCCAGAACGAAGGTGTCCCGACAGGAAGACGCTCGAAGCAATTGATCGGCGTCTTAGGGAGCACGGAACATTCCAGCCTATGACTCACGACTGGAGAAGACCTAGAACGACGAGGACACCTGCACTGGACAAGGAAATTCTTCGTGCAGTTGATGATAACCCTAATGTCAGCGTCAGGGAAGTGGCTGCTGCACAAGGTAACGTTGAATACGTCACTGTATGGAGAGTGCTACGGCAGATCCAGTTGTTTCCGTACCATGTACAGCGGGTGCTGGCACTATCAGCAGCTGATAGGCCTCCACGGGTACACTTCTGCGAATGGTTCATCCAACAATGTGTCAATCCTCATTTCAGTGCTAATGTTCTCTTTACGGATCAGGCTTCATTCCAACGTGATCAAATTGTAAATTTTACCTGTGTGAGCTGACGAGAATCCGCACGCAATTGTGCAATCACGTCATCAACACAGATTTTCTGTGAACGTTTGGGCAGGCGTTGTTGGTGATGTCTTGATTGGGCGCCATGTTCTTCTACCTACGCTCAATGGAGCACGTTATCATTATTTCACACGGGATACTTTAACTGTGCTGCTAGAACATGTTCCTTTACAAGTACGACGCAACTTGTGGTTCATGCATGATGGAGCTCCTGCACATTTCAGTCCAGTGTTCGTACGCTTCTCAACAACAGATTCGGTGACCGATGGATTGGTAGAAGCGGACCAATTCCATGTCCTCCACGCTCTCCTGACCTCAACCCTCTTGACTTTCATTTATGGGGGCATTTGAAAGCTCTTGTCTACGTAACCCCGGTACCAAATGTAGAGACTCTTCGTGCTCGTATTGTGGACGGCTGTAATACAATACGCCATTCTCCAGGGCTGCATCACCGCATCAGGGATTCCATGCGACGGAGGGTGGATGCATGTATCCTCGCTAACGGAGGACATTTTGAACCTTTCCTGTAACAAAGTGTTTGAAGTCATGCTGGTACGTTCTGTTGCTGTGTGTTCCATTCCATGATTAATGTGATTTGAAGAGAAGTAATAAAATGAGCTCTAACATGGAATGTAAGCACTTCCGGACACATGTCCACATAACATATTTTCTTCCTTTTTGTGTGAGGAATGTTTACTGAAAGTTTCGCCGTACCCTTTTGTAACACCCTGTATATGAAGAGGACAACGACGACGATTAATAATAATAATAATAAGAAGAAGAAGAAGAAGAAGAAGAAGAAGATAATTCAGAAATTTTCAGGGATTTAAAAGGTCAGTTCGATTTTATAAACTAAGAATTTCTGTTTAGTCCGGCTTTCCAATACAGTAATAAAAACGATAGAAATATTATTTTTCAAAAACTGCTTAAAAAGTAGGGCGCATTTTATAGTCAGTAGAGTCTTCTAGTTCGTAAAATACAGTATTCTGTATCGCATACACTTGCAATTGGTTTGCCCACTCCAGCACTGCTATTGTGGACCGCCCTCAACTATTCACCTGTCTGATGTGTTTACACGTTAAGCGCGCCGTCAGTCCCGTGCGACTGGCAGAGGATTCGATTTTGGCGGTGTCAGTCCCCTGGGCCTATCAGTGTACTTTTCCTCTGAACAACGTCAGTCCGTACGAACTGACAACGTACTTTTCGTTTGTGCGACATCAGTCAATGAGAACGGCAGTAACAATGTTAAAAAACAAATGTTGTAATTTTATTGAAGTTTGTTAAAACATTAAGTTAAAAGACGGCCTCTAGATTTGCAAGTATCGCAAAAGGTAAGCACCTGTTTCGTCCATTTTCTAGCTGCGTTGCATTCGAAAGTTTTTTGTGTTTGTCTCCAAGCGTTCAGATCAATATCTACGCACGCATCTGCCAATTTATCCAACTGATGTTTACTTCTTCATGTATCGGTAATGACTAGTATTGCTTCATGTGGATACCGTATGAGCGCCCCTGCCAACGGTTTCCGAAATATCGTGATTGACACTTTCCGTCCCGTCGCTTCTTGGAACACATTCACAACAGCAGTACTCAAAACGAGATGGAAAACTAGCTTTCGATATCATTTTACTCTCTTTCTTAGTGGACTGCTACATGCAATCATCTGACCAGAAAGGGGTAAAAATCAGTTTTACCATTATTATAGTGAATAATAATCTTTGGTTTTCGATACCCACCCGGTTGTCACGTCTTCTGTTTCACTGGAACGCACACGTCAGGTGGTTTTCGGCACGCGGAGCTAAGGCCTCACCAGAACAGTATAATCGACTCAGTGGTCAACGTGTTAACCGACGTGCATAAGACAGTAGGAATTAAAATCCATGGAGAAGAAATAAAAATTTTGAAGTTCGCCGATGACAATGTAATTCTGTCAGATACAGCAAAGGACGTCAACGAGCAGTGGAACGGAATGGACATTGTCTTAAAAGGAGGGTATAAGATGAACATCAACAAAAGCAAAACGAGGATAATGGAATGTAGTCGAATTAAATCGGGTGATGCTGAGGGAATTAGATGAGGAAATGAGACACTTAAAGTAGTAAAGGAGTTTTGCTATTTGGGGAGCAAAATAACTGATGATGGTCGAAGTAGAGAGGATATAAAATGTAGACAGGCAATGACAAGGAAAGCATTTCTGAAGAAGAGAAATTTGTTAACATCGAGTATAGATTTAAGTGTCAGGAAGTCGTTTCTGAAAGTATTTGTATGTAGTGTAGCCATGTATGGAACTGAAACATAGACGATAAATAGTTTGGACAATAGCTTTCGAAATGTGATGCTACAGAAGAATGCTGAAGATTAGATGGGCAGATCACATAATTAATGAGGAAGTATTGAATGGAATGGGGAGAAGAGAAATTTTTGGCACAATTTGACTGAAAGAAGGGATCGGTTGGTATGACATGTTCTGAGGCATCAAAGGATCACCAGTTAAGTATTGGAGGGCAGCGTGGAGGGTAAAAATCGCAGAGGGAGACCAAGAGATGAATACACTAAGCAGATTCAGAAGGATGTAAGTTGCAGTAGGTACTGGGAGATGAAGAAACTTGCACAGGATAGACTAACATGGAGAGCTGCATCAAACCAGTCTCTGGACTGAACATCACAACAACAACAATCGACTCAGTGCTGAACGAGTTAACCGACGTGAGTAAGGCGGGAACCTGCCTTGTAATACAGCCAATCATTTTGAACGCAGCTGTCACGCGAGTACGACTGCACTTGCAGGTCCCATGGAAGCCCCAGTGAAAGTCCACCACAGCATAATACTGCACTCACAAGCTTGCGTCATTACATGTTTCGAGTAGCCGGTCGTCTGGATGACGGCATATCCGAAAGCGACCGTCGAGCAGGTGTAACAAGAAACGTGATTCATCCAACCCATCGACACGTTTCCATTGACCTACGGTCCAGTCACGATGATGTCAGGACCACAGCAGCCGTAATTGACAGTGTCACTGAATCAATACGGGAACACGTAGGGGTCGTTTGCTGTAGCATCCAGTCTTGAACTACACTCCTGGAAATTGAAATAAGAACACAGTGAATTCATTGTCCCAGGAAGGGGAAACTTTATTGACACATTCCTGGGGTCAGATACATCACATGATCACATTGACAGAACCACAGGCACATAGACTCAGGCAACAGAGCATGCACAATGTCGGCACTAGTACAGTGTATATCCACCTTTCGCAGCAATGCAGGCTGCTATTCTCCCATGGAGACGATCGTAGAGATGCTGGATGTAGTCCTGTGGAACGGCTTGCCATGCCATTTCCACCTGGCGCCTCAGTTGGACCAGCGTTCGTGCTGGACGTGCAGACCGCGTGAGACGACGCTTCATCCAGTCCCAAACATGCTCAATGGGGGACAGATCCGGAGATCTTGCTGGCCAGGGTAGTTGACTTACACCTTCTAGAGCACGTTGGGTGGCACGGGATACATGCGGACGTGCATTGTCCTGTTGGAACAGCAAGTTCCCTTGCCGGTCTAGGAATGGTAGAACGATGGGTTCGATGACGGTTTGGATGTACCGTGCACTATTCAGTGTCCCCTCGACGATCACCAGTGGTGTACGGCCAGTGTAGGAGATCGCTCCCCACACCATGATGCCGGGTGTTGGCCCTGTGTGCCTCGGTCGTATGCAGTCCTGATTGTGGCGCTCACCTGCATGGCGCCAAACGCGCATACGACCATCATTGGCACCAAGGCAGAAGCGACTCTCATCGCTGAAGACGACACGTCTCCATTCGTCCCTCCATTCACGCCTGTCGCGACACCACTGGAGGCGGGCTGCACGATGTTGGGGCGTGAGCGGAAGACGGCCTAACGGTGTGCGGGACCGTAGCCCAGCTTCATGGAGACGGTTGCGAATGGTCCTCGCCGATACCCCAGGAGCAACAGTGTCCCTAATTTGCTGGGAAGTGGCGGTGCGGTCCCCTACGGCACTGCGTAGGATCCTACGGTCTTGGCGTGCATCCGTGCGTCGCTGCGGTCCGGTCCCGGGTCGACGGGCACGTGCACCTTCCGCCGACCACTGGCGACAACATCGATGTACTGTGGAGACCTCACGCCCCACGTGTTGAGCAATTCGGCGGTACGTCCACCCGGCCTCCCGCATGCCCACTATACGCCCTCGCTCAAAGTCCGTCAACTGCACATACGGTTCACGTCCACGCTGTCGCGGCATGCTACCAGTGTTAAAGACTGTGATGGAGCTCCGTATGCCACGGCAAACTGGCTGACACTGACGGCCGCGGTGCACAAATGCTGCGCAGCTAGCGCCATTCGACGGCCAACACCGCGGTTCCTGGTGTGTCCGCTGTGCTGTGCGTGTGATCATTGCTTGTACAGCCCTCTCGCAGTGTCCGGAGCAAGTATGGTGGGTCTGACACACCGGTGTCAATGTGTTCTCTTTTCCATTTCCAGGAGTGTATTTTCCAAGCGTTCAAGTCATTAAATGGTTTTCTCCCACACACATACTTTTGTGAAGAATCAATGACGGAGACAAAAGAAAAGTTCACGAGTGGAATAAAATTCAGAGAAAAATTTTATCATTGACATGACTCACTGCTGACATTTGGATGCTCATTAGAAGTGCCGGATAGAATGATACAACGAACACACAGTATGGATAGAGGGTACACTAAAGAAAGCCGAAAAAATGAAAGAGTTCAAAAATTAGATCAGCGGTAAATTTTACATCAAAACTGGGAACTACATAGAACATCTTCACGGTAAAATAAGGTATGACTGAAGCAGGATACAAGAAGCAAAGTAGCACAGGCGAAGAAGCTAAAAGAAGTCGATAAGTATCAAATTTCTGAGAATGTACGTTTGGAGTACAGTATTTTACGGAACTGTCTCACGGACAGTGGGAACACGTAAGAGAAAAAATTGAACCGACTGAGATGTGGGGCTACGTTCAAATTAAGCTGGTTAACGAGAAATGAAGTTCTCCGCAGTATCGACGAAAAAAGGAATATTTAGGAAACTACTGAGAGGAAGAAGCAACAGAGCAGTGAGAAGGGTTCTAACTTCGCCACTCTATCATTCACTCCATCTGCCTCGATAAGCTTTCTCTTGTCCGTCTGTTTCACTGTGCATTCGTAGATACTCACTCAGCCGATGGAAAGTAGCGTTGGTGAAACACCGCCGAAATACCTACCTAGCAAAAGGCGTATAACTTAAATTTGGAAGAAGCATTTTTAAGATCGTATATTTTAGGGCGTTTGGGATTCTAAAGAACTTGCTTGAAAATGTCTTAAAGATCAACTAATTAAGATTTATTGCCTCCAAAGCATGTAAATTACTATGGAATCCTTGCTTTACTGTCCAACTAATATTAATGAAAATTAATGACAGTTCTCCAAACGAAAGCAGCCAGTTCATCAATCCAACCGGAATGATTTTAATGTTCAACACAGTTACTGACCCACAGCTGTATCCGAATTACTATATCAAGTCGTTCGGTGATCTTCTTAGAAAGAAGTGCTCGTCCCTATGTTCCGATACGTTCACGAAACACACCTCGCGGAGTTTAAGTACAAAAACGAAGTTCACACGCAAAGCCTGCCAAACAAAGCCACTTCAAATGTCCACACTTTCACTAAGATGTTTAGTACTGTATTCGTTTTATAATTTCGAAACAATAACCTACAAGACGCAAGATTTCCTTCATCATATCACCAGGCCCGACGAGGGGGTGGAGAGAAGGGGACGGGTGGGAGGGCACGGGGCAGGGTGAGCAAAATCCCCGGGGCCCACGCCTCATGGGGGCCTAAGTCTCTCTAGGGTTCGAATCTCCCAGGGTACTCAATCGGCAAATATTACACTGCTTACGCATAATAAATTTTGTATCATACTGCAAATAAAGGATCATTACCACAGTACCAGCATAGCCAATCTAGCTCTTGCTTTCCGCTTTATTTCTTCACTTTTATGATTATTACAGGCCACTTGTACACAATTCTATTTCGTGCTTAATCTTGAATGCTCAATATTTTATTGAGACATCGTGTAATCTTGTAATAATGCAATTTCTTTAAATATTGTTGGAAATCCTACTAAAACATTTTCTCAACCAATGTATATATCAACAGATGAGAAACATCGTTGTAATTTGGTAGGAACGCCAGCAACATTTGAAGATGAAGTACTTCTGTATATATTACAAGGTGTTTTGTATGAAATATACAGAAAATATTTTTCATTCAGAAGTAGACACTAAATAAAGAGTGCCTATCGGTGTACATTGTCCTGGAAGAACCGAAAAAGTGAAGAAATGAAATGACATCAAAGACATATATTGACTTGCACGGAAAATCTCATGTTATTGATTTGACATTATTTCTTGGTCAAAAAAGCTTTGCCTTGAGAGGGTCATCTTATAAAACAGGAGATCCAAATAATGGAAATTTTCTAGGAATATTAGAGCTCTGCTTTACAATGATCCAGTTCTTGCAAAACAACTTAGCAACATCATCGACAGACAAGAAGCTGTAAAGTGTTTACAGTTGCATTATCAGCCAAGTGATATTCGGAATTAATTAATTTTTAGTGGTGCCCATTACCTCAGGAGTGCCATCATTGAACAGATAGAAAATGAGAAGTATTATTTAATTATTGTTGATGGAACTCCTGTTTGAAATGTTGAACAACCCTGCGTTATATTTATTTCGTTAAGGAAATTGATGAATATGAGGCAAATGAATTTTTTTTAGAATTCGTATAGTGTTATTAGAAAACATAAGTTGCTATTACACATTTAATTCGATCAATACTTGTGAAACACTCAGTTCCTATCATTGAATTCTGTAGACAAAGTTGTGATAACGGAAGTAATATGGGAGGGTTTTATAAAGGAGCACACTTCTTTTTTAAGTCGAATGCTCTTGTAAAATTCACTCTGTTTCTCATACATAGCGTTATGTATTGTACATATTTTTTTCGGAGTGATTCAGCTTCTTACAAATTGTTGACTTGCAGTCCACAACGATAGGAAATTCTGAAACAGTTTGTCTGATATTTGTTGGAGTGCTCGTGTGTAATCTCTGAGACCAGCTGTAGCTCACTTGGATAAGTTTGCCATTGAAGTTAATTTTGTCAGCTGAAATACGTTCTGTGGTATGGACTGTTCTGGATTATGTGAAGCTTTTCAAGTGTTTAACAGTGGCATCAATTGACTACAGAAGCAAGGTACGAGAAGCTAGAAATACTATCACTGATATTCGGATAAGATTTATTAAATGAGTTAAAATAATTTCGTAAAAATAGAGACACCATTCTCCTTGAATCTAACACTCTTGCCACTGCAATTAATATCAACTTGAATTTCCGGAGATGCGCACTACGAAGAGGAAATCATTTTATAATAAAATGAAAACTGAAGTAGACGGATGTAAACTCCAAAGATTTATTCAAGATAAATATTTTATGTCATTGTTGACAATCTAGTGTAACCTGAAAACCTGTCATGAAACAATGAAGATTATAAATGAAAGATTTCTGTTTTTATGGAAATACTCGAAGTGACTGGCGATCAAGTAACTGACTGACAATCAATTCGCAATGAATAATGATGTCACAACAGAATTAGAAGAAGAAATTAAATATTTATAAAATAGCTGGTACTTCAAACTTTGACTATATTAGTTTGGAAGCATTACACCTCTCGGAGAAGATGCATCAGCATTTCAAGCATATTTCCAAACGTATGACTAGCTATTGCATCTTTTACTCTCTTATAGTGCCTGTAGTTGAATCATAAACGTCGTTCAGGACTCTGGCTTCTGTTGAAAATTGTCTCAGATCAACTATGCGTCAACAATGTCTCAAAGATTTGGGGATCTTGGCAACTGAACGTAATTCGGCATGGCAACGAGACTTCGATACTGTGATGCAACATTTGCTGAACGAGAGGCTCACACAGCGGCACTAACAAGTGGGCTGTAATATGCTACCCGTTGCACGACTCATTGCGTTTTACACGCTACTGCACCAATGTGTGTTTACTGACATGTGTGGGCACGCCAGGGAACGAGCGGGTGCAAAATATTCCGTACCGCAGGGTTGCTGGCACCAGACATTTCGCCAGTGTGTAAAACCAAGGTATTATACTGATTTCTATAATAGTTAGTCTTTCGTTTCGAAAATAAATGTAACAGTTTGAAAAATAAAATTAAATTCAGCGTACATACATTTACAATAATTCATTATTGAGTAGCGTTTAAAGTCGAACTTGTCACAAACTGTTTTATATTCCGGACAACCGCACCTGTTGAAAGGCATGATGTTAAGATGAACTCCGCTTATAGCTGGTAAAATTGTTGTTTACAAAAGCACAACCTGTTTCGCGGCTTAAAGCCACATCATCAAGTGTAACCCACAAGGTAAAAAGCGAAGTGTAGTATGACCACATTAAAAGATCATAGGCATACCCACCACTCCTAGTCTGATTTTACCATTCAGAGAATTTCGTCAGTACTATGACGAGCGAAAGGTAAGGAGGACGTGCTCCCGTCTGCAAAATTAGCCTGCATCCAAAAAGAAGAAAAAAAAATATTTTATAGGGAGCGGAAGCTAAAAGTTTTTAAAAAGGGACCGGTTTGGCGACAAAAGATTGTCTCTGTTAACATAAGTCGCGGCAGTATGCAAATTACTGTGTAGAAAATATCAGTTGGCATTGTCTTAACAGTGTGACAGCTAGGTGTAAATATTCTTTGAATGGTAAAGTTTGACTAGGAGCCATAGGTATGCCTCTGATCTCTTAACGTTGTGAGTATATTTTACATATTCCTGTATTACTTTTAATGTACACAAAATATGGTGACACTGCACTTTTGTTTTTACCGTGTAGGTTGCACCTAATGATGAGACTTTAAGAGACGAAACCGTTTGTGTTTTAGGAAACAACAATTTAACCAGCTCTACGCAGAGTGCTTCCTAACATTATTCCGAACTTTTCAGTTCATCTGTCGTATCAGTTTTCCCTTCATCCAGGTGCCTAGCTTTGGTGGTACTGAGCTCCTGATAATTCTCTTTATCACTACTTTTCAAATTAGTATTTATCACTCTTCGTTCAGCTTTCGACTCCGCGAAATCGTCATGGCGCTGGTATTCTTTATCGATGATGGAACGCATGCGACAACATGCGTCATCAATATGTTCCAAAACTTAGTATACAAAAACGGGATTTTCAGGGCCTCATTCTTCGGTTTCTGTTCGTGATAGAAACGTAGGGTCAAGTGTTTTGGATGGCCCTTATCTAAGGACTATTTGTATACTCAACAGATGGATCGTCTTACTGTAACTATCGTACTAATTTGAATATTACACACTTCCTCCGGCTTGGGCAAATGGATGAAATAGTTTGGTTGTGGTCAACGATGCGCCTTAAGGACTTATGGAGGCATCGTTTACTTCAAGGCATTTCCTGAGAAGAACCGAAAAAAACATTTTTCTCCATTTTTTCACCGCCAGCAGCGGAAACTGAAGGCAGCAAACTGCTCAAATTTTAAAGGTATATCCAGTAGACATTTAATATGGTTTTTGGGTGCCAAAACCAAGCCGCGAATTTCAAGATGGCTACGCACAGTAAATGGTTGTAATTCTTACCATGTATTCCTATAATCCCAATCTCAAGTAAACCGAAAGGTGTTCTTGATATCTTTATCCGTATCCTAGATACAGAGGTTCAAAGTTACCACACTTTTACCGGCGTAAAATCCGGTGTGAGGCGAAAACATAGTTTATAAAGTGATGTATCTTGGAGATATATGCTGTAAAATGTGTCCGTTGTCATCAGAATGGTTCTGTGAACCCCATTATTTAGTACTGAAGCACATATAAAATTTTTGTGCACGTAAAATTGATTATGCGTTATTTCAGATTCATAAATTTTACTGATCCATAAAGCTCTTTTTGTATCACTGGAGCAGGGAAAAGAAGGAAACCAGTGGAAAAACGCTCCTAGTAGACCACAAGAAGTCGAATATGCTCCTGACTGTAAAGTGGGTTGCCAAATGTCTCATTCTAAGTTCCCCAAAAATTTTCGCATGCGAGAATATTCGCGCTTTTTTATTGTGAGAAATAAGGAGATAGTAGCAATTGTGCAGCAACAGAAAAGTAATAAAAACTGGAAGATAGTCCAGAGTGATTGTGGTATAAGAAGAGCAAAGGAGGCAATTGCAGCTTGAGAGAAAGAGAGGGACACAGTGGTAGTGGAACATATCTGGCAGTGGCAGAACATTGCTAAGAAATGAGTGAATGAGACAGAAGTAGTGGGAGAGCAATGAACAGAAGGAGAAAAGAGAAGTGGGTGAGAGCCAGTGGTAATGAGAGGCTGGGCCTATGACTACAACAACGACGGAGAAAGAGAGGTAGTGAACAGAGACAAATGGTTCAAATTGCTCTAAGCGCTATGGGACTTAACATCTGGAGTCATCAGTCCCCGAGAAGAGGCAGCAGCAGTGAGCAGGAGTGAGTGAGATAGTAGCAGTAAGAGAGAGCAAGAGGAACACAGTACAGTGAGAGGAGACATTAGCCCGCAGGACAGAACGAAGGAGACTGTGACTGTGTGACGGGAGACATAGACACTAAGACGCAGAGGGATAAGGACGATGAGTGAACCTGCATGAGTGAGCGAGAAAGGGCAAGTGGGAGTGGACGGAGTCAGTGGGTGTAAGCGAGATACAATTAGGGGAGCCTATAGGAGTGAGAAATGAGTTTGATATTAAAAAGAAAACGAATATGTTCGCATGGCAAAATTTTTGAGAAAATATTTGAAGTTGCTGAGGAAGGTAGATGACATAGCTGGTACCCCACTTTTAAGTCAGCTCCTTTAAACAAGTCGCATTCGCCTTTATTGTGCTGCGACAGGAGCATTTCTCCACTGATATTAAACCTTGGCACACTCATTAACCGATTTTTGTTTTAATGCTCTCAAAGCAGCAGCGAGGAACGGAAGACATACACTATTGGCCATTAAAATTGCTACACCACGAAGATGACGTGCTACAGACGCGAAATTTAACCGACAGGAAGAAGATGCTCTGATATGCAAATGGTTGGCTTTTCAGAGCATTCACACAAGGTTGGCGCCGGTGGCGACACCTACAACGCGCTGACATGAGGAAATTTTCCAACCGATTTCTCATACACAAACAGCAGTTGACCAGCGATTACTGGTGAAACGTTGTTGTGATGCCTCATGTAAGGGGGATAAATACGTACCATCACGTTTCCGACTTTGATAAAGGTCGGATTGTAGCCTATCGCGATTGCGGTTTATCGCATCGCGACATTACTGCTCGCGTTGTTCGAGATCCAATGACTGTTAGCAGAATATGGAATCGGTGGGTTCAGTTGAGTAATTACGGAAAGTGAGTTCAGGAGGATAATACGGAACGCCGTGCTGGATCCCAACGGCCTCATATCACTAGCAATATAGATGACAGCATCTTATCCGCATGGCTGTAACGGATCGTGCAGCCACGTCTCGATCCCTGAGTCAATAGATGGGGACGTTTGCAAGACAAGAACCATCTGCACGAACAGTTCGACGACGTTTGCCGCAGCATGGACTATCAGCTCGGAGACCATGGCTGCGGTTACCCTTGACGCTGCATCACTGACAGGAGAGCCTGCGATGGTGTACTCAACTACGAACCTCGGTGTACGAATGGCAAAACGTCATTTTTTCGGATGAATCCAGGATCTGTTTACAGCATCATAATGATCGCATCCGTGTTTGGCGACATCGCGGAGAACGCACATAGGAGGCGTGTATTCGTCATCGTCATATTGGCGTATCACCCGGTGTGATGGTACGGAGTGCCATTGGTTACACACCTCGGTCACCTCTTGTTCGCATTGATGGCACTTTGAACATTGGACGTTACATTTCAGATGTGGTACGACCCGTGGCTCTACCCTTCATTCGATCCCTGCGAAACCCTACATTTAAGAGAATAATGCACGACCGCATGTTGCAGGTCCTGTGCGGGCCTTTCTGGATACTGAAAATGTTAGACAGCTGCCCTGGCCAGCACATTCTCCAGATCTCTCACCAATTGAAAACGTCTGGTCAATGGTGCCCAAGCAACTGGCTCGTCACAGTACGCCAGTCACTACTCTTGATGAACTGTGGTATCGTGTTGAAGCTGTACACGCTATCCAAGCTCTGTTTGGCTCAATGCCCAGGCGTATCAAAGCCATTATTACGGCCAGAGGTGGTTGTTCTGGATACTAATTTCTCAGGATCTATGCACCCAATTTGTGTGAAAATGTATTCACATGTCCGTTCTAGTATAATATATTTGTCCAATGAATATCCGTTTTATCATCTGCATTTCTTCAGGTGTAGCAATTTTAATGGTTGGTTGGTTGGTTTTGGGGAAGGAGACCAGACAGCGTGGTCATCGGTCTCATCGGATTAGGGAAGGATGGGGAAGGAAGTCGGCCGTGCCCTTTCAGAGGAACCATCCCGGCATTTGCCTGGAGTGATTTAGGGAAATCACGGAAAACCTAAATCAGGATGGCCGGACGCGGGATTGAACCGTCGTCCTCCCGAATGCGAGTCCAGTGTCTTACCACTGCGCCACCTCTCTCGGTCCAATTTTAATGGCCAGTAGTGTAGTTTACGAGTACTTTTCTTCTACAGTCCAAATGATTTTGATTGTAATTGAACTTTATTCAAGATGTACCATAATAACCATATCTGGTTTTCTGAAATAATAGGTGACATGAAATAAAACATCTTTCTCAATAAAGCTATGTCCAGTAAAGCGTCGATTTGAACTGGTATTGGGATGAAAGAAACTGAGTATTGTGTATGTGCTGAAAGGACTTTGTTGCAAAATGAATGAGATATTTGGAGCACGATGTTAACAGTGGCACATCACACAAATGTGCTACAAGCTGTTTTCTTTATGCAAAATTATTATGATTAAATACAATCAAAATTGCAAATATATTTACAAATGTTCTTTAAATTTACAGCAACCGCAATCTTTCTAATTTTCATTGAGAATATGTGTGGAAATGGAAAATGTGAGAGCAGAAGAGGTGCTTGGAAAAAAATACGCACTGGAGGCAGGAAATTTAACGTCTATACCTAGTTCTGTATTTAGGAATTCTGTCCTTCACCTCTTTCGTAGAAAAACAGTGTTTTTTATTTTAATACTGAAATTAAGTTAACAAATTTACAGAAGATGTCGTTTGGCTTGTAACAAAAAAATTAATTTCAGTAGTTCATTGTTTCTATGGCAAGAATAACAGCTGAAACAAAAGCAGCTAAAATCTGGGTGATGGACAATGACCTTTGTATAGAAAACGAAGCATTTGCAGACACTGTATTACTGATAAGTAATGCTTCTGTTTATGTCCTGTACGGCATCAGAAAATTAGGACAATTACTCTTATATACCTGTATGTATGCGTTCTGCTGTGCTCCTGAACACGGATTTATTCGGGGGCATCTGCTTCCTAAATACAATGCAACGACATCTAACATTCTATATATTTTATTCCAATGTTGACCTCTGTGCCACAGGGTAACGTTGCATCCAGCATGCAACCGAACGTAGCGCTGTTAATAGTGGCCAATGAAAAACGTGCGAACACTATCGTGTGCTCCAGTTCATTAACAGTTCGCATGAATACAGCCGGAAATATCTCGTATCATAGAATAAATTGCTTTTATACCCTAAGAAGGTTCTCGAGCGACTCTCTAGACACCGAAACTGTTCTGCAAAGCACTACACAAAGCGCGGTAAATGCTTAATCCCTACTGGCTGATGATTCAGGCAGCCACTCACACAAGCTGGATCTATCCTATTCGCGCGGTTATTCCAAAGTCATCCTATAGAATCACAGACTCCAATTAATAAAAAAAATCTAACTTAAAGTAACCAAAATTTAATTTAAGTAAAGAAAGTGTAAATTACCCCCAGAAAAGAGGAGCTCTTTATTTAACACGTAGCATTTCTTGTGGCTGCTTTTGTACAAAAACATGAGCGTTAGAACATTCGTCACGTGATTCTTGATTACACAAGAACTTATCCATGCACAATTTTACGTAGCTTTTAATCAAAACAAAATGTCTGATCCTTATGTATGTCCTCCATACACACTTGCACCCTCTCTGCAACACTTTAACAACAAAACATAGTTAAATAATTGTTTTGAAAGTGGCTACTATTACGTCAGCAGCTATTGAAATGAGAACAAAGAAAAGTCTAGAAAGAAAATTGGTGTCAACTGATCATCTTAGTTACAATTTCAACTGATACTCTAGAGCAATACATTAGTCCCGAGCTGATTTTCGTAACACCAGTAAAGTTCAGGTGAATTTGTATACCTCGGAAAATACTAAAGATAGGGAAAAAAGATTTTTACAATGTAGTTGTAAAATCAATACAAGTCTATAGACGAAATACGATACAGATCGAATAGAAGTGAATGAAACTGCTTTACATTCACAGAGAGTATGCATAACGGATTGAACTCCACCCAGGTAGCTCACGCTGCCCCAGAGGCCAGCGACAGCCCTGCGTATGTGAGGGAAAAGAAAAACTGATCTCTTCCCAGCTACATGACAAGGTCGCTTTGTTCAATACAAGGTGTCAAGACTAGGAATAATTGGCTTCCTTACAACAAGATGATAGTACATGTGTTAAGGCATCACGTAATAACTTTTGTGGTACCAGGCCGAGCCATAAAAGACAGAAATCGTAGAATAAGGTAGGGATACATCAGAAGACACTGTGTGTAAAGTTGTGCTGTGAGAAGAGGTTGGCACGGCAGAGACATTGGGAGCGGGCCGCATCCAATGAGCTGGAATTGTGACGACGAAAAAAACTTTCATTATGTCTATCAGGAAAGTCCCTAATTCATGCGACGTGACTGACGTATCTTGCGTGGCCCATGTCTCACGCAGCATTAACGTTACACATACCGGTGGGGTGCTTAAATCTGCAACATCTCAAGTTGTTGAACATATATGGGCATTCTTCACATGTTCCGGTAATACGCGTGTGCTGAAAGTAAATAAAAGTGCTGTTGCATTCCGTAATACATTTCAAGCATTTCACACCATACTTTCTGTCAACTTTTCTACATCAATGGCAGTTACATTAGGCTGTGTCACAACACAATTACAGCGGGGTGACAAGACGTTACTCGGTACAGAAACACAAACGACACAACACATATAAATTGATAGATGTTGTCCAAGAATAAAATAGATCTACGGCACTAGTTCGAACTACGTTACCTGGAAGTTTTCCTCGGGCCGTGCGGGGTAGCCGCGTTCTGATGAGGCGTCTTGCCAAGGTTCACGTGGCTCCCTCGTCCCCCCCCCCCCCCCGGCCCCCTTCGTCGGAGGTTCGAGTCCTCCCTCGGTCATGGGTGAGTGTGTTGTCCTTAGCGTAAGTTGGATTAAGTGGTGTGTAAGCCTAGGGACCGATGACCTCAGCAGTTTAGGCCCACAGGAATAACAGGTACACAGGTACAGAAGACGATGGATCTGCGAAATCCACAGGTAGTAGCATATTCATAAAAAATGGGTCTGAGCACCATGGGACTTAACTTCTGAGGTCATCAGTCCCCTAGAACGTAGAACTACTTAAACCTAACTAACCTAAGGACATCACACACATCCATGCCCGAGGTAGGACTCGAACCCTCGACCATAGCAGTCGTGCGGTTCCAGACTGTAGCGCCTAGAACCGCTCGGCCACTCCGGCCGACCAGTAGCGTAGTCGACAAACTAATTCAATATGGGAACTTCAGAAGCTTCATGTGCCGTAGCAGTTTCTGTCAGAAGGGTGACATACGCAATTTTTCGCGATAAGGTACCAACTGTTCCCCTGACCATGTTCTAATCCAAAGTACTTCTACAAAATTATTTTGTGTCCTCTTAATAACAATAATTCTGTGTTAACTGTTAATTTTTTATTTTCTTTCGTATCAGGACTTTTGAGGGGATCGTGATTAATGGGAATTCCTTCCTCCAGCTCAGTACTTTGGGCGTTATAACTACCCATTAGCCTTCCTAAATCGCTACAAGCCATGTTGCTCGAATCTGTGTTCAATTCTAGTCCCACGAGCAGCTAAAGAAAGTAAGAGCTATGCAGAGATATCCCTGCTTTTTGAAGTGTAATAGTTCAAAAATTGGAGAGTAAAAGACGTTGCATAAATTGTCTACTAACGATTGTTCAGGCTCACAAGCCATCCACCCATCGGCACGCCGCTCATTTTCCGGTTGATGTTATTCTTGTAGGTATTTGCTTCTTGCTCGCAGTCTGGATGTTCGGTCTTGGCTCCTGTTCTCAGAACAGTCTACCGTATCGTCCAACGTTGATCCGTGAACTACACAACAGCTTTGTGATCCTATAGAGCAGGCGGCGTTGACCTGACATCAAGCGGGGGGGGGGGGGGGGGGGCAGTTCCAACAAACCCCTGCCCAGCGAAGACTGACCTAGGTCCCTGAGCTGCTCGCTTCACAGAGCCCTATCACTCCTTCAGGGAAGCACAGTGATAAACTGTTGTGGGAGGGAGGAGGGGGGGGGTTGCGCCGTTTCGAGTAATCTAGCGCCATGATGCGGTATATGCATTGTGGCCTAGTATCTGCAGACAAAGAAAAAAATTATTGTATATGTTTTTCGAGGTAGTAATTGAAAATTTATCCATACTCTTCGTATAGTCAAAAAGTAAAGGAATGAAGATTGTTCAATGTCCGTCGACATCGAAGTCATTAGAGAAGGAGCAAAAGCTTGGATTATGTCAGTGATGGGGAAGAAAGTCGGCCGTTGGGAAATCACTGAAAATTTAAATCTGGATCGCTGGACGCTGGTCTGAACCATCGACCTGCTGAATGCGAGTCCAGTGTGCTAACCGCTACGCCACCTCACTCAGTATTATCACGGAGTGTTTGTCATACTTCCAACGTATACGATTTTCTAAACTAGCTCAGTAGCATGAGCATCCTGTGCACTGCATGCTGCGTGATACTCACCTGTTGGCAGCCATTTTTCTTACCATAATTTTTCTAATATTATACACACAATTCCCATTAAATCTTTTTCTCACGTGGAATATAGCAAAGACGTTTCTCGGTCGAGCTACCATCTCCATTAACCACCTTTATTTCATTTTCCTTTCAGTCATAGCTTAAGTCATCCAGTTAAGACGGTTACAGATTCCAGATATTTGTTCTTCTGTTTCTCCTAGAAACACCCAGCGTGCGTACCTTCACTGCTAGCTCAGCAACTTCTAGAATACCAACCGGTGCTAGATTTCTACAGTGGCCAAAATAAACGTTGCATATTGCTGAAACTTAATTGTGATGTAGAAATACGTAATGATGTCAATACACTACTTTTTTGTAATGTATTTCTAGCGGAAATAGTCCATGTTTCTACAGTGAGGGGGTAGTATTTGTAATCTAAGGCGGCCGTGTCACCTGTAAACATTGCAGTACGTGCTGTGTGTCATTAGAAGAGTTGTGTTGCTTCAGGATGGTTTGGACAACAATAACGTACAGTAGGAAAAGGGAGAGAAGGAAACATAGTAGGTGAATATGGATTGGGGGGAATAAATGAAAGAGGAAGCCGCCTAGTAGAATTTTGCACAGAGCATAACTTAATCACAGCTAACACTTGGTTCCAGAATCATAAAAGAAGGTTGTATACCTGGAAGAATCCTGGAGATACTAAAAGGTATCAGATAGATTATATAATGGTAAGACAGAGATTTAGGAACCAGGTTTTAAAGTGTAAGACATTCCAGGGGCAGATGTGGATTCTGACCACAATCTATTGGTTATGAACTGCAGATTGAAACTGAAGAAACTGCAAAAAGGTGAGAATTTAAGGAGATGGGACCTGGATAAACTGAAACAACCAGAAGTTGTAGAGAGTTTCAGGGAGAGCATAAGGGAACAATTGACAGGAATGGGGGAAAGAAATACAGTAGAAGAAGAATGGGTAGCTCTGAGGGATGAAGTAGTGAAGGCAGCAGACGATCAAGTAGGTAAAAAGACGAGGGCTAACAGAAATCCTTGGGTAACAGAAGAAATATTGAATTTAATTGATGAAAGGAGAAAATATAAAAATGCAGTAAATGAAGCAGGCAAAAAGGAATACAAACGTCTCAAAAATGAGATCGACAGGAAGTGCAAAATGGCTAAGCAGGGATGGCTAGAGGACAAATGTAAGGATGTAGAGGCCTGTCTCACTAGGGGCAAGATAGATAGGGCCTACAGGAAAATTAAAGAGACCTTTGGAGAAAAGAGAACCACTTGTGTGAATATCAAGAGCTCAGATGGCAACCCAGTTCTAAGCAAAGAAGGGAAGGCAGAAAGGTGGAAGGAGTATATAGAGGGTTTATACAAGGGCGATATACTTGAGGAGAATATTATGGAAATGGAAGAGGGTGTAGATGAAATGGGAGATAAGATACTGAGTGATGAGTTTGACAGACCACCGAAAGACCTGAGTCGAAACAAGGCCCCGGGAGTAGACAAAATTCAAGTAGAACTACTGATGGCCTTGGGAGAGCCAGTCATGACAAAACATTACCATCTGGTGAGCAAGATGTATGAGACAGGCGAAATACCCTCAGACTTCAAGAAGAATGTAATAATTCTAATCTCAAAGAAAGCAGGTGTTGACAGATATGAAAATTACCGAACTATCAATTTAATAAGTCACAGTCGCAAAATACTAACGCGAATTCTTTACAGACGAATGGAAAAACTGGTTGAAGCCGACCTCGGGGAAGATCAGTTTGAATTCCGTAGAAATGTTGGAACATGTGAGGCAATACTGACCCTACGACTTATCATAGAAGAAAGATTAAGGAAAGGCAAATATACGTTTGTAACATTTGTAGACTTAGAGAAAGCGTTTGACAATGTTAACTGGAATACTCTCTTTCAAATTCTGAAGGTGCCAGGGGTAAAATACAGGGAGCGGAAGGCTATTTACAATTTGTACAGAAACCAGATGGCAGTTATAAGAGTCGAGGGGCATGAAAGGGAAGCAGTGGTTGGGAAAGGAGTGAGACAGGGTTGTAGACTCTCCCCGATGTTATTCAATCTGTATATTGAGCAAGCAGTAAAGGAAACAAAAGAAAAATTCGGAGTACGTATTAAAATTCATGGAGAAGAAGTAAAAACTTTGAGGTTTGCCGATGACATTGTAATTCTGTCAGAGACAGCAATGGACTTGGAAGAGCAGTTGAACGGAATGGGCAGTGTCTTGAAGGGAGGATATAAGATGAACATCAACAAAAGCAAAACGAGGATAATGGAATGTAGTCAAATTAAATCTGGTGATGCTGAGGGAATTAGATTAGGAAATGAGACACTTAAAGTAGTAAAGGAGTTTTGCTATTTAGGGAGTAAATTAACTGATGATGGTCGAAGTAGAGAGGATATAAAATGTAGACTGGCAATGGCAAGGAAATCGTTTCTGAAGAAGAGAAATTTGTTAACATCGAGTATATATTTAAGTGTCAGGAAGTCGTTTCTGAAAGTATTTGTATGGAGTGTAGCCATGTATGGAAGTGAAACATGGACGATAAATAGTTTGGACAAGAAGAGAATAGAAGCTTTCGAAATGTGGTGCTACAGAAGAATGCTGAAGATTAGATGGGTAGATCACGTAACTAATGAGGAGGTACTGAATAGGATTGGGGAGAAGAGAAGTTTGTGGCACAACTTGACTAGAAGAAGGGATCGGTTGGTAGGACATGTCCTGAGGCATCAAGGGATCACAAATATAGCATTGGAGGGTAGCGTGGAGGGTAAAAATCGTAGAGGGAGACCGAGAGATGAATACACTAAGCAGATTCAGAAGGATGTAGGTTGCAGTAGGTACTGGGAGATGAAGAAGCTTGCACAGGATAGAGTAGCATGGAGAGCTGCATCAAACCAGTCTCAGGACCGAAGACCACAACAACAACGTACAGTCACTCAACTGGAGCAGGGAATGAGGCAAGAAGACGGTACAGCGAATGTCGCTGTGACTTTGAGTGACGTCTCTAGGATTTGGTTCAAGTTTATAGCGATAGTAACAGTTGAGCATTGTTACAGATGTGGCCGCGGAAGAGAAACAACAGGTATGCAGAACCGATATCTCCATATAACAGCAAGCGGAGACCCTCTAAAACAATGCTACGCGTCTATGCCGGCTGCTGCAAACAGCTACAGGACTGCAGGTATCAAAACAAATGATTACATGCTAGAAGATCACCCGAAGTGCCTGCTCTAAATTGGGCTCAGAGATGGGGGCTCACGTTGCATGGCCACGAAACCAAAGTCTCTATTCTCAGAATACCGATGTGTGAAGGCAAGGAGAAGAAAGTTTACGCGCTAACGGGATCGTTGACCGCCAGCCTTATCAAGGCATTTCAATCATGTTTCGGGGTGGAAACATGTACGGCTGCGTGGCCGCAGAACTCCCCTTTTGCCAGTACATTCGAGGATGATTGATATGAACCATCGGGACGACATCCCTGAAGTGCATTATGGCTCCCTTTGGTGAAAGTATTGGAGCAGGAGTCACGCTGACAGACGACAATGCATGCTCCTACCGTCACAGACTTTCAACAACCCCCCCCCCCCCCCCCCATAGTGAAGCATGGAATCAGTTGTATGGAATGGCCTCCATATTCGCTGGTGTTCAATAGCATTGTGAACGAATGGGCCATGCTGAGATGAGCGGTTTAAAATCGTTTTGTCTCACCAGAGACCGTACAGAGCTTCATAAAGGAGGAATGGAACAATATCCTTGGCAAAGAGCATGCCCACCCGCGTTCAAAAGTGCCTTTAATTACGAGCAGAGCCATTTGGCTCAGAAACAATGCCTTATGCTAAGTGACAGTGAGATATGAATCACTTTTATAGTTCTGTTTTTTTTTCTGTTGGTGTTTATCAAGTTTAAATGTGTTTATGCTCTTTATTATGAGTGCACTTGACAGAAAAGTATTAGTTTTGTATTATATTGTATTCACTATTGGTGACAAAGGAATGTGTGCTTTGACTACTGTATTTCAGTCACGTCAGACGTTGCTCCATGCTGTTAGCTAAAAGCGTTCCAGGCCATTTTTACACTCGTTTTTATTTATTTTTATTTTATTTATTTGTATTTATTTAGTTTGTTTTTTTTTCATTCCTACAGTTACGCTGAATACATGAACTTAGTTACTACTTTTGTGATTAGTAATATGAAATAATTTGTGCAAATTGATTTTAGAGATGTTGTATATGTATTGTTAGTCACTTGTAATTAATTTTCATACCTCCTGTTTAACCTTCTCTCTTAAGTCCAACATTGTGTATTGAAATTAATCCAGTACCACGCAGCACAATACCATCAACAAGTGAAGGATCTCAAATGCCAGATAACAGACAGTTATTACTTTTCCAGTTCAGAAATCTGAAGTATTCCTCTGTGACTTAAGGAGAAAATTCTTTTTTAACTACCGAGGCTAAGAATACCGTGTATACTGTAAACAAACTTGCAGTCTTAGAGGAAAATGGGGTATGGAGGGGAAATTATACTCACAGACACATTTCATTTGCGTTAATAAATATTTTTCGTTCCTATGGCATAGCATTTTCATTATATATTCACAATGTTTATGTGTACGTTTTTGTGGGTCTGTGTGTGTGTGTGTGTGTGTGTGTGTGTGTGTGTGTGTTTTTACTTTTATCATTTAAGGGTGAAACAACACAGGGTGGGTTCTCATCAGAAGTGGGACGCCTACATAGGGACAGTAAAGTCCCGACGCAATTTCAGTTTTATTTATATGTCAGGAGAAAGCGGGGCGGTGAGCTGGGATCCCGTGTGGCTGAGCTGCAGCCGATAATTAAACGTCAACAGTGGCGGCAGGCAACTGCTGCAGGGACTCCCAAACAAGAGAGAGAGAGAGAGAGAGCGGCAGGGAGTCGGTAATCTCAACGCCACGCACGGACCACGGCAGTTCCATCGTCTCAGCGTTGGTCTATTCCTCAGAAAAGTAAAAACACTTGTTGTTGCTTGTTTCATAACTGTTGTGAATCTATACGCTGATATTTTGATAGAACTCATGTGATAAATAATTTCTATGAGTATGTTTTAATGTCTGTAATAGATACCTAGGGTCCAAACTGATCTTCTGGAGATGGCCGTGTACTGCCTGGATCGACACAGCAAAACTATTGTACGTCTATACGTCGGTTTTCTTACACGCTAACTGAGGATGACGAAGGTGTTACGTTTTTAATTAACAGCTGTTTTGTTCAATCTTTAAATCAGAAGGAGATAGAAGGGCCGACCCAATGAAGAGGATATTTCAATTCCAGTGGGTTTATTAATCATCCAAATCCATCTCACTTAACATTTGACAAGCGCCACTCGGGCAAGATTATTTAAGAGTTATTCATTACATAAATCATGAGCAAGTTAATAAATAACTTTAACAAACAACTTGGGTTAAGACACATTATTTAAGAACTTTTCAATTAACATTACATGTAACCCGCAAATTACCACCAGGATTGACAGAGGAACTGAGGCTGAATTTAACCATAACTTTAACAAACAACTATAGTTAAGACACATAATTTAAGACCTTTTCAATTAACGTAACATGTAAAATAACATTTGACTCCCTACCTCAACTTTAATACGAAAGCTTAAAACGTATTTATTAAAATTCAATAAAATGGACTTTGAGGGCATAGAAAGTAACAATGTATAGGTCCAAGCTTGTTAGGTCAAAGTTTACCCACGAACGGTGGAACCGACTGAGAGGAGTAATACTTAAATTCGAACCAAGACGTGGCTCTGTTTGCAACCCCACGTCAAGTATACCACCAAAATGTGAACCAAGCGAACGTTCCCGAAGCGGAACACACGAGCGTAGGCGAAGTCCACCGTCCGTAAGCCAGACTTGTAATCTAAAGCGAACCCCTGCGCTTCGGTTGCCCGCTGCCTTAGCTCACTGAAACACAGACCACACCCGACAAGGCAGAAAAACCTTTCTTAACTTTAAGAGGAGCCGGAGGTGGTCAAATCCAAAAAATTACGATTTTTTTTGCTACCGAAAATTAATTGGAACATTCCTCTTTAATGTTAACTTTGAATTATTGTTCTACTCGCCCTAGAAGTGGAGTTATTACCATTTTCCCCCACGCCTGCAGAGGAAATGGGCGGCCGCTGAATGCATCTAACACCCTCTAGTGACTTCCTAGCGAACTGCTTGGGATTTTCTCGGCCTGTTACGCATACAGTGCCTCATGTTACGCATACAGCGAGTGTGCAAGGTTTGGCTACATTGTTTTCTGTGACAAATGAAGCGCTAAGAGCGCGGAACATCGTCTCTTTGCTGTTTACCGTTTCCAGTTAGTTCAGTGTTGCGACTGTTGTTGGTAGTATTATACTTCTTGTGTAAAACCTTGTTCTGGTTACGATGCCACGTTTTAGTAACCGTGTATATAAAAAGAGGAAGAACGTAGGGAAAAGAAAATTAACACTACTACCAAGTTGCGATACTACAATTACTGAAATAGTGCGTTCTTCTGGTAAGCAACGCATGGCCGGCCATAGCCCTGTGACATCTTCTAGCAAGAAGCTGACTGGTGGAAGTGACAGATTTCGTGAATATGTTAGTGACAGTGATGATATTAACGAAGTACTGAATATTGGATTATTATCTTCTGTGCTGAAAGAAAGTGTTCTGTGCAAAATGTGTTCAAGTGTAGGAGTGGGACTAGAGATAACAAAGCACTTTGGTTTAGCTTGTGAGATGAAGATAATCTGTGCATGTTGCAAGTATCAAGTGACTTTCTACAATTCACATGCCAGTCTCTTTGGTGAAAATGGACGATCCATTCTAAAAGGGTCTGCTGCTGGTAAACTGTTTTGTGGTATTATGAACTTGCCATCGCCTCCAAGCAAATTTGGGTACTACTGTGAACTGGTAGGATCCTCTGTTGAAGATGTGGCTTTGAAAACCATGAAGGAAGCAGTGGAGGAATCTGTAGAAATGAACGGTGGTTCAAGGGATTTGGTAGTGGCATTAGATGGTTCCTGTCAAAAGAGGGGTCATAAATCCCTGAATGGAGCTGTAACTGCTACTTGTAGTGACAGTGCAAAAGTGATAGATGTTGCAATATTATCAAAACATTGTAGGTGCAAAAATAAAATCAAAGGAGAGCACAGTGGAACCTGTGAGGCAAATTTTAGTGGATCAAGTGGAGCAATGGAAGTGGATGGAGTGAAACAAATTTTTGAACGTTCAGTTCCCAGATACAACGTTAGGTACAAATACTACCTTGGGGATGGTGACTCCAAAGATTTCAAGACTATAGAGGAACTGAAACCATATGGAAATGAATTTGTAGTTGAAAATTTGGAATGCATTGGGCATGTGCAAAAGCGTATGGGTGCACGGCTTCGATGGTTCAATCAAACTTTGGGTTCAAGTAAGCACAGTGATGGAAAGACAATAGGAGGGAGAGGCAGGCTTACTGATGAGGTGATTGAACGTGTACAGAGATACTATGGGCATGCTATAAGGCAAAATACTAGTAACGTTAGTGATATGCGTAAAGCAGTGTGGGCATTGTTCCTTCATACTGCCTCTTCCAATGAATACCCTCAACACAGCATGTGCCCAAAAAATTCATGGTGCAAATATAATGCAAAAAAGGACTGTGGTCACAAACATGGTTTGCCAGCAGCTGTGATAAATGCAATAAAACCAATTTTTCATGACTTAGCACAGCCAGAATTGTTACACAAATGTCTACACGGAAAGACGCAGAATCCTAATGAGAGCATAAACAATTTGATTTGGAAAGTGATTTCTAAAAGGGTGTTTGTAAGCATAAAAACACTGCACTTTGACATTTATGATGCAATAGCAACCTACAACCAAGGGAACAGTGTGAAGTGCGAAGTTCTGAAGTCATTAGGATTTACAGCTGGGGTGAACACAGTACGACCACTAAGAAATATTGACAGAGAAAGGATAAGAGGAGCAGAAAGAAGAGAAAGGCATATGAAGTATGATGGAACAACAGGCCAGAAAAGAAGACAGAAGAGGAAGCTTTTGGAGGATGAAGAAGAAGACCCTGATAATCCATCCTATAGTGCAGGAATGTATTGAGAAACTTTGATAGCCATTTCCCATAAATTAGAATTTTTCGAATATAAGGAACATTTTCTCAAAATCCACTCAAGCTAGAGAGATGAAAGTTTTATACAGCAGTCCTAGTGGTCAAACGTACATTGTAACACAGCCATTTGGCAGTATGTTCAGTAGTTTCCTTTCAGTTTAATTATAAAGTCATTATTTGTAAAAAAAATTGGGTCGTTAATAAAAAAATAATTGGAAGGAAACTAGAAAAGATACTCCAAAATCTCTCTGTCATAACTGCAGTACTAAACCACTCTATATGTTAAAAAAAATTCCAATTTTTCTATTTGGTAGTTTATTCATAAATGTTCCTCAAACTTAGTGATTTTAACATGGGCAGCATAGGCACCTCCGGCTCCCCTTAACATTTAAGATTGATCAGTAATTAATTCTATAAAATCAAGGTTAAACAATAACTAATTTCATTAGGAAGTGCTTCCTTTAAGTGAAACAGTACTCGATAAACAAACACTAAGAGTGGGAAATTATCTGGCTCACGAGAACCGGCACTCACTAAAACTTTAGGACATACATCTGCAAATACATCAATATTATGCGGAAGCGTAGCACACGCTTAGTAGGAGGCCTCAAATGAAATATAACGAGCATCATACCACACGTCGTGCAACGTCTTACTGTACCAAGAGCAATCACAATCACAGTTAACTAAGCGCTCTTAGTAATTAGCGTACTTAACTGGGTGTCTTGATGCTGGGGCGATTTTGCGAAAATGCCAGACCATCACTTCGCAAGACCATAACAGCGTGTCCCTCCAAGGAAGCGGGCACATCCACAGCTCACGAGGTTGCCGGAGAATGCACAGCGCCGGCCAATTCCAACCGACTCCAGTAAAACCACGTGACAACCGCCGCCCGGCCTCGGGCACGTCGCTTCGCTTCTGTCCGCCAGCCAATCGCCGACTCGCGCACCGCGGTGTAACATCCTCAAAGCGTTGTGTCCTCTCTCACTACTCGCGGTCGGCACTCCCTTATGTCTGGAGACGGCCCAAGCCCAAAGACAAACCTCTGCACTAGCGATCAATCGTACTCATGTCAGAGATACTACTGGCGCCAGTCCCGCCACGGCTCAGAGGAGATTGGTGCTTAACGTCCCGTCCACAACGAATTCATTAGAGACGGAGCACAAGCTCTGATTAGGAAAGCATGGGGAAGGAAATCGGCAGTGCCCTTTCACAGGAGCCAACCCGGCATTTGCCTGAAGCGATTTAGAGAAATCACGGAAAAACTGAATCAGGATGGATGGACGCGGGTTTGAACCGTCGTCCTTCCGGATCCGAGTCCAGTGTGATAAGTACTGCGCCACCTCAATCGGTACACGCTGACAAAAATAATGAAGCAGCCATGAGACATTGTCGAATGTGAATGTAATTTTGTAGACGCACAAATGACAACGGCAGGTAGGTAAAAGTTGAGAGACAGGTAGAACGGCCACCGGAGTACATTAGTGTTGATCGAATCTAGTGCTCTTGCCATGTCTGGTAGGATATATGAGGGGAGTGAAAGCGTCAGTTGCTGAGTGATCACCGTGAACGACGCGAAGATGTCGCGTCCTACCTGTGATACAGCGTTAAAAGTCCTGACGGAGTCTAAAAGGGGTCTCATAGTTGGTCTCCATTAGGCTGGCCAGTCGAATCGTGTATCTAAGTTTGTGGGGCATGCTGATGTGGCAGTGATCTGATGTTGGACTGCATGGAAACATGAGAGCAGGCGTACACGTCTCCTAGGTTCCGGTCGACCACGTTTTGAATACCACAACGCAGGACCGCCGTATTGTGCACCACGCTTACAAACTACACTCCTGGAAATGGAAAAAAGAACACATTGACACCGGTGTGTCAGACCCACCACACTTGCTCCGGACACTGCGAGAGGGCTGTACAAACAATGATCACACGCACGGCACAGCGGACACACCAGGAACCGCGGTGTTGGCCGTCGAATGGCGCTAGCTGCGCAGCATTTGTGCACCGCCGCCGTCAGTGTCAGCCAGTTTGCCGTGGCATACGGAGCTCCATCGCAGGCTTTAACACTGGTAGCATGCCGCGACAGCGTGGATGTGAACCGTATGTGCAGTTGACGGACTTTGAGCGAGGGCGTATAGTGGGCATGCGGGAGGCCGGGTGGACGTACCGCCGAATTGCTCAACACGTGGGGCGTGAGGTCTCCACAGTACATCGATGTTGTCGCCAGTGGTCGGCGGAAGGTGCACGTGCCCGTCGACCTGGGACCGGACCGCAGCGACGCACAGATGCACGCCAAGACCGTAGGATCCTACGCAGTGCCGTAGGGGACCGCACCGCCACTTCCCAGCAAATTAGGGACACTGTTGCTCCTGGGGTATCGGCGAGGACCATTCGCAACCGTCTCCATGAAGCTGGGCTACGGTCCCGCACACCGTTAGGCCGTCTTCCGCTCACGCCCCAACATCGTGCAGCCCGCCTCCAGTGGTGTCGCGACAGGCGTGAATGGAGGGACGAATGGAGACGTGTCGTCTTCAGCGATGAGAGTCGCTTCTGGCTTGGTGCCAATGATGGTCGTATGCGTGTTTGGCGCCGTGCAGGTGAGCGCCACAATCAGGACTGCATACGACCGAGGCACACAGGGCCAACACCCGGCATCATGGTGTGGGGAGCGATCTCCTACACTGGCCGTACACCACTGGTGATCGTCGAGGGGACACTGAATAGTGCACAGTACATCCAAACCGTCATCGAACCCATCGTTCTACCATTCCTAGACCGGCAAGGGAACTTGCTGTTCCAACAGGACAATGCACGTCCGCATGTATCCCGTGCCACCCAACGTGCTCTAGTAGGTGTAAGTCAACTACCCTGGCCAGCAAGATCTCCGGATCTGTCCCCAATTGAGCATGTTTGGGACTGGATGAAGCGTCGTCTCACGCGGTCTGCACGTCCAGCACGAACGCTGGTCCAGCTGAGGCGCCAGGTGGAAATGGCATGGCAAGCCGTTCCACAGGACTACATCCAGCATCTCTACGATCGTCTCCATGGGAGAATAGCAGCCTGTATTGCTGCGAAAGGTGGATATACACTGTACTAGTGCCGACATGGTGCATGCTCTGTTGCCTGTGTCTATGTGCCTGTGGTTCTGTCAGTGTGATCATGTGATGTATCTGACCCCAGGAATGTGTCAATAAAGTTTCCCCTTCCTGGAACAATGAATTCACGGTGTTGTTATTTCAATTTCCAGGAGTGTATATTTACACGTGTATGAAACTCTAGAATTTTCCAAATCTATTAAAAACTGTGGTAAAAACTGAGATAATTAACTATAAATTTGAGTTTTTTTCTAAACAAGAAGCTTAAAATGTAACAGTTCATTCATTTTTCCATAAATTAAATAAACTCTAGAGGTACATACACATGTAAATATAGTTAGTATGCTGTGCAAAATTCATAGAAGAATCTCTCTTACTTAGGAAGAAAAGTGTACCTAGAGCAACAAATGCGGCCAGTAATAAGAGAAAAAAATGATGAAATTTCACATGTAAAAAATATATTTTGTTACGTTTGAATCCTGAATCCTTCTTCATCATGCGTCCAAAGTTTTATGAATTTATTTGTAAAAGTATAGACAGTGGAAATTAAAATGTCCTGTGGTGCCTCTCCTGCTCCAAGTCGGCCCGTTTGACGTTCTACCCCCCCCCCCCCCCACCCCCTTAATAATGGACCCGCTGCTGCTTACTGCTTTGGCAGGCAGGTACACAGAGGCTCGGGAGTGAGTCATTGCGTTATCCTTGAACGCTCTCTGACAGGAAACTGCATTTACTTTATTCAGATAGTTGTGTTAGCTGGCTGAGTGCGGGCCTGTTAGGGCTTGTTACCGGATTCTCTCTGCGTGAAAATGGATGTATAAACGGAGTAACGAGTTTGTGGGAAATTTTGTTTTTAAACCAGGAAATCAGCTTCTGAGGCTTACGCACTATTAAAAACAGCTTTTGGAGATAATTGTATGAGCCAGTCAAATGTTTTTGTCTGGCGCAACAGATTTAAAAATGGCCGCAAATCATTTAAAGATGAACCACGGTCCGTCCGTCCTGCCACCTCGAAAACGAATGAAAATGTTGCGAAAGTTCGAAACTTAGCGTGCTCTGATCGTAGATTAACAATTAGGAAGATGGATGATGAACTTAATTTAAGTTTATTTGCAGATCAGTCAATTTTAACTGAAGATCTGATGCACCGAGTGTCCGCAAAATTCATTACAAAAGTGCTGTCAAGTGACCAGAGAAAATACCGACTTGAAGTGTGCCAAGAACTGATCAATCGGACTAAAAATGCCCCAGATTTGTTAAATAGAGTAATTACAGGTGACGAATCGTGGGTGTATGCATATGATCCTGAAACCAAAGTGCGGTCTTCCCAGTGGAAGAGTCCACATTCACCACGAGCGAAAAATGCATGCCAAATTGGTCGAATGTGAAGACAATGTTGTGATTTTTTTCTTCTATTCTGCAGGTACTGTGAATCATGAATTTACCCCTCGAGGACAGACGACTAACCTGAATATTACAAAGGTGCCCTTGAGCGATTGCGCGAAAAGGTGCGCAAGAAAAGGCATGCATTGTGGAAAGACAGCAGTTGGTTGCTACACCCCGACTATGCTCTGGTTCATCGTGCCTTCTCCATCGTTGATTTTTTGACCAAATTCAAAATTCCTGCGCTTCCATAACCGCCATATTCACCTGATTTGGCTCCTGCAGTCTTCCATCTGTTTCCTAAACTGAAATTTCCACTGAAAGGGAAGCGAGTTCACTCGATTGAAGACATCCAGGCAAATACGGAGAGCATCCTTAACACGCCACAGTAAAAAATTTACAGGAATGTTTCCAAAAGTGGAAACACCGTTGGAGTCGGTGTGTTCAGTCAGACGGGGACTATTTAGAAGGAGACGCAACACAGTAGCATGTAAGTACCGCCATTGTACAATTACAAGCCCATTATTAAAACTTTCCAGTCACACCTTGTGCTGTGTCATCCCACATCACTTACTGAAGAGTACCAACAGCTTGGCTATGGGTTTTCCGCTGCACGCATAGGCTGGCCTTAACACCACGACACCGGTGACTGAAATTCAAGGGATGCTGTAACGGGGAGTAATGGACTGCTGATTGAATGTTGTTACTTTCTGTGAAAAGACGAACCGCGGTTCAGATGACCATTGGGTAAGTATAGCAACGACCTGGGGAGAGGTCCATACCTCCAATGTTTGGGGAGGCAATATTGGCATTATAGTTACGAAAAACATAAAACATTAGAATTAAAGTAACCAGTGGTTTATTTCGAATAACTGAGGGTATATACACATTATACGAAGTGGCAAGGTGCGAAAAGTAATGTCAAAAAACACTGACAGACAACGTAGCATTGTTGTCAAAAGAAATAGTTCAAATTGCTCTAAGCACTGGGAGGTTAACATCTGAGTCATAAGTACCCTAGACTCAGAACTACTTAAACGTAACTAACCTAAGGACATCACACAGCCGGCCGCGGTGGTCTAGCGGTTCTAGGCGCTCAGTCCGGAACTGCGCGACTGCTACGGTCGCAGGTTCGAATCCTGCCTCGGGCATGGATGTGTGTGATGTCCTTAGGTTAGTTAGGTTTAAGTAGTTCTAAGTTCTATGGGACTGATGACCACAGATGTTAAGTCCCATAGTGCTCAGAGCCATTTGAACCATTTTTTGACATCACACACATCCATGCCCGAGGCTGGTTCAAAAAAATGGTTCAAATGGCTCTGAGCACTATGGGACTTAACATCTTAGGTCATCATTCCCTTAGAACTTAGAACTAACCTAAGGACATCACACACATCCATGCCCGAGGCAGGATTCGAACCTGCGACCGTAGCAGTCCCGCGGTTCCGGACTGAAGCGCTTAGAACCGCATGGCTACCGCGGCCGGCTGCCCGAGGCAGGATTCGAACCTACGATCGTAGCAGCAGTGCGGTGACAATCTATTTCTTCTGTACTAATAATAAAACTGAAAAACCTTCATGTCGGTCTGCGAATCACGGAAACATATTTATCCTTTGAGGAAGCCATTTCTTCTTTGAGTTTTGAACTACAGTACATCATACACTACTGGCCATTAAAATTGCTACACCAAGAAGAAATGCAGATGATAAACGGGTATTCATTGGACAAATATATTATACTAGAACTGACATGTGATTACATGTTCAAGCAATTTAGGTGCATAGTTCCTGACAGATCAATACCCAGAACAACCACCTCTGACCGTAGTAACAGCCTTGATACGCCTGGGCATTCAGTCAAACAGAGCTTGGATGGCGTGTACAGGTACAGCTGCTCAAGCAGCTTCAACACGCTACCACAGTTCATCGAGAGTAGTGGCTGGCGTATTGTGACGAGCCAGTTGCTCATCCACCATTGACCAGACGTTTTCAATTGGTTACAGGTCTGGAGAATGTGCTGGCCAAGGCAACAGTCGAACATTTTCTATATCCAGAAAGACCCGTACAGGACCTGCAACATGCGGTCTTGCATTATCCTGCTGAAATGTAGGGTTTCTCAGGGATCGAATGAAGGGTAGAGCCACGGGTCGTAACACATCTGAGATGTAACGTCCACTGTTCAATGTGCCGTCAATGCGAACAAGAGGTGACTGAGACGTGTAACCAATGGCACCCCATACCATCACGCCAGGTGATACGCCAGTTTGGCGATGACGAATACACGCTTCCAATGTGCGTTCACCGCGATGTTGCCAAGAATACACGCTTCCAATGTGCGTTCACCGCGATGTTGCCAAAGACGGATGCGACCATCATGATGCTGTAAACAGAACCTGGATTCATCCGAAAAAATGATGTTTTGCCATTCATGCACCCAGGCTCGTCGTTGAGTACACCATCGCAGGCGCTCCTGTCTGTGATGCAGCGCAAGGGTAACCGCAGCCATGGTCTCCGAGCTGGTAGCCCATGTTGCTGCGAACGTCGTCGAACTGTTGGTGCAGAATGTTTTTATCTTGCAAACGTCCCCATCTGTTGATTCAGGGATCGAGACGTGGCTGCACGATCCGTTACAGCCATGCGGATAAGATGCCTGCCTGTCATCTCGACTGCTAGTGATGCGAGGCCGTTGGGATCCAGCACAGCGTTCTGTATTACCCTCCTGAACCCACAGATTCCATATTCTGTTGACAGTCATTGGATATCGACCAACACGAGCAGCAATGTCGCGATACGATAAACCGCAATCGTGATAGGCTGCAGTCCGACCTTTATCAAAGTCGGAAACGTGATGGTACGCATTTCTCCTCGTTACATGAGGCGTCACAACAACGTTTCATCAGACAACGCCGGTCAACTGCTGTATGTGTATGAGAAGTCGGTTGCAAACTTTCCTCATGTCAGCATGTTGTATGTGTCGCCACCGACGCCAACCTTGTGTGAATGCTCTGAAAAGCTAATCATTTGCATATCACAGCAGCTTCTTCCTGACGGTTTAATTTCGCGTCCGTAGCACGTCGTCTTCGTGGTGTAGCAATTTTAATGGCCAGTAGTGTAATTGGAAAATGCTTTTGTTGGTTTACATGTTGTATGAAATACGTTTCAACGCAGTGGATACAATGGTTGTACAATCCTTAACATGTTTAAGATGTTCGGTGTCCTAACTCTACCAGGCGTATTAGCTCGGGGAAAGGTAGGCCACGTCAAGTGCGTTCTGACTGTCGGCGCCGCCTAGCTTATGTTTTGTTTACTGTGCTGTTCGGATTTGCCTCAATCTGTTCAAAAAATGGCTCTGAGCACTATGGGACTCAACTGCTGAGGTCATTAGTCCCCTAGAACTTAGAACTAGTTAAACCTAAGGACATCACAAACATCCATGCCCGAGGCAGGATTCGAACCTGCGACCGTAGCGGTCCTGCGGTTCCAGACTGCAGCGCCTTTAACCGCACGGCCACTTCGGCCGGCCCTCAATCTGTGTCCGGGCACTCTGTAGTTAACGTCGGTTGCGATTTACTGCTGGTTTATCTTTCTACTATTCTGTGGTGAGACTTATGCACGAAAGTGCATTTGTTTCCAATTTATCGTTCTCTATGCCAGCGTAATTACACACAAATTTTATTTCATAGATATGCCCGAAAACAGGCGTGGACGTAAGCGGAAATTATTTCCTGTTGAAGGTAAATTTGTAGTAAGTATAAATTAAAATGCGTACTCTTCGTATTTTGTTTTGTCTTTTATTATCTTTGTTGAATGCGTGGTTTGGATATACAGGGTGGCGCACGAAATGTGTTATCATTTTGTTTTTGAATATGAACTTTATTGTCAATACAATCTGAAAGGAACGTATACTACAATGAAGAGCCGTCCATGAAGATTTGTTCTAACTCAGCACATGCCCAATATGTCCACCACTTCGTTTCCTAACTACCTTCAAACGAACACTGAAGTTAGTGATTACCATACGGCACATGTCTTCCATAATTTCACTGCAAGCTTGAAGAATAAGTATTCTGAGCTCCATTAAATCAAGTGGACGTTCCGGGTAATTTTTTTCCTTTTGCCGATCGTTGCTCTGTGGTCAGTCTTCCATTGTAAGACATTGCTGCTTACTAGTCTCCTAGCGGCAACATCGTGAATTACACGTCATTTCGTAACTCATTTGTTTTTCCAAGCTCTGCTGGTACTGCTGTAGAGATCCCAGCGGGATATCTAATGTGCATCGTAAATTGTGAAAGAAATAAATGGTCATTTCGTGCGCCACCCTGTATATATTCGATATCATAATGATATTATAGAATTTCCACTACATGTACAATACACTTTTTTCTCAGTGAAATATTCTCAGATTGCCTTACAAGGAATGTATGCATTGTTCTCAGCATCCTTTGTTGTCCTCTTCAACTCTGACAATTAACATTTCTTTCAGTTGAATGTGAGGATGAAATTTCCTCTTGTGATTTACCAGAACCTACTCGTTCTGTCGGCTAGACCGAAAATGAAGGTAAGATATGAAACCTGCGCTCCATTTTGTCCGATGTTCACTGCAGAGTGTCCGGGCACGGACTGAGGCAAATCCGAGCCGCACAGCGAACAACACACTGAATAGGGTCGCCGATAGTGAGGACACGCTAGCCGTGACGTCGGCCACCTGCTGTTCCCCTAGCTAACACATCTGGTGGGGCGTGGCCACCGAATGTGTTAGGCCGTAATTCCATGTCAATATTATTGAAAGCGAAAGTAATCCTGCCTGTGACGCTTTCACGACTAAGCCGCTTAACAGGTTGCCAGGAAATTTTGTATGGGGACAGCATAAACCACGAGGAAAGAAACGGGCTGCTTTATAAAATAAAAAAAAATGCGTGCTCTAAGAGGATGACGTACGAAATTGAACGTCTCTTTTTACCTCAGTGAACGTAAACCATGTTACAGAATTATTAAATTTGTTGCACAATGTGTATGTTGTATAATATACAACTGATTCAACAGCCCGATGAAAGGATGCGGGCTCCTATCCTTCGTAATACAGTCGGGCAGACGCTAGGTGATGGCTGGGGGAGGGGAGGGGGCATATCACAAGCTATGCTTACACGAACTGGCTGACACGTGAGCGTAACTGACGTTACTGCACGTCGTACAGTAGCTTACTTACTCACCATCGCTCGTCATAGCAAAACTACTGACATGCGAGTGCGGCCATGGGTAACACGTAGGTAGTTGATAAATAATCCCACATCAGTTGAAGTATCAAAGAGCGAAATGAAAACCTGCTTCTATCACCGGCTGCAAGATGGAGCAAATAAAAATTCGACGTACGTTGTACGCAATGTCTGATTCTAACTGGTTTATACCATCAACTGATAAAATATTTAGTAGAAACGTATGTAAGATTTTATACTTCTACTGCAAAGGTACGACCAAAGTCTTTTCAGTTCTGTCTTTAGATTAATTTTTGTGTCTGTCCGACTACTGGACTTTACTCTGGGAGCTTCACATCAAGAAGTCGCTTTATTACGAAATACACCTAAGCATGTGCCTAACCAAACACGATGTCTCTTACAAAAAATCAAATGGCTCTGAGCACTATGAGACTTAACTTCTGAGGTCATCAGTCCCCTAGAACTTAGAACTATTTAAACCTTACTAACCTAAGGACATTACACACATCCATGCCCGAGGCAGGATTCGAACCTGCGACCGCAGCGGTCGCGCGGTTCCAGACTGTAGCGCCTAGAACCGCTCGGCCACCCCGGCCGGCTGATGTCTCCTACACTTTTTAAAGTAATTCAATTCAACAATGAAAAATGTTCATTTGAAATAATAATAGTACAAATCAAATCGGTTCATTTTATTGTCCCTTTAGTACGCAAGAAACGTCCATAAAACTACCTAAAATCATTCAATTTTGCGTTAGCCCGTAATTCACAAGGTGACTTTACTGTAAAATATACTATGAGGTGGGGTTCTCTGGGACTCCTATGTTTAAACAGAGATTTAAGGCACATATAATTTGAAATTTTTTATTTACGTTATATAATACGTAGCATTTTACTAATTATCACATTAAATTACACATTTTATGTGGTTTTTTTAAATAGTACAAATGAATTCACCATTAGGGAACTAAATTTTACATTCTGGAAAATTATAGTATCTCTGTAGCAAGTGAATTGCTACGTTAAACTAAATTCCAGGGTTTAAACTGGCACATAAGAATTCGACTCGATAGATACCAAAATACAATCTGCAAAATTTAGAATCAGTGGTGTGATCTAATTTTTTTTCTTATCACCTTTCAGAACACAATTGATTTTAACTAACGCTTTGAGTGTTTTATTGGGATAACAGACAGGTCCCAATCACAGTTATCCTGAAGTTCTTCTCTGAATGATACTCTTGTTTGATAGAGGAATTTTGATCACTGGCGGCTGTAAAATCATACTCGTTTTCGTCTGTTTTTTGATCTATATCACTGACACTTTCCTACGTCCCCCAACTAACAATTTCATTAAATTCGAGAAAATTAAAACTGACACGTTCCTGCGAGCACATTTTGTACCGTATCGTACTGAAGAAAACATGTACGTACTTCATGAGACGCCGTCTAGGAGACTCTGACAACTGTCAGTAACACGTGTCAACAATAAACAAGGAGTCGATAACGCAGCTGGAAGCAGAACATTGTAGAGTCGGCAATTTAAGGGGTGTAAAGGGAGTATAGAAGCATTCCGCTACAACTGACCTTGGAGAGTGAGTTCGAAAATTATCGTACGGTCTGAGAGACTACACCTCGTTAAGGGTTAACAGTTAAGCTCGTTTCACATTCATACTGATGTAACCACTGATAAGTTTGTTTCCACATTAATTAAACAGGTAATCAAAAATTAAGGAGTCCCACGTGCCTTTCCATGAAATAACTAAATTATTGAAACACTCCGCCTCTCGATGCTACATAATTTTTAATTCTTCACTACCTTTCTACCAAATTATTCATACGACGTCTGTTCAAAAAATTCTGGAACATTCCTAATTTCGCGGCAATGGTGTGTTGGAGCGAAATGCAGTTGCCGTCCCTGCACACGTCTGTGTTTAATGTGAAGCTGCTGGAAGTTTCATTGTTGTACGTCGGTTTGTTATTTTTCAGTGCTGTATTGCCTAGAACATTGTGTCGCACAGTTTGGGAATTTCTAGATGGTAGAGTTAGAGGAGCAATGCGTCCCCAATAAATTTTTGCGTGAAACTCAAGGAAACCTTTACAGACACATACCAAATGATGCAGGAAGCCTACAGTGATGAGTGGTTAAGCCGTACTCGGTGTTACGAAAGGACCACACGGCTTAAGTAGGGTCGGACGGAAGTTAAACACGACCCTCGTTCGGGACGTTCTTCGACGTCTATCGACGACGCTCATGTCAGGAACGTCTACGAATTAAAGACCAACTGTCCTAGAGATTGCAGAAGAATATAATATTTCAGTTGGATCATGTCTTGAAATTCTGTCATAGTATCTTGAAACGCATCGTGTTGCTGCCAAGTTCGTCCCATGGCTCATGAGTCAAGACCAGAGAGACTTTCGTCTCTCAATCTGTGAAGAGCTTATCGATCGCGTAAATGAGAACAAGATGTTCTTTAAGAGAATCATAACTGGTGATGAGATCTGGGTCTATCGTTATGATATTCAGAACAAGGCTCAATCTTCACAATGGGCTGGGAAATGTTATCCAAGACCAAAAAAAGCTCATCAGGTCAGATCAAATATCAAATTCATGCTGATAGTTTACTTTGACATTGAAGTATTAGTTCATCGTGTGCTAGAGACAACCTGATAATTAGATTAGATTAGATTAGATTCAGTTTTCGTTTCATAGACCCAACACATGAGATGATTCTCGGAGGTGTGAAACATGTCAGAAAGTATAACATAAAAAACATAAAACACTGAATACCTTAATCATTTGTCAAGAGATAGTGGGAATCATTTAATACAATGCAGTAATCTGGAACAGCTAATATTTACAAAATTAACTCGCTGTCGGGATGAAACACTGTTATGCACTATTAATACATTTATCATACACAAAATACCTGATCTTGATTGTTGTGACCAAGTGTTATCAGAACTGAAACCTAAGTAATATTTTTACTTAACAGTCTCTTTTAAGATATTCATCTATGGAGTAGAAGGCGTTGCCTATCAAAAAGTCTTTCAAACTCTGTTAAAACCGTGCTTTATCTGAAACCAAGTTTTTATTGGTTACTGGAAATTTATTGAAAATGTGTGTTCCTGAATACTCGACTCCTTTTTCGGCCAAGATAAGTGATTTTAGGTCTTTATGTAGGTTGTTCTTATTCCTAGTATTGATACTATGTATTGAGCTATTGGTTGAAATTATAGATGTATTACTTGCAACAAATTTCATTAAGGAATAAATATACTGAGAAGCAGTGGTTAGAAAACAAAGTTCCTTGAACAGGTTATTACATGATGTTCTTGAATTTACTCCACCAATGATTCTCGTCACACGCTTTTGCACCCTAAAAACTTTTGCCCTGTTTGATGAGTTGCCCAGAATATGATCCCATATGACATAATAGAATTAAAGTATGCAAGCTTTTTTACATTTATATCTCCCACATCTGACATCATTCTCATGGCAAATACAGACTTATTTAGGCGCTTAAGCAATTCTGTGGTATGCCCTTCCCAACTGAATTTGTTATCGAGTTGTATCCCAGAGATTTAACACTGTCAACATCTGCGTGTCTTCTTATGTTATACTCACGCTGGAAGGATATCTCTTACAGGTTCTGAACTGCATATAGTGGGCCTTCTCAAAGTTTCATGACAGTGAATTAGCTTTAAACCACTTATTAATGTCAGGGGAAATTTGATTATCAGTTATTTCTAGAGCTGTACTTGACTTGCTACTTATTGCAATGTTTGTATCATCTGCAAACAAATCAAACTTTGCATATGGCAAAGTAACAGATGAGAGGTCTTCAATGTACACAAGAAAAAGCAGTGGACCCAAGATGGAACCTTGGGGAACACTACGTTATTAATTCCCGGTCAGATGAAGACTGACTGCTTGCTGCCCAGGGATTTCGCAACGACGCCCTTTGTTTCCTGTTAGATAGAAAAGAGTCATAACATTTCGCAGCATTAAGAGAATGCTGTGGTTCACACAGTCAAAGGCTTTTGACAGGTCACAGAAAATGCCAGTAGCCCGTAATTTATTATCTAATGAATTAAGGAAATTCTCACTGTAAGTGTAAATAACTTTATCTATATTAGAACCCTTAAAAAATTCAAACTGTTGTAGCCTCCCCCTCACTTATCGACCTTAATGACAGTGAAAAATTAAACCGCGTGTACCTAATGGAAATTTGGGAAAAGCAATCGTCACCGAAGTTAATTTGTCGGTAAAGAGGGAGGAAGGGTTACACCTAAATGAAAGGATAAATGCAAATGTAACTGGTGGAAATTAATTTTGAAAAGGGGTAAAGTTAATAATGAAAGTAAATGTGCGGCCGTTACGTTAACAATTAACTAGCGGTAATTAGATATTTGAGATTTGGGGGAAATTACGGTCGCCAGTCATAAGGACAATTACTATAGTTACTGAAAAAGAAAGGTTATTACACATATAATGAGCACTAGAAGGTTGACACGTGTAGTGTGAAAACTGAAAGTTTGTCAGAAGTAATAAATTTCGATACACTCTGACTTAATTTAGCAAAAGAATTAATAAAACCGGAAAATTGAAAGTTAATTTAGTGACTGAAATTAACAGTGAGCTTTGTTTCTGAAGCATATCGAAATTCACTAAAACACGGTTAGTCTTGGGCTACCTCAACAATCATTTCAAAAGCTACTTGAATCCACGCAATTTAGAAATAAGAGATTTCACTTTGACCTTGAACTAAATGATTCTGAACTATTAACAATAGTAAAATTTAGTACGTACCAAGCTGAGTTGCAGTCACAGGTAAGCTAAAATATGGTAACAAAACTCGCACTCTTAATTTGTGCTTGTGCAATCTAAATATTGTAGCCAGCTATGAATACCTTAACTGAACTTTGAAATTAAAGCAGTGAAATCGAATGATGCTGGCGTTTGAATTTCAACGACACTCAGGTTCATTTCGGAAAAGGAAGGGACCCTGCTTTTCAATGCAATTGGGACAATGAGCAACAAAGGTTCATGCTCAGTTGCTGTAATTTTGTGATGCAACAATTTGAAAAGCTGAGGTCTGCCGTACAGTTCTGAAACTTTACGTGTTTCCAGTCTTCCTTGTTGCTTGATCGAAGGTTTGAAGCCGTCGATCGAGGAGGTGGCGACAGTCACTCATTGTCGGCCGTCGCTGTTACAGAAGCTGGATGTTGGCGCACCTTCTTCTCGACACGGGAAACGGGCTCTTGATGTGCGCCAGCTAATGCTTCCCGTCCGCGACACCGTGTCAGAAACCATCATAGCAAGTCGAGCGCAATTACATGCTGCCCAATCCCGAAAGCGCGGCAACTCGCGGGAGCATACCAATTCGATTCTACACAGAGTACGCGAAAGAACTTGCCCCCCTTCTAACAGCCGTGTACCGCAAGTCTCTAGAGGAACGGAGGGTTCCAAATGATTGGAAAAGAGCACAGGTAGTCCCAGTCTTCAAGAAGGGTCGTCGAGCAGATGCGCAAAACTATAGACCTATATCTCTGACGTCGATCTGTTGTAGAATTTTAGAACATGTTTTTTGCTCGAGTATCATGTCGTTTTTGGAAACCCAGAATCTACTATGTAGGAGTCAACATGGATTCCGGAAACAGCGATCGTGTGAGACCCAACTCGCGTTATTTGTTCATGAGACCCAGAAAATATTAGATACAGGCTCCCAGGTAGATGCTATTTTTCTTGACTTCCGGAAGGCGTTCGATACAGTTCCGCACTGTCGCCCGATAAACAATGTAAGAGCCTACGGAATATCAGACCAGCTGTGTGGCTGGATTGAAGAGTTTTTAGCAAACAGAACACAGCATGTTGTTATCAATGGAGAGACATCTACAGACGTTAAAATAACCTCTGGCGTGCCACAGGGAAGTGTTATGGGACCATTGCTTTTCACAATATATATAAATGACCTAGTAGATAGTGTCGGAAGTTCCATGCGGCTTTTCGCGGATGATGCTGTAGTATACAGAGAAGTTGCAGCAAGTAGCGAAATGCAGGAAGATCTGCAGCGGATAGGCACTTGGTGCAGGGAGTGGCAACTGTCCCTTAACATAGACAAATGTAATGTATTGCGAATACATAGAAAGAAGGATCCTTTATTGTATGATTATATGATAGCGGAACAAACACTGGTAGCAGTTACTTCTGTAAAATATCTGGGAGTATGCGTGCGGAACGATTTGAAGTGGAATGATCATATAAAATTAATTGTTGGTAAGGCGGGTGCCAGGTTGAGATTCATTGGGAGAGTGCTTAGAAAATGTAGTCCATCAACAAAGGAGGTGGCTTACGAAACACTCGTTCGACCTATACTTGAGTATTGCTCATCAGTGTGGGATCCGTACCAGATCGGGTTGACGGAGGAGATAGAGAAGATCCAAAGAAGAGCGGCGCGTTTCGTCACAGGGTTATTTGGTAACCGTGATAGCGTTACGGACATGTTTAGCAAACTCAAGTGGCAGACTCTGGAAGAGAGGCGCTCTGCATCGCGGTGTAGCTTGCTCGCCAGGTTTCGAGAGGGTGCGTTTCTGGATGAGGTATCGAGTATATTGCTTCCCCCTACTTATACCTCCCGAGGAGATCACGAATGTAAAATTAGAGAGATTAGAGCGCGCACGGAGGCTTTCAGGCAGTCGTTCTTCCCGCGAACCATACGCGACTGGAACAGGAAAGGGAGGTAATGACAGTGGCAAGTAAAGTGCCCTCCGCCACACACCGTTGGGTGGCTTGCGGAGTATGAATGTAGATGTAGATGTAGATGTAGCGTCACACTACACACCTGCTCCGCTGCACTACTCCAGCCAGACTCCACTCTGCCCGCGCTCCACGCGGCAGAGTTAACACTACTAAAGATCCTAAACACTTTGGTTCTCCACACGACCTATCGATGTAATGGTTCGATAGCATAGTTTCCCTAGGCCAGACCCAGCGTAAAAATACAAATAATCTTTACACAACAAACCAATTATACACCGACATAAATGCATATATATACAAATAGTAAAACAATTACAATATACAAAGGCACATAAACGTCATATATTCAGGTAACAAAATAAGGGATAAAAATTATAGTACAATATGCATTTCCGGCGTTACATGTGCCCCACATTGTCTGAGGATGTTCGTGTAACCTAAACAGACTCAGAAAATGTCCCAAAAAAGAAACAGCGGAAATGCATATGCTCAAAACATCAACAAAATTTAGCATTAGGCTAATTAACCATAAAGCAATTTTTAGACCATAATAATTGAGTGGAGACACTCCTGTCCACTCTGTCATCTTACACAAAAGAAAACAGGTTGACAACATATTAAAATTCATAGAAAACATAGAAAATGGTTTAGCTATTCAATAAATCGAAATTCTTAACAGTATCAAGAAATGTACTACTATTTACAAAATTAATCAGAGTACATGGTCATAAAAAACAGGTATATCAAAATACCCAAATTAATAGTTAATTACATAGAATATGTGTTTTATATACCCTTTTCATAATTATTATTCTCGTCATGAGAGTCCACTTAACGCTAAACAAGAAAATAATATACAGCAGATCGACAAAAACATAAATATTGACAACAGAATTCTTTCACATCAGCTGTCCGGGAAGAAAAACAACTCCGCCTTCCGTACTCGCAAGTACAAAGAACGCCGAGAGCGGCACAAGAGCCGACAGCGGCACAAGAGCCGGCAGCGACTCCGCCTCGCTAGTATTGTTGCGCCCGCCTGTGCGGCACGCTTGATCTCATTCGCCCTTGTAACGGCACTTCCAGAACGTCCGTTTCACTGAATTCTTTCGGAAACTCACTCCCGAGTAATCTCAAGGAGTCCATTAACACTATCACAGTGGATAACTCAACACTGTCCATCATCACACGCATGTACTAGCCTGAAACTTAAAACAGCGTCTAAGTACATCGGCAATGACTAGTAAATCACATATTTATGAAATCTTACAGCTAGTTACAAAATCATATTTACATTCCTTAATCTACTGTGACTCAGCAGAAACCTTAAACTAGCAGCTTGGATTTTTCAATTGACAAATAATTACTCTCTCTTAAATCATTTAGTAAAATTAATTACTTATTAATTACATTTTCTTTAATGACCTCTTGGTCAGGCAAAAGCATGGCAACCTAGCAAATCCTTAAATCTTACACTCTATATTTAGATGTAGTACAAATTACCCATTCTGTGGTATTACTCAATCCTTGGTTGGTACAACATCAAGTCTACAATGTTCCGTATACCTGATAGTTTTCCTGAGCTTGGATACTCTAAGCAATAAGCATTTGTGTGAGGTATACCAATGACTTTATATGGTCCATTATAAACAAACTTAAATTTAGTGATTTCATTGTCTATCTCGCTCGATTTCTCATGAGTTTTTACAAGTACTAAGTCTCCGATTGCAACCTTAGCAAAACGCGCTTTAGCGTCATGACGACGTATGCGAGCATCGGCTTTTAGCTTCATTGCTTCTCGCAAACGATCTTTATTCACACCAATACTAATGTCAATCCGTGGAGGGAATTTGATTACCTCTTCCAATTCACTTTCTACACTATTGTCAATGCCGAGATTCCTTACGTTACAGTAGTTCAAATTCATACCTAAGTCAGTGGCATCCGGCCAGTTAACAATGTGTATAGGCTGGTATCGCCTAGGCACACCGTCTGCTGCCACATCAAAACTAACTGCTATTGTTTTATCTTGCGACACACATGTCAAAGTTTTGCTTTCGCAATTAATCACCACACGGTATTTTAGTAGCCAATCTAACCCGATAATTACTTCCGTAGTTACGTCTGGCACGACGAAAAACTCTTGTTCAAATCATGCCCCACAAATCTCGAAGTTGACAAAAATCTGTTTTGTGACCGGTTTACTGGCCTTCCCAGTAGCACCGATAATTTTCACTCCAGTTATTGGCATAACTACGATGCCAGTCTATCAGTAACTCAAATATTTTCCCAGATAGAGCACTCAATTCTGCACCGGTGTCAATGAACACGTTTAGTTGTAGGTCGTGCATATTAACAGGCACTGCTATCTGTCTACACTTGTCCTCGACTGTTTCTTTATTTTCCCACAATAAATCCTCATCTATATCCAGGTCATTCCAGAAAAAACCATCCGGCTTTGATCCTAAATCCGGCTTATCTGGCGGCTTTTTCAGCCTCTGTTCATATACAGTTTTAATTTCAACACGTTTGTCCTGAGGCTTAGTCTGTAACTTCGCCTCCAATACCGAAACCTTTTCCTGTAACTCGTCAACTAGTGAGTGTTGCTTTGCTATCAATTCACTAATTGTCACCTTCGTTGATTCCTCTTTGGTCAGATTGATCTCATCTGCCAATATACCTGGAGAAATGTGCCCGGTAGTATCTGCAATTACTTCCTCTAGATCTGCGCAACCCACACTGATATCGTCTGACCGTCAGCTCTAACCTCATACACGCTGTAATCTATGTGCTGTTCTACCAATCGTGTCCGGCTATCACTAAAATTTTCATAATCTTTCTCCTTAATACTCTCGCAATGTTTAAATTGGAGGTTTGCGTCGGATGGGTCGGCTACTTCTACCACTATAACTTTCGGTAAAGTCTGCTGGTTAGGGCCAGAACTTCCCGTTACTACTTCAATATCCAACTCCTGCGGGACGAAACACGACGAATCTTGCTCGTGCTCGCCATTAACATCAACTATTTCTGGTAAAGTCTGCCGGTTAGGGCCAGAACTTTCTATCACTTCACAAACACTATCTTCCTGCGGGACGAGACGCGGCAAATCCTGCCCGCGCTCCCCATAAAAACTTCTCCCGTACAGGCCCCTATAACCTCCTAGTTCGTCGTATAAGCGACCGAACTGCCTTAACCAGACCTCATCCCTCTCTGCATCCCCTCGATCGATGACGGACGTGTTATCCGACATCTGATCTTCTCTCAACACTTGCGAATCATTCTTAAACTCAATCTCCAGTTCCGCTGTGGGTGTTACAGCTGCCACTTTATAATCGATTTCCGGAACACTACTTAAATTGTTCTCACTGACAGTGAATGTATTTTCTACTGCCGTGTCTACAGCTGATCTACTACTCGTGGCCGCACTCCTTTCTCCTAACACTGGCACACCCTCCCGCCGTTGATTATTCCACACGGAATTTTCATAACGACGACACCTGGGTTTACTCCTGTTATTGGGCCGCCAAAATTTCTCCACGAACGGTCGGCCCCTCACCGGCGCGGCTAATGGTTTCCCTGTCTCATCCCAGCAGATACGCTCCCCGGATACTGCTGAGGCGGCTGGTCACACCTTCTGGCGTTATTACTATTCTGCGAAGCCCGTATCACGCTAGTATGATACTGGTTTCCGCCATTCCTGTTATTTTTTGCATTGTACCGATTGTCATTACGGCCCGAACCACTATTGTTATTGCTGCCAAGATTGCGTTATGCATTATTCGCATGGTTATCTTTGTTGTGGTACCCGTTGTTTTTACCACGGCCTCCACCACTGTCGCGATTATTGCGCCAATTGTCCTCGTCCTCAACTCTTTCCAGGAAATCATTGATTGTTCAAAAATGGTTCAAATGGCTCTGAGCACTATGGGACTCAACTGCTGTGGTCATAAGTCCCCTAGAACTTAGAACTACTTCAACCTAACTAACCTAAGGACAGCACACAACACCCAGCCATCACGAGGCAGAGAAAATCCCTGACCCCGCCGGGAATCGAACCCGGGAACCCGGGCGTGGGAAGCGAGAACGCTACCGCACGACCACGAGATGCGGGCAAATCATTGATTGTCCTGTAATTGCTTCCTACGTAGCGTTTTGTATCATCTAGAAGCTTCCTGTAGAGTTCCCAGACTATTTCGGATTCCATGCGGCGATCACGCAAATATTCCAACTTGCGGATCCAGCCCTCACAAAACTCCTTCATCGAGCCGCGCGAATTCGCCCCAACGCTTGGCATCACCAGCGAACACATCAATAACCGCATTAATTTTTCTCTCACTAGTCCATGATCTGGGTAAAACTCTTTTACAATTTTTAATGAAATCCGTCGGGTGTATACCGCCTTTTCTCAAGGGGTCGAACCGTTCCTCTTTCGTCAACAATTCCGGACGATGTGCACAGATTGGCACATAGCTCTGTTTTTCGTCAAGTTTCTTTTCTAATTCCGACACTCTCGTAATTACTTGGCAAGTGGTTGTCGCAAGCATTTCCACTTCCCTCTTTTTCTCTTCGCAGGTATTAGCCTGCTTCGTCACTTTGGTATCTACTTCGGATACTAAAGCCTTTAAAGTTTCCACCTTCTTTTGATCCTCTTTTTTCCCTAATTGAATTTGTTCCGTCACCTTATTCTCGATGATCGGAGCAACCGCTTCTCCTACACTTTTCTCGATTCTGCTGATTTCGGAATAAAAACGAGTATTTATGCTCGCAATTTCCGCCTGAACGCCTATCATTTCCTGTTTAAGATTACCGATTTCAGTATTAATCACGACAATATCTTCTTTGATTTTATCAGCTTTTGTGTTAACAACTCCAACATTGTTGTTAACAACATTAATAGCTTTGTTCTGATTGTCTAGCTTTCGTTCAATTTTTTCAGACTGAGCTTCTTGCTTGGCAGCCTGAGCTTCTTGCTTGGCAGCCTGAGCTTCTTGCCTGGCAGCCTGATCTTCTTGCTTGGCAGACAGAGCTTTAATTTCTGTCGATTGACTCTTGATTTCGTTAATCAAAACATTCAATAAATCAGTTAAATTCCCGGAAACTACCGGTTTTACTTCCGTAGCGGCTTCCTCTTTAATTGTCCCCCCTCCGTATTCGTCATCAAGGGATTCAGATTTGATTTTCACTTCCGATTCCGAAACATTTTCTAAAGTTTGGAATTCCATTACTGCTCTTTGTTGCGTTTCGGCGGTCGCGTCTTTCATGCTAGCCGCCTGCCCCTGAACAATGGATACCGCGGTACGCGTTTCCCACTGTTCGACCTATTGTTTCGTATTCTACCAAATTTTGGCAATTGTTGCCTTCATTCATTTTAATAATTTTCAATATAAATGCCAAATCTCACAAATAATTAGGATTCCTCACACTAATCGACCATTTCGTAACCAGTACTTTGTTACGACATTTGCATAATGCAAAATTCGTGTCCAGAACAACCTCAAATCCGAAGATTGTCCTGTCACGAGGCCGCCACGTGTAACCTCCCCCTCACTTATCGACCTTAATGACAGTGAAAAATTAAACCGCGTGTACCTAATGGAAATTTGGGAAAAGCAATCGTCACCGAAGTTAATTTGTCGGTAAAGAGGGAGGAAAGGGTTACATCTAAATGAAAGGAAAAATTCAAATGAAACTGGTGGAAATTAATTTTGAAAAGGGGTCAAGTTAATAATGAAAGTAAATGTGCGGCTGTTACGTTAACAATTAATTAGCGGTAAATATATATTTGAGATTTGGGGGAAATTACGGTCACCAGTCCTAAGGACAATTACTATAGTAACTGAAAAAGAAAGGTTATTACACATATAATTAGCACTAGAAGGTTGACACGTGTAGTGTGAAAACTGAAAGTTTGCCAGAAGTAATAAATTTCGATACACTCTGACTTAATTTAGCAAAAGAATTAATAAAACCGGAAAATTGAAAGTTAATTTAGTGACTGAAATTAATAGTGAGCTTTGTTTCTGAAGCATATCGAAATTCAGTGAAACACGGTTAGTCTTGGGCTACATCAACAATCATTTCAAAAGCTACTTGAATCCACGCAATTTAGTAATAAGAGATGTAACTAAACTCGCACTCTTAATTTGTGCTTGTGCAATCTAAATATTGTAGCCAGCTATGAATACCTTAACTGAACTTTGAAATTAAAGCAGTTAAATCGAATGATGCTGGTGTTTGAATTTCAACGACACTCGGGTTCATTTCAGAAAAGGAAGGGACCCTGCTTTTCAATGCAATTGGGACAATGAGCAACAAAGGTTCATGCTCAGTTGCTGTAATTTTGTGATGCAACAATTTGAAAAGCTGAGGTCTGCCGTACAGTTCTGAAACTTTACGTGTTTCCAGTCTTCCTTGTTGGTTGATTGAAGGTTTGAAGCCGTCGATCGAGGAGATGGCGACAGTCACTCATTGTCGGCCGTTGCTGTTACAGAAGCCGGATGTTGGCGCGCCTTCTTCTCGACACGGGAAACGGGCTCTTGATGTGCGCCAGCTAATGCTTCCCGTCCGCGACACCGTGTCAGAAACTATCATAGCAAGTCGAGCGCAATTACATGCTGCCCAATCCCGAAAGCGCGGCAACTCGCGGGAGCGTCACACTACACACCTGCTCCGCTGCACTACTCCAGCCAGACTCCACTCTGCCCGCGCTCCACGCGGCAGAGTTAACACTACTAAAGATCCTAAACACTTTGGTTCTCCACACGACCTATCGATGTAATGGTTCGATAGCATAGTTTCCCTAGGGCAGACCCAGCGTAAAAATACAAATAATCTTTACACAACAAACCAATTATACACCGACATAAATGCATATATATACAAATAGTAAAACAATTACAATATACAAAGGCACAGAAACGTCATATATTCAGGTAACAAAATAAGGGATAAAAATTATAGTACAATAGATGGAAATACGAGGATATGCATTTCCGGCGTTACACTGTGACTCGGACAATATATCATTTGCAATCAGATGCTTAAGGAGATGCTTAAACACATTTTCAAATATTTTTGAGAAAGTCAGCAAAAGTGTAATTGGTCTATAGTTTGATGATGTCTCTTTATCGCCCTTCTTGTGAAGAGGCTTACCTTCAGCATATTTTAACCAGTCTGGAAACGTTCCGCTGCTATGAGATTGATTGCACAACTAACTTAAGACGGAACTCGACTGGCATTAGGATTCTTTGGTTAACTTTTTTGATATGTTCTTTTACCCACTGGAATACTTAGATTTTAAGGACTTTATAATGGATGCTACTTCTTTGGGAGACAAGAGTGTCATTTCCATTTCACTGAAGTTATTTTTAAGGACTGGTCTCAGATACTCCAGTTCACTGTTTACCGAACCTGTTAACCACAAGCTGTCAGTAAACGATATGAAGTACTTGTTAAATCGGTTTGCAACACTAATGTACTTGTTACCAAAGTCTCATTTATTTTTACAGCTATCTGTCCCTCTTCCTTTTTGGCCCCACCTGTCTCTGTCTTCACGATATACCATACAGTTTTTATTTTGTTACCTGATGTAATAATCTCTTTCTCATAATAAAGCTCCTTCGATTTCCGGATTATTTGCTTCAATATTTTGCAGTATTCTTTGTAATACATTACAATTCTAACACCAGAGCTGTTCCTAGATAGTAGATAGAGCCTCCTTTTTGTCCTGCATGGTATCTTTATTCCTTGTGTAATCCACGGTTAGTTTTTTGACTTCTCTGTGATTTGAGTTACCTTTAGGGGAAAAAAATTTTCATAAGTGGAGGCAACTTTATTAATGAATACTTTGAATTTTCCATTTGAGTCAGACATATTGTAAATATCTATTCAGTTTATGTCTTTGAGTAAATTCCTGAATTTCTCAATTTCTGACTTATTTATTACTCTCCTGTATTTAGATTTAATAGATATTTTATCCTTACAAGTTTCAACACTTAACACAAGATGCTGCATGTCATAATCCGATAGCCCATTTACTATTGGTTTTGTGATATGACTTTCTTTCCTAGATTTGTCTACAAAGATACTGTCAATAGCAGTGTCAGGGCGTTTACATATCCTATTAGCAAAGTTCACAGTAGGAACTAAATTGAATGATAGTATTATTGTTTGCAATAATTGTTCACTGACAGAGATTTACAATAAACCCATATTAAAATCCCCAGCAACGACTATTTTCTGGTTTTTACTATGAGATGGGACAGCAGAGCTTCCAGACATTTATGAAGAAATTAAAATTTCCTGAAGGTGATCTGTATATACCTACTATTATAAATGACTTATTATGAAATATTAGTTCTGTTGCACAAGATTCTAAGTGATGCTCTGAGCAAAATTTATAAATATCAATATTCAATAACTACAGGGGCGTATTGTGACACTTGCGAGAAAATGTGAGAAGAGAACGTCCTGAAATGGTGCGAGACAATTCATGCCTCTTGCATCACGATAACGTCCCCGCACATTCATCCATGATGGTGCGTGACTATTGCACGAAAGATGAAATCACTGTGCTGCCTGATTTCCGTACTCTTCACACTTGGCCACTGCGCATTTTACTTGATTCCCGCAGTTGAAAACCTCGTTGAAAGGATGAAGATTTGCAACGACAGACGAAATAAAAGAAAAGTCTCAGACAGTGCCTCGTACGATGTAGAAAAAGGCATACCAATACTGCTTCCTGCAGTGGAAACGTCTTTGCGAGCGGTATGTCAGTTGTAAAGGAGAGTGTTTCAAAGGAGATGGTGCACCACAAGTAAAAGGTAACCGTAGACAAAATTTTTTGTGGGCGAAGTTCCGGAATTTTTTACCAAATCTCGTACTATGTAGGCTACCCGCGTCGCTGCCGTGCACAGTCGATCCATGGCGGACCTCTCAACAACTACACTACTCCAGTACTCTACACACCAAGACAGCCTGTAACCAGCAGCGCTGGCGCATCGTTGTCATTATGTAGCAAGACAGTGTTCCTCAGAGAAAAGGCGCTCTCGGCTTCGAAAATCTCAGGAGCCAGCGATAAGTAAGGAGTACAACATCGATACTTTATAATTAAAAGATAGTAGTACTTACAGCACCAACCAGTTGGGAGCGTGGTTAACAAAATCAAAGGCGAAAAGAAAGAAAAGTAATGGAAATATGCTCACTCACCAACATCTAATAGAAAACCGTTCGTCTTGTGGTCACTTGTCACTCTGATTTTTTTTAAAAAATGGTGTGGATACGCCTGATGATGCTTCGAAGTGCTCGTAAGTATTCACATGCAAAATTCTAATTTCGAAAGTTTTCGCATACCACCTCGTGCTTTTCCAAGAAGAAGAGAGGGCGAAAGAACCACACATTTTAGCCTCCACGGATAGCAAACGATCGTCAGAGAGGTGAGGAAGCCAGAAGCGACCGCTGGACAGGATTGCTTGGGCCGGGGCAGCCACAGCGCTGCAGGCAGCGGCGCGCCAACTCGACGAGTTCCACCGCCACTCTGGAACCGCAGACCAGGGCCAAGTTTTGTCGCGGGCGGGACTGCTAATGGCTCGGTACGGCTCATTTAACTCTTCCGCCAGTTTACACAACAGCCTTGCTTTGGGTGGGAGTGGGGGTGGGGAGCAGAGAGGGCGGGGACAGTTCCGCAGCGCCCACCACTGCGCTGTAGCGGCGTGACCCACCAATAGGTGTCGCATTCACAAAGGGCAGGCCGGGGGCTGTGGTGTCTGCGTCATTACTACGTCAATCAAAGCTGACGTCATCGGCCACACGTGTGTTTACTACATTCAACAACACTGATACTGTGGCGAATGTACGTAGTGTTTAAAAACAAGTCTACCACTTTTTAACATGGGAGAGTAATGACATACAAAAATACGTATTGCGTAAGAAAAGTAATGAGACTGATGTTTTATTTTCAAAGGTTGTTTCAAACAACAATATTGTCACTCTTAAAGTACGAGGTCTGCTCAAAAAATTCCGGAACCTTCATAATTTCTGGGGAGTAGTGCGGTTGGAATCCCTGCACACGCCTGTGTTTAATGTATAACTGTCGTAAGTTTCATTGTTGCACGTCAGTTATTGTTCAGCGCTGCAATGAGCAGAACGTTGTGTCGCACACTTTACGAATTTTGAGATGGCGAAGTTAGAGGAACAACGCGTCTCTATGATATTTTGGATGAATCTCAAGAGAACCTTTACAGACACACGCCAAATGACGCAGGAAACCCTCGATGATGAGTGGTTAAGCCGTACTCGGTGTTACGAATGGTTCACACGGTTTCAAAATGAACGGACGAAGTTGAAGATGACCCTCGCGCAGGCCACCCTTCGACGTCTACCGACGACGCTATTCTCAAAAACGTCAACGAAATTGTGCGTGCCGATCGAAGACCGACTGTCCGAGAGAATGCAAAAGAGTGTAACATTTCGCTTGGATCATGTCATGAAAACTTGAGACAGCGTATTGGATGCATCGTGTTGCCGCCAAGTCCGTCCCACGGCTTGTGAATCAAAACCAGAATGACCTTCACCTCGCCATCTGTGTAGTGTTTTTTGGACGCGGAAATGAGAACAAAATGTTCCTTAACAGATTCACAGCTGGTGATGAGACGTGGGTGTGCAGTTATGATACTGAGACCCAGGTTCAGTCTTTTGAGATAAGGTCTCCAAGAGCTAAAGAAGCTCGTCAGTTCACTTGCCAGGGCCATGCTGATACTTTTCTCTGAATTTGAAGGATTAGTTCGTCATCAGTTAGTTCTACAAGGACAAACTTCTAATCGATGGCCCTATTGGAACGTGTTCGCGACACCTGCGAGAGGATGTGAGCAGGAAAGGGCCTGAAACGTGGCCAATGTAACAACAACAACTGTACATACAATAATTTTTTTCTTCTGATTTTCGTTAAATTAGTGTAATCGATGTTCTGATTTCATTTCTTTTTCTTTTCGTGCCATGATGTTAAAGGAACTGTAACCTATTTTCGATGTGAATATTAATGTTTATGTCAAATTGCAGGCAATATTATAACAAAATGGAAATGTAAGAAATTTTGAAACTGTTGTAAGATGTTAAAGTTGTATTTATGCGCCTGGTCCATACGTAGGCAATGTATTAGGATATGTGGAATGCAAAACCTTTGGTGAATACCCTGTCTGTAGGGGAGCCGTTAAAGGTGGATGGCAGGCGAGCGCGGGAAAATGCACACGGGCGCGGCACGGCATAACGGGTTCAGCACTAGTAGTCGGAGTTGGGCATCGGTCTGAGAAACACGCTCTGGATCGAGGAGGCTCTCCTGGAAAACGTGATTTCATTGAGCCTCGGATGTGCCGTTTCCGACGACTATACAGCATGCCTATATTCCATAGGCACTAAATGGAAAAGTATTGCGACGCTAAGAAGAAGCAAAGTGTCGATACATCAAGAGCCAAAGTTGTGATTGTATGTGTGCTTTGCGCCTCGCCATTTCGCCGCCCGCCACCCGCCGCATCGATACGAACAGGTTGAATCTTTTAGTACTGTATTCGTGTGGACCAGTGTTACTTTTGTTCTTGACTGTTCAATAACAACTTAACTTTTACCAGAACTGTCCTATCATTTAATTATCCTCATCACTAACCTAGACAGGGTCCTTTCCACATGTTGTGCAACCCGAGTGTCCCGAGATGAAGAATTAAAGTTTTTGTTAATAATAATTACCTGCAGACCTATCTATGTTAGAATGATGTTTAAAGAACTTTGTTGTTAATGAATATATAGTCAAATAATATAGGTCTGACTAAGTTGGAAGATAATGTTGAAATTGGTTTAGTAATGAAGTTTAATTAATTTGAAACAAAAATAATGGTAGTTAAATGAGCAGGAAATAAGCTAAAAAGAGTAATAACTCATATATTGGAAATCTTGAGTGCTTAATACTTTCGATAATCAAAATTTCGGTACAGTAATCATAACAGTTTCAGGGTCCCCCCGCCCCTTTTTCTTTTCTATTCATTTGAATTCTGAAGTGTACTGAACTAATTTGACCAGCAAAGTTAAAGTCAATATAAAACCAAAATTTATTAGTGTTTTACCTTTTTCAAAAATGATATTGTATGTGTGTTTTGAAAGTGCTATTTCTAGGGTAATCTATGCCCGATTTTAATCAGATCAATAGACAGTACGAAGTTTGTAGTAAACATTATAGTGTATTGTTGTGTATTTATGGCTTGTCCATATTAGTACAGAAAGTGAAATCATTAGTTCAGTAAATTTTCTGGTTCTAAAATTTACCATAGTGTGCAGTGTTATTACGTGTTGTTTTGTATGAACATACATCAACTTGTACTGGGAAGAAACTCAGTTAATGCCTAATTAGGCTGGCGACCGTATTATTAACAATTTGGTAGCATCTGCTGTGTCGTTTCTTGTCCATCCTAACGTGTAGTTGCACTTCAGACTTACTTGACGCATCATTGTTGTTACTGAGTGGGTGAAAGTCTGATTTTGCCTCCATTCGGGTACACACGGTCAATATCTACCCCAAAATCCTTTCTTATAAGGTGAAGCCCGTCAACTTACCATAGTACAGGCTTTAATAAGTGTGGTGTCACTGCCAGACACCACACTTGCTAGGTGGTAGCTTAAATCGACCGCGGTCCATTAGTACATGTCGGACCCGCGTGTCGCCACTGTGTGATCACAGACTGAGCGCCACCACACGGCAGGTCTCGAGAGACGTACGAGAACTCGCCCAGTTGTACGACGACGTTGCTAGCGACTACACGGACGAAGCCTTTGCTCTCATTTGCCGAGAGACAGTTAGAATAGCCTTCAGCTAAGTTAATGGCTACGACTTAGCAAGGCGCCAATTGTCACAGTGCATGTATCTTACGAGTCTCATTTGTATAGTCAAGAGAGATGTACCAAAGGAAGCATTAAAAGTTAAGTATATTCCAAAGCTACGTATTTTCTTTATAGCAGTCATAACTTATCCTGTTCCAGACTTGACACCAGTCGGCGTGTGTGTACGCGTGCCTTTCGGCTTCCTCCTCAGTGTGGCGTGACTAGCTTGTTACGCCACAACAGATTGACGACGAGGATTAAAGGATCGGGTTCTTTCTACTTGCTTTGCTCTGAATTGTTTGTGTCATGGCTTCGCCATATTCTCCAGATGTACTGTCCGAATTTTATCGCTTGCTGAATCAGCAGACGCAGGTGTTATTGGATGCCCTTGGATAGTTCGTCCAGGGTCAACGTGCGCTGCACCCCGATGCGGCCGCCGCCGCTTCATCGCTACCGCCGCCACAACACGCCGTTGCACCATCCTTCTGTAATTTTGATTCAACGCAAGAAACGTGGCCAGAATGGTCACGCCAGTTTGGATTCCATCAAGCCGCCTACAGAATTCAAGGTAATGAGCGGCAGCTGTTTTTGCTTTCTTGTGTCGGTGTGTCCACCTACCGTGTGATAGTGAAATTGTTTCCCCGACGCGACATAGCAACTCTGTCCTACGAAGAAATTTTGTCTGCTTTAGAGGCCTATTTCAAGGAAACAGTCAATGTCGTTGCCAAACGGTATACGTTCTTTCGTACAAAACGTACAGCCGGTCAGACTAATAGGGAGTGGGTTGCAACATTGCAAGGACTTACTAGGGATTGTGATTTTGCATGTGAATGTGGACTTCCGTATTCAGATACTATGGTGCGTGATGCAATAGCACAGAACGTTTCTGATGTTCGCATACGGGAACAGATTTTGAAACTAGTTAATCCCTCCCTTCAACAGGTGATAGACATATTGGATAGGCAAGACACACTTGACTTTGCTCAGGAATCATTTGAAACTTCGCCAGCAGTGTGTCGCATTGACCGGCCCGCCGGGCGCGCATCACGGGACGCTAAACGGCCCTCGCGCACGTCCGCGCACCTGCAGCCTAGCTCGCAAACACGTGTGCCGCGTAAGCATGCCAATGCAGTTCTAAAATCATGCCCGCGGTGTGCAACTAGACATTCGCGTGACAATTGCCCGTCACGCCAAGCTATTTGCTTTTACTGTCATAAGAAAGGACATGTTCAAAGTGTTTGCCAGAAAAAGCTAAGATCCGACAATGAAAACCATTCCAGGCCCTTTGCTTCGCGCCGGAATCGAACCAAGGACCATCGGGCTCGTGGACCTTCGCCCATGGACATTCATGTCGTTAATTCCACCCCCTCCAGTGCCACTTTATCTAACAGTGACTGTGTTCATCCCTCAAAAAGTGTGCGTCGACGTCGCCGGAACTCCCGTAAAGTCGCCAGTGCTTCTGTACCTGTATCAGTTCAAATTGCACGTGAAAGTCGCTCTTGTCGTCAGCAGGACAATAAACTTTTTGTAGACTTAGACTTTGGAGGCAAAGTGATACCATTCCAGTTCGATACCGGAGCTGCAGTTTCATTGCTCAATCAAGACACGTACAAACAACTGGGCAAACCTCCGTTGCGTGCCGCAAATGTTCAGCTCAATAGTTATTTAGGACAGCAGATACCTGTGTTAGGACAGTGCAGCCTTCTTGCCACATACAAGGGACAAACAAAACTTGTGTCATTTTACGTTCTTCGTTCTTCTACGGCAGTGAACTTGTTTGGTTTAGATTTATTTCAGTTGTTTAACATGTCTATCGTCAATCAGGTCCTATCCGTGAATCAGACTGTGCCTTCCGCCAGTGTTTCTCGTCTTTGTGAAGAATTTGCAGACATTTTTGCACCGGGCCTTGGTTGCGCTAAGAACTATGAGGCACATTTGGAACTGAAAGTCAACGCGCAACCAAAATTTTTCAGAGCGCGCAATGTTCCCCACGCATTGCGTGATGAGGTCGCAAGAACATTAAACGATTTAGAATCTCAAGGTGTAATTGAACGTGTGTAGGCTTCTCTCTGGGCCTCACCCTTAGTAATTTTGCCAAAACCTTCCGGAAAATTGAGACTTTGCGTGGACTTCAAGGCAACTGTGAATCCACAACTTGTGACTGCAACTTTTCCTTTGCCCCGCCCGGAAGATCTTTTTGATAAACTGTGCCCGGGTCAATACTTTTCGAAATTGGACCTAGCAGATGCGTACTTGCAACTCCCAGTGGACGAAGAATCCCAGCGCATCTTGGTGGTTAACACGCATCTTGGATTGTACCGATTCAAAAGACTGCCCTTCGGGTGTGCATCTGCCCCTGCATTGTTTCAGCAATATTTACAAACTGTTTGTGCGTCGGTCCCTACTGCTGCGAACTATCTGGACGATATTGTGATCTCTGGCAAGACAGAAGCCGAACATTTAGCCAACCTACGAACGTTATTTCAGGTCTTGCGACAAAATGGTCTTCGCTTGAGGAAGGACAAATGTGTGTTTTTTGCTCGTGACTTACCATATCTGGGCCATGTCATAAATGCACAAGGCATACATCCGAGTCCAGAGCACCTCCGTGCCATACAGGAGTTACCTTCGCCACAGAATGTGAAGCAGCTACAGAGTGTGTTGGGAAAAATTAACTACTATGCCAGGTTTGTGCCGCGCGCTTCTTCCATTTCAGCTCCGCTTCATCGCTTACGCCGTAAAGGTGTTCCGTTCGTCTGGACGACGCAATGCGAACGCGCCTTTCGCCGGTTGAAATTGGTGTTGCTTTCAAATACTTGCCTTACGCCATTCGATCCCCAGAAACCCCTTTTGTTGATGGTAGATGCATCGGATTTCGGGATCTGTGCTGTGCTTGCGCACAAAGATGGCTCGCATGATCGCCCTATTGCCTTTGCTTCAAAATTGCTCTCGTCTGCGCAACGCAATTATTCCCAGATAGAGAAAGAAGCTTTAGCTCTCGTGTTTGGTGTTACTAAGTTCCATGATTTCTTGTATGGTCGTCACTTTACCATCATCACAGACCACAAACCTTTGACATCGCTTTTTCATCCGAACAAGCCTGTACCTCCACGTACAGCGCAGAAATTCATTCGCTGGTCTCTTTTCCTCTTGCAGTACCGCTACGTTATCTTGTATCGGTCCACTGCTAAGCACGGAAACGCTGATGCGTTGTCCCGTTTCCCTGTTGCTGAGGATAAGGCATTCGATTCTTCCGAACTTGCTTGCATGTTCACTGATTCGGAAACCGATGACGTGGTCGAATCGTTTCCGATTGATTTTCGTCGTGTAGCTAGAGCCACAGCTGCTGACCCTGTCCTTGCTACTGTTTTGCGTTTTGTTGCTACGCAATGGCCCTTGTCAAAGTCACGGATCGAGGATCCGTTGGTTCGCCGATTTTTTGCTCACAACGAGAGACTTTTTGTACGACGTGGTGTTTTGTTGTTGCGTTCGGATAATGATCAATCCAGAGTCGTGGTCCCACGTTCGTTACAGTCCTCTGTCTTACGGCTTCTTCACCACGGACATTGGGGTATAGTGCGCACGAAACAACTTGCTCGTCAGCACTGTACTTGGTTCGGAATCGATGCTGCGATTGCGAATATGTGCTCTTCTTGCGTGGCGTGTGCCGAACAACATTCCGCCCCACCGTGGAAATTCTTTGCATGGCCGACAGCCACTTCCCCTTGGCAACGCTTGCACATCGATTTTGCTGGTCCATTCTGGAATGCTCGATGGTTGGTTGTGGTGGATTCCTTCAGTAATTTTCCATTTGTTGTCCGGATGTCTTCCACGACGTCATCTGCCACCATCCAAGCGTTGTCCGCTATTTTTTGCATTGAAGGTCTTCCCCAGACTATTGTTTCCGACAATGGCCCACAATTCATGTCCGCACAATTTCAGTCATTCTGCAAGGCCAATGGTATTCAACATCTGACATCTGCGCCGTTTTCGCCTCAGTCCAACGGTGCCGCTGAACGATGGGTCCGGACTTTCAAGTCCCAGATGTTGAAGTTGAAAGAGTCGCATTCTCGGGAGGACGCATTGTTGCTCTTTTTGTCTTCATATCGCTCTCAGCCCCGCGATGGTCGCTCGCCGGCTGAGTTGCTCCATGGTCGTCCTCATCGAACCTTGATGTCTTTGCTGCATCCGCCGCATCAGGTTCCTGTGCAGCGGCAGACTCCTGCTTTTGCTCCTGGCGACGTTGTCTTCTATCGCAACTATCGTGGTTCACGGCGTTGGCTCGCAGGGTGCATTCTTCGCTGCCTCGGCCGCGCGATGTTTTTGGTTTTGGGGGCCTCTGGTGAGGTGCATCGGCATCTCAATCAGCTGCGCCTCTGTCGTCGCCTGGGTTCTGCCACTCCCCGTCTGCTTTCAGCGACGGTGCCGTCCGGTCAGCGCCCTGGGGACCCATCTACTGGCTCGCCTCATCCCCAGGTGTTAGCGACGCTGCCTTCCATTTTGCCTCATGGCGGCGCGCCGCCGCCGCCGCCGCCTGTTCTGCCGCCGGCGCCGCCCGCAGTGGACGCGTCGCTGCAACCGCCTGGCGCCTCCCTGGGTCACGCGCCGCCGCTCGCTTCCCGTGACCGGCTGTCCTCCACCATGGAACTCTTGCCCGCTCCGGACCAGATGTCGTCTTCGCCCGTCGGGTGCTCCGACCACATGGAGGTCGACCCTTCGGCCCCTCCTGTCTCTCTACAGGCGCATACACCGCATGTTGACGTGCACCCTGGACTAGGTTTTCAGGCGTTTCCTAGCTCCCCTCGGACCGAATGGCCGGGTGCGGGTGGCACAGCCTCGCCTGTTGTTAGGCTCCCCACCTCATCGCATACGTCAACATGGGGTCCTCCCCACGGCGGGCGGAAGCCTTATAACACGACCGTTCGCCGATTTGCGGGGGAGGAATGTGGTGTCACTGCCAGACACCACACTTGCTAGGTGGTAGCTTAAATCGGCCGCGGTCCATTAGTACATGTCGGACCCGCGTGTCGCCACTGTGTGATCGCAGACCGAGCGCCACCACACGGCAGGTCTCGAGAGACGTACGAGAACTCGCCCAGTTGTACGACGTCGTTGCTAGCGACTACACGGACGAAGCCTTTGCTCTCATTTGCCGAGAGACAGTTAGAATAGCCTTCAGCTAAGTTAATGGCTACGACTTAGCAAGGCGCCAATTGTCACAGTGCATGTATCTTACGAGTCTCATTTGTATAGTCAAGAGAGATGTACCAAAGGAAGCATTAAAAGTTAAGTATATTCCAAAGCTACGTATTTTCTTTATAGCAGTCATAACTTATCCTGTTCCAGACTTGACGCCAGTCGGCGAGTGTGTACGCGTGCCTTTCGGCTTCCTCCTCAGTGTGGCGTGACTAGCTTGTTACGCCACAACAATAAGTATCGTACGCAGTAGCGTAGTGTTACACCAGATAATTCATGCCTGTGGCACCAGGACAACGTACCCGCCGATTCATCCCTGTTGGTGCGTGACTATCGCACAAAAAACGAATTCACTGTGTTGCCTCATCCTCCGTACTTTCTAGACCTATTCCCTGCGGACTTTCTTATATACCCATAGTTGAAAACCCCGTTGAAAGGTCGAACATTTGCAACAATAGACGAGATAAAAGAAAATTCGCAGATGGCAATTCGTGCGATTCAGCAAGAGACGTACCAAGACTGCTTCCAGAAGTGGAAACGGCGTTGGGAGCGGTGTATCAATTGTAGAGGACAATATTTCGAAGGAGACGATGCACAATAAGTAAACTGTAAGGGTAGAAAAATTTTGTGGACAAAGTTCCGGAATTTTTTGAACAACCCTCGTAGTTTCCTTTGGTGGCTATCCATCGGCGCAGTTGTTGCATCCGGCTAGGTAGCAGCGCTGAAGGGCTTCAGCTTCATTGGGTGTTTAGCATATCGGTCACATCATTCTTTTGAATATTCTCCAGACCCGAAATCGCGTCTTTTAAGACACTTTCGATTACGGGAAAGAAAAAAGTCACAAGTACTCAGGTCAAGTGAATAAAGGGCTGTGGCATAACAAGAATACCTTTTTTAGTCAAAAATTCCGTAATGGAAGTTCCCGTGTGAGCTGGGGCATCCTCTTGCCAGCATTGTCCGGTCTCACTCGACTCACGCATTTCCTGAGCCTTTCAAGGGTATCTTCATCAAATACTTGGTTGACAATTTGTCCTCGACGAACAAATGCTTTACGCCTTTTTAACTACTGTCAAAAAAGCAAATCAACCTTGTTTTGATCTTAGATTTTGTTCATTCGACCTTTTTTCAGTCAAGCAGATGGCCCAGTCTGCTACTCCTTACTTGGCCGTTTCGTCTCAGGACCGTACTAAAAAAATCCACTATTCAATACCTATCATCACACGACTGAACAATTTGCGGTCACTGGCAATCCTCTCAAGAAGATCAACACGCACGTTTCTTCGATTGTCCATCTGCTCAGTTGTCAGGTGTCGCGGTACTATACGCATGTGCAATATTTTAGTTAAAATTTGATGTATTGTGACGGTGTTCAACAGGTCACCGATCATCCTTGCTGTTAAACGCGACGGTCTGATCTCACAAGAGTACGGACGCATTCGACGTTTTCGTCCGGTGGTCTCCCTCAGCGAGACTCATCTTCAACATGCTCTCCGCCTTCCACAATTGATTTGTTTCAGCGAATGACTTGTGCTCTTAATAAGGAATATTCCCACAGGCCTGTTTCTAATTTTCAAAGGTCACACTCGGTAATTTCCCAAGTTTAACACAAAACTTGATGGCATAATATTGCTCTACAGTGCGCTATTCTAGCTTCATATCGCAAAAAAAAAAAAAAAAAAAAAAAAAAAAAAAAAAAAAAAAAAAACATACAGACACACACAACTTCACTGACGGCGCTGTCAGAAATTACGTGATGACTGTATTGAACTGAATCTCGGACTGCGCATCTTAAAGGGAGGAACAGACCGGTCTACACAAATAGAACGACACATTGTTGCCAGATCGCTCTCAGTATTGTCGGTCTCCTTACCTTTATCACACACCTAGTATGTTAAGATACAAACACTTGTTCGTGTTGTAATAAAACTTGTTACGGTCAGATAAAGTGCACTACCTGCTCTTACATAATATAAAATGACCGATCTCAAGTTAAAGACTAAAAACTCAGACATCCGCTACAAATACCTATACGAAAATATGTAAACACTTTATGCAATTACTATCATTATTTTGGGCTTCTTAAAAAGATAAGCATTGGTAAACAATTATTTCTGCTTTTCTTTGTAATGTGTGCGCCAAAGTTGATTTTACATGAATAGATCGATATATGGTAGTATTTTCTTTGGTACATTTGGTTACAGGTAAATCTTTGTTCTTGTTCAGACGAGTATAGAGTAATAGTTATGTATGTGTTGAACCAGCACGGAGGTTGAACATAAATGTATTGTGAAGTGAAATAACTAAAAACACATCAGTTCGACAACAGAAACTCAACCAGTGTTCATACCATTTAAGTAAATGTAGCCGAGCATAACCTAAACCAGTATATGTGGGTGCATTCCAGACTCTAGGATGGATATGGATTACAAGCCACAACTTTCGACGACGACGAAGAACAGTAACAGAAGTATTCTATCAAAATTGTTTATTTAAATTCTGCCGTTGCTACCTCTCTCTTAAGTGTGTCTATCTCAACGTCCAATGAAATTGTGACCAGATGCCCAAATGTAAACTTACTTTAAAATTAACGTATCGTCCTTAGGTTATAAGAGTGTGGTGACGGTTAGAAGGTATAGGCTACTCTTTCCGATGATTGCCATGTGTCTCCTGACGGTACAGTATATGCTGAGTGTGGTCTCACCTCATTCTTACACATCCTTCAGCATTCCATCATCGAATCACAGACTCCTGCCTACACATCTGGCTGCCCTCGAACACTTTGTCGCTGGACGTGGAAATCATCAATATTTTTAAACGTCCGCAAAGGCTCAATCGTGTGGGATTAACGCCGTGTGGACAGGGAGTCAAAGCTAAAGGAATTCCTCTACAACTCTTTGGTTCGTTCAACGTTCGTGTTTTGTACTAGCGTATGAGGCGCAGTACATGTGGTGTCTCGTCGTACATAAACCAAATTCACATTCACTGCAGGACAACTGAAAGCATTAAAGGAAGTGATAAATAAGTGACTACTCAAGCTGGTGTGTAGAATCTAGGAGTTTGAAGATGCACCATCAGACTTTCGATAAATATTATCCACACAAACACGAAGATCGCCAGGGCAGGTAAATGCGATAATAACAGCACAACAAGTTGACCTTATCATGCACCTGTGTTGCCAACAAGACTAGTATACAGAAGAAAGGAAAGTAAAGTGGAGGACCCGGTAGAAAATGATCAATTTGGGTTTCAGAAACGTAAAGGTAACAAAGAGGAAATTCTGACGTCACGATTGATAATGGAAGCGAGACTTACGGAAAATCCAGATACATTCAAAGAGTCTGTGGGTTACCTAAACTGGTGCAAGATGTTGGAAATTCTGAGAGAAATATCAGTGAGCTACACGCAAGACAGGCAATATGCAATACGTACAAGAACCGAGACGGAATAATAAAAGTGGAAGACCAAGTTGGAAGTGTTGGATTAAGTAGGCTGTAAGAGAGAGAATGTCAGAAGCTTGAACGTGAAACTAGAAAATCTGAAAAGGAAAATGCAAAGGCTCAATCTAGATATAGTAGGGGTCAGTGAAGTGAAGTGGAAGGAAGACAAGGATTTCTGGTCATATGAGTATCGGGTAATATCAACAGCACCAGAAAATGGTATAACAGGTGTAGGATTCGTTATGAATAGGAAGGTAGGGCAGAGGGTGTGTTACTGTGAACAGTTCAGTGACCGGGTTTTTCTAATCAGAATCGACAGCAGACCAACACCGACAACGATAGTTCAGGTATACATGCCGACGTCGCAAGCTGAAGATGAACAGATAGAGAAAGTGTATGAGGATATTGAAAGGGTAATGCAGTATCTAAAGGGGGACGAAAATCTAATAGTCATGAGCGACTGGAATGCAGTTGTAGGGGAAGGAGTAGAAGAAAAGGTTACAGGAGAATATGGGCTTGGGACAAGGAATGAAAGAGAAGAAAGACTAATTGAGTTCTGTAACAAGTTTCAGCTGGTAATAGCGAATACCCTGTACAAGAATCACAAGAGGAGGAGGTATACTTGGAAAAGGCCGGGAGATACGGGAAGATTTCAATTAGCTTACATCATGGTCAGACAGAGATTCCGAAATCAGATACTGGACTGTAAGGCGTACCCAGGAGCAGAAATAGACTCAGATCACAATAAAGTAGTAATGAAGAGTAGGCTGAAGTTCAAGACATTAGTCAGGAAGAATCAATACGCAAAGAAGTGGGATACGGAAGTACTAAGGAATGATGAGATACGTTTGAAGTTCTCTAACGCTACAGACACAGCAATAAGGAATAGCGCAGTAGGCAGTACAGTTGAAGAGGAATGGACATCTCTAAAAATGGCCATCGCATAAGTTGGGAAGGTAGCTGCGAAGAAACCATGGGTAATAGAAGAAATACTTCAGTTGATTGATGAAAGGAGGAAGTACAAACATGTTCCGGGAAAATCAGGAATACAGAAATACAAGTCGCTGAGGAATGAAATAAATAGTAAGTGCAGGGAAGCTAACACGAAATGGCTGCAGGAAAAATGTGAAGACATCGAAAAAGTTATGATAGTCGGAAGGACAGACTCAGCATACAGGAAAGTCAAAACAACCTTTGGTGACATTAAAAGCAACGGTGGTAACATTAAGACGGGAATTCCACTGTTAAATGCAGAGGAGAGAGAAGATAGGTGGAAAGAATACATTGAAAACCTCTATGAGGTTGAAGATTTGTCTGATGTGATAGAAGAAGAAATAGGAGTCGATTTAGAAGAGATATGGGATCCAGTATAAGAATCGGAATTTAAAAGAGCTTTGGAGGACTTACGGTCAAATAAGACAGAAGGGACAGATAACATTCCATCAGAATTTCTAAAATCATTGGGGGAAGTGGCAACAAAACGACTATTCACGTTGGTGTGTAGAATATATGAGTCTGACGACATACCATCTGACTTTCGGAAAAGCATCATCCACACAATTCCGAAGACGGCAAGAGCTGACAAGTGCGAGAATTATCGCACAATCAGCTTAACAGCTCATGCATCGAAGCTGCTTACAAGAATAATATACAGAAGAATGGAAAAGAAAATTGAGAATGCGCTAGGTGACGATCAGTTTGGCTTTAGGAAAAGTAAAGGGACGAGAGAGGCAATTCTGACGTTACTGTTAATAATGGAAGCAAGGCTAAAGAAAAATCAAGACACTTTCAAAGGGTTTTGTCGACCGGGAAAAAGCGTTCGACAATACAAAATGGCGCAAGCTGTTCGAGATTCTGAAAAAAGTAGGTGTAAGCTACAGGGAGAGACGGGTCATATACAATATGTACAACAACCAAGAGGGAATAATAAGAGTGGACGATCAAGAACGAAGTGCTCTCATTAACAAGTGTGTATGAAAATGCTGTAGACTTTCGCCCCTACTCTTAAATTTGTACCTCGAGGAAGCAATGATAGAAATAAAAGAAAGGTTCAGGAGTGGAATTAAAATACAAGGTGAAAGGATATCAATGATACGATTCGCTGATGACATTGCTATCCTGAGTGAAAGTGAAGAAGAATTAAATGATCTGCTGAAAGGAATGAACAGTCTAATGAGTACACAGTATGGTATGAGAGTAAATCGGAGAAAGACGAAGGTAATGAGAAGTAGTAGAAATGAGAACAGCGAGAAACTTAACATCAGGATTGATGGTCACGAAGTCAATGAAGTTAAGGAATTCTGCTACCTAGGCAGTAAAATAACCAATGACGGACGGAGCAAGGAGGACATCAAAAGCAAACTCGCTATGGCAAAAAAGGCATTTCTGGCCAAGAGAAGTCTACTAATATCAAATACCGGCCTTAATTTGAGGAAGATATTCCTGAGGATGTACGTCTGGAGTACAGCATAGTATGGTAGTGAAACATGGACTGTGGGAAAACCGGAACAGAAGAGAACCGAGGCATTTGAGATGTGGTGCTACAGACGAATGTTGAAAATTAGGTGCACTGATAAGGTAAGAAATGAGGAGGTTCTACGCATAATCGGAGAGGGAAGGAATATGTGGAAAACACTGATAAGGAGAAGGGACAGGATGATAGGACATCTGCTAAGACATGAGGGAATGACTTCCATGGTACTAGAGGGAGCTGTAGAGGGCAAAAACTGTAGAGGAAGACAGAGATTGGAATACATGAAGCAAATAACTGAGGACGTAGGTTGCAAGTGCTTCTCTGAGATGAAGAGGTTAGCACAGGAAAGGAATTCGTGGCGGGCCGCATCATACCAGTCAGTAGACTGATGACCAAAGAAAAAAAAAGTCTTAGAGAAAGGTTTTGATAAAGTTGACTGGAATACCTTCTTTGGAATTCTGAAGGTAGCAGGGGTAAGACACAGGGAGCAAAAGGCTGCTTAGAAGTCTCACAGAAATCAGACGGCGTTTATAATAGTCGAAGTACATGAAAGGGGGAGCAGTGGTTGAGAAGGAAGTGAGACAAAATTTAGCCTGTTTCCAATATAGTTCAACCAGTAAAGGAAAGCAAAGAAAGAAATTGGAGCATGAATTAAAGTCCATGGAGATGAAGTACTCTAAGGTGACAAGTCGTGGTATGCTATACGTATATATAAAGATGGCGGCAGTTTCGCATACAAAAAGTACAAAAGAGCAGTACATTGACGGAGCTGCCGTTTGGGCTCAGGTGTTTCGGATGGAAAGATTTCCGATGTAATTTTGGTCGCATAACAGGAATTAACAGACTGAAGGCGGAACGGTAGTTGGAGCTGGGTTCACAGGGCATTCCATTTAAAAAAACGTTTGTGGATTCAACATTCCGAGACTCACAATGTCAAGAGTATGCCGAGAATCACAAATTTCAGGCATTACCTCTTACCACGGACAACGCAGTGGCTGACGGCCATTACTTAACGAGCGAGAGCAGCGGCATATGTGTTGCGTTGTCAGTTCTAACATACGAGCGACACTGCGTGAAAGAACCACAGAAACCAATGTGGGACGTACGACCAATGTATCTGTTAGGACAGAGCGGCGAAATTTGGCGTTAGAATGCTATGGCAGCAGACGAGCGCTGCGAGTTCCTTGGTAACACCACGATGGCTGCAGCGCCTCTCCTGGGGCTCGTGACGATGTCGATTGGACCATAGGCGACTGAGGAACTGTGGCCTGGTCAGATGAGTCCAGACTTCAGTTGGTAACAGCTGATGGTAGTGTTCGAGTGTGGCGCAGTGAAATGCGGTAGGGAGCTGGCGTTGAGTGGAAAGATACTAAGCCATAATGAATTTATTTAAGTCTCGAAAACCAATAATGGATTTATTTTTAAAAGCAAACATCCAAGAACAACACTGATTAAAAAGACTAAATTTCAATAACCAACTGATGGCAGACGCCTCAAAACGGCAACAGTGTCAAATCAGTTATTTTAGTAAATAATATTAAATGAAGTAAGGAAATACATCTACATTACAAACAGCAAAACATATAATAAAGTGATAATGTCACAAATATCAACCATCGGCTATTGCCAGTAATTATCAAAACGCCATTGCCTTCGATGTAGCCAACATGACTGACAATGGTGGTTCAAATTTATGATAATAGAGGCGGTGGCACAGCGACGCCAGTATCAATAATTCCTCCTTCTCTACTAACACAGGACAGCGGCTGCCGCTACCACGGTACTACAAATCTTTATTAGTATTTTCAGTAATGGTACGTAGCCATCTTTAACAAGATCACATTTAACAAGAGATACAATCACCTATACTGTAACACAGAGACATCTGGTTAATTATTTCGTAAAATTTAACATACTACAAATGCAGAAATTCTTCTTCAGTTTTCTTTGTAGTTGCGCTCAATTTAGTAAACAGCTCGGGCTCGTGATACCAGCCAACAGGTAACTATAGACATGCCTCAGAAATAAGGTAGCTAGATTCAACAATTTTCACTGACAATTCGTAAGTCAAAAGACTTACATCTGCATTCTAAACCCTTAGATTATAAAATCATTTTGGGATACTGACAGCCACAAGCCCACACACAATAACAGAACTGGACTCAAGTAGTAGTCTATCAGGCAAAGCCTTCATACATGACGCATTTATATACGAGGGCAGTTCAATAAGTAATGCAACACATTTTTTTTCTGAAACAGGGGTTGTTTTATTCAGCATTGAAATACACCAGGTTATTCCCCAATCTTTTAGCTACACAACACTATTTTTCAACGTAATCTCCATTCAATGCACCGGCCTTACGCCACCTTGAAATGAGGGCCTGTATGCCTGCACGGTACCATTCCACTGGTCGATGTCGGAGCCAACGTCGTACTGCATCAATAACTTCTTCATCATCCGCGTAGTGCCTCCCACGGATTGCGTCCTTCATTGGGCCAAACTTATGGAAATCCGACGGTGCGAGATCGGGGCTGTAGGGTGCATGAGGAAGAACAGTCCACTGAAGTTTTGTGAGCTCCTCTCGGGTGCGAAGACGTGTGTGAGGTCTTCCGTTGTCATGAAGAAGGAGAAGTTCGTTCAGATTTTTGTGCCTACAAACACGCTGAAGTCGTTTCTTCAATTTCTGAAGAGTAGCACAATACACTTCAGAGTTGATCGTTTGACCATGGGGAAGGACATCAAACAGAATAACCCCTTCAGCGTCCCAGAAGACTGTAACCATGACTTTACCGGCTGAGGGTATGGCTTTAAACTTTTTCTTGGTAGGGGAGTGGGTGTGGCGCCACTCCATTGATTGCCGTTTTGTTTCAGGTTCGAAGTGATGAACCCATGTTTCATCGCCTGTAACAATCTTTGACAAGAAATTGTCACCCTCAGCCACATGACGAGCAAGCAATTCCGCACAGATGGTTCTCCTTTGCTCTTTATGGTGTTCGGTTAGACAACAAGGGACCCAGCGGGAACAAACCTTTGAATATCCCAACTGGTGAACAATTGTGACAGCACTACCAACAGAGATGTCAAGTTGAGCACTGAGTTGTTTGATGGTGATCCGTCGATCATCTCGAACGAGTGTGTTCGCATGCTCCGCCATTGCAGGAGTCACAGCTGTGCACGGCCGGCCCGCATGCGGGACATCAGACAGTCTTGCTTGACCTTGCGGCGATGATGACACACGCTTTGCCCAACGACTAAACCGTGCTTTTGTCCACTGCCAGATGACCGTAGACATTCTGCAAGCGCCTATGAATATCTGAGATGCCCTGGTTTTCCGCCAAAAGAAACTCGATCACTGCCCGTTGTTTGCAACGCACATCCGTTACAGACGCCATTTTAACAGCTCCGTACAGCGCTGCCACCTGTCGGAAGTCAATGAAACTATACGAGACGAAGCGGGAATGCTTGAAAATATTCCACAAGAAATGTCCGGTTTTTTCAACCAAAATTGGCCGAGAAAAAAAATGTGTTGCATTACTTATTGAACTGCCCTCGTACATAACAACGGATAACCAGGATACGGAGTCAAAATAGTCACCACACGACGCCAAGTGAGGTGCACACTAATCGGATGCTGACTGTGATTTCTCGTAAAATCCAGAGTCCATTGACAAAGGCTTGCTTAGAGAGCGCCGGGAGATGAATCCAACGAGGATTACTCGTAGTCGGAAACCCACAGGTACCATACAGTAGAAGCCACCGCGTCAGACCGGACTCCAACCCGGTAAGACAATGGACATAAACTGATTGGAACGTCAATAGCAGAGGACACGCCAAATTCTGTGCGAGCCATATTCACGTCTGCGACCGACACTCGGCCTCGCCGAACCCGCAGTCGGGAAAGGCGCCACTCTTGCCAACCGACCATGGCAGACGCTTGGCCTCACCAACACACCTCACTTTCACTCTTCTTCGCCCGTGTTACACTCCCCCTCCCCCCCCCCCCCCCCGTCTCTAGGTCACCTCAGTCCGTGACTACCTTCTCTTCCGACCTGCCCTCTACCGGCGACAGTCGCGCTCCATGCTGTCTTGCGGCCAGTGGAATTCCAAATCGGCGGGAATTACGCGAAATGAAACGCGGGCGCACAGCACACGCAGGCCCCACGAAGCCATGGACCCGAGTTGTCAACAAGGCAATGTGCAAGCTGACGATGGCTCCATAATGGTGTGGGTGCAACTGAAACGATCATTGATTGGAAATGGCTATGTTCGGCTGCTTGGAGACCATATGCAGCCATTCAAGGACTTCATCTTCCTAATCAACGACAAAATTTTTATGGATAACAACGCGGCATGTCACACTTGTTGTGGATAGTTCGAGCGAATTATTTGGTCACCCATACAGCCCGGCATGAACCCCATAGAACATTTATGGGACTAAATCGAGAGGTCAGTCCGTGGACCAAATCGCACCGCCAAAACGTTTGCCATTGTGGATGGCTATGGAGGCACCATGGCTCACTATTTCTGCAGGGGACATTCAACGATATGTTGAGTTCATGTCACGTCGAGTAGGTGCACTTCGCTGGCCAAAAGAAGATCCGCACGATATTAGGAGGCATCCCATGACCTTCATCACCTCAGTGCAAGATTTTGAGGTTCACCGATGAGACTGTAGTTCTGTCAGGGATAAACAAGTCCTTAAAGCAGCAGGTGAATGGAATCGACAGTGCAGACAACCTTGTAGTTAGGACAATCACAGCCACGAGTTATTCATTCATCTTGGGTGTTAATAATAGCTTCAGCTGTATTTTAGTCCTTTATTACTGTACCACTATCGGTTTCGTGGCCTTAAAGCCACATCTTAGGGTGACATAAGATCAAAACATTAGAGCGGAATGGACAGCGTCGTATACGATGGTATAAGATGAACATATAAAAAGACAAAAAAAAGGCAAAGCAGTGATAATCGAATGTACTTTAATGAAATTGGTTGGTGCTGAAGGAATTACATTAGGAAAAGAAACACTTAAATATTAGATGAGTTTTGGCATTTGGGCAATCAACGACCATTGACGAAATAGGGAGAATATAAAATGTAAACTGCCAATGGTAAAGAAAATGTTTCTGAGGAAGAGAAATTTGTTAACATCGTGTTGTGTATTGGCATGAGAGCCAACCCGTATGAATAGAGGAAGCCGAAAGGCACGCGTTTAAGCTCACGCAGGCTGGCATGAGGTCTGGAACAGGCCAAGGAAATTAGACTAGCAAAAAAAAGAATGTAGCTGGTGGAATACTTAACTTTAATCCATTAATGTTGAACGTAGCTCTTGTCTGTACATTCTTTATAATACCAATAGCAACTGATAATGGCGCCTTGCTAGGTCGTAGCAAATGACGTAGCTGAAGGCTATGCTAACTATCGCCTCGGCAAATGAGAACGTATTTTGTCAGTGAACCATCGCTAGCAAAATCGGTTGTACAACTGGAGCGAGTGCTAGGAAATCTCTCTAGACCTGCCGTGTGGCGGCGCTCGGTCTGCAATCACTGATAGTGGCGACACGCGGGTCCGACGTGTACTAACGGACCACGGCCGATTTAAAGGCTACCACCTAGCAAGTGTGGTGTCTGGCGGTGACACCACACATCGAATATTGATTTAAGTGCTAGCGAGTCTTCTGAAAGTATTTCCATGATGTCTAACGACGTATGGAAGTGAAACATCGAAGACAAACAGTTTAGACAAGTAGAGAATATAAGTTTTTGAAATGGGCTGCTACGGAAAAATGCTGAAGATTAGATGGGTAGAACACTTACCTGATGAGATGCTGAACAGAACTAGAGAGAAAAGAAGTTTGTGGCACAACCTGACTAGAGGAAAGGATCGTTTCATAGAATCCATTCTGAGAAATCAAGCAATTGCCAATTTAGTGTTGGGAGTTATATGGAGGATACAAAATCGTCATACTAGTGTAATGCTTTTATTTTAGTTCAAAAATGGTTCAAATGGCTCTGAGCACTATGGGACTCAACTGCTGAGGTCATTAGTCCCCTAGAACTTAGAACTAGTTAAACCTAACTAACCTAAGGACATCACAAACATCCATGCCCAAGGCATGATTCGAACCTGCGACCGTAGCGGTCTTGCGGTTCCAGACTGCAGCGCCTTTAACCGCACGGCCACTTCGGCCGGCTTTTATTTTAGTATTTTAGTAATAATAATAAAAATGTATAATTTTTTGACATAATAATCACAACTTGCTTTCATCATTGATTCGTAGTTCTCTTTAGCGTAACTTCCCAGGAATCGCAGTTCAGATATTCCTCCGAAAATTCCAAAGTAGGAACTAAATGTTTCACGCAATTAGTTACAGAATTTTAATAGCAACTAACTCTCAAGACAAAGTAGTAAATTACGCAATACAACATCAAAGTATAGACTCACCTTTTTCTTCTTTGCGTTTATCCTTTGTTGTACGGGCTGTGCTTTATTCAACGTCTGCTATTGTCGCCGTCGTCAGTTGCCTAAGAGAGAGAAGTTGTGTGCAGCAAATGTCTGTGAGTTGAGTAAACGTTTTACTGTGTGTGGTAGTATGTTGTTTCTGTATCGTATTTTCTGAGGAGGAGATTGGCGACCAGCCCAGCATTTGCCTCTGCGAGCGTGGAAAACCGCCTAAAACCACACTCAAGGTGGCTGGTGCACTTGGTACCGTCATTAATCCGTAGGACATATTCAGTCGAGGTCTGGTTCACCTCCTTGTCTTGCAAGACAGAGAGCTGCTCATCACGTTATACGGGAAGAGATCACCAGTGTCAAAATTTCATTTATCACTATGATTGTGGACGCGTCCGCAGACCAAGGTTGTGTGAGCATGTCAGTGAGAAGAATTCTGTTTCTTCTAAGCGTTCCCTCCCCCGTCTGGAAAGTCAGTCTTTCTGCCAGTTCCTTTCTTCCGAAGGAGGTACTTTCCCTTCCGGTCGTCCCTCACTTAACTCACTGAGTTCTGGATGTTCTGCACTCTCACTAACCGTGTCTGATTTGTTACATTGACAACAGGAGGGGTCAGCCTACGAGTGTACGCCTGTCCTTTATGGAGTGTTATCCGCAGAGGGTTAGACGACAAGCCCACCCACACGGGCTGAGCCTCACGCGAGCAGCTGAAAAGTATCCAGTGTAAAACGTAGCTTGTACGTCCTAGAATTTTTCTATTCTTGAGACTCAAAATTTCCATTCTAACGCATTTTCCGAAAGTTTGTTGAGAAATTGGTAAATCATAGGCAAGTAAAAAAATTAACGTTACTGTTTAAATGCTTTTGGGATGTTCATGACCCACTGCCTACACCCCTACTCACTTGATTCTGCCCCTGTCTGCGCGTCCTCACATAAATTGGTTTTAATTATTACATTACCACTCATACAGGTTGTCAAAAGGTGTCGAATATTACGAAAACAACAAAAAAGAACAACAAAGAATTCCAATACACATGTGTCCAGAAACACATACTTTCTGCAACCTGCACACATGGCACATCTTCTAAGGAGGCAGGCGATACATTAACAAGAAAATGATAATAATGAGTCCCATTTAATCTTTCTGGTAGTATGTATGGCACCAGAAACGCATGGCTGTATGTGAATGGAGAAATGATATCGATGCCTTCCTTCCGCAACTGCATAGTGATTTTCATCAGCCAACACATGCTGATGTTGAGGGCGAAGGGGTGATCTGTAGTGAAAACGTAAGAGAAGAAAAACTTCTAGGCCGAGATCGTTATAAAAAAACTTTATTGTAGATAACTGGTGCTCGTAAGACTAAGTTACCATCTTAAGATATTCATGAAGATCATTACAAACATCTTGTACCAGCTACACACAAAATCTTTTCATTGAACTTCCGCGTACATGAAACGTCACTCATTTCAAGTTTTATGTACTAGGATATTCAATGGAAAGATTTTGTATGTAGTTGGCACAAGTCGTTTGTAATAACCTTTATGAAGATCTGAAGATGGTAACTAAATTTTACCGAAATCGGTTATCTACAACAAAGTGTTTTATGGCAATGCCGGGCCGCGCGGAGTGGCCGCGCGGTTTGGGGCGTCATGTCGCGGACTGCACGGCCCTTCCCGCCGGACGTTCCAGTCCTCCCTCGGGAATTGGTGTGTGTGCTGTTCTTAGCATAAGTTAGTTTATGCAGTGTCACCTAAGCAATTTGGTCCCTTAGGAATTCACACGCATTTGAACATTTGGCAATTCCGGCTAAGAAGTTTCTTATCCTATGCCACAGATGTTGGTAATGAAAGTTCAGACAGATGTTGGTTATGAAAGTTCATAACGCCATCTCTCGTCAACCCTGTTTTGTCGGTAAATAAAATCTTCGAGGAAAACAGTGGATCTTCTGCACGCTTCTGCAAGAGCCATTGGCAGATCTTCTGGACTTAGTAGCTCGACGTACCAAAGATAGTCCGCACACAGCAGTTTATTCATGTAGACCAGGGCTTCCCAACCTTTTCAGCTGGTGGACCCCTTCTTCAGTCGAAAATCCATGGCGGACCCCTAGTCAGTCAAGAGCACAGTAACTTCAAATTTTAGCGCGAAACCCCTGGGAACTGAAAGCTTCTTAATGCAAGTTCCATGTTCCTAATGCCCCCCTCCCCCCACCCCCACCCCCCCCCCCCCCCCCCGCCCACCGAAGTATCAATAGTCTTTGGTTTAGATGTGAATGAAAACAACTTGCAGGTCAAAAATCGACTTATGAAATATGAAATAGGTAGTGCACTGACAAAGCAAGTTTAGCATTTAATGATGCCTGGGGCCGCATACGTGCCAGCGAGCGCTGTGATTGGTCGACAAAGCTCGCTCCGCGCATGCGTAAAAGGTTTCAGCGCATCTACCGCCGTGAGCCGGCGCACAAACGACTCCCGTATTGTTGCGAAACAGTCGATCAGAGAAGCCGCATTCTCCGGCACTAAACTGTATGTGCGTTCTCACTTAGTAACCGCAAAGGCTGCTTGGGAATACGACCTGAAGAAAAAGTACACATGTTTTTCACACGAAAAAAAAAAATTGTGATGAATTTGATTTTCACATTTTTATTCAATAATTTTACTCATTATGTTACACGATTTGATGAAAGGTGGCCGCGAACCCCCTAGAAAGAGCCGGCGGACCCCTAAGTGGTCCGCGGACCACACGTTGGGCGGCGCTGATGTAGACAAAAGGATGACTCACGCCTTCTGCTGTTGCCTGTCGCAGCACACTAGTTCCAGCTCATTCGTCCAGTAAATGTAGCACGTGCTTCTCCATCTGGAGTGACAGAAACCTGCCACTGTTTACTTTGTGGCATGCAACAGAACCTGAGTCCTTAACTCGCAGAAAAAGTCTGACGGACAGCTTACCGGTCGATACTTTGCGCCGGCCAAATGTTTCCGCCTGGAGGGCACAAGCTCGCGGCTATTTCCATTTGCTAACCTGCAGCAGAAAATCATATCGGCTACATCACTTGTGGAGTAAATATGCTTCCGTTTATAATATATAGAGTCGGCCGTAGTAGCCGAACGGTTCTAGGCGCTTCAGTCTGGAACCGAGTGACTGCTACGGTCGCAGATTCGAATCCTGCCTCGGTCATGGATGTTTGTGATGTCCTTAGTTACGTGTAAGTAGTTCTAAGTTCTAGGAGACTGATGACCTCAGATGTTAAATCCCATAGTGCTCAGAGCCATTTGAACCATTTTTATAACATCTAGAAGTGAAAAGAATATGTACTGAACCTCTTGTGTACAGTACAGTACAAATATCACAACAACAGTAAACATAACAATGAAGTCGATTTTTAAGTAGATATAACACTAGGCTACCAATCTCGAGTTGCGAGTAATTTACTCCAAAATAACACACACTAACAAGACTGAAACTACAGTATCTACAACGCAAAGCAAACGACAGAACTGCCTGAAGAATACCCAGTGTTCAGACCGGTGAATATACACTCCTGAAAATGGAAAAAAGAACACATTGACACCGGTGTGTCAGACCCACCATACTTGCTTCGCACACTGCGAGAGGGCTGTACAAGCAATGATCACACGCACGGCACAGCGGACACACCAGGAACCGCGGTGTTGGCCGTCGAATGGCGCTAGCTGCGCAGCATTTGTGCACCGCCGCCGTCAGTGTCAGCCAGTTTGCCGTGGCATACGGAGCTCCATCGCAGTCTTTAACACTGGTAGCACGCCGCGACAGCGTGGACGTGAACCGTATGTGCAGTTGACGGACTTTGAGCGAGGGCGTATAGTGGGCATGCGGGAGGCCGGGTGGACGTACCGCCGAATTGCTCAACACGTGGGGCGTGAGGTCTCCACAGTACATCGATGTTGTCGCCAGTGGTCGGCGGAAGGTGCACGTGCCCGTCGACCTGGGACCGGACCGCAGCGACGCACGGATGCACGCCAAGACCGTAGGATCCTACGTAGTGCCGTAGGGGACCGCACCGCCCCTTCCCAGCAAATTAGGGACACTGTTGCTCCTGGGGTATCGGCGAGGACCATTCGCAACCGTCTCCATGAAGCTGGGCTACGGTCCCGCACACCGTTAGGCCGTCTTCCGCTCACGCCCCAACATCGTGCAGCCCGCCTCCAGTGGTGTCGCGACAGGCGTGAATGGAGGGACGAATGGAGACGTGTCGTCTTCAGCGATGAGAGTCGCTTCTGCCTTGGTGCCAATGATGGTCGTATGCGTGTTTGGCGCCGTGCAGGTGAGCGCCACAATCAGGACTGCATACGACCGAGGCACACAGTGCCAACACCCGGCATCATGGTGTGGGGAGCGATCTCCTACACTGGCCGTACACCACTGGTGATCGTCGGGGGGACACTGAATAGTGCACGGTACATCCAAACCGTCATCGAACCCATCGTTCTACCATTCCTAGACCGGCAAGGGAACTTGCTGTTCCAACAGGGCAATGCACGTCCGCATGTATCCCGTGCCACCCAACGTGCTCTAGAAGGTGTAAGTCAACTACCCTGGCCAGCAAGATCTCCGGATCTGTCCCCCATTGAGCATGTTTGGGACTGGATGAAGCGTCGTCTCACGCGGTCTGCACGTCCAGCACGAACGCTGGTCCAACTGAGGCGCCATGTGGAAATGGCATGGCAAGCCGTTCCACAGGACTACATCCAGCATCTCTACGATCGTCTCCATGGGAGAATAGCAGCCTGCATTGCTGCGAAAGGTGGATATACACTGTACTAGTGCCGACATTGTGCATGCTCTGTTGCCTGTGTCTATGTGCCTGTGGTTCTGTCAGTGTGATCATGTGATGTATCTGACCCCAGGAATGTGTCAATAAAGTTTCTCCTTACTGGGACAATGAATTCACGGTGTTCTTATTTCAATTTCCAGGAGTGTACTAGAGGCTCTAGATACGTAGAGATACATGCAGTAATGACCACATTGACGGACCATCGAGGCAACGGCTGTACCCATACGCTTGTATGCTTGTTTGCTCGATATTTACCATGTCTGTCACGGAGGTGAACATATGCAACTAGACGTCTTCATCCACTATCGAAAAGTGTACAGATCCCATACAGTATTAGTTTTGGGATCCATGTTTATTGGACGTTTTCCTAGGTTTGATGATTACTGCTGCCACTCAGATATTCGACACATCTTTAACATCCCGTATAAGATGGTCTTGGCTGGATGACACCTGCATCAAACGTCAACGAAATACGATAAATAATGATTATGAACAGATCATTGAACTTTCGTTCTGAACGGTTATTTATTAGCTCTACTTTTTAAAGCACTTCCATTAACAGGCAAAGAGATGTAGCGAGACCGTTTGCACAGGAACAATTGATCTAATCGCACGGCGGCTGTTCGGAGAACGTTCTTTCTGTCCAGAGACCGTTCTTTTTTCTGAATAAAAAAAGAATATTAAAATTGATGGAAAAATAAATGTCGGGGAAACAATTCTGTTCCAGACCGCCGAGGAACACCACGCAGAGTTGACATGTATTGTGTGAGGCACGTAGCATTTTTAGAGGACGTGCTCTGAAAACGAAGCGAACGACCTGTGTTTACAGCGCTTAAAAGTTTCATTTCTAGCACAATCCGTCGTTTCGTCGTAAAATCTCCTGTTACGGTCTTCCGATAACATACGCAACCCGACGACTATAGCCTACAAAATCGCAAACACTAAATACAAGCTCTAAAAAGAAACGTTAAATAGAAATACTACAAACACTCTGTCATGAGCCGGTGCATGAAAGCTACTTTACATCTTCGCCATGGTCTGTATTTTAGCACTTCTGACAGGTTTACTTGTCCTGTATACACTGATATTTTACATGCATTGGCTAAAATTAATGACACTCTTGTTCTTTTGTTTCCCACAGAAGGTGCATCTTTGTTGTGATCTGGTTAACTACCTCTTACTATACTGGCTACCTCTTACTATACTTCTCTACGTTATTTGTCCGTAACCCGTTACTATCTCTGGGTCACGGGTTCCATTCCCGACCGGGTTGGGGATTTTCTCGGCCCGGAAACTGGGTGTTTGTGCTGTCCTCATTATTTCATCATCATTCATGAAAATGGCTAGATAGGACTGTGTACAGATTGTGAATGTATAAGTGCGATGTTGACAGCGAAGTTGAGCTCCTAACAAATCAAACCTCATCATCTTCGTTATTTCTTTTCCCTTGGGCATAAGTGAGTATTTCAAGGAAATGTGTTCATTATAGCTCTTTAAGCAAGGTGTGGTATCATCAGCGATAGGCCTATAGTGATAGGTCTATCAGCATTTATGTAGTTTCTAAATCTGTCTACTCAAGAATGTTTTCAAATCCGTACTCGGTATAAATTATTTTAAAAGCAATTCTTTCACCACAAACGCGCCCATGACGTTAGGACAAATAATAATGGTACACAGTTTCATTACTCATCCTAAACTTAGATCCTATTGGACGTTTAGTCAGCAGTATTAGTCCGCGTTTCCACTAGATAACCAACACATTTAACCAATCACGTCACCATGATTTTTTTCTGTTTATTTTAATGTTTTCTGTTATGTCAGCATCTTTTCCCACTTTTTTCGTTCTTCTTCACCAAGACCCCGAAGGAGCAGACAAATTTCGTAGTCAGTGAGACAATTTGGATTTATAATAGCTGCAAGATTAAAACTGTATGAATAATAAATGCAACAAAAGTATGATTAATGCAAAATGTCTGACGGAAATACACACTGACGGAAAAGATGGCAACACTAAAAAATTGATTAACGTTGAGTAATGAAATTTCGGAAACACATTTGTCTAGGTAACACATTTAAGCGAATAACATTGCAAGATGTCAGTTTAATGTAATTCTGATACATTAATAACCGGGGTAACGGTCAGAACGTGGAACGCAAGGATGCTAAAATGAATTCATTGTGTTGTACCAGTTCCGAATGTCAGTTTGTGGGCATGCCGTTACACTCGGTCGGGTAATACGGATACGGTTAATCAAAAATGGCTCTGAGCACTATGGGACTTAACAGCTATGGTCATCAGTCCCCTAGAACTTAGAACTACTTAAACCTAACTAACCTAAGAACAGCACACAACACCCAGTCAATACGAGGCAGAGAAAATCCCTGACCCCACCGGGAATCGAACCCGGGAACCCGGGCGTGGGAAGCGAGAACGCTACCGCACGACCACGAGCTGCAGACTATACGGTTAGTCCTGGTAGTGGATTACGCTGGGGTTCCCGTCCGATGATGTTCCATATGTGCTCCATTGGAGCCAGATCTTGTGATCGGGCAGGCCAAGGCTACATTTCGACACTCCGCACTGCACCTTTGGCTGCAACAGCGGTATGTGGGCGAGCATTATCCTGTTGGAAAACACCACGTGGAATGCTGTTAATGAATGGCAGTACAACTAGAATGATGTACAAGTAACAGTCAGGTTGCATACTCCTGCTGTCATACGAAATCGTGCCCCAGCCCACAGCTCCAGGTGTAGGTCTAGTGTGTTTAGCACGCAAACAGGTTGGTTTCAGACGCTCGAACATACCTCCTTCTAACCAACACACGTCCATCACTGGCACCGTGGCAGAACCAGCTTTCACCATAAAATGCAACAGACCTCTAACCCAAAGTCGCAAATGGCGGTGATTTGGGGGCGTTGGAATTCACGCTACTGGGCGTCTGGTTGTCCTTGAAGTAACCGATTTGTAACAGTTCGTTGTATCACTGTGATGCCAACTGGTGCCCATATTGCTGCTGTTGATGCTGTGCGAAGCGCCGTAGCGATATGCGGAACACGATGGTCTTTCTTCTTGGTAGTGCCATGTGGCCATCTGAAGCCCGGTCTTCTTGTGACTGTACGTTGTCGTGACCACCGCTACCAGCAGTCATGTACAGTGGCTACATTCCTGCCAAATCTTTCTCTAATAACGCAGAATAAGCAGCCATCTTCTTGTAGCACTACTACACGACCTCGTTCAAAATCAATGACGTGTTGATAAAAAGGCATTATTGACTAACATCAGCTCACCACGTCCAATCTCAAGGGTAACTAACGCTCACGATCGTTACACTATGTATTTAAAGCAAACCTGATTTGCATCGCCTACTGCACGACCGGCACGAAATTTGAATAAACATCATCTTTCACATATGGAAACACACCTATAAACTTCCCCTCCGTTTATGTGCCACAACTCCTTTTTGATGCTGCGATGTTTTTCCGTCATTGTACTTATACGACTAGTGGAATGATGTTGTGGACTCATAAGCCACTTACAAATGTGCAGACATCAACAGAAGTACTTGTGTTACTTTTTGACCGTACAGTACCAGGTTTAGGATTATATATGTGATACACGTAACAATATTAAATAAAACATGCCTTCTTGAGCTTGGGTACGGCAATTTGTATACTAACACATGTACTGAAAGGTAAAATACATTAGATGCAAGTTAAATTGGGAAACTGTTGCCGAAACTTAGAGAATAGGTTTTGGTGATGTGTGGCTTCGCTTAAGGCAAATGCCAGGATGGTTGTGATGAAAAGAACACAGTCGATTTGCCTCTCAGTTCTTGCACAGTCTGAAATGTTGCTTCTCTCCAATTATTTCTTCATCGATGGATTCCAGTGTTCTCTTTTGGTGGGCATGCAGTAGCATTTTATTCGATAAAGCACCGTTGTGCTTTCGTCATGTGCTTCGATTGGTCAGGCTATAAATGGATGGTTTCAATAAAGAACATTCAGGCTGCGCCAGAAATATGCGACAAACTTCGGAAGGTTGTAGAGTGTGACTTGAAGAACAAATCGAGGAAAGGAACCCATGTCCAGAAACATCATTCAAAGACGCTACGAATTTGAGTACTTTAATGAATCGCATTTTAAGCTGTTTAATGATAGCACATGTTCATGTACTACTCAACGTTTGCATTATGAAGTGAGAATTTGGATTACAGTGACTGGACTGCTTAGTATATAGCGTAACTGTTATGAGGAATTTCTTCACTCTTCTTCACATCCAGCTGTTTGTTTTGTACCAACATTCAGAGCATGTATTTAATACAATGGCAACTCATACTGGTAAAACTTCCTCATATGGTTTTTATTACATTTATTATGAGGTTTTGAAAAATTTGAGGAACTTCAGTGTAATTTCTAGCAATCCTTAATTCAAACTTTTCTTCGCCACAATGCAGTCATGTGTCACATTTTCTAAATTTGAGTTGTTCAGTAGCTCTGTAGGAAGTACACATTCCGACTCCAGGGATAAACACGATTTTAATATGTCTTCAGTAATTACTGAGTAACTCTTTTAGTATTACAAAATTATTCATAGTCACCGTTTTGAGAGTGCGGATTACAGTAAAGTATTAATTACAATTTCTGACAACGCATAGCCGTTTCCTTAATATTCAGAGCACCTGACTTACGTCTAGACAATTAATTGCATTTAAATATACACATCTCGAACGGACATCCGAGTCTGATGAAACGAACTGCGGATTTAATCAGTAAAAAGGATCAAATTAAGGACGTTACATCGAAGATAACAGTTCAAGTTGACATGTAAGTAGTCATTTCGAATCGCCATGGAGATACAATTTCGTTTATCTAATTCTGACTAACCAGGGGAGAAGAGGAAATGGCGTATTGTACACCAGGATCTTATGTTCAGTTTTCAAACGTCTTCGAAACGTATTATACAGGGTAGGAAGAAATATTCTGAAAAGCTTGTAAGGGTTTTCCAGACTAGGCGGTGCTGAGAAAAATTGTTAAGAAAACATTCGATACGTTGCACCGTTTCTGAGGTAGTTAGCATTGAAGACAAGCAATCACGCTCTTTCGAGAGAAAAATTCAAGCGATCCGCCAGAGACGGTGTCGCGAAACGTGGTCTTTGTTAGGTTTCCTAAAACTAAACAAGACAGCGGCACAAAAAGTGGAATTGGGACGGTAGCAGTGATCGGACACAACCCAAAGAGTGAGTGGTCTCAAACCCTATCACCTACGCTATGAGAATAACTGGCTCTAAATGTATCTGGCTAGCCGCTTGAATCTGCGCTTGCAGCTATCTGATTGACTAACTTCATTGCTAATAAGTCAGGAACGGCACAAAATGCCGAATTTTTTCGTCGCAGTTGTTTAACAGCAAAGAAAGTCCTGCAACACCCTTACAAGCTTTTCAGATTGTTTCTGGTCATGTCGTATAGTTCCAGAATATTAAGTTGTTCGCGATGAGGGACTCGTATTCGGAATTTAGCTTCTCCGTGTTTACATCTACATCTACATTTACATAGATACTCGGCAAATCACATTTAAGTGCCTGGCAGAGGGTTCATCTCTATTATCATCTCTATTATTCCAATCTCGTATAGCGCGCGGAAAGAATGAACACCTACATATTTCCGTACGAGCTCAGATTTCCCTTATTTTACCCTTATTTTATCGTGTTGATCGTTCCTCCCTATGTAGGTCGGTGTTAACAAAATATTTTCGCATTCGAAGAAGAAAGTTGGTGATTGGAATTTCGTGAGAAGATTCAGTCGCAACGAAAAACGCCTTTCTTTTAATGATTTCCAGACACAATCCTGTATCACTTCTGTGACACTATCTTCAATATTTAGCGATAACACAAAACGTGCTGCCTTCCTTTGAACTTTTTCGATGTAGTCCGTCAGTCCTATCTGGTAAGGATCCCACACTGCGCAGCAGTATTCTAAAAGAGGACGGACAAGCGTGGTGTGGGCGATCTCCTTAGTAGTTCTGTTGTATTTTCTAAGTGTCCTGCCAATAAAACGCAGTCTTTGGTTAGTCTCCCCCACAACATTTTCTATGTGTTCCTTCCAGTTTAAGTTGTTCGTAATTGTAATACCTAGGTATTTACTTGAATTTACGGCTTTTACATTAGACTGATTTGTCGTGTAACAGGAGTTTGAGTTCCTTTCAGCACGCATGTGGCCGACCTCACACTTTTCGTTATTTAGGGACAACTGACACTTTCCGCACCATTCCGATATTTCTTCTAAATCGTTTTGCAGTATGTTTGGATCTTCTGATGACTTTATTAGTCGACAAACGACAGCATCATCAGCAAACAACCGAAGACGGCTACTCAGATTGTCTCCAAAATCGTCTAAAGAGATAAGAAACAGCAAAAGGCATATAACACTACCTTCGGGAACGCCAGAGGTCACTTCTGTTCTAGTCGATGACTTTCCGTCAATTACCACGAACTGTGACCTCTCTGACAGGAAATCACAAATCCAGTCACAAAACTGAGACGATATTCCATAAGCACGCAATTTCACTACGAGCCGCTTGTGTGGTACAGAGTAAAAAGCCTTCCGGAAATCCAGAAACACGGAATCCATCTGAAATCCCTTGTCAATAGCACTCAGCACTTCATGGGAATAAAGAGCTAGTTGTGTCTCACCGGAACGATGTTTTCTAAACCCATGTTGACTGTGTGTCAATAGACCATTTCCTTCGAGGTAATTCATAATGTTCGAACATAATATATGTTCCAAAATCCTGCTGTATATCGACGTTAACGATGTGGGCCTGTAATTTTGTGGATTACTCCTACTACCTTTCTTGAATATTGGTGTGACCTGTGCAACTTTCCAGTTTTTGGGCACGGATCTTTCGCGGAGCGAACGGTTGTATATGATTGTTAAGTATGGAGGTAATGCATCAGCATATTCCGAAAGGAACCTAATTGGTATACAGTCTGGACCAGAAGACTTGCTTTTATTAAGTGATTTAAGTTGCTTCACTACTGCGAAAATATTTACTTCTACGTAACTCATGTTGGCAGCTGTTCTCGATTCGAATTTTGGAATATTTACTTCATTTTCTTTTGTGAAGGCATTTCGGATGGCTGTGTTTCGTAACTCTGCTTTGGCAGCACTGTCTTCGATAGTACATCGCTATCGCGTAGAGAAGGCCTTGATTGTGTCTTGCCGCTAACGTACTTCACATACGACCAGAATCTCTTTGAATTTTCTGCCAGTTTTAGAGACAAAGTTTCGTTGTGGAAACTGTTATAGGCATCTCGCATGGAAGTCCGCGCTAAATTTCGAGCTTGTGTAAAAAATCGCCAATATTGGGGATTTTGCGTCTGTTTCAATTTGGTATGATTGTTTCGTTGTTTCTGCAACAGTGTTCTAATCCGTTTTGTGTACCAAGGAGGATCAGCTCCGTCGTTTGTTAATTTATTTGGTATAAATCTCTCAATTGATGCCGATACTACACTCCTGGAAATTGAAATAAGAACACCGTGAATTCATTGTCCCAGGAAGGGGAAACTTTATTGACACATTCCTGGGGTCAGATACATCACATGATCACACTGACAGAACCACAGGCACATAGACACAGGCAACAGAGCATGCACAATGTCGGCACTAGTACAGTGTATATCCACCTTTCGCAGCAATGCAAAAAATGGTTCAAATGGCTCTGAGCACTATGGGACTCAACTGCTGAGGTCATTAGTCCCCTAGAACTTAGAACTAGTTAAACCTAACTAACCTAAGGACATCACAAACATCCACGCCCGAGGCAGGATTCGAACCTGCGACCGTAGCGGTCTCGCGGTTACAGACTGCAGCGCCTTTAACCGCACGGCCACTTCGGCCGGCTGCAGCAATGAAGCCTGCTATTCTCCCATGGACACGATCGTAGAGATGCTGGATGTAGTCCTGTGGAACGGCTTGCTATGCCATTTCCACCTGGCGCCTCAGTTGGACCAGCGTTCGTGCTGGACGTGCAGACCGCGTGAGACGACGCTTCATCCAGTCCCAAACATGCTCAATGGGGGACAGATCCGGAGATCTTGCTGGCCAGGGTAGTTGACTTACACCTTCTAGAGCACGTTGGGTGGCACGGGATACATGCAGACGTGCATTGTCCTGTTGGAACAGCAAGTTCCCTTGCCGGTCTAGGAATGGTAGAACGATGGGTTCGATGACGGTTTGGATGTAGCGTGCACTATTCAGTGTCCCCTCGACGATCACCAGTGGTGTACGGCCAGTGTAGGAGATCGCTCCCCACACCATGATGCCGGGTGTTGGCCCTGTGTGCCTCGGTCGTATGCAGTCCTGATTGTGGCGCTCACCTGCACGGCGCCAAACACGCATACGACCATCATTGGCACCAAGGCAGAAGCGACTCTCATCGCTGAAGACGACACGTCTCCATTCGTCCCTCCATTCACGCCTGTCGCGACACCACTGGAGGCGGGCTGCACGATGTTGGGGCGTGAGCGGAAGACGGCCTAACGGTGTGCGGGACCGTAGCCCAGCTTCGTGGAGACGGTTGCGAATGGTCCTCGCCGATACCCCAGGAGCAACAGTGTCCCTAATTTGCTGGGAAGTGGCGGTGCGGTCCCCTACGGCACTGCGTAGGATCCTACGGTCTTGGCGTGCATCCGTGCGTCGCTGCGGTCCGGTCCCAGGTCGACGGGCACGTGCACCTTCCGCCGACCACTGGCGACAACATCGATGTACTGTGGAGACCTCACGCCCCACGTGTTGAGCAATTCGGCGGTACGTCCACCCGGCCTCCGCATGCCCACTATACGCCCTCGCTCAAAGTCCGTCAACTGCACATACGGTTCACGTCCACGCTGTCGCGGCATGCTACCAGTGTTAAGGACTGCGATGGAGCTCGGTATGCCACGGCAAACTGGCTGACACTGACGGCGGCGGTGCACAAATGCTGCGCAGCTAGCGCCATTCGACGGCCAACACAGCGGTTCCTGGTGTGTCCGCTGTGCCGTGCGTGTGATCATTGCTTGTACAGCCCTCTCGCAGTGTCCGGAGCAAGTATGGTGGGTCTGACACACCGGTGTCAATGTGTTCTTTTTTCCATTTCCAGGAGTGTATTTCGTTGAATTTTAGCCACATCTCGTCTACACTTATTAATTTGGAGTGAGTGGAGATTGTCTCTCAGGAAGGGGTCAAGTGAGTTTGTATCTGCTTTTTTGAATAGGTATATTTTTCGCTTATTTTTCGAGGATTTGGGGATTACATTATTCACTCTCGCTACGACAACCATGTGTTCACTAATCCCTGAATCGGTTTGGATGCTCGTTATTAACTTGGTTCAAATCAAATGGCTCTGAGCACTATGGGACTTAACTTCTAAGGTCATCAGTCCCCTAGAACTTAGAACTACTTAATCCTAACTAACCTAAGGACATCACACACATCCATGCCCGAGGCAGGATTCGAACCTGCGACCGTAGCGGCCGCGCGGTTCCAGACTGTAGCGCCTTTAACCGCTTGGCCACCACGGCCGGCGTTATTAACTCAGTATTGTTTGTTGCTAAGGAGTCAAGTGTGTTTTCACAACCGTTTACTGTATACCGGGTTCATAAACTAACTGCTCGAAATAATTTTCAGCGAATGCGTTTAGTACAGTTTCGGATGATATTTTGCGCGTACCTCCGGAATTAAACATGTATTTTCGCCAACATATCGAGGTCCGTCAACTGCACATACGGTTCACGTCCACGCTGTCGCGGCATGCTACCAGTGTTAAGGACTGCGATGGAGCTCGGTATGCCACGGCAAACTGGCTGCCAACAATGATCTCTGCCCATACTAACTCACACAAAGTATCCACTTCAATTTCGGGGCAAATTAAACCAATTCTGACATCTACAAACACGCCACCGCCAACCGTGTTTAACCTGTCCTTTCGGAACAGCGTTAGGTTCTTCGCAAAAATTTCGACTGAGCTTATATCCGGCTTTAGCCAGGTTCCAGTGCCTATAACTATTTGAGCATCAGTGCTTTCTATTAGCGCTTGGAGCTTTCGTACTTTCCCAACTTAGCAACGACAATTTACAACTGTTATAACGATGGTTCCTGTACCTACGTTCTTCCTGTGTTCAGCCCTTGAAGCTCTGGTACTTTCCCAACACAGCTACGACAATTTACAACTGTTATATCGATGGTTCCTGTACCTACGTTCTTCCTGTGTTCAGCCTGCACCCTTTGTGTCTCAAGCCCTTCTTGTCCTTTCCCGAGACGCTGTAACCTAAAGAACTGCCCAGTCCACGCCACACATCTCCTGCTATCAGTGTAACCGCCTCCTGCCTATAGTGGACACCTGACGCAATCAGCGGAACCAGAAACCCAACCACCCTTTGGCGCAAGTCGAGGAATCTGAGCATACACGGTCGCAGAACCGCCTGAGCCTCTGATTCAGACCTTCCACTTGGCTCTGTACCAGACATCCGCAATCGGTCCTGTCGACTATGCTGCAAATGGTCAGCTGTGCTTTCATCTTGCAAGCAAGACTGGCAGCCTTTACCACTTCTGTTAGCCGCTCGAAACCAGAGAGAATCTCTTCTGATCCAAAGTGACACACATCATTGGTACTGACGTGAGCAACCACCTGCAGTTGGCTGCACTCTGTGCATCCGGGAGGGCCATTTCCACATCTGGAATGACTCCACACGGTATGCACACTGAGTGCACATTGGTTTCCTTATCCTTATTGTCAGCCAAGTCCCTAAGGGGCCCCATAACGGGCCTAGTGTTGGAGCTCCCAACTACCAATAATCCCACCCTCTGCGACTGCCCGGATCTTGCAGGCTGAGTGGTTTCCTCTGAAAAAGGACAGGCGACAGTATCTGGCTCGGCGACAGCGTCAGCCAAAGACAGCACCTAGAACTTGTTTGTCAGACAAACCGGGGAGGCCTTACGTGCGGCTGCCTGGGAAGTCTTTCGCCGCCTGCTTCGCCCCAGGGTGACCTCCCACTCGAACCCAGGAGAGGGGTCAGCCTCAGTGCGAGCAGTAACTGGGTTGGCCACCGGTGGGAACCGATCGGAGGACTTTTAGGTGCTGGACGTCCGTTGGATCCTCACGGCCAGCCCACAACAGTGGTGCCCATCCACGGCAGCCTCAAGCTGCGGAACCGAAGCCCTCACAGCCTGAAGCTGAGAGCGAAATGTCACCAACTCGGCTCGCATCCGCACACAACAGTCGCAGTCCCTATCCATTCTAAAGACCGTGGAAAACTAAACTATGCAGATAAAAGGATTATCGGCATGTGCTGCGCAACTCTACTGTAGACCCTGACGAATACGCACGAACTGTGCCTAGTAATACGCAGATATTCAAAAACCTAACTACCGAAGCACTCAGGTGAAACTAAATAATTTGCCCCTGATTAGGAATTTGTAATATGTCACAAAATCGGTTTACTTTCCGAAGCCCACAGATCATACAATACAATAAAATTCGCTCCTCGTTAGGAACTCGTAAATGTCACAAAAGCGGTTACATCCCTGTTGCTGCGTCTGTTTCGGTCGGCTACTGCTGCCACTGGTACTGCGTCCACTGTGTCCACAAATACTGCGTACGTGATGCGATATATGCACCGGCAGACGGGTTGAACTCCTTCCTCCCACCACACCGATCAGCAAAGCAAATAAAATTCGTTACACTACAAGCATTTGCGTACGGTTAATCTGACTCTCACTTAGCAATGGCTAGCCGTCAGTGACGAACCAGACAAGAAATACGTCAGTACCGTGCTGTAGATTTGGTTTCCCATGCAGCGTTGTAGCAAAATTTACTCCATTCCGGTCATACTGGGCAGTGAGCCCACGTAGGTCGGATACTGGCTACAGTGAATGAAGAAAGGCTATTAGAGGAAACAGAAAGCCTCTGTCTGCTGAAACTTGCTTTCCCCTCCCACCCAGCGTCGTATCAGTAGGCCGCTTTATGCGTCAGTTCTTCACTGTGAACCTTTTTCTGTCTGTATCCTTTTAAACTTGGCAGTTGATGGACACATGCAAGTCTGAAAATGGCATTAGCATCTGGCGGAATTCCGCTAAGTCTTGTTACAGTGCGTGCGGTGCTGAGATTGGCGGAAGGCTGAAAGGCTGTTCGTTTGCTCGTTTTGTGTATCCCAAGCAAATTTAATACATATTTCTCTGTTTTCTAATGTAGTATGCGATTCACAAATGATTTATTCTGCCATATTGACTCTCCTAAGGCTATTTGTGTGTTTCATGGGTTAAAATCAAAAGGTTTTTTTTTTGTATGTGGCTGGTGATAACTTTAGTACATGTCTCGAAAATTACAGAGACAACACTGAATATATGTACATTAATGTGTCGGTCTCTTTTCTTATAAAGTACAATGGTTGCAGCATTGCTCCGGTTTTACAGAAAACTTCTGCAGAAATTCCGCAAGCAGCTTTCCAAGTTTCCTCTGCAACACTTGCCCTCAAGATTTGACCATTTCTAGTGAAACACTGTCATTGTTGCCATCTTCTTTCCTTTATACTCCAGATGGCTTTACACAGCTTATCTGTCGTTACTTCCGTAATCTCGGTGGTTTTTTTTTTATGGCCTTTGTTTTTGACTGATCAATTCAAATGGTTCAAATGGCTCGGAGCACTATGGGACTCAACTGCTGTGGTCATAAGTCCCCTAGAACTTAGAACTACTTAAACCTAACTAACCTAAGGACAGCACACAACACCCAGCCATCACGAGGCAGAGAAAATCCCTGACCCCGCCGGGAATCGAACCCGGGAACCCGGGCGTGGGAAGCGAGAACGCTACCGCACGACCACGAGATGCGGGCGACTGATCAATTCGACTGCACAAACATTAATTTAAAACTCCGATTTTAAGTTATAATATTTTCTCTGTTGATAACTACTGTTACATTTACCATGTTATAAGGTTACATTTGTTGACCCAACAACAGTTTGTGTTTTGGTTCCATCATATTTTTACTCTTTGCAACAGCTTCCCGTATCATAGGTTCACTGTGCCTGCTGACATCCTCTCGAAAACATTTACGAATATTTCAATTTCATTCGACGTATTGTCGTATACTTATCATTTACACGGAAGTCGCATACTCCTTAATAGTGACCCCACTCAATTTTAAATTTTATTTCCTATTGCTTGCTCCAGAACTGCAACAGATTTTTCTGTTTCCAGAATCAGTTTTGGTGAGTAAAGTGTCCCTTAGTTTACGAATGTATAATCTGCTTTTTCTGAGCTGCTCTACTTCTTGATTAATGTAATTTTGTATACCTGCATTATCTTACATTACGCATAATCCACGGTTCTGATTTCCTGTCTGCTCGTCTCTTTCTGGCTTTCTATTTGTCACTACACTACTTCTTCAAATATATGATCACGCATAATTCGAAAATGTTTCAGGAACGTTAAACACTTTCTTTATTACTTAACGAAATGTAGTCAACATTACGTGTTAATTCCATTTGCTTGTAGCCAGGTCAATTTAATTTGCTCTCCCGTTTGGAAGGTTTTGTTAAGGACAAGCATATCGTCCAGGAAAAGTTTACTAACGTATGTCATTTCTGGTATTGTAAACAAAATCTCCCCTCAAAAAAATCACAATATATTTTTTGTCTCACATTTGCGTTAAAGGCCCATATTGTCAGCTTGTCGTAGCATCTTCTGTTACTTATCAAAGTTTATAATACTTAGGAAAAATCTATCTAGTCATCATAATATGAGCTGGTCACTGCATGGATTTGAATGGAATACCGATTGCTGAGTTTTAAGGTGTTGTGATTGTGTGAGACTCCTTTTATACCTTGTGGTGTCACCGCCAGACACCACACTTGCTAGGTGGTAGCTTAAATCGGCCGCGGTCCATTAGTACATGTCGGACCCGCGTGTCGCCACTGTCAGGATCGCAGACCGAGCGCCACCACAAGGCAGGTCTCGAGAGACGTACTAGCACTCGCCCCAGTTGTACGGACGACATTGCTAGCGACTACACGTACGAATCCTTTCTCTCATTTGCCGAGAGACAGTTAGAATAGCCTTGAGCTAAGTCCATGGCGACGACCTAGCAAGGCGCCAATTGTACCATTGCATTTATCTCAAGATAGTCTCACTTGTATCATCAAGAATGCTGTATACCAAAGGACGATATAAAAGTTGTTCTAGTAGCTACGTTCTTTTCTTTATCACATTCATTACGAATCCTGTTCCAGACTTTGCGCCAGACGGCTTGAGTTGACGCGTGCCCTTTCGGCTACCTCCCTTGTGTCTAGACTGTCTTGTCTAGACACAGCATACCTCTTATGCTTTTTTCAGTTGTCTTGTTTACAATAAGAACTGCATGCCAATATCAGCAGTGTTATGTTTCTTACAGCTGAACAAATGCCCACGTTTTGATTCCATTTGGTCCACGTTCTTTACTCGACTTCTGATAACACATCTACATCCCGGTTCATTTCGTTTGACTTCTCTTCCATTTCCTTTGAGCTATCTTTGACTCATGGAGTTCGGCAATTTCCCAAACTGAAAAGAAGCAGATTCATTTGGTTGACTACGATCCTTGTTTCGTGTATCCAGCCAGACTTGACCTAGTGAGGTGCAAGTGCAGAAGTAACTAGGTGCTCTAGGTTAAAACCACAGCCTGGGTTGACTTTCCAGAATTGTTTCTCAGTCTTTCACCTGGTCCAGAATATCGTCATCTGACAAACTCGAATGTGGAAGAAGAGCCTCCGATCTATCCCGGATATACTGTCGTGCGAAGGCCGAAAGGATTTAGCGAGACACCTAAATAAAGTAGCGCCTTCGCAGAGCTCCACTCACACCAGTGTCTGGACTGATTATCAGCCGCAAAGTACGGGATCAACCTGAGCAAACGGCAGGTTCATCACACTCCAGCAGATACTTTAAGAAACTGCGTCACCCGCAACGCATTTGATGGAGAGGGTTCCAGGCTTCGACTCATCACACTGTGTGCAGTATGAGCTAGTTAGCAGCCCGTCCATATTTATTTCCCACAAAGCTAAGTGTTAAAATTGTTATCGTATTGGCACTAACAGCTAGAAGGCGTAAACGAGCGAACTGGGAATTAATGCTGAATACAATATACGAAGGTCTCTTCCAGCTCCAGTCTAAGCAGAATCACATTTTGCATAGCGTAAGGGTGGTCAGAAGTACGCAGGCGCCTAAGAGTACACAGGGGATAATTTCATGTAACTGGGTATTCTGCAGATAGAGATATACAACAGCCGCTGGAGAAGTCAAATAGCCATCGGTTTATTTCAACGAGAAATTCACGAGGTAAAATATACAGGGTGGTCCATTGATAGTGACCGAGCAAAATATCTCACGAAATAAGCTTCAAACGAGAAAACTACAAAGAACGAAACTCGTCTAGCTTGAAGGTGGAAACCAAATGGCGCTATGGTCGGCCTGCTAGATGGCGCTGCCATAGGCCAAACGGATATCAACTGCGTTTTTTTTTAAATAGGAACCCCATTTATTATTACATATTCGTGTAGTACGTAAAGAAATATGAATATTTTAGTTGGACCACTTTTTTCGCTTTGTGATAGATGGCGCTGTAATAGACACAAAAGTGTAAGTAAGTGGTATCATGTAACATTCCGTCAGTGCAGACGGTATTTGCTTCGTGATACTTTACCCGTGTTCAAATGGACCGTTTACCAGTTGCGGAAAAGGTCGATACCGTGTTGATGTATGGCTATTGTGATCAGAATGCTTAATGGGCGTGTGCTATTTATGCTGCTAGGGATCCTGGACGACATCATCCAAGTGTACGGATCGTTCGCCGGACAGTTACGTTATTTAAGAAATCAGGAAGTGTTCAGCCACATGTGAAACGTCAACCACGACCTGCAACAAATGATGATGCCCAAGTAGGTGTTTTAGCTGCTGTCGCGGCTAATCCGCACATCAGTAGCAGACAAATTCCGCGAGAATCGGGAAACTCAAAAACGTCGGCATTGAGAATGCTACATCAACATCGATTGCGCCCGTACCATATTTCTATGCACCAGCAATTGCATGGCGACGACCTTGAACGTCGTGTACAGTTCTGCCACAAGAGAAATTACGCGACGATGACAGATTTTTTGCACTCGTTCTATTTAGCGACGAAGCGTCATTCACCAACAACGGTATCGTAAACCGGCATAATATGCACTACTGGACAACGGAAAATCCACGATGGCTACGATAAGTGGAACATCAGTGACCTTGCCGGGTTAATGTATGATGCGGCATTATGGGAGGAAGGATAATTGGCCCCCACTTTATCGATGGCAATCTAAATGATGCAATGTATGCTGATTTCCTACGTGATGTTCTACCGATGTTACTACAAGATGTCTCACTGAATGACAGAATGGCAATGAACTTCCATCATGATGGATGTCCTGCACATAGCTCGCGTGATGTTCAAGCGGTATTGAATAGCATATTTCATGACAGGTGGATTGGTCGTCGAAGCTCCATACCATGGCCCGCACGTTCACCGGATCTGACGTCCCCGGATTCCTTTCTGTGGGGAACGTTGAAGGATATTTGCTATCGTGATCCACCGACAACGCCTGACAACACGCGGCAGCGCATTTTCAATGCATGTGCGAACATTACGGCGAGCGAACTACTCGCTGTTGAGGGGAATGTTGTTACATGTATTGCCAAATGCACTGAGATTGATATACATCATTTTGAGCATTTATTGCATTAATGTGGTATTTATAGGTAATCACGCTGTAACAGCATGCGTTCTCAGAAATGATAAGTTCACAAATGTACATGTATCGCATTGGAACAACCGAAATAAAATGTTCAAACGTACCTACGTTAGGCATTTTAATTTAAAAAACCTACCTGTTACCAACTGTTCGTCTAAAATTGTGAGCCATATGTTTGTGACTATTACAGCGTCATCTATCACAAAGCGAAAAAAGTGGTCCAACTGAAACACTCATATTTCTTTACGTACTACACGAATATGTAATAAAAGATGAGGGTTCTTATTTTAAAAAACGCAGTTGATATCCGTTTGACCTATGGCAGCGCCATCTAGCGGGCCAACCATAGCGCTATCTGGTTTTCCCCTTCAAGCTAGACAAGTTTCGTTCTTTGTAGTTTTTTCGTTTAAGGCTTATTCGTGAGATATTTGTCTCGGTCACGATCAATAGACCACCCTGTATATTTCTACCGTTTGGTGCAAGTTCATAGTAAAGCACAGTTATTATGCAATAAAATAATAGAGGTCAGAGCTCTTTGTCTGAACTGTGGTGCCACCGAGTGACGGTTCTCTAAAACGTTAGTATCTAAAGCTAGTGTTACAAGAGCTGAAGGAAGGAATACGCAAGAAAGGCGTCTATAACTGTCTATTCCCCATGCAAAAATTACTCAAAAGGAAACAAAAAATAAGAGAAGAATTTGTAGGAAGTAAAATTGACAATAATGGCAGAGACAGCACTAAAAAACGGGAAAGCACATGGTAAAAATTTATGGGAAAAAAGAAGCTGAATAAGCTACTTCCTATTTAAAAATGTTGTCCTTTAACTCTCTACAAGCACATCTAGAAGGTTGGATCTCCTCCTTCGAAGGCGCCAGACTGCAGAGCCTCGGCTACGCTCAGGGTGGAATTTCTGTTTTCGAAGCTTTGTTGCTGCTGCTGCTGCTGTTGATGTTTCTGTCTGTCTGTCTGTCTGACCGTCTGTCTGTCTGCGGGCCCTAGTCCTCCGTCCGCCAGAGCCGCCGCTCGGTGCTCGCTGCTGCTGCTGCTGCTGCTTCTGTAGTAGCTGTCCGTCCGTCGGCCTCCCGGTTCGCCGCCGCCGCCGCTGCCCGAGTATTCTGGGCCGCCACCTTCTTGCCGACGTCTTCCAGGCGCTGCCCGGAGGGATTCACCGGACCGCTTTCATCGCCTACCGGAGGAGCTGCCGTCCCCTTGCGCTGCCGGCTCCTTCACCACCGCCGCCATCCTTCGCGGCTGCCGCCGTATCTTGTTTCCTGCCACCGCCACCGCCACCGCCGCCGCCGCCGCCGTCGCCGTCGCCGTCACTGCCACCGTCACCGTCACCTCCGTCGCCGTCTTCGCCCCCTCTCGCACTCCGCCACCATGTCCCATCCCACTACCTCTGTCATTTTCACTTCCCCTCAGCTGCTCCAAGCACCATCACATGGAACTCATAGGCCGTCCACATTTCCGTCCTTCCTTCCCTCCCTCCCTGTCCACCCGTTTCGGCTGTAACTACCCCCAACTCTCCCTCCCTTATCGCTGTCGCTCCACCACCATCTGCAGACTTCCCACTGTCCCTGCCCCACCTCCGACAGGCTATAAGCCAGCACTGATTTCGGCTCGCCACCCACGCCCCCTCTCTCTGCGTCATCTGTCCCTCAGGTGGGAACTGCCCGCCGGTATCTCCCCCTGCAACCCATCCCCCATCCCCCAGCCCCATCTCCATCCTGTTCTGTCCACGAAACCTTCCAAACACCCTAATGTTGAACCTCTCCCCACAATCTCCATAAGGAAAACTCCTGATCCCTGTGACCCACCTACCTCCATGGACGTGACCCCAACCCCCACCCCTGCTACACCTGCCACCCACACCTATGTCCTCTACAATCCTGAAGCTCAACTCCTCCATGCCTGCACCCTAACCCGGGCTTTCCCCCATGACCCCATCTGCCTTCTTATTCCTCGCAAGCACTCAGTCCTCATTAAATCCCCCATTGCTTCCTTCCACACCGATCTCATCTCCCGCATCCCACACATCCAATTTGGCTAAAGAGCCACCCTCACCGCCTACCACACCCTGTCCTCTCCCCTTCAACCTCAACCCCCAATGTCCACCAACCTTTACCGCAGTGATCACAAAGCTTAGCCCCGTGGTCACAGAGGCTGAGGTGTTGTCGGAACTCAACTCCCAGCCCAACATCGAAATCCACTCGGCCCATCACATCTTTAATTATGCCAGGCCGACTTATCTCATGTGGATATTCACCAAATCTTCCTCCTCCATTGACCGCCTCCTTACAGAAGGGGCCCTCATATACAATCGCCATCACAAAGTGGACCCCTCTTGTTCCCCAGTATAATCCTACCATTGCCAACGCTGCCTCAAGTACAATGACCATGTTACCTCTGCCTGAAAGACCCCCTACCTGTCCTCACGGCAAAGCTTCACACTTCTTAAAGAACTGCCCTAACCTCACCTCTCCCCCCTCCAGCAACACCTGTAATGAACCCCATTCTATCTACTCCTCGAAGTGTAAAGCCCCTGAACTCACCATCCCTGCCTATCCTGCTGATGACCCCAACCACTACAAAAACTTACTCCGCCCTCCCCCTACTACAGAGGACGTTTCATCATCATTGTGCTCCAAAACATCTACCCCTTCCAGCACTCCCACACCATTTCCCAATTCGCCCTCGCTGCTCATTCCATCTTACCACCTATGCCACTTACTCCCACAACCAGGCCCACTTCACCCCCTCACCACCCTAATCCAACTCTCCCCTACCAAGGTGCAACAACACTACAGTATCCTGTAATATAATATCTGCTCCCTGCCCACCCACAAACTCCTCTTCCTCCACAGTTTCCATCAGCACAACGTGGATGCCTTCATCCTAAGTGAAACCTTCCTTCAGCCCCATATATCCATCTCCACAGCTCTTTACGCCCTTCACCGCACTGATAACCCATACCCTCTGGCGCGTGGCGGGGTTGGTATAGGCCACCTCAAACAACTCCCTGTTCGGCCCCAACCTCTCCTCAACAATCCTGCTGAGCATCTCACCCTCACCCTCTTCACCCCCAACCTTACCGTCACCTGTGCCACCATTTATGTCCACTGTCAAACCCCCATCCCATACGATTTCCTGGCCCACATTGACCACACCTTCTCCATATATGGGATTGCTGCCAACCACAATGTCCACAGCCATGCTCCTCCCGACCTCCAGCGGTGGCATCAGTTTATCACCATCCTCTTTTTTATCACCATCCTCCAGGGAGACCTGTGTCCCCTCCCCCAGCACACATGACCCAAATCCAACACCACTCCCGATCTGATCCTTGCGTCTCCCAGGCTCCTTGGGCACTTCATCGCAGATGTCCTTGACCTCATTGGCTGTGACTATGCTCCTGTTCTCCACACCATTTCTAATGGTCGCCATCCCTGACCTGCTCCTTGCCCTGTCATCCCTCCAAAACATGTCCATGATTACTCCCATCCCAACAGGGATGCCTAACAGGAATCCATTCACACCCAGGTCGAAGGCCATGACCTTAGCCTCCAATCTCCTGATGACATCTCCAACCACTGCTGCCTTCCTGCACCAGACTTTGTCAGACGCCATCGCCATCCATATCCCTACCAAAGCCATCCACCCTCATAACCCAGCCCTGCCCCCACAGGCTGTCTTTCTCCTTCATGAATCCCGATGCCTCTACTTCTCTTTTCTTCACACTCATGACCAGGACGCACTCACCCACCACTGGCAATTACAATGACACATCCGCAACCTGCTTACTGCAAAGAAACGCTGCACATAGCGACAGACATGTACACGACTCAACACCATGCTCCCAATAAACTCTTCCAAGTATTAGTCTGCTTTCCACCAACTTACTGGGAACCGCCCCACCCCCAGTACCCTCTCCTCCTTGATGATCATCCTTTCCTGACAACCTCAGTAAGGACAACCACTTTGCCTCTCACCTATCTGAGGTTTTTTTCATTCCAGATGATCACCAATTTGATTATTCCCTCTTCCCTGGCGTTCTCGACTGTACGAATACCTCTGTTCCTCCCCTTGCTCCTAGCCTCCAGTACTTGGGCCATACGCTCCTATCACTACACAGGACATCAGCCTCACACTGCGCACTAAACACAATACTTCTCTCGGCCATGACCGCATTACCTACGGACACCTCAAACACTGCCCTCCCTCCTTCCTTGCAGTCCTTGCCACCGTTGACAACATAATCCTTGCCACCGATTTTTACCCTGACCAGTGGAAAACTCCTGTATGCTGATGCTCTCCAAACCCAACAAGTCTCTATCTGTTCCTATCGCCCTATAAGTCTCAACTCGGAGTTCAGCAAGCTCTTGAAATCCATCCTTACCTAGCGCATCCGGTATTTTTGTCTCCCTCAAACTCGAAACGGCCTACGGCCATATGTGGCATCCCAGTCTCCTGTTTAAACTCCAGACCTACGTCCTTCCTGTCAACTACATTCATCTGATTGCCTCCTTGCTCTCCTGCTGCCCTTCCTATGTTATCATCCATAACGCCGATTCCCACACCTTCTACCCCTCTGCAGGCGTGCCACAGGGCTCTGTCCTCTCCCCTCCAGTGCACCTCCTGCAGTATGCTGATGACACGACATTCCTTGTCCTCTCTCCTACCCTCCAACAGTCCCAACGCCCTCTCCAGAATCACCTTGACGTTTTTGCTGTATGGTGTAACCAGTGGCTCCTGAAAATCAATCCTTCCAAGACCCAGACAGTCATTGAAGGTCGCACCACTTGCTCCTTCTGGCTCCTTGATTTCTGCCTCACCATCGGCACCCGTCCTGTCTGCCTCTCCCCCACCATACAAATTTTGGCCTCACCTGGATCCCTCGTCTCCGCTCTATCCAATCCAGAGCCCACAACCGCCTCCGACTCCTCAAACTCCTCTCTGGCCAGATATGAGGGTTGAACCCCTCTACCATCTGCCACACCTACAAATCCTTAATCCGTCCCATCCTCTGCTATGCCAGTTCCACCTGGATATTCGCCTCCCCCCCACATTCTGTAAGTCCCTCCAGATCCTCAAGCGAAATGCACTCCACCTCACCTTCCATATACACTTCCCGTCCCCCACAGGGATCCTCCACGACCTGATTCCTTTCCCACATCTGCTCCTGTTCCTCGATCATATCCACATACTCTACACCTCCCGCCACCTTGATCCCTCTCATACCCTGATTGCTCCTCTCCTCTCCAACCCTGCCCTCTGCCATGCCTTCACTGTTATGTCCCCCCTACCCTCCATCTCTACTACATCCTTCATCTCCTTTTCCAAGGTAGCTTCTGTCAACTCCCCCTCCCAGATGATGCCCTCTCTGCCTCCATTTATCCCTCCTATCAACTGATCCCCACCTCCCCCTCCTTTCCTCTGTCCCATCCCTGGGCACCCTCTTTGCCCCCTTCCATCCTGTTTTTTCCCTGCCTACCCTCTCTCTGCCTCCCTTCTCTCCACTGAGTCCTTTCTGCCCTTCACTGCATCTGCCCAGCATCCCCTTTTCTATGTCCCCTCCCTTCATTGGCTCCCCCTTTTTTTCTTTTCCTCTCCGCCCCCCTTTTCAGGGCTCATACGTCCGGGTCCTTCCCCCCCCCCCCCCCACCCATATGCCGCCGTGTCACCTTTAGAGTGCTGTTATAAGTGAGTGTTCAGTGTTGTGCGTCCCCTGTCAGTGTTGCGAACAGCTGCCATACTAACACTAGTGGTGTTTTTATCTCGTGCGAACGGAAACCAGACTGTTGCTGTATTTTTTTAATTGTGCCTGTCTACTTCTTTTGTATCTTCATCAGCATCTTCACCGCAGTGTTTTTATATTTTAAATTCCACAATTTACCGCCATTTTACAGATTTTTACAACATTACCGTTTTATCGCCTGTTTTCCTTGTTTGTTTTCCTTGTTTGTTTCTATTCTCATTATGTTTTCCTAAATTTTCTATAGGCTCTAGAGCAGCATATTACGCTGCTGCTAGCCCGCCAATTGAAATCCAACAAAGAAAAAAAAAATACTCTCTATTAGTTAAGCCAGAAATAGCACAAATGAGTATGAAAACGAGGAATCCAGCATTTTCTCAAGATGTGGGACCTCGTATTCTGAGAACCAGGTGTATTGCAGTTTAGCATAACAGGAATAATCCACTTATGGTAGTAGTCGCCTATCTGTCGTTGAAACTCCGAATAGACTAGGAGTATGCAACTGAAATTTTCTTGCTTTTTATTTCATCTAGTCCAAAGCAATTTCTTAAAAACTGGCAATGTGTTATTCACTGACAAATAAAATCGTTTCTGAAAATCCGTGAACTTAATGTGTTTTACATTGCTCAAGAGTCCACCAAAGTCTGTTATATTAATTTTCATGGCATGTTCTCATATGTACGGATATCATCAGCCAGAAGTCTTATATTACTACTTAATTTATGCAATATATCAGGTTCTTCCTGATGGTTGATGGTGCTCACGTGTACCTGCAACTGTGCTGGAAATGGTAGCGAACGAAATTAAGATACAGCAGAGCGCCAATACATACAGATGTCCACCTCCTTTTTCTCCTCAAATCGATCGTTGGTGCGTTCTGTCATGCCCCCTTCCTTCTTTAGGCTAGTTCATTGAGACTCTCCTTTCTCTTCCCGGTTTAATCCCGTTAGTTCTTATCTCGGTTATCCTCTCTATTTTCTTCCCTTTACTATTTCCTCAATCATACTAGTGAATTGGGATGAGAAGCGGAAGAGGTGCCTAACCACGGCTGTTCCACATACCTATGAGTGTTTTTAGTACGTATCTATTCTCGTATTTTCCTCTCAACCCTTCTTTGATACTCTGACACTATCGGTGTCTTCGAGATTGTCTCTCAATACCACATCTTTAAAGGTTACAGTTTTCCTCTTCTCCCTTTCTCAGTGTTCATGTTTCTGTATCATATACTCCAAATGTAGTTCCCGTCAGGTACACTTAATTCAGGACTGTACATTGCTCCTTAGAGTTGAGCGTTTGCGACGTATAGTGGACAAACAGCAACCACCCCCCGTTACCCGCGGCTCGCTCTTGAGGCCTATGGCGCGCTTCCAACTGTGATGTCAACGGGAGCCCAGCTAACACCTGCTGCGAGGGACCAGAGCACGTCTCGTGGTGTTTGCCAGCTGGCCAGCAGCCACGCAGTTAGGACCACGTGTTCTCCACTACAGCACACATACAATGGGAAATTCATCAGGATATATACTGTACTCTTTCTAGGTGACCACTCATCAAAATCATACATCACTGTTTGCCAAAATTGCAGCACTACAGATAAAAAGAAATGAATAAAATTTTGTTTATGTTTAATTTTCAAAGAAAAGAAGAAAATACAGTGCATTTCGAAAGGTTCGATTGATTTCATAAATTTCTTCTGCGTGAGTGTAGATAGAAACTTACGCATAGAACTATAAGTTTTTATTTTCGACAGAACCGTGCGACTTTAGAAGTGTATATTTCTTACCTGTAGGCACATACAACCTATGGAATATTTTTACAATTACGTTTGGGATCAAAATTTCCATTCATTTTTCGCAAATTTTCAATAGTTTTGGAAAAAATCTACAGTAATGATTTATAAATTGATCACACTAATCAGTAAAAATAGTAATTAATTAATGTTTATAACGTTCTTTACCCACTAGCCCTTTCGTAAAAATGTGGATATCGACAGCAATCCAACACCGACAACGATAGTTCAGGCATGCATCCAGACGATGCAAGAAGAAGATGAAGAGACAGAAAAAGTATATGGGAATACTGAAAGGATAATTCAGTACCTCAAAGGAGATGAAAATTTTATATTCGTAGGGGACTGCAATGCGGTTGTAGGGGAAGGAGTAGAACAAAAGGTTAAGGGAGAATATGGTCTTGGTAGTAGGAATGAGAGAGGAGAGAAACTAATTAAGTTCTGCAAAAACTTTCAGAGCGTAAAGGCGAAAACTGTGTTCAAGAATAACAAGAGGAGATATACTTGGAAAAGGTAGGGAGGGACAGGCAGATTTTAGTTAGATTACATCATGGCCGGGCAGACATTCCGAAATCCGATATTGGTTGTAAGGCGTAACAAGGATCAGATATAGACACAGATCACAATCTAGTAATGACAAAGAGTAGACTGAAGTTCAAGAGACTAGTCAGCAAGAATCAAATCGGAAAAGAAATGATTCTAGCAAGACCTGACTCAGCACATAGAGAAATCAAAACAACCTTAAGTGAAACGAAAAGCAAGGGCGGTAACATTAAGAGTGCAATGGGAATTCTACCGTTAAAAGCAGAGAGGAGAGTGGACAGGTGAAATGATTACCTTGAAGGACTCTAGAGGGTGAGGACTTACCTAATGACATGATAGAACAAGAAGAATGAGTCGACAGGGAAGATATAGGGGATCCAGTATTAGAATCACAATTTAGAAGACCGTACGAAGACTTAAAATAAGATAAAGCAAATGGATAATAACATTCCGACGGAATTTCTAAAAATCATTGCGGGAAGTGACAACAATACAATTATTCACATTGGTGTGTAGACTGTATGAGACTGACGATATGCCATCGAACTTTCGAGAGAAACATCATCCACACAATTCCCAAGACTGTAACAGCCGAAAAGTGCGAGAATTACGGCACAATCAGCTGAAGAGCTCATGCGTTCAAGTTGCTCGCAAGAATAATACAGACAAATGAAAAATTAAATTGAAGATCTGTTAGGTGACGATCAGCTTGGCTTTAGGAAAGGTAAAGACACGAAAGAGGCCGTTCTGACTTTGCTGTTGATGATGCAAGGACGACTGAAGAAAAAACAAGCCAAATTCAAGGGATTTCACGAGCTTCGCTTTCGTTCGTTGCATCTGCTCGAAGCGGACGTCGTAAGACACCCGTTTAAGTTCGTCGTTGATCGGTTAACTCTGTTTTTTTTTTTTTTGTTTTTTAATTACAGAAGCAGCTATCCCTCTGACCGAACACGTTGAACTACCGTGCCGGCGCCATCTGAGCTACCCCAGCACGACTCACGCTCCGTCCTCACAGCTTTACTTCTGCCAGTACCTCCTCTCCTACTTTCCAAACTTTACAGAAGCTTTCCTGCGTACCTTGCAGACCGGATAAGTTGTAGGGAAACACGAGTAATATAGAATATGCAGAAGAACTAACGGGAAACGGTAAGACTGGAAGACCAAGAACGAAGTGCATGGTTTAAAAAGTACGTATGGCAGGGATGTAGTCTTTCACTCCTGCTGTTCAGTCAATGCATCGAAGAAGCAATGAGGTTCAGAAGTGGGATCAAAATCCATGGTGAAAGTATATCATTGATAAAATTTGCTGATGAAATTGCTATCCTCAGTGAATGTGAAGAAGTATTACAGGATGCGTTGAATGAAATGACTACTGAGTATGAATTGAGAGTATATGGAAGAAAGACGCAAGTAATGAGAAGCAGCAGAAATTTTTAGAACAGAAATTTAACATCAGAACTCGCGAAGTAGATCAAGTTAAGAAATTTTGCTTCCTAGGCGGCAAAATTAGCCATGACGGATGGAGCAAGGAGGACATAAAAAGCAGACTAGCATTCTCATAAACAGCTTTCGTGGCCAAAACAAGTCTACTACCATCAAATATATGCCTGAATTTGAGGAAGAAATTTCTGAGAATGTTTGTTTGGAACACAGCATTGTATCGCAGTAAGACATGGATTGTGGGGAAAGCGGAACAGAGGAGAATAGAAACACCTGAGGTGCGGAGCTACAGAGGAATGATGAATATTTGGTGTACTGATAAGGTAATGAATGAGGAGGTTCTCGGCACAGTTGGCGAGGAATGCGTTATATGGAAAATACTGACAACATGGCGGGGCAGGATGATAATACATTTGTTAAGACTTTACTGAATAACTACGAGATGGAACTGTAGAGGCTAAAAACTGTATAGGAAGACAGAGACTGGAATACATCCAGCAAATAACTGAGGACGTAGGTTGCAACTGGTACTCTGAGACTAAAAGTTTGCCACAGGAGAGGAATTCGTGACAGGCCTCAGCAGGACAATCGGAAGTCTGATAACTCAACAAAAGCTTAGAAACTGGACTCAGAATAAAAAACCAGATTGTAATCAAATCAGAAGGCAACGTCGGAGGTCAATGGTGCAATGCGGAGTGGCTGACCCATCACTGAAACAGCTCGTTCTTTAAAAATATCACAAGCAGTGTTGTAACTCAATAGCACTTTTTTAAACGGAGAATGTGCTGCACATCTTTTATCTGCGTTATCGTCGTCTTGTTTCGGAAATGTACAAGTGAGTGATATACTTGTCCCAGGTAACTGCTGTCGATAACAACGTGAACCGATAAATTAAATCTGGAGCCAATATAAATCTTTAGTTTCAATGCGTATTAAATTGCACCTCAGGTCTGTATCGTTATTTGTGTAGAAGATAGTCTTTGGTATCGGATTACACTTTGTATGGAATGTGCAGAGTGGAACGAAATGCATCCTTTCTTTACTACCAGACGTTTTGCTTCCTAAAGAATATCACTTTCCCTTGAGACAACACTCGTTATGCCCACAGATAAATAATCCATAGGCTGTTTGGCTTTTTCATTACCTCGTACATTTTAGAAACGACTCGCTAGTCTCACTTCACCTTTCCCTGAAAGATAGCCGCTCTATACCTACCAAACTTTCTTAACCCCTTTGACCATTCTTGAAATTATGTGACTTGTATGTTGGATCGGAGTAATACATTGAGATTACCAACAAACAAGCTCAGCCACAGTGTATTATATAAACCTGAAGAAAACCAAACGAGTTCACTAACTACAAAGAAGGCACTTGCTTCCTTTAACACCAATGATCCGTGTTCACTAAGTACAATCAAATTTTCTCAATGCGTAAGAGCGCCGTCCCAGCCCTGGATATTAAGTTTTAATTGTGTGTCTCTCTGTAATGTGTGAAGTTAAACACTGCTACTCAGTTCTATGTTGCTATGTACCTCTCTACTATACAATACCCCAGTATTTTCCACCCAGTCCTGCTCGTCCAATCGAGAGGAAATGGTACAATAATTTACCTTCCTTCAGAGGGATGGCTGCTCTCACGGCACACCTGCACTTGTTAATGACTTCGTTACTGCATTCCGTCTCTCCCCAACCGCAGTCACATTTGACAACCTCCACCTTTCGTCTTCCACGCAAAACTTTTTCCCTCTTCTTAAGCAGTCACCTATGCCCCAATCTCTTCCACAAGACAACATGATTGAATTCCTCGGAACAATTAATGAAAGCCCTCTTGCAGTTCTTGTCCTCCGAGAAGCTGTGAAGAAACCATCCCTAGGCCATTCCGTTGTTGTTCCAAGCGGGCGGTTTTTGCAGTGGCGGGATAATTCACGTTGTGTGTTGATTGTGCTGTCCCGGTTACCTGTCAACAGATGAAAGTTCCCACAACTTGCTAAGCCGCTACACCAAGCTGGGTGGAACCTCGGCAGGCCCTTCTTGGCCGGCTTACCTGCGAGTTCCTGTGGACGCTGGCGGTACCAAGGGCTAAAGGCAAAAAAATACAACAGCCTACTTGTTGTCCACTTGAAGCCGACTGTTTACTTGAGAGTACTCGAGCCAACATGGGCATCGACGCCTCTCTTACAAATAAAATCAGATTATATGTTTGAAATCACCATCAAAAACAATAGAGTAGTAAACGAAAACGATCGAAGCGTATCATGTGAACAGCGTGCCATTTTGATGCGTATGACACCTTGTCCTATCTAAAGACTCAATTATGGCTTAAAAATAGTGTAACGTAATAAAAAAGAGGTCTAAGTAAATGTAGCATAAGTGGAGGAAAAATCGGCCATCATGTAATAAATTAATGAGTTAGAACCCCACAATGAAGACGGTATGATGTACCATAGGACTATGGCACTGGTACACTAAAAGTTCAGATTCAAATATTGAACTGCAAAGCTATCCCAGACGTATCATAACATATGACAGCGAAGACATGTACATCACTATAAATTAAGGGGAAAATAGATCAGAAGATGAATTTGATACTATCCGATTCATTATCCATTTGGTAGCCACAAAAATAGAGTATGGTTCACTAAAAGAAAATCAGATCGTATGGAGAAAGTAAATAAATGTTTCTTGTGCTGTCACATTGTATATTAGTATTCACGATCATTATACACTCCAGGAAATTGAAATAAGAACACCGTGAATTCATTGTCCCAGGAAGGGGAAACTTTATTGACACATTCCTGGGGTCAGATACATCACATGTTCACACTGACAGAACCACAGGCACATAGACACAGGCAACAGAGCATGCACAATGTCGGCACTAGTACAGTGTATATCCACCTTTCGCAGCAATGCAGGCTGCTATTCTCCCATGGAGACGATCGTAGAGATGCTGGATGTAGTCCTGTGGAACGGCTTGCCATGCCATTTCCACCTGGCGCCTCAGTTGGACCAGCGTTCGTGCTGGACATGCAGACCGCGTGAGACGACGCTTCATCCAGTCCCAAACATGCTCAATGGGGGACAGATCCGGAGATCTTGCTGGCCAGGGTAGTTGACTTACACCTTCTAGAGCACGTTCGGTGGCACGGGATACATGCGGACGTGCATTGTCCTGTTGGAACAGCAAGTTCCCTTGCCGGTCTAGGAATGGTAGAACGATGGGTTCGATGACGGTTTGGATGTACCGTGCACTATTCAGTGTCCCCTCGACGATCACCAGTGGTGTACGGCCAGTGTAGGAGATCGCTCCCTACACCATGATGCCGGGTGTTGGCCCTGTGTGCCTCGGTCGTATGCAGTCCTGATTGTGGCGCTCACCTGCACGGCGCCAAACACGCATACGACCATCATTGGCACCAAGGCAGAAGCGACTCTCATCGCTGAAGACGACATGTCTCCATTCGTCCCTCCATTCACGCCTGTCGCGACACCACTGGAGGCGGGCTGCACGATGTTGGGGCGTGAGCGGAAGACGGCCTAACGGTGTGCGGGACCGTAGCCCAGCTTCATGGTGACGGTTGCGAATGGTCCTCGCCGATACCCCAGGAGCAACAGTGTCCCTAATTTGTTGGGAAGTGGCGGTGCTGTCCCCTACGGCACTGCATAGGATCCTACGGTCTTGGCGTGCATTCGTGCGTCGCTGCGGTCCGGTCCCAGGTCGACGGGCACGTGCACCTTCCGCCGACCACTGGCGACAACATCGATGTACTGTGGAGACCTCACGCCCCACGTGTTGAGCAATTCGGCGGTACGTCCACCCGGCCTCCCGCATGCCCACTATACGCCCTCGCTCAAAGTCCGTCAACTGCACATACGGTTCACGTCCACGCTGTCGCGGCATGCTACCAGTGTTAAAGACTGCGATGGAGCTCCGTATGCCACGGCAAACTGGCTGACACTGACGGCGGCGGTGCACAAATGCTGCGCAGCTAGCGCCATTCGACGGCCAACACCGCGGTTCCTGGTGTGTCCGCTGTGCCGTGCGTGTGATCATTGCTTGTACAGCCCTCTCGCAGTGTCCGGAGCAAGTATGGTGGGTCTGACACACCGGTGTCAATGTGTTCTTTTTTCCATTTCCTGGAGTGTAGTTCCGTTTATTCGCCATCTAAATCACAGTAGTTCTTCAATTTACTGTAATCTGTTCCGGTTCTCTTCGAATGCATCATCAGATGGTATGTCTATCATGTGTATAATGAATTCACCTGCGAGTGATACACCAACCATAAGATCTGATGATTGTCTTTGAGGGGAAACAGAACTGTAAGATGAAAAAACATCGAAAGCTAGAGGGAGATATGATCAGTAGCGTTGTGGCAATGTAACAAGCAATCTATTTGGGAGAAATTAGTGCACCAGTGCTACTGTGATAGTGTTGTGAAAGATCTCAGCCCGACAAGCAAGTGTCCATTACATACACTAAGACTGAGTTTTCCAAATGAAGGCAATTAAATTTCGTGACTATAATGTACGATTACGAAAGCGGTGTCTTTGGATTGAGCGGGAACTGCCAGCCCGATAGACAGGGCCGTTGCTCGGAGTGTGTGTCAGGCGACCTATCTAGAGCAGCAGAGAATAAACGCTTAATATAATCTCTCTGATATCGAGCTCCGTCAGTTTTTTGTTGTATGGTGACAGAGCTCCAGCTCACTATTCAAAGACTTCTGGTTGTTCATCTGCATAAGACTTCGATATCACTTGGTGCATTTCCCATGTGCACATTAAACTATGAATTGCTGGGTGCGACATTTCTCTGTTCGGTGGAAGTCAAGGGTATGCCACATTAAAGGAACCATTCCAAGTAAACTATCTTCAGAGTTAACTCAACTATGATAAAAGAAAACATGGAAAAATAGGTTGCTTCTAAGGAAATATTCAGAAGTCTCAAACATTTCGTTTGTCAATTGCGTATGGTAGGATTTAAATAGAGGGTTCATAATTCAGATGTACCACGTCCATTTTTGACTATTTTTCTATAGAATCTATCACTCAATCGCAAAGAATGTTACTTTTCAATAAAATATTGAACCAAGCCAAGACCACCTAGAGACAAGACCAAACAACTGTATCATTACATTATTGCCAAGCGGCGATCGTAATATAAACTTGCCAACATCAAAAAATTGTGTGGCTCGTGAAACTAGCGACTTGTGAGTCGATTCTTGAATGAGGGTAGTGAACATAGAAAAAACACTTTTTCGTTTAGAGATGAGACCAAAGAGAGTGAAGAACGCATAAGTACAATTAAATTCGTGCACATTTGTTAAGAAAACAGCTGCTCATGTCTTTGAAAAATGCATGATTTTCATGAGTACGAACTATTAGGAATATCTGGGGCATTTTTAAATGTGCAATGGTTATTTAGTAGAACATTCACACATTTCTAAGAAATATTTTCATATAATACGTAATACTGCGTGCACATCACAGTCGGTTGTAGTTTTCTGTTACCAGTACAACATCAAGAACCAATTCAGTGACTGGAATTTTTCTTAATGAAATTCGTTTTGAATGGAACCCAACTTTCATATGATTATGAAATCACAATATACACCAAGCAATGGGACTGTACAGATACATAGATACACATGTAAATGATACACTGTTCCTTCACTCATTTCACCCTATTCTAAAGTAAAGATATTACTTTAACTTAATCTTTCACGCCCTGAAGGCTGTTATACGAAATGATTTTTAAAACTTCATTACGACCGGCTAAATTAACCTGGATGCTCTCCTGCAGTGTTGCTCTCAGCAATGTGCTCCTGTTTTCTTCTGGTCCCTCTCTGGATGATCCTGCTCCTCAAGATAGGTAGATTGTACATATTGGAAAAATACCTGTCACACTATTTAAATAATACCGTGGTTGTGAAATTCGAGTAGTTACAGTTTTTCTATATGCGGGGCATATCTCCAAGATAAAGCAATTACCTCTGAAATGCATGTGGCACACATCCAAAATGAGCAGTGCAGTATATTAATCGTTATGTATTCAAGCCAAATGGTCCGGCAAACATTAAATACCACATTCTAGATCATGTGTTAGTAACTTATATTCAAAACAAAAATTGCCATTGAATTATTAGTAACTGCGAAATCCTGCCTTAAAACTGACTGGAGCAATTTTTTTTCTCGTTAGATCGTCTTTAGGGAAATTGAACACATTGACCTTGTTTCCTGCTGTATAATTTGCATTACCTTTCGGTACGCAACACTTTATAACCGTAGCAAAGATGAAACTGCGTAAACGTATAGTATGTTGCGTTAAACTCACACAATCACCACATACAATGTGATTTCTGTGTACCGATAAATAACAATAATAAATGTCTTAAAGTCTGGTCACTTATTCTTGCCTAACGTTAAAATCGCTATAATCCATGAATTTATTAAAAAGGGAACAGTACATTTACAATCCAGACACTTGCATCACAATTATACAGTAAGCCAAGATCAACAAACCTAAATTCAGAGTTGTGTTACTGTCAGAATTAAATTCTAAGCACCAAAACTTTGTAAAGCCGGAGTAACTATAGGGAAAGTGAACAGCTAGTGTACTGGACTAATACACGCTGGCTGAGATTTGTAAAAGGCTCTCCTTTAATGATTGAATTCAAAGAAATCTTCAACTGACTCGTACTTCCTTTCTAGGGATTGATCTGGTAAACAAAAGAAAAGATTCTATTTTTTCAAATTTAAGAAAAAAGTTTCTATTAAAATATTTTATGCTTGGACCGCACTTACATTAGAACATTACAGCATGATAATTAGCTAGATTTGATTATAAGTAACCACCGTCTTCAAATCTGTAAACAAACATAGTGCACAAAATCGCCTTATAACCTCTTTACAAAGTAATATTAAAGATAGAAATGTTTGAAGAAAACACAATTTACAAAAGCAGGGTGGATACTTTACTGGCTGATTAAATTTCTTTGATTTTTCCAGTACTTTTCCAGACTTATGTTTTCCCCAAATACTGTTTTTATTGGTAGAAACTTGTCGCTGAGAATTCTTCAAATATTGTCATTTTTTTAAAATTAGGTTAACGCTTAATTGCAAATATCTCATATACTTGGGCAAACTGATGTTTCAACGTACCACCAAACAGCAAACTTAGCTGCAATACACCATGTAAAGTGCAATATATCAGACAAGAAATATTCCAGATATGAAGCGTACACATTTTAAATCGATCTTTAAAATAAGGTTAAATACACTCACCATCAAAATTTGTGATAAAAATTGAAAATAACACATTTATTCGTTGTGTGCAAACAGCCAGCTAATGATATACATATAAACTTTTTACTAGTGACCTAATATTTGAATGAAAAACGCGGGCAAAATTACAGTTGCACGTTAACTTTATCGTTTACCAAGGTTTCAACGTTAGTAATAACATCTTCTTCAGAACCTGCAAAAAGTTAATTTTATAAAGTGCTAGTAAATTATATTAGATATGGTAATCCTACAGGATGCAACGTGTAGTAATTACATAGTAATTATTTAAATGTTCGCCTAAAACAAGCCATGTTTTAGGCAAACATTTAAATAATATTTTACGTAAGTACTACACGTTGCATCCTGTAGGATGACCATGTCTAATATAATTTACTAGCACATTATAATATTAACTTTTTGCATGTTCTGAAGAAGTCGTTATTACTAACGTGGAAACCTAGGTAAACGATAAAGTTAACCTGCAACTGTTGGCTGTATATTCTTATATAATTACACAGCAAATGAACATAAAAATTAACGCTTCTGACTAACGAAACTGCCCGAAAATTCACAAAGTGGCACTTTACTCAAACATTCTATTGCTTTTACGCCTCGAACCTGATAGAATGTTATTTTCACACTTACACTCTAACAATCACTGTGCCTTACGGTAGACGTTAACTTTGTTGGTAATTAAATTTGTTGGCCTACCTGTGTGCACGGAACCCTCGTCCGCCTGCAGCTGGTTGTTATTGGAAATAATGATATGACTGTCAGAGATCAAATTTAATTCACCATATGTGCAATGTGCAAGAGAGTATGTTACCAGTTTTTATTAAATGCTTCACAGTGCACAACTCGCTCGTACAATGTGAGTGTGCTAACACAGTTTTGAAAGTAAAAATGAAAAGGATGAACTAATGATAACGACTCTGATAGATGAGAACAAAGACTCAAAGTTTAACTACGCTTCATTAAGCGATGACAACAGTACACTTTTCATAAAGCTCTCACTTTTAGAAAGGTTAGCAAAATATTTCTTAATAACTTTCCTGTGTACAAATACCTTGCTTGACATGCATTTCAATTATATGATGAAAACCAGATTTCCACAGCAAACATTAACTATACGTAATGTTACAAAAGTAAAAAACCTGATTACCTGCAAAACTGGTTCTTGTCATTCTTCTGTTAATATTTGCTCACTACCTTTCTTCAAAACATATATTAAAAAATTCCTTTTTAGATAATGCTGCCTCCATTACACAGGAGGTTAGCTTCCAATCTTTACGAACCAAGTACATTGTGAGACAGACACTGTTACAACCACAGTGTAACATAACAATCGCGAAACCACGTCTCGTTTCTGTCAGCGATAGCAGCGCCACAAGCAGCCAGAGAGTTACGCTTCTGAATACGGTATCGGATGAGTTATCAGGAGAAAGAAAACTGGCGTTCTGCGGATCAGAGCGTGGAATGTCAGATCCCTTAATTGGACGGGCAGGTTAGAAATTTTATTTTTAAACCTGGGTATAGTGGGAATTAGTGAAGTTCGGTGGCAGGAGTAACAGGACTTCTGGTCAGGTGAATACAGAGTAATAAATACAAAATCAAACAGGTCTAATGCAGGAGTGGGCTTGAAAATGAATAAAAAAATAGGAATGCGGGTAAGCTACTACAAACAGCATAGCGAACGCATTATTGTAGCCACGATAGATACAAAGCCCACGCCTAGCACAGTAGTACAAGTTGATATGCCAGCTAGCTCCACAGTTGACGAAGAGATTGATGAAATGCATGATGAGATAAAAGAAATTATTCAGATAGTGAAGGGAGACGAAAATTTAATAGTCATGTGTAACTGGAATTTGGTAGTAGGAAAAGGAACAGAAGGAAACGTAGTAGGTGATTATGGATTTGAGGTAAGTAATGAAAGAGCAAGCCGCCTGGCAGAATTTTGCACAGAGCGTAACTTAATCATAGCTAACATCTTGTTCAAGAATCGTGGAAGAAGGTTGTAAACAAGGAAGAGGCCTGGAGATATTATAAGGTTTAAGAAGAATTATATCATGGTAAGACAGAGATTTAGGAGCCAAGTTTTAAATTGTAAGACATTTCCAGGGGCAGATGTGGTCTCTGACCACAATCTATTGGTGATGAACTGCAGATCAAAACTGAAGAAACTGCAAGAAGGTGGCAATTTATGGAGAAGGGACCTGGATAAAATCCAGAGGTTGTAGAGAGTTTCAGAAAGAGCATTAGGGAACGACTGACAAGAATGGGGGCAAGAAATACAGTAGAAGGAGAATTGGTGGCTTTGAGAGATGAAATAGGGAAGGCAGCAGAGGATCAAGTAGGTACAAAGACTGGGGCTAGTAGAAATCCTTGCGTAACAGATGATGTATTAAATTTAATTGATGAAAGGAGAAAATATAAAAATGCAGTAAATGAAGCAGACAAAAAGGAATACAAATGTCTCAAAAATGAGATCGATAGGAAGTGCAAAATGGCTAAGCAGGGATGACTAGAGTACAAATGTAAGGATGTAGAGGCATATATCACTAGGGGTAGGATAGATACTGCCTACAGGAAAATTAAAGAGACCTTTGGAGAAAAGAAAACCACTTCTATGAATATTAAGAGCTGAAATGGAAACTCAGTTCTAAGCAAAGAAGGGAAGGCAGAGGGGACCTATACATGGGCGATGTACTAGAGAACAATATTAAAGAAATGGAAGAGAATGTAGAAGAAGAAGATGAAATGGGTGATATGATACTCCGTGAAAAGTTTGACAGAGCACTGGAACACCTAAATCGAAACAAGTACCAAGGAGTAGACAACATTCCATTAGAATTAATGATAGCCTTGGGAGAGCCAGCCCTGACAAAACTCTACCATCTGGTGACCAAGATGCGTGATACAGGCGAAATACCCTCAGACTTCAAGAACAATATCATAATTCCAATCCCAAAGAAAGCAGGTGTTGACAGATATAAAAATTACCGAACTATCAGTTTAATAAGCCGTGGCTGCAAAATACTAACACGAATGGAAAAACTGGTAGTAGCCGATCTCAGGGCGTATCAGTTTGGATTTGCTAGAAATGTTGGAACACGTGAGGCAATATTGAACGTACGACTTATCTTAGAAAATGGATTAAGGAAAGGCAAACCTACTTTTCTAGCATTTGTAGACTTAGAGAAAGCTTTTGACAAAATTGATTGGAATACTCTCTTTCCAATTCTGAAGGTGGCAGGGGTAAAATACAGTAAGCGAAATTCTATTTACAATTTGTACAGAAGCCAGATGGCAGTTATGAGTCAAGGGGCATGAAAGGGAAGCAGTGGTTGGGAAGGGAGTGAGACAGGGTTGTAGCCTATCCCCGATGTTATTCAATCTGTATATTGAGCAAGCAGTAAAGGAAGCATAAAAAAAAGAAAGTTCGCAGTAGGTATTAAAATCCATTGGGAAGAAATAAAAACTTTGAGGTTCGCCGATGACATTGTAATTCTGTCAGAGACAGCAAAGGACTGGGAAGAGCAGTTGAACGGAATGGACAGTGTCTTGAAAGGAGAATATGAGATGAAAATCAACGAAAGCAAAACGAGGATAGTAGGATGTACTCGAATTAAGTCGGGTGATGCTGAGGGAATTAGATTAGGAAATGAAACACTTAAAGTAGTAAAGGAGTTGTGCTATTTGGGGAGCAAAATAACTGATGATGGTCGAAGTAGATAAGATATAAAATGTAGACTGGCAATGGCAAGGAAAGCGTTTCTGAAGAAGAGGAATCTGTTACAACGAGTTTAGATTTAAGTGTCAGGAAGTCGTTTCTGAAAGTATTTGTATGGAGTGTAGCCATGTATGGAAGTGAAACGTGGATTATAAATAGAATGGACAAGAAGAGATTAGAAGATTTCGAAATGTGGTGCTATAGAAAAATGCTGAAGATTAGATGGGTAGATCACATAACTAATGATGAGGTATTGAATAGAATTGGGGAGAAGAGAAATTTGTGGCACAACTTGACTAGAAGAAGCGATCGTTTGGTAGGACATGTTCTGAGGCTTCAAGGGATCACCAATTTACTGTTGGAGGGCAGCGTGGAGGGTAAATATTGTAGGAGACCACGCGATGAATACATTAAGCAGATTCAGAAGGATGTAGGTTGCAGTAGGTACTGGAAGATGAAGCAGCTTGCAGAGGATAGAGTATCATGGATAGCTGCATCAAACTAGTCTCTGGACTGAAGACCGCAACAACAACAACATCGGATGAGTGCGAATACTAACCTTTATACTTATTTGTAACATAGTTTTGACAGTATGGAGTGTATGTACTACCATAAATATCCGGTCTAAGGCGCTGCAGTAATGGACTGTGCGGCTGCTCCCGGCGGAGGTTCGAGTCCTCCCTCGGGCATGGGTGTGTGTGTTTGTCCTTAGGATAATTTAGGTTAAGTAGTGTGTAAGGTTAGGGACTGATGATCTTAACAGTTATGTCCCACAAGATTTCACACACATTTGAACATTTGAACATAAATGTTTACAATAACTAAAAATGACACTTTTTAACTTCATTTAATTTTTTAAGTACCCAGGTAGTGACGAAACGGTACAGTCAAGACAGTTTATTTATGAATCTCTTGTAATATACACAAATTTACTGTATAATGTCGGTTTACCTTAATAACAAAAATTGCTATTAGAGAGCACAAGACCTGACCTTTTGCAGAAAGATGTCGTATATCTATCCAACAATGCAAAGTTTTGATCACTACACCTTCAGGCAAACAGTGAATTTGGGCTGTAAGAAACATATGTGAAATGTAATACCTGCATTATTTAACATACTATATAAGCCACCATAACTTTGCCTTAAGGGATAAGCACCAGACTTGATAATATATCGTAAAAAGTAATAAAACTGTTTTCCCACACAGAAGAAATAAATTTAACTGTTGCTAAATGTGAGCCACAAACGACGAGATTCTTCCACATATATGATTATGAATCTAATGAAATTACGTTTTCATAACCATTCGCGTATTAGAAAAGGAGAGTGAATTATAAGAATTGGATATCATTAGATTCCATTAACAATTTTTAAGTGTCAAGGAAAGTGTTTATGTTAATAACAACAGACAACAGAAATATATGCATCTCCTTGTGACGTCTGCAGGCAAGACATTTGTAAAATTGGTGTAATATACGTGAAAAAAAATTTATTTGCATTATTATTTTTCATTTGCGTATGAACAGTTATCGATTATTTGTATTATGTAAAAAGGAAATAATTACTTTTCATTTATATGTTTGTGTAATATTATGTATGACCATTTTGCAAGTGACGTCTGTGGTCGGCGAGGGTGGAAACCGAACCAGCTAATGATAATTAAAAATATAACAAAGGTATGTACTAGCATATTAAATTGCTTATAAATAGTGGAGGTTTAGACATTACTCTCTCTGTCTTCTTGTAGCCGTGAATGTTGTATGAGCCTGTGATGATCTCTCAAACGCTTAGTTAGCTTTTTTCTTCTTTTATCGAGAAAGACGCCATTGGATACTGATGTACAAAAAAAGGTGTGTACTTTCAATTTTATGTTTATTCTGAATATAAAAATTGTTAAAAATGCTTGTAATAATTTGTAGCTAGCTTGCCCAGTATTTCATTCCACATTTTTAGCCGTTTTCAGCGAATTTAGAATTTTCCGTGACGCAGTGCTGCGCCACGAACTTGGAATGCGCTGCCGCAGCCAATTCAAACCATAATTGAATGAAAGCAGTTTTCCCGCTACTAAGCCAGCAGGTAATGGTACATTAAAATTATTTCTTTCAGCTTCCCAGAGACCCCAGAGGAGAACTGTAGATTTTATTATGATATTTTCAGACGGAAATGGACGACTGCTAGTACAATATCACTAGCGTAAATAATTTACGTAAATCAAAATGTTAAAACTTTACTTGTGTGATATCAAAGACTGCTGTGTTGAAACCTGGTCTGGCTAGTAATATTAACATCAATTTTTATTTTTAGTTTCATGCTCTCGTGTTAGCTGTGGCAGTCAATAGTGTTCAAATATTAAAAAATTCAATGCAGTTTTTATGTTTGGCAAACACTGTGTCTGGAATAAGAGCAATTTTCAGTGCATTTCTGAGACGAAAGTAGAGAAAGACATGTTTAATTTCGTAATCAGTTACAGTAATGATACAGTGTTCCATTTCTAACAAGCCAGATCAGAATTATGAAAACATAGTCTTGCAAATTAAAGATCATATTTTCACAGCAGGAAATATTTTAGTGTTGTGCGTATCCCCACAAAGTAGATGGCGCAAAGTTAAAATTTTCAGCTTCAGAAACCAGTAGCGAGAACCGAGTTTTATCTTTTGTTTTCGCAACACTAATCAACATATAGTTTACTTAGAGTGCTATGCAACATAAACTGTACATAAAATCAAAGTGCATGGGGGACATACTGTATGACATATGTGTTTATATTCTCTTGCTTTCAGAGGAATAAGTTGGAAATGTAGACAAATTCGAAAGTATTTCTTCATGAATAAGTTGTAGCTTATATAACCGAATCAGTGTGATTCGGCTGTCGCTCCACGTTTTTCACGATAATTCATATCTCATGGCACTTTACTAATGCACGGAACGTAAAAATATAATAACTATTTCGTTAATTACGTAGAAAATAACTAAAATCAAACATTATCATCATGACGTGTGAGACTGCCTGCTTTCTCACCGCTTGGTGCGTTAGTGTCGCTCCAGCTATCTAACAGTAACAACTTTCGTACCAGGGAGTGTCGTATGTATTACACTGTGGTTACAACACTCTCTTCAAATGAAGTAATGTCTCTGACCAGCATCTCTCCTCTCAACGTACAGTTTTACAAAGAATACATTGATACTGCAGAGGTGGAGTACATTTATCAAATGTGCAACCTCTTTCACATTGACGGCGAAAATTTGGTGGGAATCCTCTTGGCAAATAGGACAGCCTCATTTCAATGTTACTTGAGGGAAAAGAAGATACGCTCTTCGAAGCACTTCCTTTTATGACATGTTCCATAAAACTCTTCACAGTATCTGTCAACACATCATAAAAAATGAAGCTAATGGATAATTATTTTGAAACTATCTTAAAGATGGTTCAAAGTATGAAATAACATATATAAAAAATGCCAATTTTTCGCACAAGTAATTTATCTTGGACGTTCTCTTCGAAACTGTGACGAGTCTCTGACACTTTGTGATTCTGGACATCTGTAACAAATACTGTAATATCTGGCAAGATAGAAATTACTTACTCAGCATCATTTACATTTTCCAACCATCTCATTCAGCAAAGCTTGAATGGGAATGTGCTAGAACCTGTAGAGTTAGCATAATTAGCTCTTCTTGCTGGCACATCTCTTAATAAGTACCAGAAATGGTTGGCACTACTACAAATGGTTGGTAGCCCTGGCACAGGTCGCACACGCTTGTATATTGAGCTCGCTAAGATAAGTAATGAATTCTGTAATATCTGTCTATAATAACTTTCAATTAAGTTAATATTACATCTTAAGGAAGTAAATTAGTCTGTTTCATACAATTTGTGATCAAAAGTATCCGGACACCCCCAAAACATACGTTTTTCATATTAGGTGCATTACGTTGCCACCTACTGCCAGGTACTCCAAATCAGCGACCTCAGCAGTCATTAGACGTCGTGAGAGAGCATAATGGGTCGCTCTGCGGAACTCACGGACTTCGAACGCGGTCAGGTGATTGGGTGTCACTTCTGTCATACGTGTGTACGCGAGAAGGTGGAGAAGGGTGAAGGCAGGTGGCAAGTGGTAGCAAGGAACAGATGCCACAGAAAGAGAACAGTATCTGACAGTTTCATCATTGGTACCCACAACGGATTTGCCTTGTTACCTCAGTCAGCTAAGGAAGAGGGGCGCTCAACAGACTTGCACAAGGAAACCAACTGTTTCAAAAAAGTAGAAGTACGAGAGAAGCTATGTTGTTAGGTAGTAGTCATGGAAGAGGTGTAGACCAGACCATGCAGGAAAAATTAGGTGACAGGTACCAGGCCACAAGTATTTTCAAGCCCAGTGCATGTCTTAGCCAAGTGATAGAGGATGTATGATCATTATGCAAGGGTTTTACGAAACGGGATCATATTGTGGTAGTGGGTGGCGCGGGAAACTGTAATGATAGCAAGTAGGGCTGCAATATTGAGTGTGACCTGGTAAAAATAACATCTGCACCGAACCATACATATGTTGATTTGGTTCCTGCTTTCATGCAGTATGATTGGCCCCAACTGAACTGCTCTGTCAGAAAGGGCAATATGGAGCTAGATCAGATGCTTCGGGTGGCCACTTTGTCAGGCATAGGCTTGGTTCCTGTTAATAGTACTGACCAGTGGGGCTTCACTACACATTACTTCCATCTCAATAGGAAAAGGAATGGTAAACTGGCTGGTATGATAGCAAAATCTTTAAGGGAGAGGGGGCACTGAAACTCATGGCAGTACTTCTTTCTTAGGCTAAGATCAGTGTCCAATCGTCCAACATAAATCGAAATTAAGCTTAATGAGAAGCTCAGACATGCAGGTACTAGAGATGTTTTGTATCACAAGATGCTCATCACGCTCATAACAGTACAGTGAAAAATAATGTTCGTATGTCACAAGATTCTCATTAAAGCACAACAGAAATAAATGTTAATATACTGCATCAAGTTAGCAGGGGATTAAAAAACAAATTATATGAGTTCTTGTTTGTTTAGAATGTTGAGAAACTGAGGGTGAACAGATGTACCATTCCTGTTTGAACAACATATGTTCACTGGTATGGCAATGGTAAATGTAGATGGATATAGGCTTTCAGCACATGTAAGTAGAGACACTGTGGAGAGAGGAGGAGTTGCCACACATGTTAAAATCTGTCACAGTGTGAAAAATTTGTTCAAATGGTTCAAATGTCTCTGAGCACTATGGGACTTAACAGCTATGGTCATCAGTCCCCTAGAACTTAGAACTACTTAAACCTAACTAACCTAAGGACAACACACAACACCCAGTCATCACGAGGCAGAGAAAATCCCTGACCCCCGCCGGGAATCGAACCCGGGACCCCGTGCTCGGGAAGCGAGAACGCTACCGCGAGACCACGAAAAAAAAATTTGTAAACTAAAAAAATTTGTGTAGAGAAACATACAGAAGCATTCCATGTGAGCTTTAACTAAATAATGGCACTTTTATCATTGTAGCCATGTAACAGTCCCCATTCGGAATTTTTCTTCTATTCTTGAAAAACGTGGATTATTTGTTGTGCTACCTGTCAGACAAAGAGAAGCAAATTATTGTTTGTGAGGACTACAATGTAGATTTTCTGAAAGAGTACAGTAGAAAGTTTCACCTTAAAGTATTACTTGGTTCTTTCATTTCGACGTTAGCTATTCGTTTTCCTATTTAGATAGTACAGGATGGATAATGTTTTTATAGAACAAGATGAATTTAATCAAATAAAACCTTTTCCCGTTAAGAACTGCCTGTCTGATCATGATGTACAGCTAGTTTCAGTACATGCCATAGCTATATACAGTAACGCAAAACAGTCCTTTAAAGTAGTGCATTCAATTAACGATTTCAGAATTGAAAATTTTAGGGAAAGCTTGCAACAGTTAAACTGGCATGAAGTGTACAGGGAACCTGACGCTAATTTAAAATTTAACCAGTATCACGATACCCTTGAGAGTATATTTGAAAACAGTTCCCTACGTAAACAGAGACATTAATAGTAAGAAACCATGTAAAAAGTCATGGCTTACTAAAGGGGTAAAAATATCTTGTAAACAGGGAAGAGAAATGTATCTTACAGCTAGGAGGAATAATGATTCCGATACATTGAAACATTATAAAAACTACTGCACAGTATTCAGATAAGTTATTAAAAAGTCCAGAAGTATGTACATTATGTCTGAGATTAGCTCATCTGATGATAAAATTAAAACAATTCGGAATATTTTTAAAAGGGAAACAGGCAAACCTAGAGCACAAGAAGACTCACATGGAGTCGATGGCTTTTGCAACAGAGAACTAATAGTTTGCACACAACAATTAAGTAGTATTCTCAGCCACATATGATGTAGTTCATTGAAATTAAACATTTTTCCTGATAGACTGAAATGTGCTATTGTTACACCATTGCGTAAAAAAGGGGACAGAGCTGATATTAACAAGTAACACCCAATCTCACTCCTGACAGCTTTATCCAAAATTCTTGAAAAAGTAATGTATTCAAGAGTAGTAACACATATCTGTAAAAATGAAGTGCCAACAGATTGTCAGTTTGTTTTCTGAAATGCTTTTAAAAAAACCGCTATATATTCTTTCACTGATCAAATATTAAATGCGTTGAATAACCAAACAAAACCTATAGTGATATTCTGTGATCTCTCAAAGGCTTTCGATTGTGTGAATCACGAAATGATTGTAGATAAGCTTAGGTATTGTGGCATGAGTAGGACAGTGCACAAATGATTTAGTTCATACACTCCTGGAAATTGAAATAAGAACACCGTGAATTCATTGTCCCAGGGAGGGGAAACTTTATTGACACATTCCTGTGGTCAGATAAATCACATGATCACACTGACAGAACCACAGGCACATAGACACAGGCAACAGAGCATGCACAATGTCGGCACTAGTACAGTGTATATCCACCTTTCGCAGCAATGCAGGCTGCTATTCTCCCATGGAGACGATCGTAGAGATGCTGGATGCAGTCCTGTGGAACGGCTTGCCATGCCATTTCCACCTGGCGCCTCAGTTGGACCAGCGTTCGTGCTGGACGTGCAGACCGCGTGAGACGACGCTTCATCCAGTCCCAAACATGCTCAGTGGGGGACAGATCCGGAGATCTTGCTGGCCAGGGTAGTTGACTTACACCTTCTAGAGCACGTTGGGTGGCACGGGATACATGCGGACGTGCATTGTCCTGTTGGAACAGCAAGTTCCCTTGCCGGTCTAGGAATGGTAGAACGATGGGTTCGATGACGGTTTGGATGTACCGTGCACTATTCAGTGTCCCCTCGACGATCACCAGTGGTGTACGGCCAGTGTAGGAGATCGCTCCCCACACCATGATGCCGGGTGTTGGCCCTGTGTGCCTCGGTCGTATGCAGTCCTGATTGTGGCGCTCACCTGCACGGCGCCAAACACGCATACGACCATCATTGGCACCAAGGCAGAAGCGACTCTCATCGCTGAAGACGACACGTCTCCATTCGTCCCTCCATTCACGCCTGTCGCGACACCACTGGAGGCGGGCTGCACGATCTTGGGGCGTGAGCGGAAGACGGCCTAACGGTGTGCGGGACCGTAGCCCAGCTTCATGGAGACGGTTGCGAATGGTCCTCGCCGATACCCCAGGAGCAACAGTGTCCCTAATTTGCTGGGAAGGGGCGGTGCGGTCCCCTACGGCACTACGTAGGATCCTACGGTCTTGGCGTGCATCCGTGCGTCGCTGCGGTCCGGTCCCAGGTCGACGGGCACGTGCACCTTCCGCCGACCACTGGCGACAACATCGATGTACTGTGGAGACCTCACGCCCCACGTGTTGAGCAATTCGGCGGTACGTCCACCTGGCCTCCTGCATGCCCACTATACGCCCTCAAAGTCCGTCAACTGCACATACGGTTCACGTCCACGCTGTCGCGGCATGCTACCAGTGTTAAAGACTGCGATGGAGCTCCGTATGCCACGGCAAACTGGCTGACACTGACGGCGGCGGCGCACAAATGCTGCGCAGCTAGCGCCATTCGACGGTCAACACCGCGGTTCCTGGTGTCCGCTGTGCCGTGCGTGTGATCATTGCTTGTACAGCCCTCTCGCAGTGTCCGGAGCAAGTATGGTGGGTCTGACACACCGGTGTCAATGTGTTCTTTTTTCCATTTCCAGGAGTGTATTTTAATGGAAGAATGCAGATGGTTGAAATTAGCAGTATGGATAGTCTGCAAAAATTAGCACAGTCCTCTGAATGGGCATGTATCAAGAAAGGTGTCCCACAGGGTTCAGTCTTGGTTCACTTACTTTTTCCAGTATATATTAATAACTTGCCACTCCATGTTCATGAACATGCAAAGCTAGTTCTTTTTGCTAATGATACAACACGGTAATCACACCCAACAAACAAGAATCAGTTGGAGAAATTGTAAATAATGTCTTTCAGAAAACTATTAAGTTGTTCTCTGCTGCAAATGGACTCTCACTAAATTTTGAGAAAACACAGTTTACATAATTATGTACAGTAAATGGCAGAACACCACTGATAAATATAGATTATGAACAGAAGTTTGTTGCTATGGCAGAATATTCAAAATTTCTGGTACTGTTCATTGATGAGAAATTCAATTGGAAGAAACACATCAATGATTGTTGAAACATTTAGGTTCAGCTGCTTATGCTATTAGAGTTACTCCACATTTTGGAGACGAAAATGCCAGTAAATTAGCCTAATATATCTATTTTCATTCACTGTTTTCATATGCCATCATATTTTGGGGCAATTCGTCATTAAGAGAGAAAGTATTCATTATACAAAAGCGTATAATCAGAATAATAGCTGGAGCCCACCCAAGATCACCTTGCAGACATGTATTTAAGGAACTCGTGATATTCACTTACGGAATATGTTGTTAATAATCCATCCCATTTGAAAAATAAGAGCTACAACACTAGAAGATAGAATGATCTTCGCTATTCTGGATTAAATCTCACATTGGCACAGAAATGGTTGAATTATGCTGCTACAAAAATCTTTAGTCATTTTACAAATTGCATTAAAAGTCTGACAGTTAGCCAACGCACTTTTAAAAGCAAATTAAAAGAATTTCTGAATGATAACTCCTTCTACCCAGTAGATGAACTTTTAGATATGAAGTAATAACTGTAAAAAAATTATTAATTAATTATTTTGTGTAAAGGGAAGTTACGTATAAGTGGCATGTTCCACATCATTACGAAATGTCGTGTTCATGATCTATGGAACAAGTATTAATGTATCTATGTACACACATATAAACTCTGTTATATTCCAGTCGGCGTTCTTACAGCCTGCTTGAAAGGCATTATGTAGTACATGTTATCTGCAGGTACTAATTTTTAAAAGCATTCTACCGAGAGATTGTTTAAATTCACTATTTAACTCTCGCAACAGGTTCAAGTTGATGTTCGAACCCTCCATTGGCATTTGTACAACTTTCTTCATATTTTCTTCACCCAAACCTAATTTTATTCAATTTAAAAGAACATGTGTTGTTCGTGTCTTAAAGAAAAACAGATGTCAGATATCTCATAGAGACTTCGTTTTTCTAAATATTCCAGAATCTGAGTACCAAGTCCATTTCTTGCTTCTGAGCTATTCTATATTTTGAAGTTTTGTCGTAGCAAGCAACAATATAGTCACAGTTTTTACAGTTTCTGGAAGTATATCACTAAACTATGGAGCAAGACCATGGACAATTGTGTATTCAACTTCGGCACACTGCAGCTGAGGTTTTGGTGGTATTTCATTACATGGAAACGTCGTCATGGAAAGAGAAACAGCATTAGCAGTGTTGTGAAACGACCTATGCTGAATCACAATATTCAGAAGACAAACATTTTCAGCTTTTGTTGCTTGCTCTGACAATAAAAACATTTTTTACAAAATTTCTCGTGCATGAATGATCAGAAGTGGCATTTGACGAATTAGATCTTGCCTTGTACTTGGTGTTTCGTCCTCACAATCCAGAGGTAAAGTCTCTTCACCACAATCTGCTTGTTTCATAAATGAGAAACAGGTAAACAAACATTACTTTGAAAGAGTAATTTCCAGTTTACGTTTCTTGACTTTCATATGATTTGTTAACGCATCTCCCCCTTTATCACTTAAGCTAAAATTTCTTGTGCATAGGTTATAGTAGACAGAATACTTGCCTTTCTTTGATTTCATCTAACCATTCTCCATCGAAGTACACCTGCTAACAGCCATCATCTGCGAAACATGTGCTCTAACTGAAACAAGCTTCAATACATATTAGAGGCAGGTATTAACTGTTAAAGAAAGATAAGTGAAATTTCAAGCTTATCTCTCAACATACGCCAAAAAATAACGATGACGTGAAATAATAAGACACGGCTCATTAAGATACGTTTTGCCAAGTTGGGAAATTGAGCATCATATGACGTCGCCTAATTCAAAAAATTAAGATGCCAGCTTCGCTGCGGAACAAATGCCTTGCTTTACATAACGTCACATGGTTACAAGGCTTTTATGTACACGATATTTTAGTCCGCAACATGGAAAAAGCTGTCTTACAAAGAAGCCCTTGACTGCGAGGTCGCAAAACGCCAATGATGTTTACGACTTTCGACACCCCACATATCTGTCATACAACTGCAGCGTTCTCTGCTAGTAGCGACAGGGGGCAAGACTGGAGGTGTCCTACCGTGAGCACAGCATTATGCTACTGAACGTCCGACACCGTTAGCTGAGTGGTCTGCACGGCGGAATGCCACGCCAGGGGGCAGGGTTTCTATTCCAGGCTGGGGCAGGAGATTTTCTCCGCTGAGGGACTGGGTGTTGTGTTGTCCTCATCATTATTTCATCCTGATCTCCGACACGCAGGTCGCCCAACGTGGCGTCGAATTCAATAAGTACTTACCCTCGGCAGCCGAACTTCTCCGGCCCACAGTGCCGTACGCTCATTTCTATTTTTTAGGCTACGGAACGTAGCTGAACGGCTTAGTTGGCGAGTAACCAACAACAGTGCTACAGTGCTGGTGGTATTAAGAAGAGCAATGACAACGATAAAAAGAGCAAACATGCATTATATCTAAAACAACAGTAGAAGAAGTTGTCATTTCGTCAGAAAGGAACCGAAATAATTTCGCAGCGTGAGAAAGATCCAATATTAGCGTTTGTACAAGATTAGTCAGAGGAATGTGTGGTGTCGTATATTATCGACTGTGCAGACACTGTACATGAGGAGTACAATGATGACGATACGTGGTTAAAAAGTGACGGTAATATTGAAACAGGTGCCGAACCATATAGTTCATCTTCCTTGTCGGACAGGGAGCCGCAAATCCTTTCTCCTTGTCCAAGAAGGTTACGTACACGAAATATCATCCACGTCACAGTAAAAAAACACTTATGAGCAGATTTCGAACAAGTTCGCCGCAATCTTACCGTGTTGCGCATGAGAAAAGCCACGGATATTCAAGGGAGGGCAAGGCACACTTGTTACAAAAACTGGATTTTGAGCGTTTCAGGGATATTCGATACGGTTTGCCGGATGTGCATGAAAGTGACCTTATACGTTATGCACATAACATTGAGCGCGACAGTAAATTCCACGGAAGGAGTGGAGGTTTGCATAAATTCAAACAGTGCAACGGAATTGGAAGGCGTAATATAACATAATTCCAATCAAAGCGTCAACTTGACAATGCACAGCAAACTGTCGAATCGGCCCGAAAATTTGTAGATGAGATGAACTTATCCTATCATTCAGTAAAGAATTTGGTTTCTGTGGTGTCACAGCCAGACACCACACTTGCTAGGTGGTAGCTTAAATCGGCCGCGGTCCATTACTACATGTCGGACCCGCGTGACGCCACTGTCAGGATCGCAGACCGAGCGCCACCACACGGCAGGTCTCGAGAGACGTACTGGCACTCGCCCCAGTTGTACGACGACGTTGCTAGCGACTACACTGACGAAGCCTTTCTCTCATTTGCCGAGAGACAGATAGAATAGCCTTCAGCTAAGTTAATGGCTACGACCTAGCAAGGCGCCATTTGTACCATTGCATGTATCTCAAGATAGTCTCACTTGTATCATCAAGAATGCTGTATACCAAAGGACGATATAAAAGTTAAGTGTTCTAGTAGCTACGTTCCTTTCTTTATCACATTCATTACGAATCCTGTTCCAGACTTCGCGCCAGTCGGCGTGTGTGTACGTGTGCCCTTTCAGCTACCCGTCTCTGTGGACTGGCTGCCTTGTCAGTCCACTACAGTTTCAGTTCAGACCAGTTTGAATTTCAAGAGGAAATGCATATGAAATGAATCGTGAAGTTAGAGGTACAAAGAGAGTTGTATCAACATCAACTAAAATAAATACCATAACGCATTCGTATACAATTATGTCGACTATTAATCTCGGTGCGAATGGTCTTACCGCAGTGGTAACACCGGTTCCCGTCAGATAACCGTAGTTAAGCGCTGTCGGGCTGGGCTAGCACTTCAATGGGTGACCATCCGGTCTGCCGAGCGCTGTTGAGGGCGAAGACCTAAGGACGTCACGTGCAAACTGATCGACAAGTTCCTAGCTTACTCTGCAAGCTTAAATTTTACGGCACCTCCACTATCACCAGTAGGCATTGGAGGCAATAACATCCTGGCGGGAATCCTTTAAGTCACTGCAACTTCATACCCGAGTAAAGTTAAGCGTTTTCTTATTTTTGAGTAATTGATATTGTACGAGGGTTGCCCAGAAAGTAATGCATCTCATTTTTTTTCTCAGCCGAAAACAATGCTACGAATGCGAAATGTTACATATGTACACTACTGGCCATAAAATTGCTACACAACGAAGATGACGTGCTACAGACGCGAAATTTAACAGGTAGGAAGAAGATGCTGCGATATGGAAATTATTAGCTTTTCAGAGCATTCACATAAGGTTGGCGCCGGTGGAGACACCTACAACGTGCTGACATGAGGAAAGTTTCCAACCAATTTCTCATAAACAACAGTTGAGCGGCGTTGCCTGGTGAAACGTTGTTGTGATGCCACGTGTAAGGAGGAGAAATGCGTACCATCACGTTTCCGACTTTGATAAACGTCGGATTGTAGCCTATCGCGATTGCGGTTTATGATATCGCGACATTGCTGCTCGCGTTGGTCGAGATCCAATGACAGTTAGCAGAATATGGAATCGGTGGGTTCAGGAGGGTAATACGGAACGCCGTGCTGGATCCCAATGGCCTCGTGTCACTAACAGTCGAGATGACAGGCATCTTATTCTCATGTCTGTAATGGATCGTGCAGCCACGTTTCGATACCTGAATCAACAGATGGGGACGTTTGCAAGACAACAACCATCAGCACGAACAGTTCGACGACGTTTGCAGCAGCTCGGAGACCATGGCTGCGGTTACCCTAGGCGCTGCATCACAGACAGGAGCGCCTGCAATGGTGTACTCAAAGACGAACCTGGGTGCACGAATGGCAAAACGTCATTTTTTCGGATGAATCCCAGTTCTGTTTACAGCATCATGATGGTCGCATCCGTGTTTGGCGGCATCACGGGGAACGACATTGGAAGCTTGTATTCGTCATCGCCGTACTGGCGTATCACTTAGCGTGAAGGAATGGGGTGCCATTGGTTAAACGTCTCGGTCACCTATTGTTCGCATTGACGACACTTTGAATAGTGGACGTTACATTTCTGATGTGTTTCGACCCATGGTTCCGCCCTTCATTCGATCTCTGCGAAATCCTACATTTCAGCAGGATAATGCACGACCGCTTTTTGCAGGTCCTGTACGGGCCTGTCTGGATACAGAAAATGTTAGACTGCTGCCCTGGCCAGCACATTCTCCAGATCTCTCACCAATTGAAAAGTCTGGTCAATGGTGACCAAGCAACTGGCTCGTCACAATACGCCTGTCACTACTCTTGATGAACTTTGGTATCGTGTTGAAGCTGCATGGGCAGCTGTACTCCTACACGCCATCCAGGCTCTGTTTGACTCAATGCCCAGCCGTATCAAGGCCGTTATTACGGCCAGAGGTGGTTGTTGTCGGTGCTGATTTCTCAGGTTCTATGCACACAAATTGCGTGAAAATGTAACCACATGTCAGTTCTAGTATAACATATTTGTCCAATGAATACCCGTTTATCATCTGCATTTCTTCTTGGTGTAGCAATTCTGATGGCCAGTAGTGTATTATTTGAAGTCTCCTGGGTGAGCGCGCTAAGTTTCCGTCACTTCCGACAGATAGCGTAGCTGCAGGACAGTTTAAAAATGGCGTCTGTAGGTGATGTACGTCACAAGCAAGTCTATGGAGCATCTGCTGTCTACAGAAATACAGTTAGTCGCTGGCTACGGAGGGTGAGGTCATCAGAAGGGGGTTCGGGTGAACTCCATGATTTGCAGCAGTCGGGGAGACCATCCACGGCTGTCACACCTGCATGGTGCAGCAAGGTGATGTTGCCATTCGCGAGGACAGACGCATTACGACTCGGCAGTTGGCGCAGCATCTGTCAATCAGCGAAGCAAATTCACACAGTGAATCACTGGCTCCGCCACCAGAACAAGGACTGGTGCAGACTGGGCAGACACGCCCTTGTTTTGCGCTGGAGGAACGCCACACAACGGAATGGAGTCTACGTGGAAAAAAAGGGTGTATAGATGAAACACCATTCTTACGTGGGTGTAATTCTCATTAAGTTCAATAAACAATTGTTGAAGAAAAAATTACGGTGCATTGCTATCTGGGCAGCCCTCATATGTGTGTGTTACATGGAACTGGACCTGTTTGTTAACGCACCTACGAGTGACTGAGTGCAAGATCATACGTCAGTGTTACGAATTTCAATTTGTGTTCCAGGTCATATGTTGTACAAGTGTAAGAGTACTCCCTGATGTAAGTCCTGTGAAGGGAATCAATTGTAACATGATCTGTGTGCGAGGCAAAGCAATCTTGATGAATGTGTATGCTTCAGTTAATGCATCAGCAGTCGCTCATATTTTCGCTTCTGACAAGGGAACCTCCCCATCGCCCCACCCTCAGATTTAGTTATAAGTTGGCACAGTGGATAGGCCTTGAGAAACTGAGCACAAATCAATCGAGAAAACAGGAAGAAGTTGTGTGGAACTATGAAAAAAATAAGCAAAATATACAAACTGATTAGTCCATGCGGAACATAGGCATCATCAAGGACCTTGCGAACTCAGTAGCGCAGTGGTCCCGTGGTTAGCGTGAGCAACTGCGGAACGAGAGGCCGTTGGTTCAAATCTTCCCTCGAGTAAAAGTTTTTATTTTCGCAAAGTTATGATCTGGCCGTTCGTTCATTGACGTCTCTGTTCACTGTAATAAGTTCAGTGTCCGTGTTTTGCGACCGCACCTCAAAACCGTGCGATTAGTAGTCGAAAGGACGTGCCTCTCCAATGGGAACCGAAAATATTTGATCGCAAGGTCATAGGTCAACCGATTCCTCCACAGGAAAACACGTCTGGTATATTCTATACGACACTGGTGACGGCATGTGCGTCACATGACAGGAATATGTTGTCGACCCACCTAACTTGTACACTTGGCGAATGGGTGAAAAGATTCTTCTACCTTGCTCGATTTAGGTTTTCTTGTGGATCTCATAATCACTCCAAAAAAAGTGATGAAAACTTAAGAGTTTGTCACATAAACTGCAACAAATGAATGCAACAGTTTCACAGTAGCACAGTTTTCCCTGTGCTCTGTCAAAACATATGTTTTTAACGTTTTCAAATGGTTCCGTGTGTAGACTGTCAAATCCTGCATATATCCAAGCAAATCTGAACATGTCCTGGAATTTTGGGGAGCGAAGTTGATTATGTGTGAGTACCTGAACTTTGATAATTGTATGAAAATAAAAAATTAAAATTTTCGCTCGAGGGAAGACTTGAACCAATGACCTTTCGTTAGGCAGCTGTTCACGCTAACCACGGGCCCACGGCGCTGCTGACTCCACGTTATCCTTGATATTGCATATCATACGCTTGGACTACTCAGTTTGTATATTTTGCTTTTTTTTTTCCACAGTTCCACAGAACTTCTTCCTGTTTTCCCGATTGATCTGTGTTCAGTTTTTCAAGGTCTATCCACTGTGCCAACTTATAACTCTATCTGAGTGGGGTGCGATGGGGAGGTTCCCTTGTGAGTGATAGTAATTTTAAGGAGTGTTAAACTTAATCTCTACCGGTAACCGCTTGTGCCATTAGTTCACATTTTCTATTCCTTGTTCATTCTTTGTTCGCTGTGATGTGTGTTGGCAGAGTAGCTTTGGCGGCAAACGACGCGTTTCTATTCCCTGAGCCCAGAGCAGAGACATGTTCGTTGCTTTTGCCGCGGCGGCACTTCCGTCGTCTGTCTGCCGGCCCTGTCAGTCGCTCGAGTTGAGTGAAGTAGATCGTTTGATGCGCGCCACAGTGCAGTGTAGCCATTTAAATGAGAACCAGTACTTTGATCTATTTGGTGAATTTAATGAGCTCAGGAAGTTTCGGGTTGTTTGCCAAGCCCTGGGTTCCTCTTCATTATACCTCTATAATTACTCGCTTAAACCTCGCACTCTTATTGCTACTTCTCAGAGCGTTGAGTTTAAAACCTGTCACTTATCAACATAAATTGAACTTTTGCTTGGTCCACAGTCATTAGCAAACACCACTTCTTGTCAAATTTTGGTGCTCGTTCCTTGTTTGCTGTGATAGCCTGCTGTAGCTCTGGGCTTACTCTGAATTTTGGGCAATTTTTATATTTATTAAAGGTTGGCACCAGTTGCAAGTGCAGTTTCAGTTACATGTACTTTCAACTTATCTTGAATGTTGGGAAATTATACATATATTAAAGGCTGTTGTATATGTTTCTGTTGGTTGGTGCCAGTCGGAAACACATTTCAATTGCATGTACTTCCACTTATCTCTAACTGTTACCAAAGATTGCAAATTGTTAGTATATTTAATGGCTTCATTGTAATTCATCTGGTTGATAAAAGTGTTTGATGAACCTTTTTGCAGCCACACCCAGCTGGTGTGAGCTATTCTTGTCTCTAGGAACTGCGTATTTCCGATTTCATGCTCTGCTCAATGGTACAATCGTTAATACTGGTGTTTAATTAACCGAGCCTGTTCAAGTTTTGCTTGTGAGAATTCTGACTCTTTTAATAAACCTTAAAATTGTAATGATAATATTGTTGTTAAGTAATAAAGTATTACATTAAACAACAAATGACGAAATATGTGGGTCTACATTTCATGCATTTTGCTTAAAGTTAACCCAACCCTTAGTGTGAGGTATCACTGAGTATTGATTCTGAAGTGTGAACAACGTTGGTAAAAGAACGACCCATCCTCTTATACAAGGCAATCGGATAGGGAAACTATGTCGTTCATCGACAATTCATTCGAACAAGGCCAAATCAGAATGAGTGTTTCTTTTACGGTAATTGCATCAACTGCAGGCATACGCAAGGGCGAAGGTGTCGTAGTTTGCAGTGCGAAGTCACGAATGATATGAACGATATGAAAAAGTCATATCGAAACAATGAAATAGTAGAGTGCACTCGCTTATTCGATGTTACCGTGGCGAATATTCATAAATCGCAGTGCTGCATCCAATCAAGGGACAATCTTGAAAGCTTGCAACAAATCAGCACTCATGTCATACAGTGTTCTGGAGTCTTTCGACATTTCAAAGGAATCCTGAACCACGGGATGCTGTGTTATTTTCATACGAAAAACATAGCTTTCATTTATGGCGTCGACCTTAAAAAGGAAACGTATGTACTCGTAATTTCAGGTACATTTTCGTTATATTATTGGAAGATAATAATGCAGTCTACTTCTACATCCACACTATGTAAATGACTGAACTGTATGGGAGAGGTTACTGACTATGAGGAAGGTATTAGAGCTTCGTCCTGTTCCAATCACGCATTGTGATTTGTCGGACGGTTAAGGTGTCATTAAGCTTCGGTACAGGTTGGGCGTTGCTACAACAGAGAGAGAAAAAGGTACAGCTATAACGCAGCGTAGAGCGGCGAAACAGGAAAATCTCTACGTTATCCCGATAAACTTCGCTGACAACGACATAGCTGTTTGCATCGTCGGTTCTCTCATATTAACTATCTTCTGCCTTTCCATCGAAGAATTCAGCATTCAACAGTTAATCAGGAGAGGTAATATATGCCAGCCTCCTACCTCCCTTTAAAGCTCAGAAAATGATCAATGGTTCACTTCGTAACACTCTGGAATTGCACTGCATTGCAATTTGAAGACAGTAGCTTGAACTTTTGAAACAGTTTTTTAAAGGAGTAACATCCGAACATTCCAAAGAAAGATTACCGTACACAACAAAGCAATCCTTTTCATTTCAACATCCACTTTAATAATCTCTATGTGAACAAAACGGGTGCATCCCGTTGGAGCGACGGCTTTCAATACGCATCCATCAGTGGTCGGATAGGTGCGGCTCTGTTCGTTTCGACGATGCGCCGTGCTTCGTCCCACACTCTCGTAACAAATAACAAACATCAATGAGCTTAGACAGTATGATGAAATCAAAAATCTAAAGTAAAAAAACAACACCAAGGACAGTAACAAAACACCAGAACACATCTTCTCCTCACTCTTTCACATAATCCACACTACACATTAACGCAGAGGAAAACAAGTGAAGTAGGGTTCTATAACCTTTTTTGGGTCACTACAGCATGGAGCGCGGTAAACATGACCGTTTAGACACTTCTCTGAGCGCTGTGTTAATCTTGTTCTCCCGATACCTACGGAAAACAGTTTAATCGTAGATTCATAAAAAACTGTAACGTGAAACTTTGGAAGTAAGCTTTCTCGATATAGTTTGCGTCTATATTCATACTAATGTCGCACATTTTCATTATCGTTTGAGTTCACTGAATGATAATGAGTATTGTTTAAGTTGGTCAGGTGCATTCACTTTGTTGTTTACATACTGAGAGCTTTTCTCAATAACGTTTGTCTGAGAAAAGGAAACGAATTTATCATAGCAAGAGAATTTCGTTTGTTAACTCTCTTCAGTATCAGAACCAGAATTTCAGCAGGAAGACGCGATAACGAATTTGGCAAGTTTGTTACCAAAGTGAGAACATGAGATCGTCAGTAACTTGTCGAATGTTTCGTTTTACAGTCTACAAACATGAACATGCTTCGTATCCATCTGTCGTGCGTTTTCATGCAGAATATTAAAAGCAAAAAATTTAAATTGCTGTCGCAAAGGAGGCAGTACCCAACATCTTGTACACCGACGCTGTTGCTTTTTTTTTTTGTGAAAATAACAGAGTGCAGCGAAAATGCTACCACCCATATCACCCAGTCTTCAAGGGAACTCGACTGAAATATTTTCCGTGCGGCCGCAGTCTCCGGTAGAAAAGGCCGCCCGTTTTCCAACCGGCGCCCAGAAACGGCGTCCCGGCGAAAATTCTGCTCGCGGAGCAACATCCCCCGGCAAACGGCCTTGGCTGCGCCGCTGCGCTGCGAAAGGCCCGCTCATCAAAAACAGCTCCCGAAATTAGACTCCCGCGTGTGACATAATCACAGCGTGTGAAGAGAAACTGTGTCGTTTCAGGCCTGTACGAGAAATTCTGAAATCAGTCTTCTTTGTTGTGTATGTCTCCAAGCCTTTTGCCACCTCTCTGTAACGAGCGTAATCTAAAAGGAAACTTTTCATTTTACAACGCAGTACAGATATTACACTGGAAGAGCTATGAGGGATTTTTTCAACGGTAAATTCTGTCAGAAATAAAAGCGTTGAATACCTGCAATTTTGTCGTACGCCTTACGAGTACCTTGACTGGCATAAAACAGTCGTTGTGGAACAACCACTTCCCACTACAGTTTTATTACACAACTGATATTAAACACGGTTAGTTTCAAGTGAATGTATTCGCGCCAGTCTCATTTATGCGTCTCAAGCGAAGTCATAATACCAACCTGTTCGATTGTAATTAAAAATTGTGTTCGAAATCAGTTCTCGACCTGATACCACCTACGACAAGGTTTATTTTATAAATAAAAATAATTTTATACGAGCCGAGGTGGTTTTGTGCCTAGGGTAATAACTAACGGCATTGTGCCATTTGGCGCGGCTACTGCCGCACTAATCCTTGAGGAGTACCACCTTATAGGACTCTTATCCTCTTCAGTCCCAAGCGCACATTCTTTTTTTTTCCCAACTCTTCTGACTGGTTTGATGCGGCCCGCCACGAATTCCTTTCCTGTGCTAAGCTCTTCATCTCAGAGTAGCACTTGCAACCTACGTCCTCAATTATTTGCTTGACGTATTCCAATCTCTGTCTTCCTCTACAGTTTTTGCCCTCTACAGCTCCCTCTAGTACCATGGAAGTCATTCCCTCATGTCTTAGCATATGTCCTATCATCCTGTCCCTTCTCCTTATCAGTGTTTTCCACATATTCCTTTCCTCTCCGATTCTGCAGAGAACCTCCTCATTCCTTACCTTATCAGTCCACCTAATTTTCAACATTCGTCTGTAGCACCACATCTCAAATGCTTCGGTTCTCTTCTGTTCCGGTTTTCCCACAGTCCATGTTTCACTACCATACTATGCTGTACTCCAGACGTACATCCTCAGAAATTTCTTCCTCAAATTAAGGCCGGTATTTGATATTAGTAGACTTCTCTTGGCCAGAAATGCCTTTTTTCCCATAGCAAGTCTGCTTTTGATGTCCTCCTTGCTCCGTCCGTCATTGGTTATTTTACTGCCTAGGTAGCAGAATTCCTTAACTTCATTTACTTCATGACCATAAGTCTTGATGTCTTCTCTCTGTTCTCATTTTTACTACTTTTCATTACCTTCGTCTTTCTTCGATTTATTCTCAGTCCACACTCTATACTCATTAGAAAGTTGATTCCGTTCAGCAGATCATGTAATTCTTCTTCACTCAGGATATCAGTTTCATCAGCGAATCGTATCATTCATATCCTTTCACCTTGAACTTTAATTTCACTTCTGAAGCTTTGTTTTATTTCCATCATTGCTTCCCCGATATACAGATTGAAAAGTAGGGGCGAAAGGCAACATCCTTGTCTTACACCCTTTTTAATACGAGCACTTTGTTTTTGGTCGTCCACTCTTATTATTCCCTCGTGGCTATTGTATATATTGTATATGTCCTGTCTTTCCCTATGGCTTACCCCTACTTTTTTCAGAATTTCTAACATTTTGCACTATTTTGCATTGTCGAACGCTTTTTTCCACGTCGACAAATCCTATGAACGTGCCTTGATTTTTCTTTAATCTTGCTTCTATTATTAATTATGTCAGATTTGCCTCTTTCATCCCTTTACCTTTCGTAAAGCCAAACTGATCGTCATCAAGCGCATCCTCAATTTTCTTTTCCGTTCTTCTGTATATTATACTTGTAAGCAACTTGGATGCATGAGCTGTTAAGCTAATTGTGTGATAATTCTTGCACTTGTCAGCACTTGCCGTCTTCGTAATAGAGTGGACGATGCCTTTCCGAAAGTCAGATGGTATGTCGCCAGAATTATACATTCTACACATCAACGTGATAGTCGTTTTGTTGCCAATTCACCTAATGATTTTAGAAATTCTGGTGGAATCCCTTCTGCCTTATTTGATCTTAAGTCCTTCGAAACTCTTTTAAATTCTGAAAATTCTGATCTAATACTAGATCCCCCATCTCTTCTAAATCGACTCCTGTCTATCACATCAGACAAATCTTGCCCCTTATAAAGGCTTTAAATGTATTCTGTCCACCAATGCGCTCTCTTCTTTGCATTTAACAGTCGATTTCCCGTTGCACTCTTCATGTTATCACCCTTGCTTTTAATGCAACCCAAGGTTGTTTTGACTTCCTGTGTGCTGAATCTGTCCCTCCGACGATCATTTCTTTTTCGATGCCTTCACATTTTCCTGCACCCATTTCGTCTTAGCTTCCCTGCACTACGTATTTATTTCATTCCTCAGCGACTTGCATTTCTGTATTCCTGAGCACATTAAAAATGTAAATAAGCTAAGTTTTTGGTAATTGCTGTATGTTAATGCTAGTTAACAATGGATGCCGCTCAACTTTTTTTGAACCCGTAGCGAATTTTTTTTTAGATTGTGTCGTACATGATGCCTTGGGAATTAACGAGGAAAATTACACACACAACTGAGCAGTTTCGAGGTGCTTTATTACAAACAGTAGTCGTAAACATTACCCATATTGTTAATATTTACAGTACACTTCACGATAGGACAAACTGCAAACTTGGTACCAAAAGTTTCAACATCTGTAAGCAAAAAATTCTAAATATTTAAAGAAATATCTAGTAAGTAAACATTTTGGAGGAAAACTGTAATTATTTTCTTAACATACGTAATCTTACTCTTTTTCATGTTTTCAGAACTCGTTTCTTCGTCGAATTTGTGCAAGAGACATTGTTTTTGATGCACTGCATCGAAGCGCCATCTTCATGTTCAGATTAATCAGTCTCTACGTCAGACTCACCTGTATTAATTCTGTTGACCAACTGAATGATCTCTTCATCAGTCAAGTATGGGAATCAACTTCGTAATTGACATAGAAAATTACCGAACTATCAGTTGAATAAGTCACAGCTGCAAAATACTAACGCGAATTCTTTACAGACGAGTGGAAAAACTGGTAGAAGCGGACCTCGGGGAAGATCAGTTTGGATTCCGTAGAAATGTTGGAACACGTGAGGCAATACTAACCTTACGACCTATCTTAGAAGAAAGATTAAGAAAAGGCAAACCTACGTTTCTAGCATTTGTAGACTTAGAGAAAACTTTTGACAACGTTAACTGGAATACTCTGTTTCAAATTCTGAAGGTGGCAGGGGTAAAATACAGGGAGCGAAAGGCTATTTACAATTTGTACAGAAACCAGATGGCAGTTTTAAGAGTCGAGGGGCATGAAAGGGAAGCAGTGGTTGGGAAAGGAGTGAGACAGGGTTGTAGCCTCTCCCCGATATTATTCAATCTGTATATTGAGCAAGCAGTAAAGGAAACAAAAGAAAAATTCGGAGTAGGTATTAAAATTCATGGAGAAGAAGTAAAAACTTTGAGGTTCGCCGATGACATTGTAATTCTGTCAAAGACAGCAAAGGACTTGGAAGAGCAGTTGAACGGAATGGACAGTGTCTTGAAAGGAGGATATAAGATGAACATCAACAAAAGCAAAACGAGGATAATGGAATGTAGTCAAATTAAATCGGGTGATGCTGAGGGGATTAGATTAGGAAATGAGACACTTAAAGTAGTAAAGGAGTTTTGCTATTTAGGGAGTAAAATAACTGATGATGGTCGAAGTAGAGAGGATACAAAATGTAGACTGGCAATGGCAAGGAAATCGTTTCTGAAGAAGAGAAATTTGTTAACATCGAGTATAGATTTAAGTGTCAGGAAGTCGTTTCTGAAAGTATTTGTATGGAGTGTAGCCATGTATGGAAGTGAAACATGGACGATAACCAGTTTGGACAAGAAGAGAATAGAAGCTTTCGAAATGTGGTGCTACAGAAGAATGCTGAAGGTAAGGTGGGTAGATCACGTAACTAATGAGGAGGTATTGAATAGGATTGAGGAGAAGAGACGTTTGTGGCACAACTTGACTAGAAGAAGGGATCGGTTGGTAGGACATATTTGAGGCGTCAAGGGATCACAAATTTAGCATTGGAGGGCAGCGTGGAGGGTAAAAATCGTAGAGGGAGACCAAGAGATGAATACACTAAGCATATTCAGAAGGATGTAGGTTGCAGTAGGTACTGGGAGATGAAGAAGCTTGCACAGGATAGAGTAGCATGGAGAGCTGCATCAAACCAGTCCCAGGACTGAAGACAACAACAACAACAACAACAACAATTGACATAGACAAAGTCAGCATTGAGTCCGGAATTGTAGAGCTTATAAATCCGTTATAACGTCAATTTGTAGTATGTAGCTAACTGAAGGACGCCTGTACAGTTTTTATGCGATATTAAAGCATTTGAAAACACATGTAATCAGAATAAGTTACGACTTTACTTTTTTTTCGCCAAGACATGCCGTGCAGTCGAAGAACACGAACTTCCCCATTAGTGCTGCTACATCATGATGCTCGGCAGGGCTACGAACAAGTGAGCTTACGCAAGCGTGACGTCTGTTGCACATGTTAGCAAAGACCATGTAAAGTTGAGCTGCGTACGGCGAGAAAAGAAGAATTAAAGCTGGAGATACCATATACAGTACCTCGGGCTGAAAAGGTTGTAGTGACATCCGCTTAATTTGGCAATGACAGCAACCAAATCTACATATTTCGTGTTTGTTGAATCGCAAACTAAGAGTGCGATTACAGGAAAAAATAAACTAAATTGAATGCACTAATTATCGCAGGTATTCAGTATAGTCTGATGCATTTACAGCAATATTTGAAACCAAATTCTGCAAAGAATCTCAATCAGACTACTCCCAACGTATCAGTTTTCTATAGACATTTTCTAGTTTTATTCGTCAAGCGTGCAATGTGTCGTACATCTACATCTACGTGGATACTCTGCAAATCACATTTAAGTGCCTGTTAGAGGGTTCATCGTACCACCTTCACAATTCTCTATTATTCCAATCTCGTATATCGCGCGGGAAGAATGAACACCTATATCTTTCCGTACGAGCTCTGATTTCCCTTATTTTATCTTTGTGATCGTTCTTCCCCATGTAAAGCGGTGTCAACAAAATATTATCGCATTCGGAGGAGAAAGTTGATACCTGGAATTTCGTGAGAAGATTCTGTCGCAACGAAAAACGCCTTTCTTTTAATGATGTCCAGCCCAAATCCTGTATCATTTCTGTGACACACTTTCCCATATTTCGCGATAATACAAAACGTGCTGCCTTTCGTTGAGCTTTTTCGATGTACTCAGTCGTCCTAACTGGTAAGGATCCCAAACTGCGCAACAGTATTCTAAAAGAGGACGGACAAGCATAGTGTAGGCAGTCTCCTTACTAGATCTGTTACATTTCCTAATTGTCCTGCCAATGAAACGCAGTCTTTGGTTAGCCTTCCCCACAACGTTTTCTATGTGTTCATTCCTATTTAAATTGTTCGTAATTGTAATTCCTACGTTGTAACATCCCACCCATCACTTAGCTTGTTTTGACGTGTGTTCATCATAACTAATTGACTAACAGATCAACAGAGAGTGCAAAACTGCCGCAATATCTGATAACGCAAAGAAAGTAATAAGGCCCTGTAACTCCTGATTGAACTGCGGTGGCAGTGTTGACATTAATTGATGCAGAATTGATCCCTTTTAATTAAAATGGGGTGCACATTGATGCTATATTCAGCTATTGAACACCAGATGCAAATGTTGAACACGAAATTAATTAAGAAAGTGACTTGGGATTTCAACTACTTGATTGAAAACAGATGCAGACGATTAGCACAGATTTATTTTAACTCACGACCTTCAATCATCACATTACATGATTCTCCTAACAGGCAGTGATGATAAATTGCTTTTGCGTGGAGTAAAGCGTGATAAATCAAAAGTAATTCCTATCGACTGACCCAGGCGTAATGCAAAGTGCGAGAAGAATTCTACAATACAAGGCCCATGAAACCCTCGTGGAAACTTTGCCGATGTGATCCAACAAATTAATCAGTGGCTGGAGCGGGCGCAATATCACCGAATTCAGCGTGGCGGAGAGGCGTCGTTGTGCGGATGTCGGCCCACCTCATGGTGCTGCAAGGCTGCACTCGTCTATTCACTCCTAGCTATCTTACTCAGTACATAGCATAACCAAAACATCCTATCTCCAAGCTCAATCGTTCCATTTGCTAAGTCCTAAATTGCAGAGATACTCACTCTTTCTCAGGCAAGCTGAGTCAAGAACGCAACGTCCGCACTCTAGGCAAGCTGGGAACGGAAGACCTCTATGGAGACTTCTCACAGTCCACTCTTCGCCTCGGTTTCCCCTCCAGCAAAATCACTTACGCCAATTGCAGCGCAAGACGCGTTAATTATCTGTCGCTTCCCAGCACTGACCAATGCCTGCTCTGAGAAGTGAACAAATTCCCACAAAATTTCCCTTCCTCTCAACTTCTCCTATTTAGCTCCTCCCAGGCCACCCATAAAGGTTAGTGTCTGCACAACACCAAGTTTTCCGGAATTCTCACTCCCAGGAGAGTACTTCAAATTCCTTGGTCCTATGTTCCCATCAGAGGCCAGCGTATTTCATTCTGTCGCTCTTCACCTGATTTTCTTCAAACTCTGCGGACTCTGAATTCAGCATGAAGTTGCTATAGTCACGAACACGCATATTTTGACTTCGGTTGACTGCTCGACCGTAGCTTTGCGCGGCTTTCTTGCATGTTTCACAGAAAACGGGACGACGGACATTTATCAACAAGTGTACAAGTTCCCCGTCTGTTTCCCGGTACACCAGCATGGAGTCGGGGTCAACCACCCACTCACTGTCACTCATCTTAAGGTGGCTGGAGGCCGTGCCACATTACCGCTTTCTCATAACTTTAGCCGCCCTAAGCTGCCTATTGTTGCTTCCCTTCGCCGGTCCCCAGCCGGCCACGGTCAGCTCTAAATGCTTCCCTGGGGTAAACTAGCGTCCAGTAAATCGACTTGTTTCCACAAAGTTTTCATGTAGTGTGAATTACTTTAAAATCATCACCTGACGTTAATTATTCCAATACATCCATACTATGCCCTCTACAAGATGCATTGTGCCTTGTCAGTCATTTTGTTCAGCCCTACTGTTCGCTCAACGTGAGTTAGGTGATCTTTAATGACTTCATGTAAGGGGCATAGTTCTTGCCATCTTACAACGTATTTACATGAATTTACGGCTTTTAGATTAGACTGATATATCGTGTAACCGAAGTTTAATGCGTTCTTTTTAGCAATCATGTGGATGACCTAACACTTTCAATTATTAAGGGTCAACTGCCAACTGTACTGGTACTGGTAGCATACGACGTTTTACAGGGTGTGGCACTTAAATCCTAACAAACGAAACCTTTTTTAAAAAGCAAATTTATTAAAACAAAATATAAATGAAAATGAAAATCCTTTTACATATTGGTGGTGGTATCATTCAAGAATAACATTACTCAGTGTAACCCACTCCATCAATACTGACCGCCACATGGTCTGGGGCCCCATGCCACAGTTCGCACAGTTCCCCGTGTCGGAAGTCTGACTCTTCCCTCCGGCATGACTGTGTGTTGTCCGTAAAGTAAGTTCGTTTAAGTTAGATAAAGTAGTGTGTAAGCCTAGGGACCGGTGACCTCAGCAGTTTGGTCTCATAGGAACTTATCACAAATTTCCAATTTCCAGTTTTACCACCTCCAATCTTGTCCTGTAGCGATCGCACGAACTCATTAAAACGGCGCTGTCCATATTCGCGAATGCAGATTCGACAGCGGTGCGTAGAGATGCGACACTATGGAACCTCGTATTATTGGTAACATTCGACTACACTCCAAAGATAGTAGGGGAGGTGGTTCAAATCAGTTCTATTCTTTGACCAGAACATTTCATCGTTATCCGAGAGCAAGTTTTGGACTAAATGGGTCCTATGAGGTCCTCCTGTGCAATCCGACGCATTGTTCGCTCGCCAAAATTCAATACTGACGCCAATTTCCTCAGCGATTGCCCCGTATCCTCCGAAATCAGCGCTTGAGCCTTTTCGATGACTGCCATAGTATCCTCGAATGAGGTTTCCTCGACAGCTTAGCGGAACCTTCCCCAAACTTCTCCGAAACGTTATGCGTGGCCTAAAGATCGTAAACAATTGACCACGGGTGTTCGAAGAGTTGAACTATTTGGGTGGGCGAACGACCAGCGCGAAGATTTCCGATAATGGTGGGTCTTCGACTGTACTCCGCACTTGTCCGTAACATTTGGACCGCTTCGAGGTTGTGACTATTTACTAGATGCCTATGGCTTTCAAGAATGCCAATGGCGTCCTGCGGCGGAGCTACGACATGGCAGGAAATTCAAACTTAAATCTGTCAGGATTCAATCACCGCACCATGTGTGTGTGATGGCTGTCAACGTTGTGTTCGCAGTGGAGTGATCACGCCTAAAATTTTATTAAATTGTTTCTGCTACTGACAACCTCAAATAGGTGATAACACGTGAATTAGTTCCCCAAGATGTGATGATGCTCTAACTCAGTCAGGAGCGATATTTGGAATCTAATCCTATGAAAAGATGAAATACTGCGTACTGACAAGGTATTTATTGCAAAAACAAGAAAAATATGTAAGTTGAACAAGCATTGACCTACAATGTTATTTGTGATGCATTAATCTAAATGTAATGTCGACAAAACATCTACACTATGTGATCAAAAGTATACAGACAGCTGGCTGAAAATGACTTACAAGTTCGTAGCACCCTCCATCGGTATCTCTGGAATTCAATGTGGTGTAGGGCCACCCTTTGCCTTGATGACAGCTTCCACTCTCGCAGGCATACGTTCAATCAGGTACTGCAAGGTTTCTTGGGGAATGGCTGCCCATTCTTCATGGAGTGCTGCACAGAGGAGAGGTATCGATGTCGGTCGGTGAGGCCTGGCACGAAGCCGGCGTTCCAAATCATGTCAGAGGTGTTGTATAGAATTCAGGTCAGAACTCTGTTCAGGCCAGTCCATTACTAAGGTGTTATTGTCGTGTAACCACTCCGCCACAGGCCGTGCATTGTGAAAAACTGCTCGATCGTGTTGAAAGATGCAGTCGCCATCCCCGAATTGCTCTTCAACAGTGGGAAACAAGAAGGTGCTTAAAACATCAATGTAGGCCTGTGCTGTGACAGTGCCACGCAAAACAACAAAATGAAAAATAAGACCACACCATAACACCAACGCCTCCGAATTTTACTATTGGCAATACACACGCCGGCAGATGACGGTCACCGGGCATTCACCATACCCATACCCTACCATCTGACCGCCACATTGTGTATCGTGATTCGCCACTCCATGTAACGATTTTCCACTGATCAATCGTCCAATGTTTACGCTCCTTACACCAAGCGAGGCGTCGTTTGGCTTTTACCGGCGTGATGTGTAGCTCATGAGCAGCTGCTCGACTGTGAAATCCAAGTTTTCTCACCTCCGGCATTAACTGTCTTAGTACTTGCAGTGGTTCCTGATGCAGTTGGAATTCCTGTGTGATGGTCTGGAGAGATGTCTGCCTATTCAACTCTCGGAGGTTTCCGTCAGTCAGCAGACGAGGTCGGCCTATACGCTTTTGTGCTGTACGTGTCCCTTCACGTTTCCTCTTTACTATCACATCGGAAACAGAGGACCGAGGAATGTTTATCAGTGTGGAAATCTCGCATACAGACGTGTGACACAAGTGGCACCCAATCACCTGACCACGTTCGAAGTCCGTGAGTTCCGCGGATCGCCCCATTCTGCTCCCTCACGATGTCTAACGACTACTTAGCGCCGGCCGAAGTAGCCGTGCGGTTAAAGGCGCTGCAGTCTGGAACCGCAAGACCGCTACGGTCGCAGGTTCGAATCCTGCCTCGGGCATGGATGTTTGTGATGTCCTTAGGTTAGTTAGGTTTAACTAGTTCTAAGTTCTAGGGGACTAATGACCTCAGCAGTTGAGTCCCATAGTGCTCAGAGCCATTTGAACCATTTTCTAACGACTACTTAGGGCGCTGATAAGGAGTACCTGGCAGTAGGTGGCAGCAAAATGCACCTAATACGAAAAACGTTTGTTTTTGGGGGTGTCCGCGTTCTTTTGGTCACATAGTGTATGATTTGAATCGTAATCGCACCCCAGTGTATTCGACGGTAGCATCAAACGGTTTCATATTGATTAGCATTGACGTTGCGAAAGCGTTCACACTATGGAAATGCCATGTGGCCAGGACCTCCCGTCTGGCAGACCGTTCGCCGGATGCAAGTCTTTCGATTTGACGCCACTTCGGTGACTTGCGTGTCGATGGTAATGAAATGATGATGAGAAGCACAACACAACACCCAGTCCCTGAGTGGAGAAAAGCTCCGACCCACCCAGGAATCGAACCCGGGCCGTTAGGTATGACATTCCGTCGCACTGACCACGCAGATACCAGGGGCGGACAGCTTTCACTCTGATTGTCACTGGCAGTAAAGAGGTCTGTGATCAAATCAATGGAACCGAAAACATTTGCTGCTAAAGGTTCACTGTCTGCCGAGCCGTGGTGCGTACATCGACGGATTCAGTGCTGGGAATGGTCATTCCGCAGAGCAGATCTGCGCAGTGCTGTCGCCCGTCGTCCGGACAAATTGCATTCTGTGCCTGCAAATTCTGACTACACAAAGGACGTCACATGGGGTCCACAAACTCCTAGGGTCGAAACTGCTTCAGTACACTGTCGAACACGAATCGCGATTTCTGAGCCGGCAGCAGAAACTTAACTCAGGTATGCGGTTATAAAGAAACACTCCCTAACGGCTTAGTCTCCACAGAGACGCACAGATTCGTTTTTCTGCTTATGGAGAAACTCATAACGCCGTTCCCATGGGCGAAATCAACATTTTTATCTAATTTAATAGTGAGGCTGTTCACTGAGACCTTGCCAGTAATCAGAATGAAATTTTCACTCTACACTGGAGTGTGCGCCGATATGAAGCTTCCTGGCAGATTAAAACTGTGTGCCTGACCGAGACTCGAACTCGGGACCTTTTGCCTTTCGCGGGCAAGTCTCGGTACGGCACTGATCTGCCAGGAAGTTTCATATCAGCGCCCACTCCTCTGTAGCGCGAAAATTTCATTCTAGAAACATCCCCCATGCTCTGGCTAAGCCATGTCTCCGCAATATCCTTTCTTACAGGAGTGCTACTTCTTCAAGTTTCGAAGGAGAGCTTCTGTGAAGTTTGCAAGGTAGGAGACGAGGTACTGGCGGAATTAAAGCTGCGGGGACGGGGCGTGAGTCGTGCTTAGGTAGCTAAGCTGGTAGAGCACTTGCCCTTGAAAGGCAAAGGTCCCGAGTTCGAGTATCGGTCCGGCACACAGTTTTAATCTGCCAGGAAGTTTCTTGCCCGTAATGTCTCCCAACGCTATCCAGCGACTTGGATCCTCTCGACACCCACACGGAGTCCTTCACCGTGCCAAATCTCGCCTTGTAGGCGCGCACTGTCTATCATCCAGTTTACACGGGGCTCCCAAAACCGTATTTCGTAAACTGATTTCCCATTACCACTTGTGGGAGGTCAAGTAAGCACTTCAAAATCGATTCCGGAAATCCGCTTGTAGTTGCCGATTTTCCAATTGCGCAATCAATTTTCGTTCCCATATAATCGCAACCAGTTTTGAAACACTTTTGGGCTGTCAGGTTTCGTGTTGTTTTTAACAGTTTTCGACTAATGTGGACACAATAGCTTTTTGTACAGCGAAAGGTAAGTAGGAATGTCTGACTGAAGATGTTTATACCTCGTCTAACTAACGCATTATTGTCGCCAAGATAGATACGAAGCCCACACCTATAACAGTAGTACAAGTTTATATGCCAACTAGCTCTGCAGATGACGAAGAAATTGAAGAAATGTATGATGAAATAAAAGAAATTATTCAGATAGTGAAGGGAGACGAAAATTTAATAGTCATGGTTGACTGGAATTCGAATGTAGGAAAAGGGAGAGAAGGAAACGTAGTAGGTGAATATGGATTGGGGCTAAGAAATGAAAGAGGAAGCCGCCTGGTAGAATTTTGCACAGAGCACAACTTAATCATAGCTAACACTTGGTTTAAGAATCATGATAGAAGGCTGTATACATGGAAGAACCCTGGAGATACTAAAAGGTATCAGATAGATTATATAATGGTAAGACAGAGATTTAGGAACCAGGTTTTAAATTGTAAGACATTTCCAGGGGCAGATGTGGACTCTGACCATAATCTATTGGTTATGAACTGTAGATTAAAACTGAAGAAACTGCAAAAAGGTGGGAATTTAAGGAGATGGGACCTGGATAAACTGAAAGAACCAGAGGCTGTACAGAGTTTCAGGGAGAGCATAAGGGAACAATTGACAGGAATGGGGGAAAGAAATACAGTAGAAGAGGAATGGGTAGCTTTGAAGGATGAAGTAGTGAAGGCAGCAGAGGATCAAACAGGTAAAAAGACGAGGGTTAGTAGAAATCCTAGGGTAACAGAAGAAATATTGAATTTAATTGATGAAAGGAGAAAATATAAAAATGCAGTAAATGAAGCAGGCAAAAAGGAATACAAACGTCTCAAAAATGAGATCGACAGGAAGTGCAAAATGGCTAAGCAGGGATGGCTAGAGGACAAATGTAAGGATGTAGAGGCTTTTCTCACTAGGGTAAGATAGATACTGCCCACAGGAAAATTAAAGAGACCTTTGGAGATAAGAGAACCACTTGTATGAACATCAAGAGCTCAGATGGAAACCCAGTTCTAAGCAAAGAAGGGAAAGCAGAAAGGTGGAAGGAGTATATAGAGGGTCTATACAAGGGCGATGTACTTGAGGACAATATTATGGAAATGGAAGAGGATGTAGATGAAGATGAAATGGGAGATACGATACTGCGTGAAGAGTTTGACAGAGCACTGAAAGACCTGAGTCGAAACAAGGCCCCCGGAGTAGACAACATTCCATTGGAACTACTGACGGCCTTGGGAGAGCCAGTACTGACAAAACTCTACCATCTGGTGAGCAAGATGTATGAAACAGGTGAAACACCCTCAGACTTCAAGAAGAATATAATAATTCCAATCCCAAAGAAAGCAGGTGTTGACAGATGTGAAAATTACCGAACTATCAGTTTAATAAGTCACAGCTGCAAAATACTAACGCGAATTCTTTACAGACGAATGGAAAAACTAGTAGAAGCGGACCTCGGGGAAGATCAGTTTGGATTGCGTAGAAATGTTGGAACACGTGAGGCAATACTAACCTTACGACTTATCTTAGAAGAAAGATTAAGGAAAGGCAAACCTACGTTTCTAGCATTTGTAGACATAGAGAAAGCTTTTGACAATGTGGACTGGAATACTCTCTTTCAAATTCTAAAGGTGGCAGGGGTAAAATACAGGGAGCGAAAGGCTATTTACAATTTGTACAGAAACCAGATGACAGTTATAAGAGTCGAGGGACATGAAAGGGAAGCAGCGGTTGGGAAGGGAGTAAGACAGGGTTGTAGCCTCTCCCCGATGTTATTCAATCTGTATATTGAGCAAGCAGTAAAGGAAACAAAAGAAAAAATCGGAGTAGGTGTTAAAATCCATGGAGAAGAAATAAAAACTTTGAGGTTCGCCGTTGACATTGTAATTCTGTCAGAGACAGCAAAGGACTTGGAAGAGCAGTTGAACGGAATGGATGGTGTCTTGAAGGGAGGATATAAGATGAACATCAGCAAAAGCAAAACAAGGATAATGGAATGTAGTCGAATTAAATCGGGTGACGCTGAGGGGATTAGATTAGGAAATGAGACACTTAAAGTAGTAAAGGAGTTTTGCTATTTAGGGAGCAAAATAACCGATGATGGTCGAAGTAGGGAGGATAAAAAATGTAGACTGGCAATGGCAAGGAAAGCGTTTCTGAAGAAGAGAAATTTGTTAACATCGAGTATAGATTTAAGTGTCAGGAAGTCATTTCTGAAAGTATTTGTATGGAGTGTAGCCATGTATGGAAGTGAAACATGGACGGTAAATAGTTTGGAGAAGAAGAGAATAGAAGCTTTCGAAATGTGGTGCTACAGAAGAATGCTGAAGATTAGATGGGTAGATCACATAACTAATGAGGAGGTACTGAATAGGATTGGGGAGAAGAGGAGTTTGTGCCACAACTTGACCAGAAGAAGGGATCGGTTGGTAGGACATGTTCTGAGGCATCAAGGGATCACCAATTTAGTATTGGAGGGCATCGTGGAGGGTAAAAATCGTAGGGGGAGACCAAGAGATGAATACACTAAGGAGATTCAGAAGGATGTAGGTTGCAGTAGGTACTGGGAGATGAAGAAGCTTGCACAGGATAGAGTAGCATGGAGAGCTGCATCAAACCAGTCTCAGGACTGAAGACCACAACAACAACAACAACTAAAGAGATTTAGCGATTGTTCCGACTAAATCATTAACTGTAACAGCTGTTTTGCAAGCGCCATATTTAACTGGGATATCAAATCCGATTCTGACCTTAACATGTAAACGGGACAGCGAAAACCATTTCCAAAACACGGTTTTCGCCTTTCGGAAGATGCGTCGCATGTAAACGTAGTGTATGCAGCCAGCAGTCATAGCGTCCGTTACAAACGGAATACCTTCCGCTGTACGAGTCATGACGCTATCAGCCAACCGCTTTCAGCTCACACTGTTTGGTAGGAACTGCTAGAACATACTGTAACCCCTCCTCAGACTACAAATTCAGTCAACCAAATTTGTTTCACTTTCTTGTGGTCGGAACTCACCTTGGCGTATAGCGTGAGAACTTCTCTGACCGTTAGCATGCATCTGCGGCAGGCATTCTTTGCACATACCTCCGCGCTAAAAAGGCTCGTGGCGGCACTTGTAAACTGCTGTCCTTACAATCTTAAACTTTCAGCATCGCCTCGTCCTCGACTCTTTATTAGCAACAGCCTCCGAAAAGTGGCTATTCTACGGGCTTCTCGACGGGTCATTTGTCCTAGGCAGTAAACGCCCCCATCGTCCCATTCTTTTCAAAGTCATAAAACTGCCCTGCCTCCTGCAGTTGGCCTTTGCCACTTTCGAAGATCACGGAGGCCCTCGTTCTGCCTACTGTCAGAGCAAGTGTGAAATTCTACTCACAGCATGTAATTCTATAGAAATGTTAGTATGACGCCACCCAGTATCAACTAATAAATGATTAATAATTTGCTAGCCCCAAGTGAAAATGTTATCCCATACAAAGAAAACATGAAATACGAAATTTCAAATTATTGACGTTTTGTGACAAAATCTTGCCGCCTTACATCTACAGTGATTCGCAAAAATTCATCGAAAGCGAGTAACCTCGAACTCTATTCTCTCTTTGATCTTTACCACTTGCTTTACCAGCGATCGTCTCTTCTATGATAGAGTACGCCATGCTTATCGTGCTTATTTTTTTTCCTATTCTGTGCACCTCAAATACACCAGATTTAATTAGTGATTATGCTTCATCTGTGAGTGTTCCTACAGCAAATCTTCAGGCATATCTGTAGACCACACATGAACATTGTGTTACAAATCCATAGCATTCAGATTTTTCTTTCATAGGTAAGAGAACGAGAAATTACATAGCAATATTGCGAGTCAGTCTCTCTCCCTCTCTCTCTCCCTCTCTATCTGTCAGTCTGTCTCTTTCTTCTTTCTCTCTTCCTCTCTCTCCTTCTCTCTCTCTCTGTCTATCTCTTCTCCCTCTCTATCCGTCTGTCTGCATCTCTGTCTCCCTTTCTCTCTCTCTCTCTCTCTCTCTAACACACACACACACACACACACACACACACACACACACACACATACACACACACACAGAAAGAGAGAGAGAGAGAAACATCCTCTCAAAGAAACTGACCGCAAGATCAACGAACAGAGTACATTCTACAAGCTATATTAACTCTATATCCCCCCTTTTCCTCTTGTCTTCTTCATAAACAAAACATGGCGAAGTGCTGGCTCTCTTTTAGGTCTCTTTGGTTTCATAATTTGCATCATCACACAATTATGGTCCCAGAGGCCGAAATATAATATAGGGGAAAACTTTAAGTTCGTCGTTAAAGAATTAAAGATAAATTATAATATTTCGAATAATGTTCTGCACGACTGATTTACTTCGTTAACCGATTCCTGGAGTGTAAGGCTATTATTGTAAACTGGAAACCGTTTCACGAAGTACAGACTAGTACTTTAAAGTATCCTAGGTTTGCCTTTTCCGTTGATAAATACGAAATTCCTCTTCATGTAGCTACAGAAGAACCCATCATTTTAAAAGCACTGCTGTATGTAGTACCTCACAGTAATGAATAGGCCTACCATCAACCAGATTTATCACAGGAAACACAGGTCGCATACTTTGCAAATATGAGGGCCGCTGCAGTCTGGTAAGTGAAACGTATGCACAACCCATTAATCTCTGGCACACGAGGACAGCGAAATGTACGCCAAAACAATGACGTTGCAGCGAATTCTCCAAGCGGCGTACTGATGACAAAGGAAGAACGCAACCGCACGATGCATTCGGTATTCGCTAATTTCGAACGTAATGGCGGAAAGTGAATATTAGCGGTTGCTAAACGTTTTTGGGCTCCGCTGGTGTAATTGCGCTGTCATTGTAAGCTAATTATGGCCCCCGCGCCGACAGCGGCCGTTAATCTCGGGCTGTGGCGTTAATTGCAAACATCTCGACGGTTCCCGGCGGAGCAGTCGCCCGCGGGGGCCGTCCGTCACAAGCACAATACCTGGACATGGTCGGGCTGGCGACAGCTGCCGGTCACAAATACTTCAGGGCGTGCCCTCTGACGTCAACGGAGGCCTTCCCCAGCAGAAGATAAAGGCTGGGCGGAACTTTTAACTGTGACCAATAATTATTTTGCGTAACATTTCTGCGATAAATAGCCTTTTATTTTATTAAAGCAGCCTTTCATACTGGTTTCAAATCCGAAAACTATCTTGCTCTATCAAGTCAGCTGGCAATATATAGACAAAATTTTATTTTCCATCGAACAATGGACGTTTTTCATCGTTTCTGCTTTCCCTCACGCACTATCGCAAATTATCCTTACACACTGGCTGAAACTCCAATGAAGTCGTCCTTTCCATATGATTTTCTGATATGTCTACATATCCCGTCAACTGACGTTTCATTGCCCTCCTGGGTAGGAGTGTCAACTTGTTACGAAGACTATTCGACCGCTTCTAGAACCGTAAGACAGGCGGCCGTTGGTGTTTTTTACCACTTTATGTTGTTACAGTTACTGCTTGAGACTGATACAACAGCTGAAATTGTGTTATGAAACAAATAATTTCATAACGGCACAGATGGGGAATGTTGTGTCATATAGTAGCGGCGAGCGTTGCATCTAGAGGGTAGTGTAGCTACGAATACATGAATGTTTTTCATTGATACTTCAGTCTGGTGTCCGATTTTACTACCACAATAGTCTCCTAGATAAACTGAGGTTTTATAGAATTAATGGTGTAGCCAAGCAATGGATAAAGCCATATCTAACCAAAAGAATGCAGAAAGTTTTAGTTAGTAATTCAACAAACGCAATCAGGAAAGATTCCTCTGACTGGAAATATATCACATGTAGAGTTCCCCAAGGCTCAATCTTATGTACGCCGTTGTTTACCATACTTGTAAACGATCTTCCGTCTAAAACACAACAAACAGAATCACTTCTTTTTCCGGATGACAGAAGTATTGTAATTAATCCAAGTGTACATAAAGCAACAGTAGAAACGACAAACAATGTTCTCAATAGTGTCACTGACTGGTTTTCTGCGAAAGTATTTATTCGGAATTTTAAAAAGACTACACCAATTATAAGTGTAACATACAACGTATAAGTAATAAATAGGATGGAAACATCCATTGATGGGAATTTAAATTGGAGAAAGAAGGTTTTGGAACTTGTAAGAATTTAGTTCAGCCACATTTGCACATAGAATCCTTGCAAATCTTTGGAAGGGACAAATGAGTAAGTTGTCAGGTTCTGCGTATTTTCATCCATAATGTCATATGGAGTAATGTCCTGGGCTTTAAGAAAGAAAGTCTTTATTTATTTTATTTATTGTGGGACGTTCCGCATACATTATGTCATAGTACGTACACAGAGAACTGGAAAATATTTTGTTTTAGTATATACCCTTATTTCAGCTTTATTGCCTTCATCAGTGTACATCATGACGTTGTAGATCGACATATGTCAACTTTCAGTATTCCATTATTGCTGTCTGTAGTTGTTGGCTGTAACATCATTATTGAGCAACGTTTTAAAGATGTCCGATAATTTGCTGTTGCACGTATATTATAATACTTTTTCGCTATATGACAGTAGTAGACATTCCCGTTTGACAGCTAGTTGTCTATTCAAAGATATTTGTATATAATTTATTATAAATTTCTATTATGCTTATTATAATATTTATAAATATCATTCAGTAAAAAACTAGCTGTCAAACACGAATTTCTACAACAGTCAAACAGTAAAATTACGAAAGACTTTAAAACATCGCTGAAAATGATATTACAACCAACACCTACAGACAGCAATAATGGTTTACTCATAGTAGACATATGTCCATCTACGACGTCATGATGTATACTGATGAAGGCAATAAATCCGAAATAAGTCTATATACTAAAATAAAATATCAAGCAGCGTACTGTTTTCCAATTTTCTACATCAAGTCATTGCTCAGAAACATGCTGCAAGAATAATATGTGGTGCTCACCCACAATCCTCTTGTAGACATCTGTTTAAAGAGTTGGCCATTCTACTGCTCCATGGTATATTTTTTCCCTCATGAAGCTTGTTGTAAATTATGTTTTGCAGTTCAAAAGGAATAGTGACATACGTACGTACACTACCAGAAAAAAATGATGTTCATTAATCCAAATTTCAGTTGCGTTTAGCACAAAAATGGGTGGGCAAAGCAGCAACTAAAATTTGTCGTCGCTTACCCCGTGATATATGTGACAGCAGTAAAGTAAAATTTGAAAACAAACCGAAAAACTTTCTCCATCACAACTACTTCTATTCCATGAAAGAAATTCTATTATTATCATATGTGAAAGAGGGTGGGTAGAAATTATAACTTATGTGTATATTTGATGCGGATGATAATAATAACAGTAAAAATATGAAAAGCCCTTATAAATATTCAGCAAGTAACCATATGTACAAATTAATTTGCGATGTGATTGTAAAACAACTTGTCCAACATCTTTGTGATTTATGGTCCAAAGTAACCCATTGAAATTAACTACGAGACTGCCATTTTCTACAATATTTGTTGTTACTAAAGATATTACTGTGCCTTATACAATGTTTGTAAACATTTCTATTTTCACGCATTTAAGCACTGCATGAGTATAATACCGGTATGTTAAAGATAATAAAATATACTGTTAATTCTTCGGTTACAAAATTTTATCGCAAGTAAAATCAGATATATTTTTAAATCTTGTAATGTAACGTGTTGCCGGTTAAGCCACACGTCATCGGTTGCGCACCGTCTTGTACGTCGAAACAGAAGAAGGTCTCTTACCATGGAGCATGCGATATTTGCAAACGAACTGAGTTTCGTTATCAGTTTTACCTGTTTTGAAAATGTAAGCTTGTTTCACTTTCTAGTAGCTACAGTTTCAGAATGTATTTAACTGTAACTTGTACTTGATAGTTCTACTTAATTTGATTTCATTTACTGATTATTGGTGTGCAGTAGAGTACAAATCTAACAGACAGACTACCAAATATAGTAATGACAAGATTTTCTCCATTGCAAAGCAGTAAATTTTAGCAGAATAATTATTCTTAGTTGTCAAGATCATGTTGTACACGGAAACACACACTCCTGGAAATGGAAAAAAGAACACATTGACACCGGTGTGTCAGACCCACCATACTTGCTCCGGACACTGTGAGAGGGCTGTACAAGCAATGATCACACGCACGGCACAGCGGACACACCAGGAACCGCGGTGTTGGCCGTCGAATGGCGCTAGCTGCGCAGCATTTGTGCACCGCCGCCGTCAGTGTCAGCCAGTTTGCCGTGGCATACGGAGCTCCATCGCAGTCTTTAACACTGGTAGCATGCCGCGACAGCGTGGACGTGAACCGTATGTGCAGTTGACGGACTTTGAGCGAGGGCGTATAGTGGGCATGCGGGAGGCCAGGTGGACGTACCGCCGAATTGCTCAACACGTGGGGCGTGAGGTCTCCACAGTACATCGATGTTGTCGCCAGTGGTCAGCGGAAGGTGCACGTGCTCGTCGACCTGGGACCGGACCGCAGCGACGCACGGATGCACGCCAAGACCGTAGGATCCTACGCAGTGCCGTAGGGGACCGCACCGCCACTTCCCAGAAAATTAGGGACACTGTGCTCCTGGGGTATCGGCGAGGACCATTCGCAACCGTCTCCATGAAGCTGGGCTACGGTCCCGCACACCGTTAGGCCGTCTTCCGCTCACGCCTCAACATCGTGCAGCCCGCCTCCAGTGGTGTCGCGACAGGCGTGAATGGAGGGACGAATGGAGACGTGTCGTCTTCAGCGATGAGAGTCGCTTCTGCCTTGGTGCCAATGATGGTCGTATGCGTGTTTGGCGCCGTGCAGGTGAGCGCCACAATCAGGACTGCATACGACCGAGGCACACAGGGCCAACACCCGGCATCATGGTGTGGGGAGCGATCTCCTACACTGGCCGTACACCACTGGTGATCGTCGAGGGGACACTGAATAGTGCACGGTACATCCAAACCGTCATCGAACCCATCGTTCTACCATTCCTAGACCGGCAAGGGAACTTGCTGTTCCAACAGGACAATGCACGTCCGCATGTATCCCGTGCCACCCAACGTGCTCTAGAAGGTGTAAGTCAACTACCCTGGCCAGCAAGATCTCCGGATCTGTCCCCCATTGAGCATGTTTGGGACTGGATGAAGCGTCGTCTCACGCGCTCTGCACGTCCAGCACGAACGCTGGTCCAACTGAGGCGCCAGGTGGAAATGGCATGGCAAGCCGTTCCACAGGACTACATCCAGCATCTCTACGATCGTCTCCATGGGAGAATAGCAGCCTGCATTGCTGCGAAAGGTGGATATACACTGTACTAGTGCCGACATTGTGCATGCTCTGTTGCCTGTGTCTATGTGCCTGTGGTTCTGTCAGTGTGATCATGTGATGTATCTGACCCCAGGAATGTGTCAATAAAGTTTCCCCTTCCTGGACAATGAATTCACGGTGTTCTTATTTCAATTTCCAGGAGTGTATTTTACATACAGTAAAACCTTAATCTTCTGGAGTAATTTTTGTGATTTCAGAGAAAGACTGTAGAACATGAGAAGTGAATGCCATCTTTTAAAAATGGAATAAGCGAAAATATTAAACTTGTTTCACTGGGGTGGCTACTGGCAAATGACAGAAAAGTGCTACAAGCTTCAACACACTCCTATATTGCAGTACTGTGGACGCTGATAAACCAGGAATAAACTACAGTTTTGAAACCAGTTTTGAACACAATGGAATCTGATATGCATCAGTACTGACTGCATACTCTATCCATGCCAAAGAAACGTACGAAAGCGTGTCGCCTTTGCTAAAAATATACGCTGTCGTTAATACAGTTGGTATCTGTGCCGTGATTTGAAAATAATCACCATTATCAGACTAGTGCAGACACTGCCCACTTAGTACCGGTACTGCTGTTTTACCTGTTCGATATACAGCAGGAGGTATAAAGAGCAACCACATAAAGGCTTATGGTGAATAAAAGGTAGAATGCGGCCAGGAGGTTGAAATAGCCTTCGTGTGCCACTTGTGGAGCGTGTAACAGTTGTAACGCTAGGCGCAAATTGAGACGCGTATAGCGCGTGTGGCGCGGCGCAGCGGAGCACGCCTTTTTGTAGCTTCACAGGTTCAAATGGCACCGCGTAAATCGTGACGCGACGGAACGGGGACGCGACACGCACCTCTGGAACAGGTCGCGCGGCGTTGTGATTGTGGCACGCCGCGCGCCACGCGATCACTGCGGGAGGGGTGAGGAGGGGAGCAAGAAGGCAGTCCTGCCGTACGCTCCTGCCATACGCTCACTTCCGCATGGTGCATATGGACCGTGGAAGTATTGTCAGTCCGAAAAATACTGCCTTGCAATATCCTGAATTTTATTGTCACTGAGTAGTGCTTCGTTTATCGTCGTTTAAGCACTCCATCTTTCCGCCAGTACTTAATAGTTTTCAGTTACATATGTTTGAATACTTTTATGTTTTGTTTATTCTTTGGCAAGAACAACGCACAGCTCAATAACTAGTGAACAATTAATTACCCACTGGGATAACGTCTTCAGCCTCCACAATGTTTTCAGATACACTACTGGCCATTAAAATTGCTACACCACGAAGATGACGTACTACGGACGCCAAATTTAACTGACAGGAAGAAGATGCTGTGATATGCTAACGATTAGCTTATCACGGCATTCACAGAAGGTAGGCGCCGGTGGCGACACCTACAACGTGCTGACATCAGGAAAGTTTCCAACTGATTTCTCATACACAAACAGCAGTTGACCGGCGTTGCCTGGTGAAACGTTGTTGAGATGCCTAGTGTAAGGAGGAGAAATGCGTACCATCACGTTTCCGACTTTGATAAAGGTCGGATTGTAGCCTATCGCGATTGCGGTTTATCGTATCGCGACATTGGCGCTCGCGTTGGTCGATATCCAATGACTGTTAGCAGAATACGGAATCGGTGGGTTCAGGAGGGTAATACGGAACGCCGGGCTGGATCCCAACGGCCTCGTATCACTGGCAGTCGAGATGACAGGCATCTTATCCGCATGACTGTAACGGATCGTGCAGCCACGTCTCGATCCCTGAGTCAACAGATGAGGACGTCTGCAAAACAACCATCTGCACGAACAGTTCGACGGCGTATGCAGCAGCATGGACTGTCATTTCGGAGACCACAGCTGCGGTTACCCTTGACGCTGCATCACAGACAGGAACGCTTCCGATGGTGTACTCAACGACGAACCTGGGTGCACGAATGGCAAAACGTCACTTTTTCGGATGAATCCAGGTTTTGTTTACAGCATCATGATGGTCGCATCCGTGTTTGGCAGCATCGGGGTGAACTCACATTGAAAGCGTGTATTCCTCGTCGCCATACTGGCATATCAGCCTGCGTGATGGTATGGGGTGCCATTGGTTAAACTTCTCGGACACTTGCTCTTCACATTGACGGCACTTTGAACAGTGGACGTTACATTTCAGATGTGTTACGACCCGTGGCTCTACCCTTCATTCGACCCCTGCGAAACCCTACATTTCAGCAGGATAATGCACGACCGCATTTCGCAGGTCCTGTACGGGCCTATCTGGATACAGAAAATGTTCCACTGCTGCCCTGGCCATCACATTCTCCAGATCACTCACCAATTGAAAACGTCTGGTCAATGGTGGCCGAGCAACTGGCTTGTCACAACACACCAGTCACTACTCTTGAGGAACTGTGGTATCGTGTTGAAGCTGCGTGGGCAGCTGTACCTGTACATGCCATCCAAGCTCTGTTTGACTCAATGCCCAGGCGTGTCAAGGTCGTTATTACGGCCAGAGGTGGTTGTTCTGGGTACTGATTTCTCAGGATCTATGCACCCAAATTGCGTGAAAATGTAATCACATGTCGGTTCTAGTATAATATATTTGTCCAATTTCTTCTTGGTGTAGCAATTTTAATGGCCACTAGTGTAGTAAGAAGGGACAGATGATTCGTGGTGAGGGCGGTGAATAAGGAAGTAAGCAATATTATAAAATTTTGTGGTCTAGAAGGAAGGCAGGAAAGAAAGCAAGGTTATCTACTTGCTGCCTGTTAACCTGATATATATCTACGATCTGTTGCAAGAAGTCGAAAAGGTGTAATTTTCACAGGTATGACACCTCTGTGCGCTTGGCAAAAAGCGTCCAAGATATGAAGTACACAAGTTTCACTATCATTACTTGGATACGGAAGTAATAAGAGACATAATACTACGTACATGTGGACATCACGTTTCTTCTGAAGCTAGAAACAGTCTAAATGCCCTCACAAATAACGTTTAATTGGCAAGAAAAAGCATATCAGTGATTGCATGCACACTATCAGCATTAATAAACTAATTATACATCAAGCTACCCAAATGAAAAAGTGATCGGTATTATTCCAAAAGTATGAGTACCCTGAAAGAGTGTGGTGATTTGATGTACACACCTTCCGCACACCTTCCGCATTCCTCTTGCTCGCATTATTCTCAGCTGCTGACAATACAGTGACCATTTGTGTTGTGCGACGCATCAATTGCTCATTTTCACCAATACAACTATTTTATTCGCGAATCACACATTGCTGGTTTGGCAAGCCGTAGTTCAATAACCAACATCTTACATTTGCCTGTCATTTCGCCGGAAGGGAACGCTCGTCATTATTGTAAAAGGTACTGCTCAGATGAAGAAAAAGCATAAAATCCTTTCGTAAGTTTCCATTCCTGTCGTTCAGTGTTAAAAATACGATGGGTTACGGGAGTTAACCAAAAATTCCAACAGAATTGCTAATTTATTTTTGTGTGATACTTAACCTATCCTCATTCGAAGAAGCATGACCATCTATGAGTAACGAAGACATTTCTCATGTTGACAGATTCATTTAACCCTTTGACTGCTGCCCCACCCGCCCTGTGCTGAATATTTCTGCAGTAACTGCGACTCCACGCGAAATATTGCGTCCTCTCACGGCTGATACAGAATACTGGTAAGTGCTCTCACTACGTAGTTCCCCTGCAGGTGAATTACTACAAAATCAAAATGTCTGGTAAAAATATTTTCCGTCAACAACAATGATATCTTGATTGTAGTTTTCTTGCACTATTTTTGTAGATTATGCCGAAAGCGACGTGATTCGTTAGCTTTACATTAATAGTTTATTGTTCATTCTAGGATACCCGTTTATAATATCCGCATTTATCTATGCGTTCCTCACCGTACTAACTGAAGAACGAATAAAAAACGCCATAGATTATAGATTACTGTACGTTATTTTTGGTGTTCAGATCATCGTATTACGCCGTTTATAGGAGAAAGCGACATACAGATCATCTTTCATATCGCACTACATCATCAGAATTTACTGTGAGCAACGGTAAGAAGGATTTTACTTAACGTCGTTAAATTCATATTCTGGTGTGCTAAGAAATTTCACATGGCCTGCTGTTTCTATCGCTGAATTGCCCAAATATTTGTTGCGCTTTGTAATTACCCGATTATGCGTAATTTTGTTTCTTTGACGAAATTTGTACAGTACTTGTGATTGTTGCACATAAGTATTCAACAGATTTTCCAACATTTGAAAGCTGTGAAATCTCTGTCTTTTTGTTAGCACATTAAATTCACTTATAGAGAAAATTCAAAGTCATGAACTGTAAATTTAGGTGTTACTTTTACATTTTGTGAATATGTTTCCCATCCTTCTTTTTGATCCGGGCTTTGGATTGGCACTGGCGAAGTTAAAAACATTTTTATTTTGTTTTTCCCTTTTTTAATTTTTTTTTCGTCTTTGAAGTTTTTTTTCTAATATCATTATTGTATTCGTTCTATGCTGCAATTAGTAATTCTGTTTTGTGTGGTATTTTTGAAAACAGGGTACGACACACAATGGTACTTGCAAGTTTTACATTCGTACCTGTTTTCTCGACGCACTTTTCGTTTCCAGCAAACAATGCATCTACGCGTTAGCGCACTTTTCTTGGATTGCTCACTTGTTATAATGTCTGGAAAATGCCTTCCCACGAATCTATGAGGATTATCATCAGAACACCTTCCTCTGCCAGCTTTTCTGCGCACTAACGCATACGTTTCTGTAAGTTCCCTTGCCAGTGACAGATGAAACTCTGCTATCGTCATTTTACGACCTATTAGTGATCTGTGTAGGACATGAGCATTTAAAACACACAGATCTAGAACGTGAAAAAAGAACTTTTCATACCACTTTTCCGTATACGTCCGACAGAGCTAAGCAGCATATCAGAACGGTCAACTGCACCCATATTCAAGTTATAATCTACAATGCTTTGTGGCTTCTCAATTTTTTCTCCAGTATTCCTGTCAATGTTTCCTGTGTCAACCATCTCTGTGGTGTTACATGTGGTCAACATCCACACTTCCCTTTTGTCACACCACTTTATAGCAAGCATTGTATCAGTACAGCCGGCCGAAGTGGCCGTGCGGTTAAAGGCGCTGCAGTCTGGAACCGCAAGACCGCTACGGTCGCAGGTTCGAATCCTGCCTCGGGCATGGATGTTTGTGATGTCCTTAGGTTAGTTAGGTTTAACTAGTTCTACGTTCTAGGGGACTAATGACCTCAGCAGTTGAGTCCCATAGTGCTCAGAGCCCGTATCAGTACACGTAAATTGAATATCACCACGTTCCAGTTCCTTTTGAGGTTTCAGCATGTTGCGTCTGTTCTTACGGATAGTACCACATGCGTTCGTCCCATGACTGTGAAGCCAGGCAAACAAGTCTAGGCTTGAGTACCAGTTATCGACGTAGAGGGTATGCCCACGTTCTAAATATGGCTTCGTAAGTGTAGCCGCTATGTCACCACTTTTCCCCAAATTGTGGAACTGAGTTTCTGTTGATGCCCCTGTGTAAACAATGAAATCCAAGACATAGCCAGTCTTACAATCACATAACACAAATGTTTTTATACCGAATCTACTCCGTTCCGATGGAATGAATTGTCTCAAAGATAAGCGTCTTTTGAATAATAACAAACTTTCATCAATGCAGAGTTTCTGATGTGGATTACATACACAACGGAAAGCTGTACGAAGTTTATTGACAATGTTCCTAATTTTGAATAATGTGTCTCCTCCAGTATTGGCAGAGTTGTCACTGAAATGTAACATTCTCCTGCCCGTCAGTGGCAGCAGCAACGCGTATCGATAAGCGCACTGTCGTATCATCTCTGGAGCGACAGATAGTATTTCCGGGTCGTCGTGTGTCTGGAATGGACTTGGGAGCTCAGTTGGGACGTAGCAGCAGTGACGTCGGGGACGGAGCGCCAGTGATAAGTGGACAGCCAGGGCTCGCCGACCGCTGGCGACACACATGAACCGTCCCGCGGAAGGAGATTGGAACGGGACGACCATTGGTTGGTCGTTTGGCTGGCCGTCTCATCGGGCGAGGCGTATTTGGTCCTTTGACCGTTTCTGGGCCTCGTCAGTTGGTCATCTTGCCGGACGTGGGTGGGTTCCTTCCTTCTTCAGAGACGTCGGGGACAATGCACGAGAGTTACCTCTGCATGGCTGGATCCGAGCCAGTGTGCGTGGGTCGCTGTGTCTCCGAATTCCGAACGGACATGGAGTTGAGTCGTGTTGGAGATGCAGTCAGCTTCGGATAGCCAAGACTCGCCCGACCGTTCCCGACACACGGAACTTTAGTGGGAACGACATGGGTTGGTCGTTCGGTCGGTCGTCACATCGGACGACGTGTTTTTGGTCGCCGACCGCTTGTGGAATCTCTCTGTGTGTCTAATTCATACGTCCTTGTTGTGTGGCAGTGATTGCTTTTACGATTGTTCGAGTTCTTGTGCAAGTGTGTTTAGGTCAGACCTTCAGCCGTGTTTCATTTAAAATTCTTGTTACTCTGTATTTAGACCTTCAGTCGCATTTGCTTCAGAATCTGTGGTTTTAGTATGTAAACCCTGGTCTGTAAAGTTTCTCTTTAATTATCTTGAATTCTGGAAACGGCCTTCAGCCGTGTTCTGTAAATGTTTATCTTAAGGTTGTCTTTAATTACTCTTCAGTAATTGTTTGGACCTTCAGCCTGCAAGACACTTTTTTCTTAAGATGTTTCTCTGTTTTACTGTGTAAAAGCTTACCTCTAAAGTCTCTTTCTTATTATGTAAAGAATTCTTTTTATTGGGCCTTCAGCCGAAGGCTGTCCGCCCCGGTAGCTGAGTGGTCAGCAAGTTAGAATGTCATTCCTATGGGCCCGGGTTCGATTGACGGCTGGGCCGGAGATTTTCTCCGTTCAGGGACTGGGTGTTCTGCTGTCCTGATCATCACGCCGAAGTGGCGTCAAATCGAAAGACTTGCACGCGGCGAACGGTCTACACAACGGGAGGCTCTAGTCACACGACATTTACAGCCGAAGAATTAACTTGAATTTTTCTTAATATGGCCTTAAGCCGGAATTTGTAAATGCTTGGCTTTTAAAGAATTTCCTTAAGTGACCTGAAATATTATTTCGGCCTTTAGCCGCGAATATATACACTCCTGGAAATTGAAATAAGAACACCGTGAATTCATTGTCCCAGGAAGGGGAAACTTTATTGACACATTCCTGGGGTCAGATACATCACATGATCACACTAACCACAGGCACATAGACACAGGCAACAGAGCATGCACAATGTCGGCACTAGTACAGTGTATATCCACCTTTCGCAGCAATGCAGGCTGCTATTCTCCCATGGAGACGATCGTAGAGATGCTGGATGTAGTCCTGTGGAACGGCTTGCCATGCCATTTCCACCTGGCGCCTCAGTTGGACCAGCGTTCGTGCTGGACGTGCAGACCGCGTGAGACGACGCTTCATCCAGTCCCAAACATGCTCAATGGGGGACAGATCCGGAGATCTTGCTGGCCAGGGTAGTTGACTTACACCTTCTAGAGCACGTTGGGTGGCACGGGATACATGCGGACGTGCATTGTCCTGTTGGAACAGCAAGTTCCCTTGCCGGTCTAGGAATGGTAGAACGATGGGTTCGATGACGGTTTGGATGTACCGTGCACTATTCAGTGTCCCCTCGACGATCACCAGTGGTGTACGGCCAGTGTAGGAGATCGCTCCCCACACCATGATGCCGGGTGTTGGCCCTGTGTGCCTCGGTCGTATGCAGTCCTGATTGTGGCACTCACCTGCACGGCGCCAAACACGCATACGACCATCATTGGCACCAAGGCAGAAGCGACTCTCATCGCTGAAGACGACACGTCTCCATTCGTCCCTCCATTCACGCCTGTCGCGACACCACTGGAGGCGGGCTGCACGATGCTGGGGCGTGAGCGGAAGACGGCCTAACGGTGTGCGGGACCGTAGCCCAGCTTCATGGAGACGGTTGCGAATGGTCCTCGCCGATACCCCAGGAGCAACAGTGTCCCTAATTTGCTGGTAAGTGGCGGTGCGGTCCCCTACGGCACTGCGTAGGATCCTACGGTCTTGGAGTGCATCCGTGCGTCGCTGCGGTCCGGTCCCAGGTCGACGGGCACGTGCACCTTCCGCCGACCACTGGCGACAACATCGATGTACTGTGGAGACCTCACGCCCCACGTGTTGAGCAATTCGGCGGTACGTCCACCCGGCCTCCCGCATGCCCACTATACGCCCTCGCTCAAAGTCCGTCAACTGCACATACGGTTCACGTCCACGCTGTCGCGGCATGCTACCAGTGTTAAAGACTGCGATGGAGCTCCGTATGCCACGGCAAACTGGCTGACACTGACGGCGGCGGTGCACAAATGCTGCGCAGCTAGCGCCATTCGACGGCCAACACCGCGGTTCCTGGTGTGTCTGCTGTGCCGTGCGTGTGATCATTGCTTGTACAGCCCTCTCGCAGTGTCCGGAGCAAGTATGGTGGGTCTGACACACCGGTGTCAATGTGTTCTTTTTTCCATTTCCAGGAGTGTAGTAATTTTACTTAAGTAAGGCCTTCAGCAGTTACTTTATATCTTGGTGTTTTAAAAGCAATCATTTTAACTTATTCTGGAGAAGTTACTTGTGCCCTCAGCCGTGAACTGATCTTTGTCGTTTTAAAGAGAAAACTGTGCATTGGTTTTAGGAATAAAATTGTGTGTGTTCTTGTATAACTAACAGTAATTGACCTTGGCCCCATTCCACAACCTGATACGCTTTGTGCTGTGAAACCAGATTTCACACAGTATAATTTGCACAAACTCATCTTATAGCAGCTATTGAGACAGACTTCTGAAAGAGAGAGTCTCACTAAGGAAGTAATTGGCGAGCAGAGAGGTCAATAGCTTACGAAAAACATTGTGTCGGTTTTCAGTACCATAAGAACAGAAATTCCCTGTTAATTTTCATACTAGGGAACTCTTGTTTCACTAGCTGTCGATAATTCCCAAAAAATTAGCCTCTGGAGTGAAAAAAAATAGAATAGGAAGTATAACTTCCGCTATATCGCCATAGATAAGAACCATGTGCTTACGAACTGGCCAAGTACTCTCCTTCTTGTGTGCTATCACTCGTCAAAATCTTGTTTCGATGTCTCGAATGGTTTAGGAGATATGAGGGATGTTGTGAATATTTGATTCTCGCGGGCGTGATATCGGGAGTGAAAGCGCTACATAGGATCCATTTTCTCTAGATCGGAGACAGAGACCTCCTCCTAAGTCTAAGGAATAATTCAATATTTTAGCTACGTTTCACACGGAGCAACATTTGAGGTAATACGCACCAAACTCACAATTATAGAGACCCCTATTTTTCATTGTAAACTTTTCGAATTTTCGGAAGCGACTTACTAAAATGCGTACACACAATAAATATGACCATTAGCGAGACGGAGGGCACTTCGCCACGAAGCTGACATATAACGCTCGAAGCAAGGCTAAAATGAAATATTTTTATTGAATACTTTCTGTACGATCGTTTGAGAAGGATAACAGGAGGCGCTCGCTTCGATTCTATCAGCGCAGAGCGTCGCCAACCGGTGCGTGCAAAGCATACACGCGCGTTTCAACATGCGCTGTACAAGCGCGGCAAACGCGGAACGAGCGCGTCGCGCAGCAGTGGTGTCACGTCACATGTGCTATACGTATCTCAAATTCATCTCAAATTGCCGTTAGTCTTACGCTATCGATTCTAATAAAACTTGGGCGTGTTGAAGAATTCCTTGATGGCACTAGCTAAAGAGTCACAAGTACCCGCGACTGCTCGTCTTCGCCGATTTCGTTCAAGTTTGAGGCAGAGAGCGTGCAGGATACTTGGGCCGATGTGCGGTGACAATGCTGGGCGAGTTCATTCTTTTGCCCGGAAGGAGAGGCCGACAAGTGTTCGCCACCTTTCGATGTGTCGGCGATCACAGAGCCGAGGCGCATGCCTTGCAATATTTCTCAAACGATTGTACAGAAACTATTCGGTTGTCGTTGTCGTGGTCTTCAGTCATGAGACTGGTTTGATGCAGCTCTCCATGCTACTCTATCCTGTGCAAGCTGCTTCATCTCCAAGTACCTACTACAACCTACATCCTTCTGAATCTGCTTAGTGTATTCATCTCATGGTCCCCCTCTACGATTTTTACCCACCACACTGCCCTCCGATACTAAATTGGTGATCCCTTGATACCACAGAACACGCCCTACCAACCGATCCCTTCTTCTAGTCACGTTGTGCCACAAATTTCCCTTCTCTCTAATCCTTTTCAATACCTCCTCATTAGTTACGTGATCTACCCGCCTTATCTTCAGCATTCTTCTGTATCACCACATTTCGAAAGCTTGTATTCTCTTCTTGTACAAACTATTTATCGTTCATGTTTTACTTCCATACATGGCTACACTCCATACACATACTTTCAGAAACGACTTACTGACGCTTAAATCTATACTCGATGTTAACAAATTTCTCTTCTCCAGAAACACTTTCGTTGCCATTGCCAGTCTACATTTTATATCCTCTCTACTTCGACCATCATCAGTTATTTTGCTCCCCAAATAGCAAAACTCCTTTACTACTTTACTCTCATTTCCTAATCTAATTCCCTCAGCATCACCCGACTTAATTCAATCACATTCCATTATCCTCGTTTTGCTTTTGTTGATGTTCATCTCATATTCTCCTTTCAAGACATTGTCCATTCCGTTCAACTGCTCTTCCAGGTCCTTTACTGTCTCTGACAGAATTACAATGTCATCGGCGAACCTCAAAGTTTTTATTTCTTCTCCATGGATTTTAATACCTACTCCGACCTTTTATTTTGTTTCCTTTAGTGCTTGCTCAATAGACAGATTGAATAACATTGGGGAGAGGCTACAACCCTGTCTCACTCCCTTCCCAACCACTGCTTCCCTTTCATGTCTCTCGACTCTTATAACTGCCATCTGGTTTCTGTTTCGCTCCCAGTATTTTACCCCTGCCACCTTCAGAATTTGAAAGAGAGTACTCCAGTCAACATTGTCAAAAGCTTTCTCTAAGTCTACAAATGCTAGAAACGTAGGTTTGCCTTTCCTTAATCTATCTTCTAAGATATTTCGTAGGGCCAGTATTGCCTCACGTGTTCCAATATTTATACGATAAGAAAAAAAATAGTTTCTGTTTTACTTGTAGTTGTATATGTCAGGTTCATAACAATGCGCCCATCATTTCGTAAATGGTCATAGTTTCTGTGATATTTACGTGCAAGCAAGACACTGCGCGAAATACGAAAAAAATTGCCATTTAAAACAGATATCGCTATGATTTTGTGTTTAGCGGATATTATATAATATGTTACTGCATCTGAAATACATTGAATTTTTCTTTAGACTTTAGTAGAAGAGTCCATCCGTCACCAATCTCGAGAAAATAGTTTTTATGCAGCACACTCATTCGCGGTCGGGCGGGCCAGCTATACAGCAAAAGTGAAATATCCACAACATATTTCATAAATACTTTCAGATATCGAAATGAGATTTTGACAAATGATAGCACAAAGGAGGAGAGTATTTTGCCATGACTTTATTATCCAAAACGTCATTATCTACCGTGTTATTCCGTTAATTACAGATTTTTTCGGTGTTATTCCGTTAATTACAGATTTTTTCGGTGAAAACATGTAATTTTGAATGGTCATCGATAGCTTGTGAAACGAAAAATGCTATGGATTTTGGAACAATACAAGTGAAGACATTGAACATTTATTTTTGTACCGAGGAAGTGCTTTTTCACAAGCTACTGTCCTTACTTTTCCTCACTTCCTATCTTAATAAACCACTGTTTCAGAATTCTCTCGCAATTGTGTCTGCGTACCATGTTAGTGGCGTGAGGCTATGTAAACTCCGCTGTCTTTTGGTAAAAGAAGCAAATTTTAACATGGCATCCAGAGATATTTCTATGTTTTACTCAAAATTTCCCCCGCATGACGCTTCTTTCAGTGTCACAGTGGTTAACAAGCCAGGCGAAAATAAATCGCTGCATTTTCGGCGGAATTCTTTTCAGACTCTAACCGAAGCACTGGTGACAGATCTCTTTGAATGGTCACCATGCAGGTTAGAGCTTGGAGGAGCCCCACTTAATATTTACAAATGTGAGCGTAGGCCTCAGTTTAGAATGGCATTTCCTCTCTAGCGCTCAGCGATTCCCCTACAGCGTCTCCCCATAACCCCCACCACTACTGTTGTCCCTACACGTGCCCTGCCATCTGCGCGTCGGCCGTCCACGGTATTTTGTGTGGACTCTATACGCAGGGCTTGGCCAGAAAAAAGCTACGGAGCTCGACGTGGCTTAGAGTTTAGAGTGAATAGCAATTTCGGTGCGAAACAGGCAATGTATTAGCTATTTACATTAACCCTGTTTGCAAATCGCAGTTCGCACAGCGAAACAGTACAGAATGGTAATCCGACGGTCGTGGAGTTGAGTCCCTATCCGGAAATATTTCGTTTTTCTCGGTTTTTACTTTACTTGCACTGCAAACAAACCGGAACATAAGCGAAGTAACCCACTCGCTTACAGCGCAATGTGCTGTAACGCTTTCTTGAAAATTATTGCCTCCAGCCTATATACGTCAACAAGGGATCATTGGAAGTTGAGATATACTCTAGTATGGAGGTGAAACCGGTAACTTTCGTATTTCTCTTTATGATTTGGAAACATTGTGTTTTGGCTCTTACGCCATGAAGACAGCCAACAACTTTAGTACTGCCATTAGGCATCCTAGTGTCAAAACGTTGTTGCTGAAGAAAATAAAGTGTCAGATTTTTGTGGTTTTGTATCTATCTTTGTGGTATTTTATGTTCAATGAAGAATTATATCGTCCTATTACAAGTTGAAACTAGCAATACAATGAATGATACTATTAACAGGTTTTATAAACATGTATCATGTTGAACGACACTTAACATTCTTTCTTACGGAAAGGAATTTTACAGATAAGGTAAAGTTGGCATTGAACCTTATAGATGCAATGGGGTAAAACCAGAACAATCACAACAACCTGATATTACCCCACGACATCGTTACATATAACTTATACGTGCGACGTAATGTGTATACGGTTTTTACGGTATGCTACAATAGTTGTATGTACACGTTTTAATAGAGACAGATCAATAACTACATATTCAATTTCCAATCAATTTTTATACTGTTTTTGTGACTAATATTACGATTAATGGCCCCATATTGAATCGGTACATTTTATTCAAGATGAGACCATTAAGCGCTTTATACAGTGAGCTGTTTAAGACATGGCGTAACACTTATACGGGAAGAGTGGCAACCAAGTGCTAAATAGATCCGTTGTTCGGACTTGCGTATACTAGATCAGGAACAATGCTAAATGACCTATCTGGGTTTAAAAAGAGTGATAGTTTCCCGCTTAATGTAAATGCATTTGGCGAACAGAAATTTTCACCTTAAGATATAACAGAGATATGTACATAAAAAAACAGGTTTGCATCACGTCGGTTCCGAGAGTTCCGGAACCTGTACAAAAATTGGGATACAGATCAACATAAACATAATTTCCGAACTTTTGATTGCTGATGAAAACAACGCATTGCATGTTGTAGCAACATACAGCGAGACCTTCAGAGGTGGTGGTGCAGATAGCTGTACACACCAGTACCTCTAATACCCAAGAGCACGTCCTCTTGCATTGATGCATGCCTGTATTCGTCGTGGCATACTATCCACAAGTTCATCAAGGCACTATTGATCCAGATTGTCCCACTCCTCAATGGCGATTCGGTTTAGATCACTCAGAGTGGGTAACGTCGTCCATAAACAGTTCTTTTCAATCTGTCCCACGCATGTCCGATAGGGTTCATGTCTGGAGAACATTCTGACTACTCTAATCGAGAGATATCGTTATCCTGAAGGAAGTCATTCACAAGATTTACGCGATGGGGGCGCAAATTGCCGTCCATGAAGATGAATGCCTCGCCAATATGCTGCCGCTATGGTTACACTATCGGTCGGACGATGGCATTCAAGTATCGTACAGCCGTTCCAGTGCCTTCCATGACAACCAGCGGCTTACTCCAGCGCCATATAGTGCCGTCCCAGAACAGCAGGGAACCTCCACCTTGCAGCACTCGCTGGACAGTGTGTCTAACTTGTTCAGCCTGACTGGGTTGCCTCGAAACACGTCTACAACGATTGTCTGCTTGAAGGCATATGCGACACTCATCGGTGTAGAGGAAGTGATGTCCGTGCTGAGCGGTCCATTCGGCGTGTTGCTGGGCCCATCTGTACCGCGCTGGACGATTTCGTGGTTGAAAAGATGGACGTCACCCTATGGCTGCACGAAAGCATTATTCAACATGGTGGCGCTGCTGTCAGGGTCCTCCGAGCCATAATCCGTAGGTAGCGGTCATCCACTGCAGTAGTAGCCCTTGGGCGGCCTGACCGAGGCGTGTCATCGGCAGTTCCTCTCTCTCTGTATCCCCACCATGTCCGAATAACATCGCTTTGGTTCACTTCGAAACGCCTGAACACTTCCCTTGTTCAGAGCCCTTCTTGGTACAAAGTAACAATGCGGACGCGATCGAACCGCAGTATTGACCGTCTAGGCATTTTTTTTTTACTGGTGCCAACACACCCTACGTCCAAGAGAACAAATTTCTTCCGTTAATGAACTCCTGGGGGGGGGGGGGGAGGGGGGACACAACCTGCAGTAATATGGCAAGATTGTTTTTAAGACGAAGGACTGCTTTCTTGCTCTATTGCAGTGATTCCCTCCAAATGCATCCCGCTAGTGCAACCTCAGTGTAATGTGTATCGCTATATTCAGGTAAGGAATTACAGCAAAAGCTTCAAAAATTGCTGTTTTCTCATCGAGAGAGAATAAGATATCACACCCCGAGAAGACTGCATTCCACTGCACATCATCAGATACCCTCTCCAGATACCCTCTCCAATAATTAGCGAAATGATGAGTTACGCGTGGTTTGCTGTCAAACTTTGCGATGAGAGAGGACTTTCTATCAATGTAAACGAAATTTGTTTTTCTATAGAAACCTTATACAATCGTGTACAGTAACTGTAAAAATTTGGCGTTGATTGCGTGTGGAAGATGCCGAGAAAAATACTGCTACCCGTGTTTTTACAGTGAATATCAATCCAGCACGTATAAATCATCAGCTGTAAAGAAGCAAAAATAGATATTTTTATATGAGTTTCTGGTGAATGCCTTATAACCCCTTCCTGGAAATTCGTCATATCCCAAATTTTTTATGCCTTTTATGAAAATGTTAATAAATATTCATTCACTTTTTCAGTTTATGTGCAGTATAAGTAATGTAAAAATCTAAAATGCGAAACTTTTACTCCATAGGGACTCGCCACCACAACCCCCGCCTCAGAGTTCTGTACTCTTTTCTCTGCGCCGACCGCTGTATGGAAAATACACTAACATAAATGACTGGAGCCTCGTTCGACCCTCTCCAAAAATGCTATTTTGTATAAACGCCTGGCTGTCTGAGTAAAAATCGTGAGATGTTTTGGTCGTATGTAAAATCAGTAAGTGGATAAAAATCATCTATTCATTCACTCATTGATCACACTGGCGCCGAAATGGAAGACAACAGAGAACGCCCAAATATTGAATTCGGTCTTTCTAAACTGTTTCACAGTGGAAGATCATAACACGGTCCCTCCTTTCAATCGTCGTGAGAACGTCGAAATGGCTGATATTGAGATAACCGCCGGCCGCGGTGGTCTAGCGGTTCTAGCGCTGCAGTCCGGAACCGCGGGACTGCTACGGTCGCAGGTTCGAATCCTGCCTCGGGCATGGGTGTGTGTGATGTCCTTAGGTTAGTTAGGTTTAAGTAGTTCTAAGTTCTAGGGGACTTATGACCTAAGATGTTGAGTCCCATAGTGTTCAGAGCCATTTGAACCATTGAGATAACCGATTGCGGAACAGAAAAACAATTAAAATCGCTTACCTATGGAAAGGCGTCGGGACCAGAATAGATTCCTATAACATTCTACACAGATTGTGCGAAAGAACTTTCTCCCCTGGTAGCAGTTATTTGTCGTAGACCGCCTGGGCGACGGTACGACCTAGAGAGTGGAAGAAATCGCACGTCATTCCCGTTTCTAAAAAGTACTGTAGGACAGATGCATGTAGTTATAGACCTACATCGTTTTGCGTCAGTCTGAGCTGTAATTTCCATACAGCGGTCGGCGCAGAGGAAAGAGTACAGAACTTTGAGGCGGGGGTTGTGGCGAGTCCCTATGGAGTAAAGGTTTTGCATTTTAGATTTTTACATTACTTATACTGCACATAAACTGAAAAAGTGAATGTATATTTATTAACATTTTCATAACAGGCATAAAAAATTTGGTACATGACATGAATTCTCAAGAATTATGACGTTTTTTGAGAATGAAAATCCTCTCTATAAAAATCAACATGGACTCCGCAAAGAGAGATCCTGCGAAACTCAGATCTCGCTCTGTTCCTCCATGAGATCCACGGCGCCATAGACAACGGTGCTCAGCTTGATGCCGTGTTCCTTGCCTTTACGAAGGTATTTGACGCCGTCCCAGGCTGCCGTCTAGTAAAACAAAAACGAGCTAATCGAGAATCGGAACAGATTTGATACTGGTTTAGAGATTTTCTTGTAGACAGAACTCAACACATCGCTCTTAACGGAAAAAATCTCCCGAGTACCGGAAGGAAGCGTGGTGTGACCGTTACTGCTTACAATACATACAAATGATCTAGTAGAACGCGCCGCATGCTCTCTAATGCCGTTCGCAGGTCGTGCGGTTGTCTATAACAAAGTGGCTACGCCAGAAGATAGCAACGATATTCAGAATGACCTCCAGAGAAATTATATATGGTGCAGGCTCTGGCAGCTGAACCTGAACGTCAATAAATGTAATATATTTTGCGTACATAGGAAAAGAAATCCACTACTGTCTAGCTACACTATTATGACAAACCGCTGGAAACAGTATCTGTAATAAAATATCGAGGAGTAAATACCCAGAGCGACCTTACGTGGAATAGCCACATAAAACAAATAGTAGGAAAAGCAGATGATACACTCAGGTTCGTAGGAAGAACCTTAAGGAAACGTTACTCATCAATGAAGGAAGTGGCTAATAAGGCGCCTGTTCGACCTATTCTTGAGAACTGTTTATCTATCAGGGATCCCTACCAGATAGGACTGATAGAAGAGATAGAGAAAATCCAACGAAGAGCGGCGCGTTTCGTTACGCGATGGCTTAGCCGGCGATAGAACGTTACGGACATGCTAACCAAACACCATTGGCAGACATTACAAGAGAAGCGCTGTGCGTCACGGAGAATTTCGAGAGAGCGGTCTCCGGGAAGACTAAGACAACATAGTACTTCCCCCCATATGCGTATCGCGTAATGACCGATAGGAGAAAATACTATAAATTCGAGCCAATAGAGAGGCTTAACGGCAATAGTTCTTCTCGATTGGAACTGGTTTGGAGGGCTCAGTTAGTGGTACAAGAAAGTACCACCATTCGGTGGCTTCCGGGTTATGATGAAGATGTAGATCTGGAACTTTGGAACCAACCAGTGATTGTTTCCGCTGATTTCGTGCTATATTTTACAACATTCTTCCGCAGTTCACGACGGTTGCTGTCCGCCAGTTGTTGGTTTACTTGTGGTTGTTCCTCCGCGTTTCCACTTCACAGTATCACTAACAGTGGACTTGGGCAGCTTTAGAAGGGCTGAAATGTCCCAGATGGACTTGTTACTCTGGTGACGAGTAGTCGACGTACAATGTCATTGACCTCTCCCGACCAACCCATTCTACTGTTACTGCTTCTCTGCTGACAACACAATACTCACAGAATTCTTTTACACTGGCTCTTGCACCTCTCGTGTCATCTAGTGGTCAATTTCGCAATACGTAGGGGTGTGTAGATAACTTTCATAAGATAGTCTACAGTCAAATCAACTGTTTTCGTTAGCCTGCACGGTTACAGCGCTGTCGCCATTGAAGATAAAATTTGGTACATTTTTTCCATCAAGGAATTAACTATCCAGTCACGGTTCAGTGATGCGGCTGTAGTTTAATACATATTTATTATAATGATGGTAATGGTACCAGTGCCATGGCAATGAAATACAAGATAAATGATGACATAAGCAGGTTGAAGCACTCAGTTACTTCAACAGATATCATCGAAACAATTTCTGTCGGCTCCGTTTTGGTGAGGACTGTGGTGAAACAACAGTGCAATGGAGAAAGGTTACTCAAATCTTGGCAACAATGGTCTTCCACGTTCTTTCTCTCTTTTTACAGTTTGGTATGCTTACTATTTAAAAGCTGTTTGATTAAGTAAACGATTTATATGCACCTGCCCATTAAACCCGTTGCATACCCATTAAACAACAGCTCATACCTAAAGAAACAGACCCTACCACTATCACGACGAAAACAGACGCCGTTGTTGATAGGGAATAATACTGTTCCAAAGACATCACCACATTGTATCAGTTATGAGAAGCAACATTCATTGCATCACTAGTATGTTACGATTCGGCTAAGGAAGCATCTGTTCACCGCTATTGGCGCAAAGTAGCTCAAATTGAATGAAATCATTTTTATTCGTGAATATTACCTGCTGTTAACTGTGGAGTAATGGTCGTACAGAGTTAGGAATTACGTGTTAAATTGTGTGGGAATAGAGTGAGGCAGACACGATATTTTCCCTCCGAGTGGGAATAATCCATTACGGGTCACGATATATCGCTGGAGGTGCCAAGTTTGGTGGCCATAAAAAGGGAATATATACCGGCACTCTCAAGATAAAGTTGCCGCATATTACGAGCTAGCAGAGCTCGCGGCCGTGTTCTGCTTCATCTATGCTTTTCTCACTCTTCCCCGCGTATCTATGACGCAACTCCTCGCTCTTCCATTATATAACGCGACCTTGATAAGCATAAAACAGTTTATATTTCGCTTAGTTATAGCTTATTTACGGAGGAAAGTAGCAGTTATTAGCTACCAAGAAATTTGCCGAGCGCGGTGACTACGCCTACATTTTCTTTTTCTCTCAGAAACTCGTTTACTAAATTTATTAGTTAGCCCATAGTGTTGTGTACTTTAAGAATTTTGAGACTGAAGAACAAGTAAATCGTTTTTGTTCTACTGATTTTCGTTTATTTCTAACTACTTTTTGGCTTTTGGGGCCATACTCAGGAAACAGCTAACTAGAGACAACGAGAGACAGTAGTTCTTAGGTAACCAAACACTATCAACAAGGATAGAATCCACTTGTACAGAATTTTGTGCACCAAACTTTTTTTTGTAATATTGTATATTACCAATGTACAAAATTAAACACAATAAATAATCAGACTACACAGCATTACAGTATTATATGGTATTTGACGATAACGTATAAGTGTGTGAGGTCGTAACATTCTTTGAATGTTCTCTAAATGAGCGCTGGACACTTATATTGTGCAACAAACATGTTTTACAATATTTTAAACACAATAAATAATTAAAATAATTCATTTCTTAAACCTCAACATAGATATCACAAAACATACACACAATAATAGACACGATAATACCTTCATGTTCACAACACGTAACAGCACACAAACATGGTGTCTCCCATTCCAAAGTCAAAACATAATATTCAAACAGAATTGGACACCATTAAATGTACTGCATCTAACAATGGCTCCCTGCCATAAGTGGCAACAGCCTACTCAAGAAATAAAAAAGGAAAGTGTTGTTGCCCTATGTCTATGCTCCCTCTGCATCATCAGTCATTTCTAAAACCAACAAGTGTACTATCCCATATTTAGGAGAGCCATCCGTCAAATTGGGCAACGGCCTTGCCGCAGTGGATACACCGGTTCCCGTGAGATCACCAATGTTAAGCGCTGTTGGGGGTGGCCGGCACTTGGATGGGTGACCATCCACCCGCCACGCGCTGTTGCATTTTTCGGGATGCACTCAGCCTCGTGACCGAATAGTGGCGGCTTCGGTCGAGAATACCATCATAACGACCGGGAGAGTGGTGTGCTGACCACACGCCTCTCCTATCCGCATCCTTATCTGAGGATGACACGGCGGTCGGATGGTCACGGTAGGCCACTTGTGGCCTGAAGACGGAGTGCTATCCGTCAATTTAGTTGGCCCACATAATGCCACCCCAAAACAACAGGGAACCTCCACCTTGCTGCACTCGCTGGACTGTGTGTCTAAAGCGTTCAACCTGACCGAGTTTCCTCCAGACACGTCTCCGACGATTGTCTCGTTCAAGGCATATGCGACACTCATCGGTGAAGAGAAAGTGATGCCAATACTGTGCGGTCCATTCGGCATGCTGTTTGGCCGATCTATACCGCACTGCATGGTGTCGTCGTTACAAAAATGGACCTCGCCGTGGAAGTCAGGAGTGAACTTGTGCATCATGCAGCCTGTTGCGTACAGTTTGAGTCGTAACAAGGTGTCTTGCGGCTGCACGAAAAGCATTATTCAACATAGTGGCGTTACTGTCAGGGTTCCTCCGAGCCACAATCCGTAGGTAGCGGTCATCGACTGCAGTAGTAGCCCTTGGGGGCGGCCTGAGCGAGGCATGTCATGGAGAGTTCCTGTCTCTCTGTATCTCCTCCATGTCTGAACAACATCGCTTTGGTTAACTCCGAGGCACCTGGACACTTCCCTTGTTGAGAGCCCTTCGTGGCACAAGGAAACAATGCGGACACGAGCGAACCGCGGTATTGACCATCTAGGCATGGTTAAATTACAGACAACACGAACCGTGTACCTCCTTCCTCGTGGAATGAGTCGAAATGATCGGCTGTCGGGACCCTCTCCGTCTAATAGGCTCTGCTCAAGCATGTTGTTTACATCTTTGGCGGGTTTAGTGACATCTCTGAACAGTCAAAGGGAATGTATCTGTGATACAATATCCACAGTGAACGTCTATCTTCAGGTGTTCTGGGAACCAGGGCGATGATAAACTTTTTTTTGTGTGTTTCGTTGGTTGAGCGTCTGTCACTGGTGCAGTGAACTGACACAGTAGCAGTAGCGTGCAATATGTTTGACAAGTGGTACTACTAAGAACAAGCTCTGTCCTGACCACATGTGGCACACACATCCTAACAAATACACGAGGGAAAAATACCCATACTCCAAACAAAATTCATGATAGTACCTTTTGATAATAAATTATTATTCTTAAACACTGTATGCCATATACATCTTACCCAGTGAAACAAACATCAAAATCCAACTCGTAGCATCCAATACGTATGAGGGCAGTGGAACTATACAAAAGTGATAATTGAAACAAAATCCAATCGAGTCACGGGTAATACTGAAAGACATGTCTCCAAATCTTCCATTTCACAGAATCACACAGTAACTGCCTGTTTAGAATAAATCACTCAATTATAGTTGAAAAATTCTGTGGTTACAGGCAACGATTCTACGATGTAGGTAAGCAGTCACCCCTCCGAAATCAGCTGCTACCGGTGATTGTGGATAATGAGCAGATCCCATTATCTTGCAATTACACAAATAATTGTTTAGTGACAGAGTTGAAAGTAATGAGCAATTCCTGCACATTCTGAAAAAGCGTTCTTTGTACGTCGAGATTACTCTTTCCAAGGCCTGTGAGCAAAATCGGTATACATTTTACGTTCAACTGATGGATACAATTTGCATCTCTCTCTCCACCCACCTGCTGTTATTTTGCGACATCCAACAAAGTGGAAATAAAACTGCTGTGCTGCCGCTAATTACAGATGACCGAATTGCAGAGGTGAGTGCTACACATCTGACAGATGTATTGATTAATCTCGCATCTCCTATACATGTCCACCCAGCATCAAATCGAAAAAATACTTCCACTCTTTCGCTGCGAAAGCTACCGATCACGGTAGAATATCCCCATTATTTCTAAACTTACATTGGAGTAGAGAAATCGCGAGAACTTAAACTTCTAAAAGAAAAACATACATGTTAAGCCATTTCTTTTGGTTTGATGGACAAAATTACGTGGTTTCAGAGAATCCCTGGCGTTCAAATCAGTATTTATAAATACACTGTCATCCATATGTATATTACAAACTTTTCAGACACGTGAAATAACATTACACAACACAGCCATTCACGCCATTAACTCATATGTTGGAAAAAAAACGCAATCTTTTATGTTCGACAATAACAAATTATAACTGAAGAGGACGCTGTTGTTTCGTACGCTATGGCATGTACCATTTCAGCAGTGCATTGCTACACTGCACTGGCGTTTACGAAACGTAAAAAACAAAGGACAATGAGAGCGTGTCTTGTAACATCACCTACTATACTGAAGAACCCTATAAGATTCCAGCCACACATCGAAAACAAATAACGTGTGTGTGCTGATGTCTGACATTGTTTGCTCCATAAATTGCCTCTAGTGACTGCTTGTACAGTTTCTGCCGCATCCAGCAGACTACCATTCGCAACAGCAACAGAATCATAGTTTCATAAGCAATTTCATGTTCACAGAACAAATTGTTTCAAGCAGTCTACTCACATGCTGGGAGGTTCCACAGCAAGTTATAAGTCAAGTGCTGTCTGTTTTATAACTAGAGATTATGAACTATAACACAGGATTTGTGGTAATACAAATACACTCCTGGAAATTGAAATAAGAACACCGTGAATTCATTGTCCCAGGAAGGGGAAACTTTATTGACACATTCCTGGGGTCAGATACATCACATGATCACACTGACAGAACCACAGGCACACAGACACAGGCAACAGAGCATGCACAATGTCGGCACTAGTACAGTGTATATCCACCTTTCGCAGCAATGCAGGCTGCTATTCTCCCATGGAGACGATCGTAGAGATGCTGGATGTAGTCCTGTGGAACGGCTTGCCATGCCATTTCCACCTGGCGCCTCAGTTGGACCAGCGTTCGTGCTGGACGTGCAGACCGCGTGAGACGACGCTTCATCCAGTCCCAAACATGCTCAATGGGGGACAGATCCGGAGATCTTGCTGGCCAGGGTAGTTGACTTACACCTTCTAGAGCACGTTGGGTGGCACGGGATACATGCGGACGTGCATTGTCCTGTTGGAACAGCAAGTTCCCTTGCCGGTCTAGGAATGGTAGAACGATGGGTTCGATGACGGTTTGGATGTACCGTGCACTATTCAGTGTCCCCTCGACGATCACCAGTGGTGTACGGCCAGTGTAGGAGATCGCTCCCCACACCATGATGCCGGGTGTAGGCCCTGTGTGCCTCGGTCGTATGCAGTCCTGATTGTGGCGCTCACCTGCACGGCGCCAAACACGCATACGACCATCATTGGCACCAAGGCAGAAGCGACTCTCATCGCTGAAGACGACACGTCTCCATTCGTCCCTCCATTCACGCCTGTCGCGACACCACTGGAGGCGGGCTGCACGATGTTGGGGCGTGAGCGGAAGACGGCCTAACGGTGTGCGGGACCGTAGCCCAGCTTCATGGAGACGGTCGCGAATGGTCCTCGCCGATACCCCAGGAGCAACAGTGTCCCTAATTTGCTGGGAAGTGGCGGTGCGGTCCCCTACGGCACTGCGTAGGATCCTACGGTCTTGGCGTGCATCCGTGCGTCGCTGCGGTCCGGTCCCAGGTCGACGGACACGTACACCTTCCGCCGACCACTGGCGACAACATCGATGTACTGTGGAGACCTCACGCCCCACGTGTTGAGCAATTCGGCGGTACGTCCACCCGGCCTCCCGCATGCCCACTATACGCCCTCGCTCAAAGTCCGTCAACTGCACATACGGTTCACGTCCACGCTGTCGCGGCATGCTACCAGTGGTAAAGACTGCGATGGAGCTCCGTATGCCACGGCAAACTGGCTGACACTGACGGCGGCGGTGCACAAATGCTGCGCAGCTAGCGCCATTCGACGGCCAACACCGCGGTTCCTGGTGTGTCCGCTGTGCCGTGCGTGTGATCATTGCTTGTACAGCCCTCTCGCAGTGTCCGGAGCAAGTATGGTGGGTCTGACACACCGGTGTCAATGTGTTCTTTTTTCCATTTCCAGGAGTGTATTTTAAACCCACATTATTTGCGATACTAATTAAAACAATCGTGATTCCACAAGAATAGACGTACTCGATTTCTGTTGGTTTCTTCAGCTGTGTCGGTGTAGTCTGAGAGCATTCTGTGTGTTAAGATTGCAAAGTGTCATGCACGAGGGCATTACATTCATTTCAGATGTATGAAATACTGACAAAGAGCAGCATCTATACAGTAATTTATTATGTTCAGGAGGACTCCTCATCGTTATTTTGTAACATCCAGAGGAGTTAAAAAAATTACGAAGTATCTGCTTCCAATCTTTAACCAGTCATACCACTCCTTGTAATAGAAACTCCTGTAAGATTTTATCATATATCTCTCTTCCGATATATCGAAAATCAAATACGGTATCGGAGTTGACATCGAGCATATTACACATACATATATCGCTTCATTGGAGCTCGCGGCTTCCACAGAAAAGTAAGTGAAATAATTACGGCAGCCTACAACGCTACTTACAGACTTGGTTACTATGACAGTTTGAGTCCCAGTGCTGAAACTTCATCGACGTAACAGATGTTGCACTGTAGCTGCCTGATGTTAGTGAGTTACTGCACATGAATCAAGTAAACATGAATGGTCCTAGGTGACGATTTCACGAAACGTTGCTACTTTCATGTGTCATTTCCACCATAACACCTGATCAGTGTTAGTAAGAATATTAACAAGGTGAGAGACACAGGAACTTCCGATTTTCACGTATTGTAGATTCTAATGCGTTATACAGAAGGTATTATCAGAGTTATAAATATGAATGCCTCTACATCGTTTTACGACTCTTAACAGCTGCATATACACTTTCTTTTTCTCTGTGCGCAGATATGGCAAAGTATGTTTCGATTTCTAAAAGTTCAGTAGCCTCCTTGTAAAATTAATACCAAAAGCTTGTACTTTAATGTTCGGGTTCATGTATTAATATTATGATAGCCATCTAATGGCTTACAAGGCCTTGATTCGATCTGTTAAATTTCCTTGGATAGTTCAACTGATACGATCATTCCTTTTCCTAAATAGAAAAAAGAGCTGTATATATTCCCTACACAGCCTACTGACAACAAACTTCAATCAAGTTATACATCGTCGTTTCAATTTTGTCTACCTGCTTGATTCCTAAAGGAATTTAACTGTTACGTTACTTCACTTACTGCTGGAGGCAATACTTTACAGTTGAGAAGAACACCGTCAAAGAGGGAAAAAAGTTACATAGCTGCTGCATCTATTTATAAATCTTTTACGGATATTGATAACCTATCCTGCAGTGTTATGCTTACTAGTGACATAACCAAGCTACTTTCATTTATGTTGAACATTCGATGTCCTGCATTAAGATCCTGGCTTACTACCGTACTTAAAGCCTTTCGGATGCGTGTAGATTTCTCTCTGCTCGTTAACATCTGTGCTGTTTTCCCCTCAAGCGGTGTCTCCTGATTCTGCGTACCCCTTGTTCTATACAGCTTACATGCAGTATTGGTTAGTGCTCTTTTCAGTTACGAGTACCGATTACCGCATGTGAGATTCGTAACAAAAGTGATATTGTCTGACTCGTTATGACAAGGTAGATACCCGGCAGGGTTTGCTCATACACAGAAAATTCGTGGTGGATTTCAGCACACAGCTGTGTGTGTGTGTGTGTGTGTGTGTGTGTGTGTGTGTGTGTGTGACAACAAGAGAGGAGGGGTGCATAACGACGTGCAATTTTTGTATGAGATAAATTATAAATACAATAAAGTGACAATACTTTTATACATAAAGCTGTACTATTTTTTGTACCCTCTCTCTTACGTACCCAGCATCTTCTACAAGACCAGTCCGTCACAAAAAAGTCCACCACTGTGGACCATGTACGTCCACAGCACTTTGCTGCTTTAGAAATACAGGTACGTCATGTGATACATCTCGAGCTGTTAATTTCATCGAGCAACAGCAAACACAGTGAGTAAATGCTGCACTAAGACTGCTGCGGCCAAAGACAGGAATGTCAAGACAGAATGTGTCCTCCTTAGCCATCACCTGCCTTCGATATATATGTCAGTTTGCTGCATAGCTTCTCCAAATCTATTTGAACGATTAGCATCTTTGTACCTCACTAAACATTTTCGATTGACATCATAAGTTTGATGCCATTGTCAGCTGCTATACAACATTAACATCCATACTATGTTGTCGGGTTGCACTAGAGTTTTTACGGTGACACCAAGGTTATTTCACCATTGACCTGCATTGTAATCAGAGAGAGAATTTAACCACATATTTACCCTCTCAAAAGCATCCGAAAGTATAGCAGGCAGCTGTTTCAAAAGGCTTGTCTTTTATTCAGTTTGAGGATGTTGGGTGCCTCTCCAGCTCAGGAGATGACACCGTCCTTAGTCTGCATAAGTTCACTCCTCCTATTTCACTAGGAGCGCCATGTTGCTGTAATGAATAAAGGCAGGCCGATATAGTAAATGTACGTCCTCGTTCCGCTCGAAGTTAGTAAACAGCGCTTTAGCACTTTTTCAATGCGTTTTAGATATCCGTCAACCAATAGAAACACATCAATCATTAACCACGTAATCGAATATCGTCTGAGGAACACTCCTTAGCCATCGAATTCGTACGATCTGAATGCCGAAAATGCCATTTACAGGGATTGCGCTGCCCTAGTTGGGAGTTAATGTCTGTCAAACGCTAGTTACTGCACCTGGATGGAAAATGCAGTGCACATTTCGTTCGGTGTCCCTATCACATAGTGCCAGAGACTAGTTTGAGACAGTCTTGGTAGAACACTGAGGCATCCGCTACTCAATCACTGTGGAAGACGAAGTCACCTTTGGACAGCTGTTCGGAAACGCTCCACAATGCCACAAACTCTACCTGTTTCCAAATGTTGCAATGTCTTTCACTTTTATTGTCAGTAAGAAACTTCATCTCTGTGTTTTAATTCTGCCCTCCCATGTGTTGTGGTAGGAGCATAATTTACACCATGCGATGTCCAACTTTCTGTGGGAGGCAATGTCTGCCTGCTTAGCTGAGTGGAAATGTGTTTGCCTACCATGAAGTGGGACTGGGGTCAATTCCGGACCGGGTTGGAGATTTTCTCTGCCCGTAGACTGGGTGTTCTGCTGTCCTCATCATCGTCTCATCATCACCGGCGCGCAAGTCCAATGTGGCGCCACCTTAAATACCACTTGCAATTCGGCGGCCTCCTGGCCTGCCAGCCATCAATGCCACACGATCATTAACTTTTTGTGAGAACCAATGGACTGAAACGTGTTATATCTGTTTAGCACCTGACATAGACCTTGAAGTCAAGGTAGAAAAACAAAATGTGTGGCAGCGTACAAAGCTGAAGTCATACACTGTTTGGATGTGTTACAGCTGAAAATAAAGGTACTAAACTGCTTATGAAACAAGAACACAGGAACGCCATCTTGTGATTGCTAGTCTGTGGGTGATGGTAGTCCTCCAATACAACCAACAAAACTCTACACAGGTTTGTGAAAGTGACTTGATAACTGGCCACATGCTCCAATGGAGCAGTACATGTATATGTAATACGCTTCATATCAACATGTATACAGTATTTGTTTTCGATTTATTGGGAGAGAGAGACATGTTAAAATCTTATTGGAGGTTCTATTACAAGGAGTGGAATGACTGTTTGAAAGTCTGGAACCAGATAGTTCATAGTTTATTTTTATGTACCCTGGATGTTACAAAACAGCGATGAGGAGTACTGTCGAATACAGTAAATGACTGTATAGATGCTGATTTGTATCGTCATTTCATACGTCTGAAATGAACACAGTGCCCTTGTGCACGACAGATTGTAATCTGCACACAAAGAATGCTCTCAGATCACACCGAATTTGCTTATAAAACTAATAGAAATCGACGGTATCTATTGCTGTGGAATCTGAGTGTTTTTATTATCGTAACGAATGTGTGTTTAAAAAATATGTATTACCACAATTTTTGTAAATGTTAAAACTGGTGCCAACCGTTACCCTGAAAAAACAGCCAGCATCCCAGTGTAAGTTACAGCATGCCAGCTGCAAGTAATGTCAAAAAAATTCAAATAATCATCAGTGCTTTACTTACGCAATTAACTTTTTAGCTAGTGTTCATATTATCATTCGGGAAGTTACTCATACTCTCTGTTATTCAGCGTAAAGTGTAGGGATGGCAGCAGTTCGCAAGGAAGCCACACTTCGGGCTCTTCTTAGAATGGACAGAGCCCGCTGTGAGGGCCGTGTTTCCAGCACCCTTAGGCCAGCTCTTTACTGCAGCCTTAGACAGGCACGTTCCAGGAGCACTAATCTGGCGTGCTTCAACCATGGCGAGATATTTTTCCTCAAAGAAGACGTTGCCGGACAGGCCCCGCCATGGGGAGGAGGGTCATTCTGAAGTGACAGGGCAAATGTGGCAGAAGACTAGGGTGCAAAACAGTGAGTCCTAAATTGCAAATCATTAGCATACTGAGCGATCTGAATGAATATGGAGGTTAAAACAAAAGGATACCTATTACAGAAAGAAGTACATAGGTGTTTTAGAAAATCGATACTATATGATTAGTATTTTGCTACAAGAGCACGTAGTCTGACTTCTTGTGGGAGATTTGATGAACTTTTACTGGCTCACTTCAGAATCTAACGGTCGGCTACAGTGTGGGAGGTAGCCCGCTAAAGCCACTGGGCATTATTCCTCTCTCGGGGGCGACCTAAAGGGCTCGTCCTAACTGCTGCACGACACTGGCTGAGCACATCTGAGAATGCATAAAATGCTGGATGAACACCTAGACTTAGGTGTATAGACAGTCTGCTGTCATTAATTTATCTGTTTAATATATTTAGAATCTTTTTGTCATAACATATAGTACAGGAGCATGTAGATGAACATACTGGGAAATGTAGTACGAAGCACTTAGCAGGAGACTTTTGATTGTTCTCTCTTTGTCTGAGTCCGTGTTAGCTGGAGAATAACATGTTACACTGTGCTTAACGCAAGAAATTTATTTAAATTTAATTGTACTGAAGGTCTTATTGTCCCTCACGGTACGGGAATATAGATATAACTCCTCAATAAGCGCACTGAACTAACTTCTATCGACATGATATGCTGTTATGGAAGTTGATTCGCTGCTCAGACCAAGAAATTCCTTATTTTGTATGTGAGGTAGCCTAGTTGCGACTCACTTGTACAATATTTGGTGTATATTCATCGTATACGGCTGAAAGCAAGGGGAAACTACAGCCGTAATTTTTCCTGAGGGCATGCAGCTTTACTGTATGGTTAATTGATGATGGCGTCCTCTTGGGTAAAATATTCCGGAAGTAAAATAGTCCCTCATTCGGATCTCCGGGCGGGGACTACTCAAGAGGACGTCGTTATGAGGAGAAAGAAAACTGGCGTTCTATGGATCGGAGCGTGGAATGTCAGATACCTTGATCGAGCAGGTAGATCAGAAAATTTAAAAAGTGAAATGGATACGTTAAAGTTAGATATAGTGGAAATTCGTGAAGTTCGGTGGCAGGAGGAACAAGACTTTTGGTCAGGTGAATACAGAGTTATAAATACAAAATCAAATAGGGGTAATGCAGGAGTAGGTTTAATAATGAACAGGAAAATAGGAGTGCGGGTAAGCTACTAAAAACAGCATAGTGAACGCATTATTGCGGCCAAGATAGACACGAAGCCCACGCCTACTACAGTAGTACAAGTTTATATGCCAACTAGCTCTCCAGATGACGAAGAAATTGAAGAAATGTATGATGAGATAAAAGAAATTATTCAGATAGTGAAGGGAGACGAAAATTTAATAGTCATGGGACACTGGAATTCGATAGTAGGAAAAGGAAGAGGAGGAAACGTAGTAGGTGCATATGGATTGGGGGTAATAAATGAAAGAGGACGCCGCCTGGTAGAATTTTGCACAGAGTATAACTTAAGCATAGCTAACACTTGGTTCAAGAATCATAAAAGAAGATTGTATACATGGAAGAAGCCTGGAGATACTGACAGGTTTCAGATAGATTATATAATGGTGAGACAGAGACTTAGGGAAAGCTTTTCACAATGTTGACTGAAATACTCTCTTTCAAATTCTCGAGGTGGCAGGGGTAAAATGCAGGGAGCAAAATGCTATTTACAACTTGTGCAGAAACCAGATGGCAGTTATAAGAATAGAGGGACATGAAAAGGAAGCAGTGGTTGGGAAGGGTATGAGACAGGGTTGTAGACTCTCCCCAATGTCATTAAATCGGTATATTGAGCAAGCAGTAAAGGAAACAAAAGAAAAATTCGGAGGAGGTATTAAAATTCACGGGAAAGAAATAAAAACTTTGAGGTTCGCAGATGACATTGTAATTCTGTCAGAGACCGAAAACGACTTGGAAGAGCAGTTGAACGGAATGGATAGTGTCATGAAAGGAGGGTATAAGATGAACATCAACTTAAGAAAAACGAGGATAATAGAATGTAGTCGAATTAAATCGGGTGATGCTGAGGAATTAAATTAGGAAATGAGATACTTAAAGTAATAAAGGTGTTTTGCTATTTGGGGAGCGAAATAACTGATGATGGTCGATGTACAGAGGATATAATATGTAGACTAGCAATGACAAGGAGAGTGTTTCTGAAGAAGAGAAAGTTGTTAACATCGATTTTAGATTTAAATGTCAGGAAGTCGTTTCTGAAAGTATTTGTACGGTGTGTAGCCGTGCATGGAAGTGCAACGTGGACGATAAATAGTTTGGACAAGAAGAGAATAGAAGCTTTCGAAATGTGGTGCTACAGAAGAATGCTGAAGATTAGATGGGTAGATGGTTGGTTGGTTGGTTGGTTGTTTCGGGGAAGGAGACCAGACAGCGAGGTCATCGGTCTCATCGGATTAGGGAAGGACGGAGAAGAAAGTCGGCCGTGCCCTTTGAAAGGAACCATCCCGGCATTTGCCTGGAGCGATTTAGGGAAATCACGGAAAACCTAAATCAGGCTGGCCGGACGAGGGATTGAACCGTCGTCCTCCCGAATGCGAGTCCACTGTCTAACCACTGCGCCACCTCGCTCGGTAGATGGGTAGATCACATAACTAATCAGGAAGTATTGAATAGAATTGGGGAGAAGAGGGGTTTGTGGCACAACTTCACTAGAAGAAGGGATCGGTTGGTAGGACATGTTCTGAGGCATCAACAGATCACCAGTTTAGTATTGGAGGACAACGTGGAGAGTAAAAATCGTAGAGGGAGACCAAGAGATGAATAGACTAAGCAGAATCAGAAGGATGTAGGCTGTAGTACGTACTGGGATATGAAGCAGCTTGCAAAGGATAGAGTAGCACGGAGAGCTGCATCGAACCAGTCTCAGGACTGAAGACAACAACAACAACAACAACATTGCTAAGTGGCCTTCCAACAGCTGCAATTCGTCGTATTCCAGAGTTATCAGTTGACTAACACTAATTTACCAAGCTGGAGACAGTGTAAAAACAGATGGAGGAACTGGCAGGATTCCAGCACACGGCCGACCCCCCCACTCTGTCTTCCTGGCAGGATTCTTCATAAGGATCCTCTGGACTAGGGGTGCTCGACCTGATTAGGCTTGAGATCTATTACGTGAAATTTAGTCCATTTAGATGTCTTCAAACTTAACCCTAGCAGTATCAACTCATTTTCAGTAATACACATTGCAAAGAGACCCATTGTCGTTGTTGCTGTGGTCTTCAGTCCTGAGACTGGTTCGATGCAGCTCTCCATGCTACTCTATCCTGTGCAAGCTTCTACATCTCCCAGTACCTACTGCAACCTACATCCTTCTGAATCTCCTTAGTGTATTCATCTCTTGGTCTCCCTATACGGTTTTTACCCTCCTCGCTGCCCTCCAATGCTAAATTTGTGATCCCTTGATGCCTCAAAACATGTCCTACCAACCGATCCCTTCTTCTAGTCAAGTTGTGCCACAAACTTCTCTTCTCCCCAATCCTATTCAATACCTCCTCATTAGTTACGTGATCTACCCACCTTATCTTCAGCATTCTTCTGTAGCACCACATTTCGAAAGCTTCTATTCTCTTCTTGTCCAAACTAGTTATCGTCCATGTTTCACTTCCATACATGGCTACACTCCATACAAATACTTTCAGAAACGACTTCCTGACACTTAAATCTATACTCGATGTTAACAAATTTCTCTTCTTCAGAAACGATTTCCTTGCCATTGCCAGTCTACATTTTATATCCTCTCTACTTCGACCATCATCAGTTATTTTACTCCCTAAATAGCAAAACTCCTTTACTGCTTTAAGTGTCTCATTTCCTAATCTAATTCCCTCAGCATCACCCGATTTAATTTTACTACATTCCATTATCCGCGTTTTGCTTTTGTTGATGTTCATCTTATATCCTCCTTTCAAGACACTGTCCATTCCGTTCAACTGCTCTTCCAAGTCCTTTGCTGTCTCTGACAGAATTACAATGTCATCGGCGAACCTCAAAGTTTTTACTTCTTCTCCATGAATTTTAATACCTACTCCGAATTTTTCTTTTGTTTCCTTTACTGCTTGCTCAATATACAGATTGAATAACATCGGGGAGAGGCTACAACCCTGTCTCACTCCTTTCCCAACCACTGCTTCCCTTTCATGCCCCTCGACTCTTATAACTGCCATCTGGTTTCTGTACAAATTGTAAATAGCCTTTCGCTCCCTGTATTTTACCCCTGCCACCTTCAGAATTTGAAAAAGAGTATTTCAGTTAACATTGTCAAAAGCTTTCTCTAAGTCTACAAATGCTAGAAACGTAGGTTTGCCTTTTCTTAATCTTTCTTCTAAGATAAGTCGTAAGGTTAGTATTGCCTCACGTGTTCCAACATTTCTACGGAATCCAAACTGATCTTCCCCGAGGTCCGCTTCTACCAGTTTCTCCATTCGTCTGTAAAGAATTCCCGTTAGTATTTTGCAGCTGTGACTTATTAAACTGATAGTTCTGTAATTTTCACATCTGTCAACACCTGCTTTCTTTGTGATTGGGATTATTATATTCTTCTTGAAGTCGGAGGGTATTTCGCCTGTCTCATACATCTTGCTCACCTGATGGTAGAGTTTTGTCATGACTGGCTCTCCCAAGGCCATCAGTAGTTCTAATGGAATGTTGTCTACTCCCGGGGCCTTGTTTTGACTCAGGTCTTTCAGTGCTCTGTCAAACTCTTCACGCAGTATCTTATTTCCCATGTCGTCTTCATCTACATCCTCTTCCATTTCAATAAAATTGTCCTCAAGTACATCGCCCTTGTATAAACCCCCTACATACTCCTTCAACCTTTCTGCCTTCCCATCTTTGCTTAGAACTGGGTTGCCATCTGGGCTCTTGATATTCATACAAGTGGTTCTCTTTTCTCCAAAGGTCTCTTTAATTTTCCTGTAGGCAGTATCTATCTTACCCCTAGTGAGACACACCTCTACATCCTTACATTTGTCCTCTAGCCATCCCTGCTTAGCCATTTTGCACTTCCTGTCGATCTCATTTTTGAGACGTTTGTATTCCTTTTTGCCTGCTTCATTTACTGCATTTTTATATTTTCTCCTTTCATCAATTAAATTCAATATTTCTTCTGTTACCCAAGGATTTCTACTAGCCCTCGTCTTTTTACCTACTTGATCCTCTGCTACCTTCACTACTTCATCCCTCAGAGCTACCCATTCTTCTTCTACTGTATTTCTTTCCCCCATTCCCGTCAATTGTTCCCTTATGCTCTCCCTGAAACTCTCTACAACCTCTGGTTCTTTCAGTTTATCCAGGTCCCATCTTCTTAAATTCCCACCTTTTTGCAGTTTCTTCAGTTTCAATCTGCAGTTCATAACCAATAGATTGTGGTCAGAATCCACATCTGCCCCTGGAAATGTCTTACAATTTAAAACCTGGTTCCTAAATCTCTGTATTACCATTATATAATCTATCTGATACCTTTTAGTATCTCCAGGATTCTTCCAGGTATACAACCTCCTTTTATGATTCTTGAACCAAGTGTTAGCTATGATTAAGTCATGCTCTGTGCAAAATTCTACAAGGCGGCTTCCTCTTTCATTTCTTCCCCCCAATCCATATTCACCTACTATGTTTCCTTCTCTCCCTTTTCCTACTGACGAATTCCAGTCACCCATGACTATTAAATTTTCGTCTCCCTTCACTACCTGAATAATTTCTTTTATCTCGTCATACACTTCATCAATTTCTTCATCATCTGCAGAGCTAGTTGGCATATAAACTTGTACTACTGTAGTAGACATGGGCTTCGTGTCTATCTTGGCCACAATAATGCGTTCACTATGCTGTTTGTAGTAGCTAACCCGCACTCCTATTTTCGTATTCATTATTAAACCTACTCCTGCATTACCCCTATTTGATTTTGTATTTATAACCCTGTAATCACCTGACCAAAAGTCTTGTTCCTCCTGCCACCGAAGTTCACTAATTCCCGCTATATCTAACTTTAACCTATCCATTTCCCTTTTTAAATTTTCTAACCTACCTGCCCGATTAAGGGATCTGACATTCCACGCTCCGATCCGTAGAACGCCAGTTTTCTTTCTCCTGATAACGACGTCCTCTTGAGACCCATATCAAATTAAAAAGAAAACAAAATTTGATAATTTTTTTGTCTTCATTAACTACATGCTCTTTTAAGATGCACTGGCATGTAAGCAGACCCAGAACCTAAAAATATTCTTTATTACACTCTTAGTTCTACCAACGACTTTCAGTAATGTATGCAGCTAAGGGAAGGGTTACTTTATGACCACAACATAAAATTTTTAAAAATACTAATTTCATTACTTCTTGTTGAATTTCACTCACGACTTAACCTCTAAAGGGAGACTGACGTGCAAGTTGCGCGCTGAACCCGCAAACACTAAAAATGACTTTCACTGTGAAAAGTCACATTTACTACTAAGACATAAATTTTGCTTTCACTGAAAAATTTACAAAGATTTATGTACTTTGGTAGAAGACTTCATTAAAAACAACACATACTTTTTTCAGAATTTTAAAATACGAATACAAGTTTGATTACAGTATTTGTAAAACATGGGCACGGAAGTACCACTCACTTCTTTCTCCCTGGTATTGCGAGGATTAAAAATTCGTAAAGATTTAAGCACAAAAGAAAACCATAGTTAAAACTCAAAACTATCCATTTTAATTACATAAAATACATAAAAGACAATTTTATCGCCATGAAAAGTTGTAGGCCTGCTACTTAATTTCCAATATATTACAGTTGTGAAAAAGATCATACACCATCACCAATGTTAATAAACGTTTGGTGAGATACTTGGCACTGCACATCGTTGGCATTTGTACTGAATTCAGGTGAATAATTTGTCAGGGCCAACTGTATACAATATGAAATATGAGAATTAGTCAGTTAATTTCTGAAATTAGATTTCACTATGTTCATCGTTCAAAACGCAGCCTCACATTCATAAGATAGTGCAAAGAATGATAAAACATACGATGCCAAATTCTACAACGTTAGAAGAGATTCTTACACTTACTTATTTCTGAGAGTTACCTTCATTGTATTCTGAGTTTAAGGAAACATCATTTTGATATCGAATTATTTCCTCTTCAGGTTCAGTCTCACTAGAAGAGGAATATCTTCCACATCCGTTTTTGGAAAAGTTCTGCTATGAAAGCTAGAACTGGTTTCGTGGTTTTGAAATCTGGAAATCGGCTTTCAGATTCCATCTTTAGGGCTGTCAGGTTGGCCGCATACTTCTTTCCAGTTCCTTGATCCAATGGTGTTTGTTGATCCGACAGTACTGATTTTATTTGAGGAAGTGTTTCACATTTAATTTCTGTAACAGTGAATCAAAAGGTCACGTTTTTGCACGAAACATTGTACAGAAGACATAAGAGTTATGAGAGTTTTGTTTTTTCCTCGAAGCTCTTTAACTCATTTAGTGTAACTGTCATATCTGTTAAAAATACCAGTTCACTTTATACATTTGTGGGTAATCTTCCTTTCCTTCACACGCAAAAGATTTCATCGCTGACAGAATTTCTCTAAATCTATTGAGAACCATACCTATACTCAGCCACCGAACTTGACAATGCAACGGCATGTCTCTGTACTGGCTGTCCAATTCTTCTACTAGAACTCTAAACTTTCTTCTCTGTAGTGACTGTGAGCTAACTGAATTCGCAATTTTTATAACAATACTCATAACCTGTTCCATATACAAAATGTGTCCACAAAGCACTTGGTGATGCACGATGCAGTGATACTGGAAGAGAAGTGAGAAATATTCATCGTTCGCTCATAAGGTAACAAATGCTTTGTGTTTGCCGACCGTGCAAAGTGCTGCATCAGTAGTAATAGATGCAAGTTTCTGGATTGGCAAATCATATTCAGAAGCGAAGGATTTGAATGCTCTGCAAAAATCCTCTTCTCGTGTCGTGTCTTTTGAGGTCAAAACTGTAACCAAATCTTTTACAATGAAATCCGAAAACATCGTTTGACAAAAATAAGTTGTGAATCGACTCCATCTAGTGACTCGTTTTACTACAATGAGAAACACAAGCAGTATTGGAAATCTGTTACGAGTTGGCCTTTTATATTGTATGCCATTAATTCCACTTTTCTCGTTGTAGCAGGTCTTGACAGAGGGATGGCTCTGACGGCTGATATTATCTCTGACTTGTTTTGAATGCCGACAAGAAAGACTCATTAGTCGTCAGATAGCGCTTCTTAACAACAGTGCCATTGTAAAATGGTTTTGCACGTTTCATCAGTACTTGAGATACACGAAATGATGCTTCGTTTGATGAAACTGGTGAAGTTTTTGGGACACACTATTTCTGCTGAAGGCATTCAGCCGGATCCTGAAAAGTTAGAAGCAATCAGAGCCATTCCACTTCCATCCACAAGAAAAATTAGTCCGCAGTTTTCTAGATCTTGTAAATTTTTACCGTCGTTTTCTGAATATCCAAATTCTACTTACACCAAAACTTGGTTCTCTCGCTGAATTTGTACAGGCGTGACAAAAAACGACTGCTGTGGTCGCAGTTTAATTTTTAAGAATAGAGAGAGTCTTCCTCCTCGACTCACTACCGACAGCTGCTTCCGATTCTACGTCTTTATGAACTTTTCTAAAACAGCGTTCAGTATTTTCCTTTTCAGGAATGGCTACAGTAGTGTTCTACGTCAAACATATGCATCTATCGTTATGCACTATAACAAAAAAACTGTTCTTGCCAATCATGACGGAAGCGGTATGTTGTCCCGTGTTTAGCGGCACTCGTCTTTCACGAACACGTTCGCCTCCCTAGAACGAAAATTCCTGTGGCCGTCATGTTGTGTACGCCAGCCGCGGCTTTTTCATCCTCGGTGCGCACTTGAGATTTAATTATTAGATTTACATATCGCTTACATGAATTCATACAAAATTGACTCTACCTTATTGTGTTTGGGTTCGAATGAACCATCTTGATGTGCAGAATATGATTGTGAGGACGGAATATGTAAGAAATGAAGGTCAGGCGACCACGCCACCTTACAAAATCATACCACTCTGTTATACATAATTCTTGTCAGTATTTTGCAACCATAAAGTTTTACTCACTTCTGTCAGCATATACCTTCACTAATGGGATTATCACATTGTTTTGAAGACAGAGAATATTTTCAATATATCACGTTTCACGTAGCTATCACACCAGATAAAACAGTTTCGTCTTGGTTCGTTCCTCTAACAATCTCAATAATTGTGGGGGAATGCAGTCTAGTCCCCTTGACTTACCTGAATTTATATCTTGCAATGCTCTGCTAAATTCTCGCATTACAGTATCATCTATCTCATTTCTATGCCTCTTCTATTTCAGTACCATGGCATTCACATTCTTCTCCTTTAGACAGCGTGACACTCAAGAATGCGTGGGAAACCAAACGACGAATAGATAATGCTGAAAGGAACAGAAAAGTTAGATAGTATTTCCCTATAGCTCATGTTCGTTAGTTAGAAAAGCATAAATCTAATAACTTCATACTTATATACGAATAGATAATGCTGAAAGGAACAGAAAAGTTAGATAGTATTTCCCTATAGCTCATGTTCGTTAGTTAGAAAAGCATAAATCTAATAACTTCATACTTAAAATGATCTTATTTTGATTCCATTAAAACAGTCTCGTGTAAACGACTCACTATGGCAGCAATACGCAACTCATTGCGATAATTTTTTATTTCTGATGTAAGGGTTTGGTGTACACGATCATCTTCGGCACCCTTTCCGTTTAACCTGTATACCCATGACATGATAAACAAGGACTCCATGAAAATCCAGTTTGCAGATGACGTTGCATTAGTCCTCTAGAGTAAAGATCTTAAGCGCTGTGAGAATGGGGTGACAGGTGATCTGACAAAACTGACTGTTTACCTCCATAAATGGAGACTTCAGTCTAACCCAAATAAAACGGAGTTTCCATCCAAACAATAGACGAACGCAAAGAAAAGTACCTACATATGACTTTTGACGGAATCGAAATACAAAAAACTACAATCCAGTATATTTAGGAATCACTATGGGTTGGTCCTTGACATTCAAACAACATTGCACTTTGCTCAAGAATTATTCTAATTCGCAAGATTTCCGAAAGCAATTGAAGTGTGCACGCTGATACTCTACGCTTTGCTGCACACGTTCTGTATAATCGGCTGGTGAATATTGCGCTGCTGTTGGGCACGAACTGATGTGACACTTAGTGAAGCCATGGGATTCATCACTGATACTATTAGGTCTACTCCCATTCGTTGGTTGCGTGTCCTAGCTAATACTGCTCAGCAAGATCTAAAGAGGAAAGCAGTTGCGGAAAATTTTGTTTAAGAAACTCGCTTCCCATATGATGTGTCATGGGCAAGTTGCTCTAAAAGATCGACCAACAACTCGTCTGAAATCACGCAAACCACCATGGGTTGTTTCAGTAAGTATCGGTTCTTTCGACCTGACCCGCAAGTGACGACAACGCTGGAACCAACATCCACTCAATAACGCTCACCTGGTTCGTGATCCAACGAAGAAAGCTCAGACATTCCAACTACCGCTCCAAAACTTGTCGAAGTTGAGCCCCATTAGTACCGGTCAAGGGAAGTGTGCTTTCACGTTGAAGAAGTTGGTGTTTCCGTTCACCTGTTGGCTGCGATTGCGGAGAGCATACGGCAATAGAGGAGAGCACGATCATGTGATGGTCATCTGAGGATTGTACACCAAGTGACACCGAGTGCCCTGGAATCTATTATATATTCGGCACATTAAGATAGTGGCTCGTGATTTGGCTGTCGATTAATTCATGCCAGTTCGATAATGTAATAAGATACGAGTATTCTTCACAGATTTTAATCTAAACATTTCCAAGACGTTGTTATCTGCTTATTATTGTCACAATCCGTTTTATTATATAAATTTCTGGATAATACTGTATAGTGAACAGCTCTTCGCTAGCGTAACGGTATATGGGGGTACCTGATAAAGCTTAGGACAGTGAGACTGTTTAACTGGCGAATTAAAACAATAGTTGTTCAGTTGTTTTTAAGCCACAGAACTGTCAAAACATATATATTACTAAATTTAACTATGAGTATCTATACGTCAGCTGCAACTAACGCAGAGTGTACTTACATGAAGGATACCTCACAAGGATATTTGTCCCACATAAAATATTCTCGAGTACCCGTAACCCAATTTGTGATATCTACAATTTTCTGGAATACTGTGTCATTGATCGAATCTGGAACGAATCGTCGAACTGGAAGCGGCCCAGCCCAGCCTAGTTTCTAATATTTGGTGAGGGCTGTTTCCGCGCAGGATTTATTGCGCTCCCTTCTCCTATCCCACGATACTCTCCACTCTCCGCCCCTTCCCATCTCACCCTTCCCATCCCCCTGACCCACTCAGCCCCGCCAACGTTCCTCGGTTTCCGATACTTTCGCCCCCGGAGGCTTCTCAAAGCGCTGCCTTGCACGGTCCATCGAGCTACAAAGCGACAGATTGCAGTGGCTGCGTCCTGACAACGGCAGAACGTAGCGTTTTCCACTGTCCTTTTAGGGCACACCTCTGCCGCCAGGTGGTGTGAGTGCCTGTAAAGCGCACCTTACGATTTGTCGCTGCTGGGAGCACCAGGACGTTTTAGAGGCATCCAGATATTTAACGATGTTAATGAGCACAGAGAAGTATATCTCTCTGCCCAGTCGACGGTTTTCTTTAAGAAGTTTTTTTAAGTAAGCTCCACAGAAACAGCTCCGTTCAATGGGGCTCGAGATCGTGTGTCGTCATGATACGTTTCCTTGGTGATGCACTGTCTTCAGACCACATAGTCCTACAGGTGACACAGTTTACTTGAGTGCTACAAGCACTCGTTCCCACCGCGTAAGGGGTGCAGGAAGAATACTGAAATACGTCTGTGTCTACCCGTATTAATCTTGCCTTCCGGTTCCTATTCTTCTCCACGAATTCCTCCACTGTGCTCTCGCCATGTCAGAGTAACATTTTCATCCAACGTCCTCAATTATTTGTTGGATTTATTCTAATCCCTATCTTCGCCCCCCCCCCCCCCTCCTACCATGAATCCTGGGCCTGGCCATTGGTGGAGTCGCTTACGTGCCTCATCGAAAGAGGTAGCCACAAAGTAGGTGCAGCCACATCGGCGGGCTGCCTGCGAAAGGCTAGACAAACGTGTGGGTCCTCAAGAGGAGCAGAATTCTTTTCAATAGTTTCAGGGGCGACAGTCTGGATGATTCAATGATATGACCTTGTAACATCAACTAAAATACCCTTGCTGCACTGTTACTGCGAACGGCGAAAGCAAATGGAAGCTGCAGCTCTATTATAAGGTTGAATGGTGATGGCAGTAAAGTAGTACCCCTTCTCGGATACCCGGGTGAGGACTACTCACAAGGATGTCGTCATCAGGAGTACCACAACTGGTGTTTACGGACGTGAGTGAGGAATGTTGGATCGTTTAACCCTGCAGGTAGGTTAGAAAATTTAAAGAGGGAAATGGATAGGTTGAATTTTGATATAGTGAGAATTAGGAAGTTCGGTGGCACGAGGAACAGGACTTCTCGTCAGGTTATAAATACAGGGTTATTAATACAAAATCAGATAGGTTTAACTCAAGAGTAGGTCTAAAAATGAACAAGAAAGTAGGGATGTGGTAAGCTATTATAAATAGCATACTCAACACATTATTTGGAAAATCTGGAAATTTGTGGTAAGGTCTTATGGGTCCAAACTGTCGAGGTCACCGGTCCCTAATCTAACTTAATCTAAAAATCCATGACCCAGGGAGGACTCGTTCCTCCGACGAGGGAAGCCGCGCGTTCGTTAACAAGGCGCCATAGACCACTCGGCTACCCCGCGTGGCTAACACATTATCGTAGCCAGGATAGAAGCGAAGCCCACGTCCACCATAGTGGTATAAACTTATATACGAACCAGCACCACAGATAGCGAAGACAGTGAAGAAGTGTGTGATGAGATAAAAGAAGTTATTCAGATAGTTAAGGGAGACGAAAACTTAATTGTGATGGGGAACTGCAACTCAATCGTAGGAACTATTGTAGTAAAAATAAGGAATTCGAAGCATATATCACAGAGGGAAAGGTAGATACTGCCTATAGGACGAATGGGTACGCATCAGAGACGAAATAAGGCAGCAGAGGATGAAACAGGTAAAAAGACAGCTCCTGGTAGAAATCATTGGATGAAAGAAAAAGATAAAAAAAGTGCAGCAAATTAAGCAGGCCAAAGGAATACAAACGCCTCAAAAATGAGACTGATAAGTAGAGCAAAATTGCTATGCAGGAATGGTTGTAGGAAAATGTAAGATTAATATCAACAGCTCAGACAGAAAACCAGTCCTAAGCAGAGAAGGGGAAGCTGAAAGTTGGGAGTTTGTTATTATAAGGAGATGAACTTCAGTGCATTATTACGGAAATGGAACAAGACATAGGGGAAGATGCGATGTCAAACGTAATGTTACCAGATAAATTGGATACAACATTTAAGGTACAAACAGGACCCGGAGTAGACCACATACGGCCAGAACTACCGATATCCTTGGGAGAGCTGGCCATGAGAAAACTCTTAGATCTGATGTACAAGCTGTATAAGACGAGGTAAATACCCTTAGATTTCAAGTAGAATATTCACTGGTCAGCCAGAACATTGTGGTTACATTATGGCTACCGACCTGCTACTGACATAAACCCAGCCAGGCGATAGCAGCGTCGCCTGGCGAGGAGTGACTGCTAGTCAAGACACACGGACGGTTCATTAGTATCATGGGAACGCTATCCGTGTGTAGATTGGGCAAGGTGTGCGATTTGTCTTAGTCTGACCGTGTGCAAACTATGATGGTCCAAGGGCTCGGCACGAACATTTCCGGAACTCAGCGAGTTGTCGAGTGTTCGAGGAGTGCTATGGCGAGTGTTTTCAACAGATGGCAAAATAAAAGTGAAACCACATCCAGACGTCGAGGGTTGGGCTACCATACCTCATTACAGCTCTCAGACGCCATAGGCTGGGCAGACTGGTTAAATAGGACAGGTGGCGAACTGTGGCGCAACTAAAATCAGACTATTAAGCTGGGCAGAATACAAGTGCGTCTGAACAAACAGTGCACCGAACACGATGGGCCTCCAATATGTTAATACGACGACATCGACAACTACTACTGAAATGGACACATCACCCACGGGACTGGTAGATGGCGCAGTGGCAGAGCGTTGCTTGGCCTGCTGAATCCCGACTCCTTCTTAATCATGTCGATGGGAGGGCGCGAATCCGTCGTCTTCCAGCAGAACAACTTCTTGACATCCGTACTGCGGGACAATCCGGTGGCGGTTCCGTTGTGCTCTGGGAAACATTCACGTAGATATCCATGGGTCCAGCAGAGCTCGTGCAAGGCACCATGACGGGCAAGGAGTGTCGTACACTGGTTGGAAATCACGTACACCCCTTCATGACGATCATGACTGCAATGGCATTTTTCAACAATATAATGTGCCATGTCACAAGGACAGGAGTGTAATGGAGTGGTTCCAGGAACACAGTGGCGAGTTCCAATTGGTGTACTGGCACTCCAACTCGCCATATCTGAACCCGATCGAACACATCTTGGATGTGATTGAACGTGGTGAAAAAGCTCATCGCCCTCTCCCGGGAAATTAAGGTATTACATGACTTGTGTGTGCAAGTGTGGTGCCAGCTCCCTCCAGTGACCTACCAAAGCCTCATTGCTTCCATGTCACAATGCTTCACCGCTGTTCTACGTGCCAGAGTTGGACATACCGGCAATTAGGTATGGTGGTCATAATGTTCTGGCTGATCACTGCAATAAATCCAGTTCGAAAGAAAAATGATGCTGACAGTCGTGAGTATCACCAGACTATCAATCTAATAAGTAATGGTTGCATGATACTAATGCGAATTCTTTACAGAAGAACAATGGAGAAACTGCTAGAAGCCAAGCTCGGGGAAATTCAGTGCGGATTCCGGAGAAATGTGGGAAAACTAGAGGTAATGCTGCCCCTACGACTTGTCTTATAAGACAGGTTAAAGAAAGCCCAACCCACTTTTCATAGTATTTGTACACTTAGAGACAGTTTTGATAATGTTGACTGGAGTACTAACTTGGAAATTCTGAAGGTAGCAGGGGTAGAACACAGCGAGCGGAAGGTATTTGCAACTTGTACAGAAACCATATTCTAGTTACAAGAATCAAGGGGCATGAAAGGGAAGGAGTGGTGATTTCCAGTGAGAGAGGTCACAGATCTTAGCAATTGACGGAAAGTCATCGAGTAAAAAAACAAAAGTGATGTCTGGCGTTATCTATGTAACCGATTTAGGAGACAATCTTAGCAGCCGACTTAGGTTGACTGCAGATGATGCAGTATAGTAAAGTGCAGTATAGTAAAGTTATCAGAAGATCACAACAAGTTGCAAAACGATTTAGAAAATACGTCTGCGTGGTGCGTAAATTGGTAGTTGGCAATAACGTAAAGCGCGAGGTCATCCCCATGAGTGCTGAAAGGAGTCCATTAAACGATAAATCAACCAACTCTAAAAGCCGTAAATTCAACTAAATACCTAGGAATTAAAATTACGAACACTTAAATTTGAAAGAACGCATTTGAAATGTTGTGGGGAAGGCGAGCCAAAGACTGCAATTTGCTGGCAGAACACTTAGAAGATGCCACAGATCTACTAAAGAAACTTCCTATACTACACCTGTCCGTCCTCTTTTGGAGTACTGCTTACCAGATAGTATTAACGGAGCACGTCGAAAACTTCAAAGAAGTGCAACACGTTTTGTATTATCGACAAATACGGGATACAGTGTCAAGGGCGTGATACAGAGTTTGGGGTGGACATCATTAAAACAAAGGCGTCTCTCGTTGCGGCGGGATTTTCTCACGAAGTTTCAGTCACCAACTTTCTCCTCCGAATGTGAAAATATTTTGTTGACGCCGAACTTCATAGAGGAGAAACGATCATAACAGTAAAATAAGGGAAATCAGAGCTCACACGGAAATGTATAGGAGTTCGTATTTTCCGCTCGCTGTTCGAGAGTGGATTAATAGTGAATCATGGTGAATGTGGTTCGATCAACCCTCTGTCAGACACTTAAGTGTGATTTGTGGAGTATCCATGTAGATGTAGATGCAGGGAGTGAGACAGGGTTATAGCCAACCCCCGATGTTATTCAACCTGTACGTTGACCAAGCAGTAAAGAAAACCAAAGAAAAATTTCGAGTAGGAATTAAAGTTCAGGGAGAAGAAATGAAATCTTTCAGGTTAGCCTATGTGTGACATTGCTGTTCTGTCAGATACAGCAAAGGGAAGAACAGTTGAAAGGAATGGACAATCTTGAAACGAGGATATAAGATTAACATCAACATAAGCAGGAATGTAGTCGAATTTTTAAGATGCCTACTCGTTTATTCGTATCTACCACGGCCATGTTTCTCACAAGTAGCAAAGCTTAGAATGGGAGTCTTACTCCCAAAGAACATGCATCTGAAGACTGAAGATGCCTCCCGGTATGTGCCCTATTAACATCACTACACTTGCCATTAAAAATCTTCACAACACTTAGTTCTAATAGATATACACAGGATTCGAAAGGAGAGACTGTCTTCGTAGAACTAAAAGATTTATTGTCTCTAGTACAAGACACGGTACGCGTTCTAAGCGTTTCTAAGCATACGTACTGACGTTCGCTCTCATTTCGGATAGTTTTTATTTTTCTGAGGTAACCGTTACTTCTACCGATCTTTGCTAACGACTCGCTTCTAATATTGATTTCTCAGTGCCGTCCACGAGCACAGCAACATTTAACAGTTCTTTTAAACTTATCACGGTAGGCGGGCGTGCATCGTCGAATCACATGTGACATGCCGACTTCTGACTACTCCTGACTACTCCTTGCCTTCAGTGCCACCCGTAACATCTGGCGCCAAACCGAGTTTCCCGATTACTGTGGCGGAGGGTGGGGGGATGGGGGGTTGGGGCTTCCCCAGGTGGCAATGCTGTTACGCTAAGCCCATACGTGTAAGGTACAGATATCGATACTTAAAGAGTAACTATACCTGTAACGTTACAAATTAAATCAGATCATGCTAAGGGAGTTAGATTAGCAAACGAGACATTTAATGTAGAAGATGAGTTTTGTAATTTGGACAACAAGGTAGCTGATGATGGCCGAAATAGAGAGAATGGAAATCGTAGACTGTCAATGACGAGAAAAGCGCTTCTGAACAAGAGAAATTTGCTACCATTGAAAATAGTGTAAAGTGTTAGGAAGTCCTTTCTTAATGTATTTATATGGATTGTAGCCATGTATGAAAGTGAAACATGGACGATAAATTGTTTACACAAGGACTGGAATGGAAGCTTTTGAAATGTGGTGCTGAAGATTAGATGGGTAAATCACGTAATTAATGAGGAGGTACTGAACAGAGCTGGGGAAAAACGAATTTGTGGCACACTCTGACTAAAAGAAGGGTTCTGTTGATAAGACAAATATATCGATTAGCTATTGATAAATTTATTTCTGATTTTTAGACAATACTGTAATAAACATTCGGACGGACACAGACTCAACATTTAAAAAAAAAAACAGTCGTGTACAGGTTTGTATTAAAACCTAATGAGAAAATCGAAATCATGTGGTGTGCTGTGCAGTGAAACTGTACGGTTTCATTTCAGTCTTGCAGTCCGTTTTTAACTACTATAGTAGAGCATTCAAACCATTAGACAGATTGTGCCTCCATGTATATTCTTGCTCCGTATAACGAATTTCAAATAAAAACTGTATCAGAACAGTATTTTGTTTTGCTTTCTGCCTCGCAGTTAGTTTTAACAGTTAACCCGTATAACGTACGTCTGACACATCACTGAGTCTCGCGTTATCAGATTTAAACTGTGCGAAGTGATGTTACTGAAGCTACTGTTCTCTCAGACCCAACAGCATTGGACGTCTTATACCAATGATCGTAACTAAATTATCCATTCGATTCAAGCGACTTCAGTTCCCCATGAAGGTTTCGTTTGCTACAGCAGAAAAATATGCACGAAACTGATAGTTCAAAAACCAGTCCATACTCTTACCACACAATATCGAAAATCCAAAAACACCTATTTTCAGAAATTTTGTAATATTATACACAAAAGAATTTTTTTAAAACCCTGCAAAAAAAACTAGAACCAAGGAGTCTTTTCCATTCGTATTCGGTATGATTTATTATAATTTCGGGTTCCAAACCCTACGAAGTTGACAAGTCACAACGGGGAGTCGAAATTTGCGTCCTAACAGTTCCCAGGAAAACCCCGGATTAGGACGTATATACAACTGTCATGCATATTTACCAACGGCAAAGCTTTGCTGGGTTTACTTACGTATAAAGAAATACTCAGTGGTAAAATACCGTCCTTAAAGTCTCTGGTTCGCACCCCAGGCCTTTTAATACGATTCTCATAGTTGACTGTCACTGTTAATGTGAAAAATGCTGCCAAGGAAAACTTCCACCGCCCCCCCCCCCCCCCCCCCTAGATTTAGTCGGCCCATATGATAGCTCGTCAAAACTGAACACAGAGCAAGCTTGAAAACAAAAAGAAGGTGTACCCAACTGTTGAAAAAAGAAGCAAAAAAAGATCATATGGTCACGGTGTTGGACTGCGAATGGGGAGAACCGGGTTTGAATCTCCCTCATGACTCACTTTTCTTTATACACTGCTGGAAATGGAAAAAAGAACACATTGACACCGGTGTGTCAGACCCACCATACTTGCTCCGGACACTGCGAGAGGGCTGTACAAGCAATGATCACACGCACGGCACAGCGGACACACCAGGAACCGCGGTGTTGGCCGTCGAATGGCGCTAGCTGCGCAGCATTTGTGCACCGCCGCCGTCAGTGTCAGCCAGTTTGCCGTGGCATACGGAGCTCCATCGCAGTCTTTAACGCTGGTAGCATGCCGCGACAGCGTGGACGTGAACCGTATGTGCAGTTGATGGACTTTGAGCGAGGGCGTATAGTGGGCATGCGGTAGGCCGGGTGGACGTACCGCCGAATTGCTCAACACGTGGGGCGTGAGGTCTCCACAGTACATCGATGTTGTCGCCAGTGGTCGGCGGAAGGTGCACGTGCCCGTCGACCTGGGACCGGACCGCAGCGACGCACGGATGCACGCCAAGACCGTAGGATCCTACGCAGTGCCGTAGGGGACCACACCGCCACTTCCCAGCAAATTAGGGACACTGTTGCTCCTGGGGTATCGGCGAGGACCATTCGCAACCGTCTCCATGAAGCTGGGCTACGGTCCCGCACACCGTTAGGCCGTCTTCCGCTCACGCCCCAACATCGTGCAGCCCGCCTCCAGTGGTGTCGCGACAGGCGTGAATGGAGGGACGAATGGAGACGTGTCGTCTTCAGCGATGAGAGTCGCTTCTGCCTTGGTGCCAATGATGGTCGTATGCGTGTTTGGCGCCGTGCAGGTGAGCGCCACAATCAGGACTGCATACGACCGAGGCACACAGGGCCAACACCCGGCATCATGGTGTGGGGAGCGATCTCCTACACTGGCCGTACACCACTGGTGATCGTCGAGGGGACACTGAATAGTGCACGGTACATCCAAACCGTCATCGAACCCATCGTTCTACCATTCCTAGACCGGCAAGGGAACTTGCTGTTCCAACAGGACAATGCACGTCCGCATGTATCCCGTGCCACCCACCGTGCTCTAGAAGGTGTAAGTCAACTACCCTGGCCAGCAAGATTTCCGGATCTGTCCCCCATTGAGCATGTTTGGGACTGGATGAAGCGTCGTCTCACGCGGTCTGCACGTCCAGCACGAACGCTGGTCCAACTGAGGCGCCAGGTGGAAATGGCATGGCAAGCCGTTCCACAGGACTACATCCAGCATCTCTACGATCGTCTCCATGGGAGAATAGCAGTCTGCATTGCTGCGAAAGGTGGATATACACTGTACTAGTGCCGACATTGTGCATGCTCTGTTGCCTGTGTCTATGTGCCTGTGGTTCTGTCAGTGTGATCATGTGATGTATCTGACCCCAGGAATGTGTCAGTAAAGTTTCCCCTTCCTGGGACAATGAATTCACGGTGTTCTTATTTCAATTTCCAGGAGTGTATACAAAGACAGTAACTTGTTCTCGAAAGAACAGTTATTGTTGATGACCGTGCAGCTTTTCCCAGAAATAAATGATGACTAACTGACAACCTCAGCTGCTGACAGGTGTTGTTGTTATACCTCGATGTGGACAGCTGAAAATGTGTGCCCCGACCGGGACTCGAACCCGGGACCTCCTGCTTACATGGCAGACGCTCTATCCATCTGAGCCACCGAGGACACAGATGAATAGCGCGACTGCAGGGACTTATCCCTTGCACGCTTCCCGTGAGACTCACATTCCCAACTGTCCACAATTCTACATATGTATTGTACCTTATAGACATTTGCCCATCCACTCATTACTCGCGCACGCGTTGGCGATTCCCGTAAGAGTTTGGGCAACCTGTGCGCATTCGCACAGACAAAGGTCAATGGCTGGGTAGCCTTTAACTATATATACAAAGACAGTAACTTGTTCTCGAAAGAACAGTTATTGTTGATGACCGTGCAGCTTTTCCCTGAAATAAATGATGACTAACTGACAACCTCAGCTGCTGACAGGTGTTGTTGTTATACCTCGATGTGGACAGCTGAAAATGTGTGCCCCGACCGGGAGTCGAACCCGGGACCTCCTGCTTACATGGCAGACGCTCTATCCATCTGAGCCACCGAGGACACAGATGAATAGCGCGACTGCAGGGACTTATCCCTTGCACGCTTCCCGTGAGACTCACATTCCCAACTGTCCACAATTCTACATATGTATTGTACCTTATAGACATTTGCCCATCCACTCATTACTCGCGCACGCGTCTGCCATGTAAGCAGGAGGTCCCGCGTTCGAGTCCCGGTCGGGTCACACATTTTCAGCTGTCCACATCGAGGTATAACAACAACACCTGTCAGCAGCTGAGGTTGTCAGTTAGTCATCATTTATTTCAGGGAAAAGCTGCACGGTCATCAACAATAACTGTTCTTTCGAGAACAAGTTACTGTCTTTGTATATATAGTTAAAGGCTACCCAGCCATTGACCTTTGTCTGTGCGAATGCGCACAGGTTGCCCAAACTCTTACGGGAATCGCCAACGCGTGCGCGAGTAATGAGTGGATGGGCAAATGTCTATAAGGTACAATACATATGTAGAATTGTGGACAGTTGGGAATGTGAGTCTCACGGGAAGCGTGCAAGGGATAAGTCCCTGCAGTCGCGCTATTCATCTGTGTCCTCGGTGGCTGAGATGGATAGAGCGTCTGCCATGTAAGCAGGAGGTCCCGGGTTCGAGTCCCGGTCGGGGCACACATTTTCAGCTGTCCACATCGAGGTATAACAACAACACCTGTCAGCAGCTGAGGTTGTCAGTTAGTCATCACTTTTCTTTCACAAAATTATGAACTGTCTGTCCGATTATTAACGTGTCTCTTGGCTGTATTCAGATTTGTGTTTGGGATCCTGGTCTAATGTCCGTTTGCAACAGCGACGCTAAAAAAAGGGCCTCTAGGCGTACGTACCTCCTATTTGTAAACACTAGTACCGCATGTTATGCCTCTTGAGTTCCGTTTTGGAAGTTTTGACTCTTCAATTCCTTCGTTGTTACATCGTTAACACCCGTACATTTGTTGTTTCTTATTTCTGTGAGTTGTCTATGGGGCGTCTCTTTCGCTCTCACTAATCGTCACATTTAAATGCGACGGTAATATATTCTTACCACATGACTCCTATTCTATAATCAATGTATAAGATGATAATTGTCAATACAACATAAGGAGGACAGATATGTTAATAACCGGATAGACAGTTCATAAATTTGTAAAAAAAGAAAATTGTGCACGAGGGAGTTTTGAACAGTGGTCTCCCGCTTTGCAGTCAAACACCATGACCACGCAACCACAGTGCCTTTTGTTAACAGAACTCGTTCGATGGAGCGATGGAGCACATCGTGAGTTTGCACCGTTCACTGTTTATATTTTACTTCTTTTTCGCAGTTCAGCATACCTTCCTGTTTTCATGCATGATCTGTGTTCAGTTTTTGACGTGCTATCCACTGGGCCGTTTTATCGTTACGCCTACGGAGGGGAGGGGTTGCGATGGGGGGATTCCATTGTGACATGCACTGTCGTTCAGAGTTCAGAGTTTCTTCGCTGTAACTGGCTGGAAAGGTCGGAAAAAGGTAGCGTCATACCACCTCCAAGAGGACCGGGCCTCGTAAAGCACTGTGATCAGACGAACATGGTGATTACATAAACATCTCTACCCGTACTGTACCCCAAAACTATGTCTCCACTACTGGAAACATTAAGTTATTTTTTTGATTTGTCTTAGTTTTGTAAGCTTATATCCACAACATTTCATATCGTAATATACGAACGTAAAGGGCCATAATTAGCCTAAACCTGGTAAAAAATTGATGTAGACTGTCAAAGCATCTGAAGATGAGACCTCATGGATCGAAACGCATCCTGCATTGAAATGAAATCACAGTCGTGACTGAAGGCTGTTCTTTATTTTACGAAAGTAATAGGTCAGCGAATAAACATCGACAACAATGGGTAAAATTATGCAACAATTGGCTTGATAACAGCTTTTCCTTTTTGTGAAAGGAGACGAAATTACATAATGTATATGTTATCGTTTTGAATTGTGTTACTTAATTTTTGAGTGTTTGTTGTAAATGTAATAATAAGATGCGTACCTTAAGATATGTAAGCCATTACTGGTCTTCAGTACTTCGAAACACATGTCTTCTGCTGCAGGCTCTTTGCTTTCCATATTTTGGGAGGAGGTAGTATCGACCTAAACCAGAAAAATATGTCCGGTAAACACGGCCTCTAAAATACGAACCCTAAGAACTATGATCACTTACTTATGTTTGAAACTGCGAAACACATCTCTCCTAATGAAAACTGTTCGCTTTCCATATTTTTGCAGGAGATAGTATGGAAGAACACAAGAAGAAATGATGAGCTCTAAAATTCATATCTCAAGAGCTATGAACATTTGCTGAGTAGAAGAGCTGTGTTACGCAGTACCGAAGATGTACAAGTGCTCATGGCTCCTGTAGTGAACCAATCTGGATGCGCAGAGTCCTTACGTCAGGTAATCCCAGTTTATATGACTAATTTTCGTAGTCAGCTTATGTATAACAAAATGTGTTTCTTTTTTTTTGTTTGTTACATGTGTTCGAGGAAGTTTCCGACAAGGTTTTTCAGCGGTGTTCCCCCCGAATTCATCTGATAGAGCCGACGGTTGTTATCGCTGAGAACATCGCTCCACAATTGTTAAAATTCTACGAATTTATTGTTAAGGAACTGTATCACAAATATAGTTGTAAAATATAAGGATTTCAAGTTCATCTTCAGAACTGTAGAAATGTTACCATTCAGTTCATCGTTAAAATTCGGATCTCGTCGAAGACTTTATTTGACTAACGTAGCTAAGAATTATTTTTCTGACCATTAACTTTGCTAACGTGTCGGTAATAACATCAGATTGAAAGGAAATACTGAGATGCTTCGTGAAACGAAGGCCTACTGAAATTGCTGAAGAGATTTCTAATAATTAAACTGCGTTTTCTGAAGAGTTTCGTATCAAGCAGTTCACGAAGTTGAAGCAGATTGAATTTTTTCATGAATTTAATCCGGGTACAGTTTTGAGGGAAAATCACTTAATAACAGTAATTTCGTTGACTTCACAAAGGCAAAAAGTGATATCAGAATTTTTAAAAGTTGTTTGCAATGAATAATTGGAGAGCTTAATTATCAAACAATTCTTGAGCTAAATTCTTGTCTACTTCGTGACTAATTATCGATCTCTTATAAGCTACATACAAGAACTTTATCGTTCGTTTCGCATGGTTTTAATTATTGCAGCAAATCGGAAGGGACTTTCATAACTAATTCTAGGTATAAACCTCTGTTTAATCAAGTTACAGTACTAAATATTTATGGTACACTGTGTTTCAATATTGGGAGTTAATAGTTACACTGCAGAGCAGCTAAAAAATATCACTGATACCCAGAATTTTGCTAACTCGAAGCTTCAACCAGAATTTTGCTAACTTGACGCTGCATTGCTTCACGTAACATAATACAGCCAAAGACTTACGGTGGCACAATATAAGCCACAGTTTAAACCTCCCCTTCTCTCTATTTCAGAAAAACGATCCTGCGAAGTTTTTTCAACTCAACCGCCAGTTAAATTTATCCCCAAACAATGATAAAAGCTTAGAGCGAGGTTTCGTCCCATTCCGATACACAAGATCAATACTGTATGCAGATGAGTGTATTACAAGGAAAGACAGCTTCTTAACGTTGTAATTCAAAATTTATCACGGCGGGATACCTCACTCCTAAGGAAAGCATTTTACAGCCGATGTATACAGGACGTTTCTTTTTTCGATGGTTACTGTCACTTCTCAAAATACTCAACAATTTCTTTAACGCGCCGTATACATGGTAGAACCCACCTCCTCAACCTAGGTCACTAACGCGTGCTTGTGTGGTGGTGGTCAACTCAGAGGTAAGCCAGTTTGAATCCTGGTGGTGGTTGAAATTTTCACTCACGATTGTACCCAGTGCCTGCAGTCTGCTCTTTCGCAGCAACAATGCTGCTGCTGCGCCTGATAGTAGGCCATCCCTAATCGAAGAGTGACAATAGGGTCGCCAGTCTGCAAGCGCCTAGGACGTCGTCACGGGTTCTGGCTGTAAAGGTACATTTTTAACATTCTCAATGAAAATGGGCGCATGCCACCTAGGGTTTTGCCGAACTTTAGGGTCTTACAGGGACCCTTTGCCGTTTCATTTACGCATGTGTCAATATCAAACCTGCCTGTAATCACGCCCCAGGAAGACTCAAATTAGAGGCCCTGAAAAGGCATAATCACTCTTAGCTGCTCCTAATAGTATTGAATGGTTCTTGGTGGTTCTCAGCTGTACACGACAGCAAAATTTTCGGCCCCAGTGCGCTCCAAACTTGAGTGAATACTTTCGATGGGGGATGCAGCCCCATAATTCCCTGGAGAAGAGCTGAAACGCACAAGGTTGTCATCAGCGTCAGACACTGTGAAGTACGTCTTCCTGTTGCTCGTAGCACTCCAAACTTCCGTTTTCGACAGCGAAATGCAAGGAATCAACACTCAAGGTGGAGAGGCGGTTACATTGACGCTCTTTCCACCCCATGTGCCCTTTTCGCGTCGACTCAGAGCGGTGGTATGTCCGAATGTCTTACTCGACACAGGCGTCACAAGAAATCGTGAAATGTGGGTAAAAGAAGGTGTGAGGGTCGGATCGTGTGACATTTGTTAAAAGCCAGGTCGGTTTCTATCCTATGGTTGATTATCCACAATAGTACGAAAGGACCATGTGGATAAAATATTTTTTTATGATATTGATCAATTTTAATTGATGACTTTTTTGACAGATTAATGTGTCGAATCTTCCTCAGTGTCATTGGACAGAATTTTGGCGAAATTTGGTGCCGTTGTCGCATCATTAACCTACCTACATGTCATATGAACAGTGCTGTGGCCTTTTTTTTCGAAAGTGTCGTCACCTTGCTGTTTAAAGCACCACTGAGGCAGAAGGTGGCATCGCAGGGAGCCAAGCTTTTGTATCACTGCAGAGGAACGTTGTAGGCACCTTTGAGCCAAATTTCAGACTTAGCAATGAATGGGAAACAATTACTGTTTTCGAATAAGTGACCATTTAATTTTGTTGCGCAATTTATTATTATTCATAGTAGGTCTGTGTAATAGAAAAGTCCACTAACACTGCTTATTTCCTGATAGACTGCTCGCCTCTTTGCTCTTAGTCTTCAGAGGTACATGTTTTCTAGATCTACGTGCTATTACGCTAATCTGCTGGATACACACTCCTAATCACAGAGCTGCCTATCTCTGAGCAGGAGACGAGCAACGCTAGCGCAGGCTTCTGGTCGGTGGTGATGAGATCCCCTTAGCGCTCTGCAGCCCGCCACACCGCTGTGTGACGCGGACAGTAGACGGGGATTGGGAGGGAGCTGAGCGCCTCTGCAGTGGCGTCCGGGGCCGGCAGATTACCTCCGCCGCCGCCGCCGCCGCCGCCACCACCATGTGACGCACTCGGAGCGGCTCTGTGGAACACTTCGCCGGCTCTGCGGCCACTTTGCGCTAATCGCTGCTGCCGCTAACTGGGGTCCTAACCCCGGTACCGGTCTGTGCCATTACCCGCGACACCGCAAGCCTAATGCCGCAGTCGGTCCATTGTGCTTCATATTACTCCATGCGCGATGCACCATTCCAGCTACTCACGTGATTTCAACGCGTTTAAATTGGCACAGTAAGACTTTGTATGTGGTCCACATCGTGATCCCTAGACACAGCTAACCTAAGTTACACCTACAGGGGGACAATTATTGACATGAGAAAAAAAAAGTAAATTAGTCAGAAACTTCGCCGTGCACATACTTTTTTCAACAGGTAAACTTAGCTATATATACAGCTACGTCATTACTCTTCTACTCACAATAAAGTGCCTGGCAGAGGGTTCAATGTACCGCCTTCAACGAATCTCTCTACTTTTCACTCCCGAACGCCACATGGGGAAAAGGAGGAATAAAATTTTTCTGTGCGAGCCCTGATTTCTCTTCTATAATAGTGATGATCATTTCTCCCTATGTAGGTGGGTGCCAAGAGAATGTTTTCGCAATCGGAGGAGAAAATTGGTGATTGAAATTTCGTGAGAAGACCCCGTCGCAACGAAAAATGCCTTTGTTTTAATAATTGCCACTCCAAATAACGTATCATGTCTGTGGCACTATCTCCCCTAATTTTCGATAATACAAAACGAGCTGCCATTGTTTGAACTTTTTCGATGACATCCGTCAATCCCACCCGATGTGAATCCCACACAGCACAGCAATATTCCAGAATAGGGCGGACAAGCGTGGTGGAAGCAGTCTCTTTAGTAGACCTTCTAATAGTTCTGCCTATGAATCGCAGTTTTAGGTTTGCCCTATCCACAACATTACCTATACTACAGGTATTCGGGTTTAGGCTATGACATGTTCGATATAACTGCCATCATTTTCAATTATGTGTACGACCTGCTGAAGTGTCGAATCATCGATGCAGTCGATGACCTTCTGAATGGCGGTTTTCAGCTCAGCAAAGGTTTTGGAGTTATTACTGTACACCTTGTCTTTAATATAACCCGATGAAAAGGAGTCGCATGTGTACAGATACGGAGAATATGACGGACAATCGAGGCCCAGGGCAGTGGCCTCTGGGTATCATAGAATGGGTTCCCCAGACTTCTCCTCCAGGGCATCAAACACCCTCCTTCTACGATGGGGTCGAGCTCCGTCTTGCATGAACCACATCTTGTCGAAATCAGGGTCACGTTGGATATGAGGATTAAATCATCTTCTAAAACATTCATGTACCGTACAGTAGTCATCGTACCACCAAGGAATGTCGCGCAGATTAGTCCGTGACGAGAATGCACACCACGCAGTTAGCCGTTGAAGGTGAAGAGTCTTCTCGATCGCAAAATGCGGACTCTCAGTCCCAAACATGGACCAATTTCGCTTATTGACGAACTCATCCAACTGAAAGTGGGCTTCGTTGCTAAACCAAATGCGCATGCCCATACTAATTCCCATCATGCCTCGCGGCATAAAGTTTGAATATCCTAACGCAAATTATTTAAGAGTTACGACGATTTTATTTCATATAGTTCAGTAATTATCACCCTGTATATCTACATCAATATTATACAAGTCAGCTTATGGTGTGTGGCAGAGGGTACGTAATATACTACTATAATTGTCTTTTCTTCTTTTTCCACTCGACAATCTACATCAATACTCCAAAAGCCAATTTATGGTCTGTGGCAGGGGGGTACTTATTACACGACTGTCGATGTCTTCCTTTCCTTCCCCAGTCGAAAATGTTGTGCGACAAGACCGATCGATTGTTGACTAGCCTCCGAGTGTCATTCAGTCTCTCTGATTTAACCTTCATGGTCGATTTGATGAACATACATTGGAGGAAACAATATATTGGTTCATTTTTCTTGTTAACGTACGTTCTTGGTTATAACAATAAACCACATCGTGATGCTCAACATCTCTCTTGTAGCGTCTGCCGTTGGAGTTGAATGAGCATCGCTGTAACGCTTTTGTTATCATTAAATCAACGTGTAACGGAAATTGCTACGCTTCTTTGGAACTTCCTTATTTCCCCAGTCAAGCTTAGGTCAGTAGTAAGTGGGTACTTTGAGGGAAAAATAATGACCACTCTTTTTGTGAACCCAGCGGCAGCAATCAGAGCTCGATAAAATTAAAACTGGTTGGTGACGGCAGAGCAGCGACAACCAAACTATATCGATAAAACTGTAAAATTTGAATTATACTAAAAACTCTAGGTAATGAAATTCATTACCATTGTTTTTGAATATTTTCGTTCCCTTGTATTTCCATCTTCAATAAACTGAATATCCTAACCAGTAATTAATTTTTAATATATATTTGCAATTTAAATTTAAATTCGGTACTAAACTCCATAAACTTTTTTCCTGCGTATCTAGTATTAACACATTCACATCTGACAATGCTATAAAAACATTTACTTCTAACTCACTAATTTTTTAAACGAATTAGAACTACTTGCATTATTTAGCTTTTTGAGTAAAGGTTCCAGTTCTATAGACAAAATTTTTAATTTTTATTAATAAAATTCAAATTTTAGTTAAAAATTTACGACTCAAAACGTAGTTTTCCCGACAAAACTATGCTATACTACCCAGGCTTTTTTCCAAAAAAAAAAAAAATTTGCCAGTATTTCAGCAGGATTCAAACCATGAAATCTTCCAAGGAAATATTTCATCACTGGAATCATACTCACTGTACACACTGAGCTAACCACACAAGGCTTTGTAAATTGCTTTAATTTTATATCTCAAGTAGCGCAAGTGGGGCATACAGGAAATTGTGGTCCTGATATTCAGAGGATGTGAGTTGCACAATCAGTCGGCCTAGAGGCACAGCCGCTGCTTGACAGCATTCAAACAGATAGATTTTCGTTTTTATTTCTCAGCCAAATGTTAACTGATTTTAAGAATTCACGAAGCTACCTTAATCTAGGTGAAAAGGGCTATCCAGAGATATAATCTTCCAACTGACATAATTATTCTTTCTTCTGTCTTTCTTTGCAAAGGAAATGTAATTTCTTATTAATTCAATATAATCAAAAATTTTCTCACAAACTTCTATGCTGAGCATCATTTGTTAAATTATTTTTACTATACATCATTACATAAGAAATAGTTTCATTAGGAATTTTATGACTGAATGTGGCATAAAGCTTAATTATCTTTTCTGTATGGCCAATACATTGATTCTTCCTGATGTATTTGACACAGATGGTGTGATTTGTTATGAAATTGTATCGATTTATATTAATACCATCATTTAAATGTTTAACTCGCTTAAAATCTCTAAAGGATCACATTCCTTCATATATTTGTTAGGTGGATCTTCATTCCACATTTCTTAAAGGAAAGCTTAATTTTTTCAAATATTTGTTTGGAGATTCTGTAGTTTGGAGTGATCAAACAGGGAAGAGTCAACCCTCTGATTAATTTTTTCTGTTTGTTTGAAACATGACCAAAATAAAATAAAGCATATTAAATTCTGCAGGATTATTGCAATTCATATCTAAGTCAAAATTTCTCTTTCCATTCAGTCCAGCAATCTCTATGGTTTGTGGTTCAAGGAAAGATATGGGCATTTTCGAATTTCTTAGTCTTTCTTGTTCTAACCACAGAAACATCGATTTCCATTGATTTGACAAGAATTTTACTTGTCTTTTTGAAGTGTGGTCATACCTTCAAAGCAGTTTCATTATGAGCAGCCCATCGAAGAATAGTATCATTTACACTAGAACTCCAGTTGAAAATTACAGTAATATCAACTTCCCAGATGACTTCTTCATAATCTTTAAAGAACCCACCAAGCAAATCTATGGAAAAAGTATTTCGTTGTTCTTATTTTTTATCTTTCCATAATTGAGGATGTGACCTCCAATGGGTAACTCATTGGTTAGGTATAAAGTCAATTGCATAAGGACAGCTGAAGAAATAATTACCCATTCTAGACAAAATATATTTTACTTTGTTTATGCTGATGACCTCAAACAGCTTTGCCACACAATTTCAATTCTTTTTTTACTAGATTTTCCATCATGCCTTTGTGTAATCCATACCATAAGTTCCAATAATACTGAAGCTAATTTATAGGTGAGCATGATTAGGAAGAACTCAGCCACCTCCAATAGCTATATAAATATAACCATTCCATCAATTCCATTTATTTTGAAATCCAGAATTTTATTGTCCACTGAACTCTGCATTATGCTTGAATGAATCAAGAACATTAGTTTCTTGATGAGAGTGATCAGCATGTTTAACAAACATTCCATTTTCGAAATTAAAATTTAGGTGGATTAAGTCAAATTGAATAATTTTAGTGACATCGTTAACGACAGCCTTTTCATTAGCAAGAAAAGCCAGGCCACTAAATCCAGGCACACTTCTAATACCATCACTTTACATTTACACTAAATATCACTTTCAATAACAACTCTATTAAAAATTTCATGTTCCTTTATGTGAATATTTGCATCTACATCTACAGCTACGTCTACATGGATACTCGGTAAATTACATTTAAGTGCCTGGCAGAGGGTTCATCGAACCATCTTCATAGTTCTCTATTAAGTAAGAACGAACACCTATATCTTTCCGTTCGAACTCCGATTTCCCTTATTTTATCGTGGTGATCGTTCCTCCCTATGTACGTCGAAGCCAACAAAATATTTTCGCATTCAGAGGAGAAAGTTGGTGAATGGAATTTTGTGAGAAGATTCCGTCGCAATGAAAAACGCCTTTCTTTTAGTGATGTCCACCCATATACCGCATTGTTTCAGTGGCACTCTCTCCATATTTCGCGATAATACAAAACGTGCTGCCCGTTTTTGAACTTTTACGATGTACTCCGTCAGTCCTGTCTGGTAAGGATCCCACACAGTGCAGCAGTATTCTAAAAGAGGATGGACAATTGTAGTATAGGCAGTCTCCGTAGTAGATCTGTTACATTTTCTAAGTGTCCTGCCAATAAAACGCAGTCTTTGTTTAGCCTTCCCTTCCAATTTAAGTTGTCCATAATTGTAATTCCTAGGTATTTACTTGAATTTACGGCCTTTATATTCGATTATCGTGTAACCGAAGTTTAACGGATTCCTTTTGGCACCCACGTGGATGACCTCACACTTTCCGTTATTTAGGGTCAACAGCCAATTTTCACACCATTCAGATATCTTTTCTAAAACGTTTTGCAGTTTGTTTTGATCTTCTGTTGAATTTATTAGTCGATAAACAACAGCGTCATCTGCAGACAACTTAAGATGGCTGCTCAGTTTGTCTCCAAACTCGTTTACATAGATGAGAAACAGCAAAGGGCCTGTAACACTAACTTGGGGAATGCCAAAAATCACATCTGTTTTACTCGACGACTTTCCATCAGTTACTACGAAATGTGACCTCTCTGACAGGAAGTCACAAATCCAGTCACATAACTGAGACGATATTCCATAAGCACGCAATTTCACTATAGGCTGCTTGTAGGGTACAGTATCAAAAGAAGACATGATTTTGAATGAATCAATTTTTCTATGCTTTGGAAAGTATTTTGAGTAACAGGAATTTTTACCATCTCAATATCATAAAACAATTTATTGTTTCTTTACATAACATTTGGAGATTAAAATTTTGTAAAATAAAGGCAACTGGCGCAACATTACCATAGCTATGTAGGTACAGTTAATTTTTCTTAAGAACAGATTACTTACTTCTCAGTTAAGTGACTCATTTAATATTAATAAAATATCATTTAATTAAATGAAAACTGATTGGTGACCAAAAATAAGATTTTCGGTGAAGAAATCAGAAAACAAACATGGTAAATATTCACCAAATTCTATTTTATCTGAAGTAATAGGTCCAAGCATATGTGACAAAACGATGTTAATCAGCGACAATTATATTTTGGTTACAGCATGATGAAACTGAAGAAACTTAATCATTTATATCTTTACTCTAAAAGCCTGGATCAATCAAAGTATGAAGAATTCGTAAAAATTAAAGTTGAATATAAAAATGAGAAAATTTCTACGTTTATTGAAAATAATAATGAAAGCATACCACTACATCAACATTAAGATAACTCACTTGTAGTATTTGTTGAGTTCATTCTCAGAAATCAGTATTTTTTAGGGAAATTTTCACTAGAGGCAGACATATAGGAATAGAATGTGTTTATTTAGCTCAGACATATTTAAATGTCCCAGAAAAATCAGTGAGAGACAACGCAAATTTTTTAAATATCATTAGACAAGATGATACAAATTCAGATCATATTTACCAGGAATTTATTGGTGCAGATTTAAGGTTCAAAGATTTTAAAGAAATGTGTAGCAAGTGTTTGAATGGTCAGTTTGGATTACTTACAATAGATATAGATAGAAAACTCAATGAAAGTAACATCACACAATGAAGAATAATTTTTTAATTTTTGTCTATAGTAAATGTTTGCAAAATACAACTGTCCAGAAGTACTTAGTGTGCAGAGTGTTTACAACATAGAACCTTTTTTAAAAAAAGCTGTATGAAACAGAAATCCAAAGAAAGAATTAAAAGAAGAAATTAAAAAGGAAGAAAAACCAAGAATGGAACATGAAAAATATAAAAAAAGAAGACAGCCTGTTACTGGTGGAATCAGGCAGGTGAAACAAGGAATTGGAGCATTAGGTGACAATGTTATGAAAGCTGCTGAAAAAAATAGAGAAGTTGAAAAATTAATGGTTCCTTATAACACAAAGAAAAGATATAGATAAAACCATAAAAAATAAATTGAAATGAAAGATTCTGAGAATGTATGAACCTGTTGGTTATTTTAAATAGGTTGATTCCTTGCCAGTTTGATACAGTGGAGATAAGTTGGCTATTGGAGAAAAAGGTATGATGCCCCAGATGGACTGTTGATCTTTTAACCAAAAAACAGTTTACTACAGATAATATTGGTACAAAATTTGATAGAACTGATTTTTCAAGTTATGCAGATATTTTGCCCCATCCCTGAGCACCACATTCAAATAAACATCCTAATTAAATAAAATCAAGTAAATGTATTAAATAAAATAACTTGGTAAGAGAATTTGTTGGTATCTATTTTGCGACCTTAAAATAAGCAGAATGAAGTTCAGATCCTTCAGAGTCAGATGAGAAAAAATGTGAAGGTTCTATAAAAAAAATATTCACCAATCTAGCTTAATATACCTGGATGAATGATGTGAATGAGTTAATAGATAGATTAGCAGTAATTAATGGACAAGAATTAGAAGTAAATAAAAATTATCATAATGAAAATGTTGCTATAACACAGATGTCAACAAATAAATTTAGTGACTTTATCATCAACACTCCAAAAGGAATTTCACACTTGATAAGATTTTTAGATAATCTGCCCTATACATTTTGAAATCTGGAGAATGTGTAAAAGAATTAGTAAGTTGTCTTTAAATAATTTGCCAGTGTCAGAGATGCATCTATCAAGCCTTCAATTTTGTGGACCTTTCACTATGGTAGATGAAAGTTTAGCTAGAGGAGATCAAGGAACTTAACATTAGATGAAGCTTGCAAAGAACATCATATTTCATACATAGATAACAAAGATTTAGATTCTAGTCATCCAGCTGACAAAGAGTTTGTTACCTGCAAAAGGCAGAATATATGCTAAAGATACGTCACTTAGTGACAAATTATAGGAATACTGTACAGAAAATGAAAATTGTGAGTGGGATTTGATGTTGATGCAAATGGTATGTTATTGTAAAAATATTTATTCTCATAATTTTTATCTATGTGAATAAATAATTCCAGTATTGTATATATGGTTCTCGGGTGAGTCGTCTGATGTCGTAGTGAAAACTCCACAATATTTCATCAGCGCAACTGGCCGATATCTTCAGGTGCGATGAACACACTGCTAAGGAAGGACCAGAGCCCCCTATTTATGCCAGATGTCGGCCAGTTGCGCTGATGAAATATTGTGGATTTTTCACTATGACATCCAACGTCTCGCCCGAGAACCATATATACAACATGTCTGTCGGGAAAGCCTCAAGCAACAATTCCAGTATTGATTACAAATTATCACCTAATGGTGATACTGAACAGAAAGCTATTAAAATTAAATTTAATAATCAACAGTAAAATAGTTGTGATAATTTGGATGATGACCTGTAGTACTGTCCAATTATTTTTTTGCAAACTTCTTCTTTGGACTCTAATGACATAATAATTATACTCACAATTACCATTGACTAATTTTAAAACAACAGTCATTGGTCTTAGATTCTGGTTCATTGTTCCAGGTTCAACATATGGTATCAGTATACCTATTCCTTTGTGGTTTTCACTTATTACTTCTCTTGCATCATCAAGTGTTCCATATAAATTTTGAATGTGATCTTCTCGAATCTGATTAAAATTTTCTGAGTGAGTAATTTGGCCTTGATACACTTCTTTACGTCAGTTTTAATCTTGTATTCTCCATGCTTAAAAAATTATGGCAATACTTTGAGTGTAAACAATTTTCTGAACTGTTTGCCTTCTCCCTTTCATGCCTGCAAAATGAGTGAACAGAAACTTGTTTCATTGATGAATATAGTATTTTGATATGAATTTAAAGGGAGAGATGAGCAGTCCAAATCTATGTTTTCTAATATTTTTGAATTGTCTTCACTGACGTTTGTGTTTATGACTTTCCCAGTGGTTTTGTAGATGAAGGTTCCTGCAATATCTTTTGCTTTAAACCAAGGGTTATTCTTTTCATCCGTTATAAATGTATGCTTACCATGGTAAGTAAGCTTGTTGTTGACAAGCTCTATGAATGACTCCATATATATTTAGATTATTTTTTCTTCTTGCTCAATAAAAATTTAAATACAATAAATGAATTGCTGTCACTTGGATGCACTGAAATTTTTTTTATATTACTCATGTATCTGTTATCACTGCTATTAAATCTCTGCTTATTTCACATTTTTACTGAAATCTGATGTAATGTCAAATCTAGACAAATTAATGTAACATAATGTTAACAAAATTTAGTGAACTCTTATTAACTGGAGCTTGTGCATAGTGATATACTCCATTTTCACATAATTTTTAAGCTTCAGTATTTATTATTTGACTAATTTTACTTCAGTTAGCAAACATCCAGCTAACTTGCAAATAGTTTCACAACAGTGGAGATAATTATTTTCTTTTTCCGAAATTTGTTCTGTTTTTTATTTTCTCTAGGGTATCAATTACTTCAAATATGTCTTCAGTTTTCCCAAATTCTTGTGCAACACGTTTCTTGATTCTTCTTCTTTGAGTAGTAAAATGATGTGGTTTTAATTTACATTTTTCAGACTTTGCATTACCCGTTCTAACATTTGTGATGCCATTGTATTTTTTACATAATAATTTATTCCAACCTTATTAAAATTGTCTCAATAAATGGAAGCAATTAAGACAAAGAAGTGTAAAATGTGTGAAATCTGGAAGGCAACTATAAACTTTCACCCACACAAATAAACAAAGGATAAATATAAGGGTTCATGCAAGGAATGACTCAATGAATATCACAAAAAAACTGAATAATATACAATTTCAGTGTGAATGTGGTAAATTTATTTTTAAATCTAATTACAAAAAATGCTTAAAACTATTTCCAAATGATGAACATTCTAAAATACACTCCTAGAAATGGAAAAAAGAACACATTGACACCGGTGTGTCAGACCCACCATACTTGCTCCGGACACTGCGAGAGGGCTGTACAAGCAATGATCACACGCACGGCACAGCGGACACACCAGGAACCGCGGTGTTGGCCGTCGAATGGCGCTAGCTGCGCAGCATTTGTGCACCGCCGCCGTCAGTGTCAGCCAGTTTGCCGTGGCATACGGAGCTCCATCGCAGTCTTTAACACTGGTAGCATGCCGCGACAGCGTGGACGTGAACCGTATGTGCAGTTGACGGACTTTGAGCGAGGGCGTATAGTGGGCATGCGGGAGGCCGGGTGGACGTACCGCCGAATTGCTCAACACGTGGGGCGTGAGGTCTCCACTATACATCGATGTAGTCGCCAGTGGTCGGCGGAAGGTGCACGTGCCCGTCGACCTGGGACCGGACCGCAGCGACGCACGGATGCACGCCAAGACCGTAGGATCCTACGCAGTGCCGTAGGGGACCGCACCGCCACTTCCCAGCAAATTAGGGACACTGTTGCTCCTGGGGTATCGGCGAGGACCATTCGCAACCGTCTCCATGAAGCTGGGCTACGGTCCCGCACACCGTTATGCCGTCTTCCGCTCACGCCCCAACATCGTGCAGCCCGCCTCCAGTGGTGTCGCGACAGGCGTGAATGGAGGGACGAATGGAGACGTGTCGTCTTCAGCGATGAGAGTCGCTTCTGCCTTGGTGCCAATGATGGTCGTATGCGTGTTTGGCGCCGTGCAGGTGAGCGCCACAATCAGGACTGCATACGACCGAGGCACACAGGGCCAACACCCGGCATCATGGTGTGGGGAGCGATCTCCTACACTGGCCGTACACCACTGGTGATCGTCGAGGGGACCCTGAATAGTGCACGGTACATCCAAACCGTCATCGAACCCATCGTTCTACCATTCCTAGACCGGCAAGGGAACTTGCTGTTCCAACAGGACAATGCACGTCCGCATGTATCCCGTGCCACCCAACGTGCTCTAGAAGGTGTAAGTCAACTACCCTGGCCAGCAAGATCTCCGGATCTGTCCCCCATTGAGCATGTTTGGGACTGGATGAAGCGTCGTCTCACGCGGTCTGCACGTCCAGCACGAACGCTGGTCCAACTGAGGCGCCAGGTGGAAATGGCATGGCAAGCCGTTCCACAGGACTACATCCAGCATCCCTACGATCGTCTCCATGGGAGAATAGCAGCCTGCATTGCTGCGAAAGATGGATATACACTGTACTAGTGCCGACATTGTGCATGCTCTGTTGCCTGTGTCTATGTGCCTGTGGTTCTGTCAGTGTGATCATGTGATGTATCTGACCCCAGGAATGTGTCAATAAAGTTTCCCCTTCCTGGGACAATGAATTCACGGTGTTCTTATTTCAATTTCTAGGAGTGTATTATTGTCATTGAAAACTGACGAACAAACTTAGTGTGATAATTCAACAAAATAGGTATTAAAGTTGGGGAAGACATCAAGTATGAGTTTCTCATGATGCCTTTGATTACTGCCAGAGGCTCCATGGAGGCACACGTGAATGTCCCCGCAAATATAATGATGTCCCTACTGCCATGAGATCCATGGTGCGCCACAAGCTTATAGCAACCTTTTAGTTGGATGTACATTGATATGACCGTTGGGCTGCTCTAAATAGGAAGGTGATTCATCTGACCATGTGATATGTTTCCACTGATCTCCGGCTTAATCTCGACTATCCTCTGCCCACTGGAATCTTAATTGAGGCTGTCGTTGGGTCAGAATGGGAAGGAATAGGTGTCGTCTGCTGCAGGGACCCATGTTCAACAATGTGCTCCAATCCACTTGTGCCAGCACTAGCGTTGTACGCTGTTGTGTCACAGATCACCAACTGCCTTACTTTCCAGCTCAGGGAAACCTATAGACTCCAGGTTCTGTAGACGCCAAGCACCTTGTCACCTACTATTTTCCATACATGCTCTCGACAGTTGCAATTGAACAGTCGGCCAGCTTCGCCACTTCTTTGGTGGTGAAAGACGCACATTGCTTTCGTAGCTCTTCCGCAGTTTTGTCATTCCCTTACATGTTACTGTTCTACCAGGGACGTTCAGTAAGTAATACAACACACTTTCTCTCGGACGATTTTAGTTGAAAAAATGCTGTATTTGTTTGTTCGATATCGTGGAATATTGCAGCTTCAGCCTACTGTACTTTTATGAAGTTCCGGTAGGTGCGGTGCTATATGTGGACTAGAAAATGACGTCTGTAACGGGGATGCGTTCCAAGCAGAGAGCTGTCATTGAGTTTCTTTGGAGTCACAGATATTCATAGCCGCTCATAGAATGTCTACAGACCTGACAGTGGACAAGGGCACCATGGGTAGTCGCACAAACACGTAAGAATTTCCTTGGCCTGTGACTTCTGCAGTGTTGGAACGTGCGGAAACAGTCATTCGATGTGACCGACGGTTCATAAACACCTTGCTGCATAACAGGTGGTAGTGCTGACACACTAGTTCAACAGTTGGGGGTACTCAAGGTATGTGCCCGCTGGGTTCCTTGCTGCCTAACAGAAGACAATAAAGAGCACCGAGTTTTGCCCAAGGAAGGGTGCAATCCGTGGGATGCAGTACGTGGATGATGAAGAATTTATTGGTGCAGCAATACATTTTCGCCGACGTCGACGTCGACGCCGACAACAAGGTGACGCAAGGCATTCACATTAAAATGAGGTTATGCTGAAAAACAGGGTTTTATAGCCAGAATAGTGCTGAATAACATCGTGTATTGGACTCCCGAATAAAACCAACCTGGTTTCAGAAAAAAACTGTTCCATTACTTATCGTACACTACTCCGTTTACATGCTTATGCTTGGGGGAGAAATTCTGTAGAGCATTTTATTTTATTTTGTTTTTCATTTGTGAACAACAGCCTCATACCTTACCACACACTTATTCCTGAGGGCTGAGGCTAGCAACCTGCATTGAATAGGAATATGGCGTCGTACCTCCATGTCACCGGATGCTTCCTTTCTCACCTTCTGGGGAGAATTTATTTGGCTTTCCTTTCAAATTTAGTAGGCGAAATAAGTCTCAGCAGCATAGCCGGACTTCCCTGGCACCTTCAAAATCTTGTTGTATGATTGGTCGTGTAGCTTCTCGCGCAAAATGTTCGAGAAAATTCTCGAAGCTTTCCGTCTTCTAAAAAATTTGAGGGCGACGACCGCCCGCGCTTTTCCAGCCCCTCTTATCGTCTTAATGTGTCGCGTTTTCCGTGGGACAACTGGCGCCAAGGGTTGGGTTGGAGGGTGGCTACCAATTTCAGGTCGACACTCTGCTTTGGGACCACGTGAGTATGGATTGTCTGCGGAAACGTGGAGGTGTAATTTTAAGTCCGGTTGTATCTTCCGTGTCAGGATACATTTAAGCAAGTTGTTATCAGCATCTTCAGGCGTAGTGAATGACCATATTTATTTTTAAATTAATTTTTTTGCGTGACATTTTGTTATCTCAAGTAAAACTTAATGCCATGAATTTTGTTTGATGTAAGGTGCTGTATCCATTAGTGTAGATGCTCTATGATATTCGTTGTTAGATTGGTACCGATCCTCCCCATCCCAGACGATTAAATTCAACTAGATGCGAGGAGCTTTATTTCGCTTTTATCCCAGTAGGGCTGCTGAGTGAGTTTCTCATTTCTCACTGTGCAATGGAATGGCGTATGGTCATCCATCAGAGCTACTTAGTTAACGTCCACTTCATCTGGAAACATCTCTGAGCCGCTCAATCATCAGAATTTGTACTGTCGATATAAACACAATAATTCTCCTCCCCCCCCCCCCCTGTACTTCACGGTGGAACAGTGCACGACGATAGGAATATCCTCAGCTAGATCACAATCTCTGGGTATAAAGAGGCTTTCCTATGCTGATCGTTACTCAAATTCAGTTTATTCCCCAACATTGTGTTTAAATATGGGCCTATAGCAGTCACTATTCATCAAAGAGGAGGAATTAACCTTTGTCAATAAATAACTAGATTCATGAACGCTAAATTCATTGTCAAACAAGATTATTCCGAATCCAACTCCTTTTATAGAGCAAACATTGTGAATGAGTGGCTTGCCAATAATGCACACTGAATTAAATCATATAAATTCGTCCCTACATGGTTGTCCCGGATTTTAGCGTTTCCATTGCGTTTGCTTTGTTTGATGAGATACAGCATAATTATATAGCTTAAATGCTACATAATGTAGTCAGAATCATGTATGAGTCTGCAGGTGCAGTGAACGACTTCTGTCTTCCCTATACGCAGGGTAGTCCACTCAAACGTTTCAGCGCCGATATCTCTGGAACAACAATAGATACTGAAAAAATACTTTGATGACAATGAATGTAAGACAGGGGCTCATGAAAATAGATATTAAGAGACATTCTAAAACGTAAGCAAATAGTATTTTCAACACGAATTTTTTAATCGAACCCCGTATTATTTCTTACACAATGAATCCATGAAAAACCACAAAAAGAATGATGTTGGTTTCATCGCAATACGTCAATTACATGCGCGAAGTTGAAGCTCGAAATAAACGAAACGGGTCGCTGTCGCACATCCTGAGATGCAAGCGTGACCCTTGTAATGCAGTGTGATTGACGTGCTGTAATTCGTCAGACGCTGCACCTATTGCTATTTACACTACTATTAAGTGGGCTGGAAACAGTACAGATGTCCAGTCACACACAATGAAAAATAAGGAAAGGATTTACTCTTTGGTGCTTTATTGAGTTCTACTACAGTACTAGAATGGACATAACGGTAGCGATAAACCGGACATCACCGAACAGGGTAAACACGATTAATCGATAAGTAAGGAGCTAACAGAAGGCTAATTGGTAGTTGCTCGTAGATCTGCCACTGGACATCTGTAATGTTCCGAGACCACTTAACAACACTTTAAGTAGCAGAAGGTGCAGAGTCTGCCGCATAATAGTACATCAATCACATCGAATTAAGAGCAATGTGAGGTTCAGGCTTGCATCTCGGAACGGGCAATAGCTGTGCGTTTCGTTTATTTCAAGCGTCAACTTCACTCTGCAATTCCTCAGGATGTAAATCAACGTCATTCTTAGTGTGACTCTTTGTTACAGATTGTAACAGAAATACACTGAAGCGCCAAAGAAACTGGTATAGGCATGTGTATTCAAATACAGAGATATACACACCTTAGAAAAATGTTTGCATCACCCCGGTTTCCAGAACTCCTGAAGGCAGACGTTGACTGTGGATATTGTATCACAGACACAGTCCCTTTGACTGTTCAGAGGCGTCACAAAACCCGCCAAAGATGTAAACATCTATGAATGAGCAGCACCTATTAGAAGGAGGGGGTCAGACAGCCGATCAGTTCCAGTCATTCCAACAGGACGAGGTACATGACTCGTGTTGTGTGTAGTTCAACCATGCCTAGACTGTCTATACCGCGATTCGATCGCGTCCGCATTGTTACTTTGTGCCAGGAAGGGCTGTCAACAAGGGAAGCGTCCAGGCGTCAAATCTGAATCAAAGGTTTGTCAGTTTATTACGCCTAACCTTAGCTGGAAGAGCAGGTGAAAGCCATATGCATTCTCTTCTTCATCCTCGAGCACTCTTTTCTTTTCTTGTCCCCCCTAGGTTAACCTGATTTTCAAACTGAGCGACATCGATTCTGCTGTTGTCGATCTTGTTAAATATCGCGAGAGTCAAAGCTCCTGGGCGCAACCCTAGTCCATAGTCTGTCAAGATTACCACAGTTAAAAAATAAACAAGCATCATACGCTGCAACCTCATCAGCAGTTGTGGAAACAAATGTTGTCTTGGGACATGGTTCTTCTATCAGAGCTGTAAGTTTCGTTAAGATTTTGACTTTTTCCACCCACACACTTTTATAGAACTTCTAGATCTACTAAACACCTAAATATTTCCTAGATCGTAACCGCAGAAAACTGGATGGAAGCACCGCAGGAATAAATAATATGAGGAAATACACAAAAACAAAGGTGAGAGCCCACGTTTATGCTTTTGTTGTTTATTATTTTTATCACACTTAGAAACTGAATTGAAACGTAATGTTCAGGAAATGAAATTTAAATACCATGTAGTAAATGATTGTCGAATCACATTTTTTTTTAGAATTGTGCTCGCTTTGACGTTTTCGCCCATTAAAGAATAGTTTAGTTTCTCTGCATTTGTTTGAGAACAGTTGCATAGCAAAATAGCATGCGAATCCAAAATAGTTGTTGTTTTAATAATTATGTTGCAAATAAAACGTTTTCCGAAAAAGTGTTTTAGCTACTTTTCATCGTTTACATATAGTACATTCTTTCAGATGCACAGCAGATAATTCAACGCCCAGAGCTGGCCGGAGTGGCCGAGCGGTTCTAGGCGCTTCAGTCGCAGGTCGCAGGTTCGAATCCTGCCTCGGGCATAGATATGCGTGGTGTCCTTAGGTTAGTTAGGTTTAAGTAGTTCTAAGTGACTGATGACCTCAGAAGTTAAGTTCCATAGTGCTCAGATGCATCAGCCACGCTCAGATTTCTGCTTCCCTTGAATCAAACCTAGATCTTACAATGAAATGAACACCCTTAGCTGTTTACAGGCGTTGACATACGTCAACGGGGACAGATGAAAATGTGTGCCCCGATCGGAACTCGAACCCGATATCCCCTGTTTACATGGCAGACGCTCTATCCATCCGAGCCACCGAGGACACAGAGGATAGCACGACTGCAGGGATTTATCTCTGGCACGCCTCCCGCGAAACCCACACTCTCAACGTATTGTCCCGCACTACATTCGTAGTGCCCCCGCCCATTATACTCATTAGTCGCGGCGCGTTGCCGATTCCCGTAAGAGTTGGGGCACTGTTTGTGCATTCTCACGTAAGAAGAAGATGGTCAAGTGGCCGGTGAGCCTTAACTATATACATACTAAGAAGGTATCTGTTCTTTCGGACATGTCCGAAAGAACAGATACCATTTTAGTATATATAAATGTAGATCTGACACGATTTGTCGCGTGACACGACGACGAAGTCGGCCATGAGGAGCCCACGACAAAGTATTGCACCAGTAATTTCAACAACGCAGTACAGTGCGCTGGAAGCTTCAAAATAGCTGTGCTATAACACGAGCTATACATGAGGGTTTTTCCTTATATTTTCTTTGATTTCTGCATCTCAGCCAGCCTTCGTTACGTATTGAATCATTCGACCCACATATTCGCATGCTTCGCCTACAATATTTACATTGGTTGTAAACGTGTTACTTAACATTACGATGTGCTGCCATAATTACCATGAGATGCCACTCTAAACGCCAGTTCATAACAGTCACAACGTTCATAACATTCGTGCCTCCAGACAACTTTAGTGGCATGCCCTGCTTACATAACGTAATTTATGTGAAGGTGATATTCACTTACGTAACGTTGTTCTGTGAATTATAATCATAGCCCCAGGATAAGATGCGCTGTACCAGACTAGTCGTTACTTAACACAACCCGTGCGAAGCTGGTCCGGGCTGATAGTAGCTGATAAAGGAGTATGGTGCAATCAGGATACCTATGGCTTTCATCTAACAACCGCTCCCAGGATAAAATCGTTAAAATGTAGACAAGGATAAATGCGCGCACCCGTTACAGGGCCATGACAACCAGCCTTCTCTCAGAGCCGCTTATGTCAGCGGATTTCCACGGTTGGGACGCGTATCGTCAGAATTATTCCCTGTTTGTCTCTGTTCTGTTTGTATACTGCTTCGCTCCCAGGATAAAATCGTAAAATGTAGACAAGGATAAATGCGCGCACCCGTTACAGGGCCATGACAACCAGCCTTCTCTCAGAGCCGCTTATGTCAGCGGATTTCCACGGTTGGGGCGCGTATCGTCAGAATTATTCCCTGTTTGTCTCTGTTCTGTTTGTATACTGCTTACCCGGAACACCAGCTGGCGGCATCCAATTTCACGGCGGACCCTGGTCGTAACATTTTGTTTCATCAGTGTAAGTCAGCGTCAAATGCGCAGTTCTGCCAGTGCCTCGCCATTGTGTTTCCAGAAGCTCTGCTTCTATCCATTTTACCTGGAATGCGCCTTCAGCTATGAATTTTGGCGGACGCTAGCACTGGTTGCGTGTGCACGTAGCATGTGAATTTGATGCGACCCGCCATGCCTTTATGTACTGCGGCAACCTCGTTCATGGCAGCTTATGTCAACCTCCTCTTTATTTCAACATCCTCAGTTATTTGTTGCGTGTATTCCAGCAACACTTAAGTTACTCTCTGACGTAACGCATTTCGTATCGTTACGTGCCTTATTCTAGTCAGTGCAACGTTACGCACTTGAACGAACTGTGCAGCTGGTCCCGGCGGAGGTTCGAGTCCTTCCTCGGGCATAAGTGTGTGTGTTTGTCCTTAGGATAATTTAAGTTAAGTAATGTGTAAGCTTAGGGACTGATGACCTTAGCAGTTAAGTCCCATAAGATTTCACACAAATTTGGACTTGAGCGAACGAAAATAGTCCTCTTTTATGATCAGCCATCTGATTGGCTTCGTGTAGTACAACTCATTTTCTCTCTTGTCTCCTGTGCCGGTCCCTTGCTCTCAGAGTATCACTTAAACACTGCTTTTATTTTGTAGCCCCTTATTCCGACGTGTTCTTCCACATGTTCCTCTCCGATTCTGCAGAGAACCGCCTCATTTCTTATTCTAATCTGTTCAAACAGTTGTCAGCATTTTTATGCAGCGCCTGACGCTTCGATACATTTCAGTGCAAGTTCTGTACTCTGGATTTACAACCCCAGAGATTTCTTCCTCGAATTAAGGCCTTTGTTTGATAACTAAATACATTTTTAAGCGAAGAATGTTCTGTATACCTCTTTTGTCTTCGCTGCTTTCTCCTTCATGCGCTATTTTGCTTCAAGATACCAGTATTGAGTCACTTTCTGTAATATAATACCGAGACAGGGGACTGCACTGCGTGTGGATAGACATTCAATTACTAAAAAAAATTTATTGTCCATCCAACCAACTATTTAGGAATTATAATTACGAACAACTTAAATTGGATCCATAACATAGAAACTGTTCTGGGCGAGGCGTACCATGGACTGCTTTTTATTGGAAAAATACTTAAAAGTGCCTAGTTCTCTCTTTCCGATAATTCATTATCTATTTTGGACATCTTTTTCTTTCTTTCTATCAAAATAATCCATTTCATCTACTCTTTTCTATCTTATCACTAACTGAAAAGATTTTTAAATTTGATCTTATTGTTTGATTACTTATTTCATTGCAGAAAACTAGGTAGACCTCGTAAGAGATGGATAGATGGATGATACCGACTGAACTGCAGCTTAGAATCCTGCCTCGGGCATGGGTGTGTGTGATGTCCTTAGGTTAGTTAGGTTTAAGTAGTTCTAAGTTCTAGGGGACTTATGACCTAAGGTGTTGAGTCCCATAGTGCTCAGAGCCATTTGAACCATTTTTTGACTGAACTGGTGATTACAACATTTAATCTTTGGAAGGAGATGATGATGATGATGATGATGATGAAACTTCCTGGCAGATTAAAACTGTGTGCCGGACCGACACTCGAACTCGGGACCTTTGCCTTTCGCGGGCAAGTGCTCTACCAACTGATCTACCCAAGCACGACTCACGACCGTCCTCACAGCTTTACTTTTGCCAGTACTTCGCCTCCTACCTTCCAAACTTTACAGAAGCTCTCCTGCAAACCTTGCAGAACTTTGGAAGGTAGGAGGCGAGGTACTGGCAGAAGTACAGCTGTGAGGACGGGGCGTGAGTCGTGCTTCGGTAGCTCAGTTGGTACAGCACCTGCCCGTGAAAGGCAAAGGTCCCGAATTCGAGTCTCGGTCCGGCACACAGTTTTAATCTGCCAGGAAGTTTAATATCAGCGCACACTCCGCTGCAGAGTGAAAATCTCATTCTGGATGATGATGATGACTTAAAATGCAACAAACCCGCCAAACAGGTAATCTACATCAGGCTTGACCGTTCTCTTCTGGAGTATTGTTGTTCGGTACGGGATCTTTAACAGATAGGATTAACAGAGAACATCATAAAAGTTCAAAGAGGTGCCGCTCGTTTTGTATTACCGCCAAATACAGGTGAGAGTGTCCCGTGGATTTCTTAAAGGATTTGGGGCGGCAACCATTAAAACAAAAGCGTTTGTCGTTGCGTCGAGGCATTTTCAAGAAATTTCAATCACTAATTTTCTCCTCCGAATGATATACTACACTCCTGGAAATTGAAATAAGAACACCGCGAATTCATTGTCCCAGGAAGGGGAAACTTTATTGACACATTCCTGGGGTCAGATACATCACATGATCACACTGACAGAACCACAGGCACATAGACACAGGCAACAGAGCATGCACAATGTCGGCACTAGTACAGTGTATATCCACCTTTCGCAGCAATGCAGGCTGCTATTCTCCCATGGAGACGATCGTAGAGATGCTGGATGTAGTCCTGTGGAACGGCTTGCCATGCCATTTCCACCTGGCGCCTCAGTTGGACCAGCGTTCGTGCTGGACGTGCAGACCGCGTGAGACGACGCTTCATCCAGTCCCAAACATGCTCAATGGGGGACAGATCCGGAGATCTTGCTGGCCAGGGTAGTTGACTTACACCTTCTAGAGCACGTTGGGTGGCACGGGATACATGCGGACGTGCATTGTCCTGTTGGAACAGCAAGTTCCCTTGCCGGTATAGGAATGGTAGAACGATGGGTTCGATGACGGTTTGGATGTACCGTGCACTATTCAGTGTCCCCTCGACGATCACCAGTGGTGTACGGCCAGTGTAGGAGATCGCTCCCCACACCATGATGCCGGGTGTTGGCCCTGTGTGCCCCGGTCGTATGCAGTCCTGATTGTGGCGCTCACCTGCACGGCGCCAGACACGCATACGACCACCATTGGCACCAAGGCAGAAGCGACTCTCATCGCTGAAGATGACACGTCTCCATTCGTCCCTCCATTCACGCCTGTCGCGACACCACTGGAGGCGGGCTGCACGATGTTGGGGCGTGAGCGGAAGACGGCCTAACGGTGTGCGGGACCGTAGCCCAGCTTCATGGAGACTGTTGCGAATGGTCCTCGCCGATACCACAGGAGCAACAGTGTCCCTAATTTGCTGGGAAGTGGCGGTGCGGTCCCCTACGGCACTGCGTAGGATCCTACGGTCTTGGCGTGCATCCGTGCGTCGCTGCGGTCCGGTCCCAGGTCGACGGGCACGTGCACCTTCCGCCGCCCACTGGCGACAACATCGATGTACTGTGGAGACCTCACGCCCCACGTGTTGAGCAATTCGGCGGTACGTCCACCCGGCCTCCCGCATGCCCACTATACGCCCTCGCTCAAAGTCCGTCAACTGCACATACGGTTCACGTCCACGCTGTCGCGGCATGCTACCAGTGTTAAAGACTGCGATGGAGCTCCGTATGCCACGGCAAACTGGCTGACACTGACGGCGGCGGTGCACAAATGCTGCGCAGCTAGCGCCATTCGACGGCCAACTCCGCGGTTCCTGGTGTGTCCGCTGTGCCGTGCGTGTGATCATTGCTTGTACAGCCCTCTCGTAGTGTCCGGAGCAAGTATGGTGGGTCTGACACACCGGTGTCAATGTGTTCTTTTCTCCATTTCCAGGAGTGTATTTTGTTGAGTCATATTTACATAGAGAATAATGACTACCATAATAATACCAGAGAAATCAAATTTCGCGCGTTTAGTTTTTGGTTCTCATTTTTTCCCCAGTGCTGTTCCAGACTGGAAAGGCTCAGTACCATAGAGGCTCTATGAACGCTATGCGAAACACTCAAGTATGAATTGTAATCAATTACGTATACGGTATGGGGCAAACAAAAGTGGCCCAGACGAGTGGATACCAATGGTCGTGAATGTATGCAAGCAACCACACCTCGTGACATTACGTGTACGCCCGCCATGTGATCCACACCGGTTCAGAGCGTAGTGCGGGCTGTGTCAGTGTGGGTGAAGCGATGTATGGGGACGATGGTACTCACAGTGGAGCGGCGGGTGTTCGTTGTGGAAAGTTACTTAGCAACAAGGTCGTGGAAACGCTGTAGTCAGTTGTTTGCTGAGAAATTTATTGGTTTCAGTGTGCCAGAATTGCAACACTTAGGCCGAAAATGGCGTCAGACGAAGTCAGAAAAATTCCTAAACGTGCGCATACACCACAAAATCTGGCTGCAGTTCACCGGTAAATGCTTCAGAGTCCTACAAAATCAATCCGACGTCTGTCGCTAGAAACCGACACACCACGTCTATGCGGACGAATACTCCACCCGGACCTGCCCATGCTTCCCTACCGCGCGTCTGTTGTTCATGCATTAAAACCAGCAGATGCTCCTCAGCACCTCCAGTTTAATGAGTGGCTGTTGACTGAGGTAACAATGAATGGCTTGCACATGTCTGAAGAAGTCTGGTTTCACCTGAGTGGTTATGTCAACTCACAGAATCACATGTTCTGGGCAGCGGAGAAACCGCATAACTTCCACGAAACAGCATTGCATGATCAGAAGGTTGGCGTTTGGTATGCAGTGGCTACACTCCACACTGTTGGTCCCATCTTCTTTCGTCAGATTTTGTCTTCGGTGCGTTACGTTGCCAATATTTTGAAAGCATTTGTGGTGGCATTAACGGAGGAAGAAACGATGTACAGTTACTTCCAACAGGATAGAGCAACTGCCCATACAGCCGGCCGAAACTTGGAGCACATTTACTCAACCTTTACGCCTGACATATTTGTTTGCAGAGATCAGTCTTGTCGCGTTCCTAGCTGGTCACCCATGTCACATGAGCTGTCAGTGTGCGATTATTTTGTGTGGCGGGCACTCGTTGTCTTCAAGAACAGCAGAAGACCATTTCGGATGAGATTTCAGCAATTCCAGATTCGATCCGACTTCACCATCTTGCTGACCAGGGCATAAAAGTGGTCAGTTTCAACATCTGATATACTCAGCTGACAAGAATAATATAGAGCAGAATGGAAGCGAAAATTTAGGATGTGTTAGATGGCGATCAGTTTCGCTTTAGAAAAGGTAAAGGAATGAGAGAGGCAATTCTGACGTTGCAGTTGATAACAGAAGCAAGACTAAAGAAAACTCAAGACACATTCACAGAATTTCTCGACCTGTAAAAAACGTTCCACAATGTAAAATGGTGCAAGCTCTTCGAAATCCTGAGAAAAATAGGGGTTAGCTACAGGGAGAGATGGGTAATACACAATTTGTACAAAAGGCGAGATGGAATAGTAAGAGTAGACGACCAAGAACGAAGTGCTCGGATTGAAAAGAGTGTAAGACAGGGATGTAGTCTTTCTCACCTACTGTTCAATCTGTACATCGAATAAGCAATGATGGAAATAAAAGAAAGGTTCAGGAGTGGAATTAAAATTCAAGGTGAAGGGATATCAATGATATGGTTTGGTGACGACATTCCTATCCTGAATGAAAGTGAAGAATTAAATGATCTGCTGAATGGAATCAACCGTCGGATGAGTACATTATATGGATTAAGAGTAAATCTTAGAAAGATGAAAGTAATGAGGAACAGCAGAAATGATAACTGTGAGAAACTTAACATCAGGATTGATGGTCACGAAGGCGAGAATTTCGCTACCAAAGCATTAAAATGACCAATGGCAGATAGAGGAAGGAAGACATAAAAAGCAGGCTAGAAACGAGAAAAAGAGCATTCCTGGAGAAGAGAAATCTATTAATATCAAACATAGGCCTTAATTTGAGGATGAAATTTCTGAGAATATATGTCTGGAGTACAGCGTTGTATGGTAGTGAAACATGGACTGTTGGAAAACCGGAAGAGAAAACAGCCGAAGCATTTGAGGTGTGGTGCTATAGGTGTATGTTGAAAATTAGATGATAGGTAAGGAATGAGGAGGTTCTGAGCAGAATTGGAGAAGAAAAGAATATGTGGAAAACATTGACAAGGAGAACGGACAGGATGAGACATTTGCTAAGACATGAGGGAATGACTTCTATGGTACTAGAGGGAGTATGCAGGTAAAAAACTGTAGAGTAAGATAGAGTTTGGAATACGTACAGAAAACAATTGAGAACTATGTTACAAGTGCTACTGTGAGATGAAGAAGTCGCTACAGAAGAAGAATTTATGGCCAGTCGCATCAAACCAGTCAGAAGCCTGACGACCCAAAAAAAAAAAAAAAGTCAAGTTAGTACTGTATTTCCTTACCTCTGTTGCGTTTCTTTGTGGCCTGGAACTCTGGTTTCCGGGCCACTTTTATTTACGCCACGATGCAGATTTGGATGCAGTAGTTGTAGGTTTCTGCCCGTTATGGAGAGGTACTAATTATGTGGCAACCACAGGAAACACTGCAGCACGGAAGACGGGATCACCAATGCGGTAGTCTCGCCTAACGCCAACAACGACCACTGCCGTATGTGTTCAGTAATTGGGAGTGAGTCCTTAACCAGAACTCAAATTATTGAGGGATATTTTTTGCTACACTATACAGTATCTATCCTTGTCACCAGAGAAATCTCTTTCAGTAATTCCAGAAGCACTTCTTCATGAAAGTCTAGACAACGGGGCGGTATAATTGACTAACAAGTCGCAATCGCACCTGAAAAATTCCATTATGTAAACAGAAGCAGAACTTCGCAACTTGAACTTCAAAACAAAAGTGAGAGCAAGAAAAAGGACCACAGAAACTGGAGCACCAGCAAGTTAAATGAAAGTTTATCCCTGTAACCAGCTGTGCCCTTGTTATCATCATGAATTGAAAAGATGTTACATGCAGTTTTTCATTGGAATTAGTCTACGCTGCTGCCACCTAAAAATATTTATTACTCCTCTAGAAACTCCCCATACCTCTTAAAACCCCGTATACGCACAAAAACTGATTATTAATACACTCTCCAATCACATTGACGTAACCACTTGTCAAAATCCTTAATAACCAGTGTTTGCAGCTGGGAGCACTGCGAGGCGTGCAGGAAGGAAGTCAGTGAGGTACTAGAAGGTATTGATAGGGATACCGAGCCATGCCGACTCCAGAGTCTTGGCCAGCTACGCTACAGGGAACAGCCCGATAGAGGTGGTCCACAGATTCGCGATAGGGTTTGAATCCAGGGACTTTGGTGACCGGGTTAGTATGGTAAACTCGTCCGGGTGCTCTTCGAACCACGCACGTACAACGCGAGCTCTGTGACACGTTTCATTGTCCTGGTGGTAGATGCCTGGTTCAAATGGCTCTGAGCACTATGGGACTCAACTGCTGTGGTCATAGGTCCCCTAGAACTTAGAACTACTTAAACCTAACTAACCTAAGGACAGCACACAACACCCAGCCATCACGAGGCAGAGAAAATCCCTGACCCCGCCGGGAATCGAACCCGGGAACCCGGGCGTGGGAAGCGAGAACGCTACCGCACGACCACGAGATGCGGGCTGGTAGATGCCTGGGTGCAGAGAAAAGAAAGGTACAGTAAGTGTGGAATTGGTCCGCAAAGATGGATGCATTTTGGTGTTCATACGCTCTGGGTTCCAGAATGATGAGATCTCCCAAGGAATGCCACGGATACATTACCCTGGTCATAACCCTACTACGGAAGGGGCACTTCCACCAGTTGTTGGAGAGTACTTGCTTTCACGGTATGGCCGTGCGGTTCTAGGCGCTTCAGTCTGGAACCGCGTGACCGCTACGGTCGCAGGTTCGAATCCTGCCTCGGGCATGGATGTGTGTGATGTCCTTAGGCTAGCTAGGTTTCAGTAGTTCTAAGTTCTAGGGGAGTGATGACCACAGATGTTAAGTCCCATAGTGCTCAGAGCCATTTTTGAACAAGAACAAATATACTGAAGAGCCAAAGAAACTGGAATACCTGCCTAAAATCGTGTAGAGCCCCTGTGAACACGCAGAAGTGCCGCAACACGACGTGGCATGGACTCGACTGTCTGAAGTAATGCTGGAGGGAATGGACTCCATTAATACTGCAGGGCTGTCCATAAATCTGTAAGACTACGAGGGGGTGGAGATCTCTTCTGAACAGCACATTGCAAGGCATCCCAGATCCAGATATGCTCAATAATACTCATGTCTGGCAAGTCTGGTGGCCAGCGGAAGTGTTTAAACTCAGAAGAGTGTTGCTATAGCCACTAGTCTGCGGTGTCGCATTGTGCTGCTGAAATTGCCCAAGCCCGTTCGAATGCAAAATGGGCATGAATGGTTGCAGGTGATCACAGGATGCTACCGTACGTGTCGCCTATCAAAGTCGTATCTAGACGTATTAGGAGTTTCATATCACTCTACTTGCACTCGCCCGCCCGCCCCCCCCCCCCTTCCCCCCCTCCCCCCCCCCCACCATTACATAGCCTCCATCAGCTTGAACAGACCCCTTGCTGACATGCAGCGTCCATGGACTCATAAGGTTGTCTCCACACGCGAACACGTCCATCCGCTCGATACAATTTGAAACGAAACTCGACCAATGAGGCTACATGTTCCCAGTCATCAACAGTCCAATGTCGGCTTTGACGAGCCCAGACGAGGTGTAAACCTTTGTGTCGTACAGTCCTCAAGGGTACACGATTGGGCCTTCGCCTCTGCATGCCCATATCGACCATGTTTCGTTGAATGGTCCGCTCGCTGACACTTGTTGATGGCCAGCATTGAAATCTTCAGCACTTTGCGGAAGGGTTGCGCTTCTGTCAGGTAGAATGATTCTCTTCAGTCGTAGTTGGTCTCATTCTTGCAGGATCTTTTTCCGTCCGCAGCGATGTCGGAGATTTGATGTTTCACCGGATTCCTGATATTCACGTTACACTACCTCGGAGTTGTTGTGTCCCATCGCTCGTGCGCCGACTATAACACCACATTCAAATTCACTTAGATCTTGATAACATGCCATTGCCGCAGCAGTAACCGATCTAACAACTGAGCCAGACATTTATTGCCTCATATAGGCGTTGCCGACCGCAGCGCCGTATTCTGCTTGTTTACATTTGGAAATATGTGGTATCAGTTCGTTTGCAGACGCGGAAGTGTTAAGACGTGCTACGCGGTCGCACTTCCGTGTGACGCTTGTGTTTACCTACTAGTGCACGCGCGTAACAGCTTTCGTCTGGTACGGTTTTCTGTTAGGCACATTAACACCTGACACTACTATCGGTGACGGCACGGGAGAATCTGGAATACAGCCGGCAGAAGAGCATATGGGTTTATCGGAACAGGATTCCTCCAGCTTCTCCGCTACGAGAAACAAGCGACAAAGTGAGGTCAGTCTGGATTTAAGAAATTCCAAAACCTTCATAGCAGACGCTAATCAACTCTTACCTGTAACTTACGTTTCAAATGTAGCTGACCCCCTGTAGCAACTGCTTCTGAGCTCACTCCTAACCAACATTCTGCAACTAACACCCCTCCTGTGGGACCTGCACCTACTCCGAGGTCTCTCAACTTTTACAAACGTACAGATAGGGGACCATTCGTAGTTTACATGGAATGTTTGGACAAAACCTTAGGCCGCTTGCACCCTATGGCACTAGGGAAATTATTGCATATTTCCTTGCCAGAAGTGAAGAATTCTATACTTAACATCTCTTCAGCAGGAAAAACAAAAGTTAAGGTGGAACTGAAAACCCCAGACAAGGCTAATTTCCTGGTTACCAGTGAGGTATTAAAGTCAAAAAATATAGAAGCTTACATTCCTTCCTTTGTTGTCCATAAGATGGGAGTAATCGGGAAAGTAGACACCAACCTTGAAGAAGCGGAGATTTTGGAAGTCGTACAATCTCCCTTCCCTGTTGTAGGCGTTCGGAGGTTTACGAAGAGATATGGTAAAGACGAAATCGTTAAATTGTAGACCTGTTTGTTAACCTTCGACTCTCAAACCTTACCGGAAGCCGTGTCTATTCACGGAACAAGATGTCCCGTAGACCTTTATGTACCAACTGTCAGGCAGTGCTTTAATTGTCTTCGTTACGGGCACATCAGCAAACAATGTCGATCTCAGATGGGATGCATTAAATGTAGTGGTCCACATAATGTTGAATCCGGTGCCTCACCTATCACTATTTGCGCTCTCAAGAATTAGCTACGTTCAACAACATTGACTTCAGGGATGCGCTGTCTGTTGCTCGTATGCCAACCTATGCATCCGTCACCGGGGTTCAACAACACCACTTGCCGGCTCCGGTCATTCCTGCTCCAACAAATTTGAGCTCTCCGGACTTTCAAAACCCACAACTCTTCCCGCCGCTGCCCGCCGCAATCACGCAGAGTCAACAACGCGGAAGTGGGGACGCAACTCAGTGTGCATCTGTGCCCCAGCAGACACGCGTCGCTTACCGGCCTCCCCGGCGGCAGGCGCAAGTAAACAACCAAAGTAACGCTCGTGAGTGGTCTCAGTACCGCAGCCTGTTATATCCCATGCAACATTTATTCACTCCTATCAGCCAAAATCCGTACCAGCCTGCTGCTCACAGATTAGCAACCCCACAAGCGCCGAATCAACGACAGCCTCAAGGTCATGCTGAACTTATAGATGAGATAATAAATGTTATTGATATTGTCATGAAAAACATGAGACAAAATAGTGCTATGAACAATTCCGATATCCGGCACCTCGTTACTGGCATATTTCAATCTCTCTCTTCCTAAATTATGGCGGCTTTAAAAGTATTGCAGTGGAATGCGAGATCGGCTAATTCTAATAGAGAAAGCTTGCAACGAGAACTGTTCGTAAGTCAGCCTGATATCGTTCTGTTATGTGAAACTTGGTTCAAATTCGAACGAAATGTTCGCTTTCAAAATTATTCTATAGTAAGGGAAGACCGTCTCGATGGGTTGGGCGGCGTAGCTATACTGGTAAAAACTTCGCTGCCGCATCGATCACACCCGTTACACGTACCTGTCACCAACCTTGAATTAGTTGCTGTGGAGATACGAACTGCCCACAAAACCTTTACAGTTGTCTCGTTGTATAACGCTCCCCACCACAGTATCGTGGAAGATGACTGGAGACAATTAATAAGTCAGCTTCGTCCTCCCTTTATCGTAGCTGGAGACGTGAATGCCCACCATGTAGCGTGGGGAGGAGACGTGACAGACGGGAACGGCCGGACCTTGATAAGCGTTATCGAAGATAATAACCTAGTGATACTCAACGATGGCTCTCTGTAGACACTCCGCAGTTGATGTAACTCTTTGCACCCCCTGCTTTACTGAAATATCTAATTGGTGCGTTAAAAAGGATTCAAAGGGATCCGATGATCTCCCAATAGAGTTTCTCATTAACATCAACGTCGATACTACGCACATCTGTTACTCTAATAGTACGTGGAACATCAAGGAAGCCAATTGGGCCTCTTATAAGGAAATGGTTCGGCGGGCACTCGCAAATACGAGACGTGACTTACGGGACGAAGATGCATACCCAGTTTTACTCAATGCTATGAACGTCGCAGCTGGCATCAGCATCCCTAAGAAAAAAGAGTTTACAGTAATGAAGCACCGTTCTCCTCCTTGGTGGAATTCTGAATGCTCTCGGGAAGTTGCGAAGCGACGACTCGCCTTGAAAACCTATCGTCAGAATCCTTCATTGGACAACTTCTTGGCTGTGCAAAAAGTGAATGCACGAGTTAACAAATTCCTGAAGAAAACCAAGAAGGACAGTTGGAAACAATTTTGCCTGTCCCTAAATAATGAAACCAGTATGGCAAGCATCTGGCATAAAATAAAAGCTTTTAGAACAAGAAGACTGTCTTCCTCCCCTCCTGCTACCACGGCCTGGTTAGAGGAATTCATAGATACAATCGCTCCTCCCACGGTGCCATTTTTAAACCATCGGTTCCCTGCTGAACAAGACCGCTATCATGTTCTCCTTCGTCCTTTCTCTAAAGAAGAACTCAACGAAGCTGTTAAAGTATCGAGCGACAGTTGCCCTGGCATTGATTATATACACTATGCTTGCACACCTGCCTATAGAAGCGAAAGACTTTCTCTTGAACATTTTTAATCAGTACTGGATGAAGAAAGACCTCATATCAACATGGAAGACGCAAGTAATAATTCCAATTATCAAAAGTGGTAAAGATCCAAATGTCGGTACTAATTATAGACCTATTGCCTTGTCGTCATGTGTTGCAAAAACACTGGAACGAATGGTAAAAAGGAGACTAGAATGGTGGCTTGAAAAAAGTAATTTGTTGCCTCGGAGTCAATACGGCTTCAGAAAAGGCAAAGGGACCATGGATAACCTGTTTTTGCTTAATATGGATATCATGTCAACCTTTCAAACGAAAGAGACAGTAGAGGCAGCTTTTCTTGACGTACAAATACCGATACTCTTGGACAAGCTGGCAGGATTCGGAATTCCTTCACGGATGATCTACGGTGTCAGTACCATGATTACTCAAAGAACGATCTACGTCCGTTTCAAAGCTACCATGATCGGACCTTTTTATGTCTCACAGGGCTTGCCGCAAGGTGCAATTTTAAGTCCTCTCCTGTATACTCTATATACGCACGACCTAGAACGCATACTTACTCCCCCCAGAAAAATCCTACAGTATGCTTATGATATATGTGTTTATTCTACTGCTGCTTCATATCTTCAGGCCAAAACGGCATTCACCACAACCATCGCACACATCGATGAGTGGCCATGCCTTGGGCTAGAGATCTCGGCTGAGAAATCAGCAGTCGTTCCCTTCTCCAAGTCGACGACAGCTCGCACTGAAGATCACATTACCTGTGGCAAGTACACCTTCCAAATAAAATCTCACGTTCGATTTCTGGGGATGGTTTTTGACTCTCGGTTAAGCTGGGCGCCCCACATCCGATCCACCGTTACCAAGTGTGAAGAAGGTTTAAACGTAATCAGATCACTCACTCGTGTCTGGTGGGGAGCGCACCAGAGTGTTTTACTCACCATGTACCCAGGGATAATTCGATCTCGATTAGACTATGGCTGTCATTTCTACCACACTGCGTCAAAGATTCATCTCTCCAAATTAGATACTCTTCAATATAGAGCCATACGTACTTGTCTTGGAGCCATGCGATCGACGCCCACCAACGCCCTTTTAATAGAAGCAGGAGAGATGCCCTTGAGCATTAGACGCCAAATGTTATCGGACAAATTCTACGAGTACATTCAAGGCGTGGACATTATGGACAGTTCCGTCTATCAAAGTAGAGACTCCATTTATCGACTGTGGAACTTGGTCACCTGTCATACATTCTATACGGCGTTCAGCGCATCTACCTGTTTTTCAATATGATCTTCAAACGCTCTGCTCCCAGATCCCAGTCCATTATTTAAGTACGACCTGACTGTACAGAAATGTCAACGTTGGCTTCAATCGTCTCGTTCAATCACAATGGCCGGGTTTTCTCTGTGTATATACCGATGGCTCCAAAATTCCGCAAGAAGAGTGTACAGGATGCGCTTTTTTCTGCCCTCAGATCCAGATCCGCAAAACCTTCAAACTGCCTACGAGCACTTCTATTTTTACGGCGGAGACAGTGGCAGTTTTGGAAGCACTTAAGTTTGTCTCTAGCACTTCCTTCCCCAAGATGTTGATAATATCTGACTCGCAAAGTGTTCTTAAAAACATTCAGTACAGTCGATGGAACAAAACAACCAACAGTTATATCTTGGATGTGATATCTGAATATATTCGCAGCACACGCACGGGCCGGACGATCCATTTGTTGTGGGTACCTTCCCACTCTGGTATCCTCTATAATGATGAAGTTGATGCATTAGCTAAACAAGCGGCAACCTTAGGCACCGTCCTGGATCTGCACCTCCCTTATACAGACTACTTACGTGAAGTCAAGGATCACGCAAGACAACAATGGCAGGAAATGTGGAACGTTTCTCAACAGACAAAAATCGGTTATTACGCAGTGCTACAACCTCGGATTCCTTCACTGCCGTGGTTCATGAGAACACATCTGGACCGATCCACGATTTCTACCATCATAAGACTCCGCTTCAATCATGCCTCTTTCCCACAACATCTACATCGGATCATCGTTTACAGTTCACCAGAATGCGAGTGTGATCCTGAGTCGGAAGCTGATGTCAACCACATCTTATTTATGTGCCCCAAATTTGACCGTGAACGTTTGGTCTTTCTGAAGACATTGCTGAGTATGGGCTACCATCTTCCTCAATCAGCTTCTTCTCTTCTGTGTACTAAAGACGTTCGTCTATGTAAAGTGATAGTTAACTTCATCAAGAGTACTGGCTACAATCTGTAGGTTTTAATGGTGTACGTAAATTATAAATATGTCTTGCTGATGAAGATATTTCAGAATTGGTGTGAATTGTAAGCCAAGACACTTTGAATTATTTTCCAATTCAATTCAATTCAATTTTTAAAACATTATGTACAAAACTGTAACAGTTAAGCTTTTTATTCTTGTAAATATGTATTTCTGTATTTGTTTATTCAATTATGTGTACTATGTCACTATGTGTTGCTGATGGCTAAATTGAGTACACACTCAAAGGCCAAATAAAAAAAAAAAAAAAATGTGGTAAGTTCCTATGCGACCAAACTGCTGAGGTCATCGGTCCCCAGGCTTACACAGTACTTAATCTGACTTAAACTTACGCTGAGCACAACACACACATTCATGCCAGAGGGAGGACTCAAACCTCCGACGGGGGGAGCGCGTGAACTGTGCCAAGACGCCCCCTAGACCGCACGGCTACCCCGCCCGGCCCCGTTTACGTATCCATCCCTGTATTTGAATACGCATGCCTATACCAGTTTCTTTGGCGCTTCAGTGCATCTAAAGGGTTCGGCGCAGAAATGGATGCTGAATCTTTACGTTCTTCCACAGGGTTTAGGTGGATTGGTTTCGGGCTGGGGGTTCTGCAGATGTGAGGCTCAATTACAAAATTAATTTACTAAACGTCAGAGTGTATCTGACAACATAATAGCTATACAATTTCAGTCATACAAGTTCTCCTTCTGTAGCCCCTGATGATAAAGCAATCAATACAATGAAATTTGGTCCAAACTAGACGTGGACTTCTAAACACATTACACAGAAGCACACAAAAGTCCACTATTACTGCCGACATAAATATATAATCTACACTGGTTGAAAATGTTAAAATTTTTACGTGCATTACTTCAAGTCCTAATAAAATCGGTAATTTGTTATATAGAAGGCTGTGGATAGCTGTGTTATAAAGGTTAAATTAATTGTTTGTATTGGTCATGTCCAGAAGAGGATGGGCACCAGGTTGAGGAAGTTGAAACAAAGTTTGAGAGACAAGAAACTTTCTGATTGTAAAACCATAAGAGGCAGGCTGACAGATAAACTGATTGATGAACTACAGCAGTATTATGGGATGGTCATTAGAAATATTACTGAGGATCTGTTGAAAATGAAGCAGGCAGTATAGGCTACCTTCTTCCACAAACTGTCAACTGATGAAAAACCAGTACGCCTCCTTTGCCCTCCTGGACCTCCTCCATGGTGCTATTACCGCAATGCCCAGTACTCAAACAGTTCGTGCCGCCTTAACCATTACATCCCAGCAGCAGTCATGGCTATCATAAACTATTTACAGAGACCAGGTCAATCATGAATTACTGAAGAAGTGTCTGCATTGTAAGACTCAAAATCCCAATGAGTCGCTCAATAATCTTACATGGACTCGCTTACCAAAAAATGTTTTTGTTGGAATGAAGACACTGAAGTGGGGGATCAGTGATGCTGTTATTACTTTTAATGATGGCAAAGCTGATACGGTGAAAGTGCTACAGCATATGGGAATTCATCCTGGAGCAAACTGCATCAGAGAATTTGAACGGATAGCCAAGGGCCGGCCGTTGTGGCCGAGGCGGTTCTAGGCGCTTCAGTCCGGAACCGCGCGGCTGCTACGGTCGCAGGTTCGAATCCTTCCTCGGGCATGGATGAGTGTGATGTCCTTAGGTTAGTTGGGTTTAAGTAGTTCTAAGTTCTCGGGGACTGTGAGCTCAGACGTTAAGTCCCATAGTGCTCAGAGCAATTTCGAACATTTTGGTGGACAAGGTTCGCATTGATAAAGGAGAGTATGAAACCCAGTTGGCCACTAAGGAGTCCAGAAAGAAGAAAAGAGGAATACACTTGGAAAAAGAACAAGAGGATGATATACAGTATGGTGCATGGTGCTTCTGAGTGACTAAAAATAAAAAATTAAACATATATTAAGTGAGTTGCAGTCTTCTGAAACTTTAGTTGTATTTTTTCCTAAATCTCAGAAACCACTTCGAGTAGAGTATTCAGATTTTCAATGAGTAATAACATACATAGTGAGTCTACTGAACAAAAAGACGAACATAATTTTATGTATAATTTAAATTATTTATGATGACGCTAAAAAAGTACACAAAATTTTAACTGTGAAATTAAAAAATATGTATTTCCGAAAGCAGTGACTGAAATTCAATTATTGTAGTTCAGTAGACTTACAACACACAGTTTAATGTCAATGGCTACAGTGGTTCCCAGGGAATCCAAGTCACTAAATTTAACATTGTCTGGATTGGGCGTTCCAACTTCCCTTAACAAACTGAGCATTGGTGACTAGTGCATTGTCACATACAAGGGTTGACTTTCCTCTGCACATTCCATTTACTCTCAAGCGCAGAACACAGGATGTTATTTCCATAAATATGAAAAAAGTTAGAGTGAGCCGAATCCACGATCTTGTTTATACGAGCCAGTTACTATTTCCAATACGCTACCACAACTTCCTAGCTTTGGTGATATTTTATAATGGTCCTACGCCACGTTTCTCAAATTTATTATAAACAAGGTGAAAACTTAACCGTTTCGGCATTTCACGTTCGGAGGAGAAACTAAGAGAGTATGTACAAACCAAGCCGACATGTACCGATCATAGGTAGCCACAACGTCGTCCACAGAACTGTTCCGAGAAAGTGACTGTACACTTAGATATGAAATGAGAAATACATGATGTAAGCATTTAGCATTCTGCATTGCTGTCTGTTAATGCCTTAGAACGTCTTAAAGTTTCATTGACGGCAGTACAACACAAAATATCTAATTCATTCCTTGTAATTGTGACATAAACTCTGCCATGACAGTTTAGTTTGTTGCGTACTGTCTGAAAAACCAGGATTTCATGGCGAGTATTTCACATGTTTAATACTGACGATATTTACAGTTTCATACTGTTGTATATTCTTTGTATAGTCAGATGGTGCGTTCTTTGCTATGTATTTCTGGTCTGCAGGCAATGTGAGTATTGGTTCTACCTGAAAAGCGTCAAATAAAATTATTGGTTTATCAGCTGCTGGCGTCTTATGTAGTGACCAACACAGCTACTGTGTAGTTCTCCTATAGATTTAATACATAATTAGGGGATACTTCCAATGGTGTAACAGCACAGGTGAGCATGTATTACAACCGCTAAACAAGCGCCGCAGATATGTATATTTACATCAGTATCGTTCTTTCGATGGATAGCGTATGTAGTAGCAAACGGGAACGGCTGTGTATGCAGTCAACTGTAGAAAGTACACTCCTGGAAATGAAAAAAGAACACATTGACACCGGTGTGTCAGACCCACCATACTAGCTCCGGACACTGCAATGATCACACGCACGGCACAGTGGACACACCAGGAACCGCGGTGTTGGCCGTCGAATGGCGCTAGCTGCGCAGCATTTGTGCACCGCCGCCGTCAGTGTCAGCCAGTTTTCCGTGGCATACGGATCTCCATCGCAGTCTTTAACACTGGTAGCATGCCGCGACAGCGTGGACGTGAACCGTATGTGCAGTTGACGGACTTTGAGCGAGGGCGTATAGTGGGCATGCGGGAGGCCGGGTGGACGTACCGCCGAATTGCTCAACACGTGGGGCGTGAGATCTCCACAGTACATCGATGTTGTCGCCAGTGGTCGGCGGAAAGTGCACGTGCCCGTCGACCTGGGACCGGACCACAGCGACGCACGGATGCACGCGAAGACCGTAGGATCCTACGCAGTGCCGTAGGGGACCGCACCGCCACTTCCCAGCAAATTAGGGACACTGTTGCTCCTGGGGTATCAGCGAGGACCATTCGCAGCCGTCTCCATGAAGCTGGGCTACGGTCCCGCACACCGTTAGGCCGTCTTCCGCTCACGCCCCAACATCGTGCAGCCCGCCTCCAGTGGTGTCGCGACAGGCGTGAATGGAGGGACGAATGGAGACGTGTCGTCTTCAGCGATGAGAGTCGCTTCTGCCTTGGTGCCAATGATGGTCGTATGCGTGTTTGGCGCCGTGCAGGTGAGCGCCACAATCAGGACTGCATACGACCGAGGCACACAGGGCCAACACCCGGCATCATGGTGTGGGGAGCGATCTCCTACACTGGCCGTACACCACTGGTGATCGTCGAGGGGACACTGAATAGTGCACGGTACATCCAAACCGTCATCGAACCCATCGTTCTACCATTCCTAGACCGGAAAGGGAACTTGCTGTTCCAACAGGACAATGCACGTCCGTATGTATCCCGTGCCACCCAACGTGCTCTAGAAGGTGTAAGTCAACTACCCTGGCCAGCAAGATCTCCGGATCTGTCCCCCATTGAGCATGTTTGGGACTGGATGAAGCGTCGTCTCACGCGGTCTGCACGTCCAGCACGAACGCTGGTCCAACTGAGGCGCCAGGTGGAAATGGCATGGCAAGCCGTTCCACAGGACTACATCCAGCATCTCTACGATCGTCTCCATGGGAGAATAGCAGCCTGCATTGCTGCGAAAGGTGGATATACACTGTACTAGTGCCGACATTGTGCATGCTCTGTTGCCTGTGTCTATGTGCCTGTGGTTCTGTCAGTGTGATCATGTGATGTATCTGACCCCAGGAATGTGTCAATAAAGTTTCCCCTTCCTGGGACAATGAATTCACGGTGTTCTTATTTCAATTTCCAGGAGTGTACATAATTGGTGGATACTTCCGATGGTGTAACAGCACAGGTGAACATGTATTACAACCGCTAAACAAACGCCGCAGATATGTATATTTACATCAGTATCGTTCTTTCGATGGATAGCGTATGTAGTAGCAAGCGGGAACGGCTGTGTATGCAGTCAACTGTAGAAAGTAGAACCAGCGCCGTCTCCGTGGTGAAACGGTGGACAAGACTGCTACACGTCGTCAGTGTCCGGATAGCTGCAGCAGCCGAGGTGCCTGTAATGGTGGGCTTTCCCGAGAAAGGTGGAGTGAAGTGAGTTATTGGAAAGGTACGGTCGAGAGTGTTCTGGACAGAGCCAAGTCCAACAAGTACCTGATGCTCTGCGTTTCGCTCAGTCACACCTTACTACAGTCAGCGTGGGGTGTGGCAGCTGCGTGAAAAAACAGCCTGTTGGAGCAGTTGGATTCTTTTTCAGTGGAGGTGGAGAAATTGGCTTCTGCGTATCAAGAGGAGCAATACCTGAGTGTTTGAGTAGCTGACGGTTGTCCGCTGAGGTTATGTGGTTAATACAGTGCACTGTGTTGTATAAGAGTAATACAGAGGTCTGTGGCTGTTTATTGACGGCATGCGATGTGTGCGAGGATGTGCAGTGTGAGCGGGAGCAACTTAATTGGACAAATTGCACGCTGTGAGAGTGAAATTGAATTAAGCAGAGAGTGTGTTTGTGTGAGCTGCGGCATGAGCCTAATTCAGATATAGTAGCACTAAGGATTCGTCTTCTTATTGGTTCTGTGTAAATGTTTAGTTGTACGTGACACTGTATACGAACTTATTAAGATATATGCTTAGAAAGTTTGTTAGGGCGTTGCGAGTAGCTTGTTGTGGCAGCTGTGTGGTGTCGGCAGTAATAGTGGACTTTTGTGTGCTTCTGTGTAATGTGTTTAGAAGTCCACGTCTAGTTTGGACCAAATTTCATTGTATTGATTGCTTTATCATCAGGGGCTACAGAAGGAGAACTTGTATGACTGAAATTGTATAGCTATTATGTTGTCAGATACACTCTGACGTTTAGTAAATTAATTTTGAAATTGAGCCTCACATCTGCAGAACCCCCAGCCCGAAACCAATCCACCTAAACCCTGTTGAAGAACGTAAAGATTCAGCATCCATTTCTGCGCCGAACCCTTTAGATGCACTGAAGCGCCAAAGATACTGGTATAGGCATGCGTATTCAAATACAGGGATGGATACGTAAACGGGGCCGGGCGGGGTAGCCGTGCGGTCTAGGGGGCGTCTTGGCACAGTTCACGCGGCTCCCCCCGTCGGAGGTTTGAGTCCTCCCTCTGGCATGAATGTGTGTGTTGTGCTCAGCGTAAGTTTAAGTCAGATTAAGTACTGTGTAAGCCTAGGGACCGATGACCTCAGCAGTTTGGTCGCATAGCAACTTACCACATTTTTTTTTAATTTTTTTATTTGGCCGTTGAGTGTGTACTCAATTTAGCCATCAGCAACACATAGTGACAATGTACACATAATTGAATAAACAAATACAGAAATACATATTTACAAGAATAAAAAGCTTAACTGTTACAGTTTTGTACATAATGTTTTAAAAATTGAATTGAATTGAATTACCGGTGTTTTTGAGTGACAAGTGTAATATTTGCTCTTAAAGATATACGCAATCCAGGTAAGCTGTCAGCTTCAGGAGGGATAAGAAAACGTCAATCGTGTGTTTAGGAAAAGTTCCGATGTCGTAAAAAAAAAAAAAACTGTGCGATCAGAGGTGCTCGTATTTCTCTTCTGGAACGAAGCGCGTAAAATGAATAAGGTACTTCAAGCGTCAAATAATGACGATGAGCTGCCCACTTTTAAAAGAATGGATGACATTTTGTAAACTCATAAAATATACAGGTTTTCAATTCAAAAGTAGGAAACGAATTAGTGTAATTGTAGATGGAGATGGTACTGCATTTTGCAGGAGGCATTGTATCCAGCAGATTCAACAGTTCAGACGCAAGAAACGAAAGATTTATTATCTTGACGAGACCTGGGTTTACATGGGACATGTGAAACGCAAGGTGTGGACTGGAAAACCAGCGTCTGATAAGGAAAAACTTTTGTTGCAGGTCTATCACAGGGGTTTAAAATCCGACGGGAAAAGAAAAAAGGCTAATTATAGCGCATGTAGGAAGCAACTGTGGTTTTGTGGAAGGTGCTGAATTGATTTTTGAATAAAGAAAGACAGCAGATTATCATGAAGGCGTGAACGGTGAAGAGTTCCTAAAATGGCTTAAAGATATCTTACCCAGATGAGAGCCCAACAGTGTTACAATTGTGGACAATGCATCATGTCGTAGACCACAAAAAAATTTGGAAGAAGGTAGACATTGTAAACTGGCTGATGGAGAAAAAGAGCACATGCCTATCCTACTGCGATTAAGCTTGAATTACTGTAATAATTTGAAACTTACATTATAGATCAGTACATAATTGATGAAACAGCGCAGTCTGCAAGTCACATCGTAGTCAGGATACCGTGTACCATTGCAATTTGGACCCCAAGTCACTTACTTGGTGCCAAGTTAAAGGACGTGTCGCAAGAAGTAATGTATTTAAGTTTCCAGACGTGCTTAAATTAATGCACGAAGCTCTGTCGCACGTCATTGCCGAACGCTGATGCAATGCAGAAAACACATAATAAAAGAAGAAGGTAAAATGTGGCATACAATGTGGCACTTGTATTGTCTCATACATAGTGTTCTTGATCGAATACTCATCAGTGTTGAAGATGATATTTCCAATGATGAAATGTCTTCTTCAGATTTACATTCAGGGATGGAAGGAGTTCAGATGAGTAATACCTTAAGTAGCTTCGGTATTTTATACAGTGTATTATACTACAAAATATCTGCAATCCTCCCATAAAGTTACACATTGCTCTCACAGAAAAATTATACTGTGTTTATGGAAGTATTTATTGATCCATTTTCTCTAAGCTAAAATATGTTTCTGCCTGGTCTCTTAAAAAGGGTATCTCTGGAGTTTACTATAGGGTAAGGTGGTACAATTGCGATATCGGTACGATTCCGATCAATAAAAGCATTCGAAACATTTTTCAGTTGCGTGGTGTTGGTAGCACTTGCCATTGGATGGCGTTGTAATGCGAAAGGTTTCTCATTTTTTTCTCCTTTATTGCGTTTCGATTCCCCCCAGAAGGGGGGGGGGGGGACTGGCAGCAGCTTAGGACGCCGCTCTTCAGCCTACAGAATAGTGAAAAACATAATAAGAAGATAACAAGCAATAAAAACAGGCGACAAAATGGTGACTTTTTAAAACTGTAAATTGGCTGAAAAGTTGTGGAAGTTAAAATATAAAAACGAAGGGTTGGTGATGCTAATTAAGACACACAGTAAGTAGACAGGTACAATAGTAGACAGACAATTAAAAAACACGGCGACAGTCTGGTTTCCGTTCGCAAGAAATAAAAAATCACACCTAGCGACACTATGGTTTCTGTTCGCAACACTTAAAAAAGGGATGCACAACACTGAACACTCACTGAAACATTGCACTACAGACATGAAGCTGCCACACCACAGCCTAAGACAGCTGGAAGGGGCGGGGGGGGGGGGGCGCGGAAAGACCCGGACAGAAAGAAAGAGGCAAAAAAAAAAGCAAAGGGGTGAGGGGGAGGAGCCAAAGATTTCTCTTTTTTTTCTCCTTCATTGCATTTCGATTCCCCCGCCCCCCTCCGAGATAAAAAAAACAGAACTAGCGACATAATGGTGGCTGCAACAGTGGACGCACAACACTGAACATTCATTTTAAACAGCACTATAGAGATGACACAGCGGCAGATGGGGACGGGGGGAGGACTGGACCAATGAGGGGGAGAAAAAGGAGGGAGGCGAGGAATAGGGGGGAGCCTATGGAGGGAGAGGACATAGAAAAAAAGGGGTAGCAGGGCGGATGCAGAAGAATTGGGAAGGCAGTGGAGGGGAAAGCTAAGCCGGCCGGAGTGGCCGTGCGGTTATATGCGCTAGTCTGGAACCGCGTGACCGCTATGGTCGCCGGTTCGAATCCTGCCTCGGGCATGGGTGTGTGTGTTGTCCTTAGGTTAGTTAGGTTTAAGTAGTTCTAAGTTCTAGGGGACTTATGACCTCAGCAGTTGAGTCCCATAGTGCTCAGAGCCATTTGAACCATTTTATTTGGAGGGGAAAGCAAAAGGACTCAGGGGAGAGAAGGGAGTCAGAGAGAGGGAGGGCAGGAAAAAAATAGGATGAAAGGGGGGAGAGGGAGCCAGGGAAAAGGACTGTGGGAGGGAGGGAGAGGTGAGGATCAGAGTTGATAGGAGGGATAAATGGAGGGGGCACCATCTGGGAGGGGGACTTTATTGGAGCCACCTTGGGCAAGGAGAAAAGTTTTTCTGGCACATCCTGTCTTTTCCCTGAGTACACCAGTTTGTGCTATAAAAATTTTTTTCTTGTTGAGAGGAGAGAAGTTTCTTAGTTTCATGCTCTCTTATAAATCGCCTAGGTTTCATACGCTTGTAAATAATGTATTAGTGAGGTTAGAGACCTATTTTGCATTCCCGTGTGTTCAGAGGCATCTTTATAGAAAGACTATATGACTGTAGACATATTATACAAAGTTACCACAAATAAGTTGTGTACATTTAAACATGTTTTCTCTCGTGAGTTCTTAAAGCAATCCCTTATTTATTTCTCTTAGATGCCCTGAAAACGACCAAAGAAAAAAATGGAGTCCAGCTGTAAGATCTGAAGTTATAAAGAGTGTTATGAATTACCCGATATTCTTGTCAGCACTTTGCACGGTAAAGTACAAATTATAAAGATGATGCAAGCTAATGTCCAACGGTACTCAATTCTGACTTGGAAGATACTTTAGTTAGGTGGGAGTTGGTAGAGGGGAGGGTACTAAACAGCGAGGCCATCTCTCCCATGGGATTAGGGAAGGAAGTCAGCCATGCTCTATTAAAGGAACCATCCCAGAATTTGCCTGAAGCGATTTGGTGATATCACGGGAAACCTAAATCACGAAGGCGGGATATCACCGTCATCGTCTCAAATTCGAGTCCAGTGTGCTAACCTCTGCGCCACCTCGCTTGGAGATGCTTTGGTCCAGAGAGCTTTATTTCTAGAACAGTAATGTTTGGGTCTGTCGCCACTCCAGTTAAAAAGAGCTTGATTTCGGCTGGCTGAGAAAAATAATTTGAAACATCCATGGAACTTAGAGAGCAAGGTTGCTGGAATCGACTGGTTTAGAGCATTTATTAAGAGATGCACTTACCTTATCCTGCAAAAGGCCGAGGGTCTTTGACGAGCCAGAGCTGAAGGCTTAAACAAAGAGAAAGTAAGCAATTTCTTCCAGAATTTGGAAGAAAATTTAAAGGAATATGCGTTGTCTGATAACCTAGAGTGTATTTATAATATACACTCCTGGAAATTGAAATAAGAACACCGTGAATTCATTGTCCCAGGAAGGGGAAACTTTATTGACACATTCCTGGGGTCAGATACATCACATGATCACACTGACAGAACCACAGGCACATAGACACAGGCAACAGAGCTTGCACAATGTCGGCACTAGTACAGTGTATATCCACCTTTCGCAGCAATGCAGGCTGCTATTCTCCCATGGAGACGATCGTAGAGATGCTGGATGTAGTCCTGTGGAACGGCTTGCCATGCCATTTCCACCTGGCGCCTCAGTTGGACCAGCGTTCGTGCTGGACGTGCAGACCGCGTGAGACGACGCTTCATCCAGTCCCAAACATGCTCAATGGGGGACAGATCCGGAGATCTTGCTGGCCAGGGTAGTTGACTTACACATTCTAGAGAACGTTGGGTGGCACGGGATACATGCGGACGTGCATTGTCCTGTTGGAACAGCAAGTTCCCTTGCCGGTCTAGGAATGGTAGAACGATGGGTTTGATGACGGTTTGGATGTACCGTGCACTATTCAGTGTCCCCTCGACGATCACCAGTGGTGTACGGCCAGTGTAGGAGATCGCTCCCCACACCATGATGCCGGGTGTTGGCCCTGTGTACCTCGGTCGTATGCAGTCCTGATAGTGGCGCTCACCTGCACGGCGCCAAACACGCATACGACCATCATTGGCACCAAGGCAGAAGCGACTCTCATCGCTGAAGACGACACGTCTCCATTCGTCCCTCCATTCACGCCTGTCGCGACACCACTGGAGGCGGGCTGCACGATGTTGGGGCGTGAGCGGAAGACGGCATAACGGTGTGCGGGACCGTAGCCCAGCTTCATGGAGACGGCTGCGAATGGTCCTCGCCGATACCCCAGGAGCAACAGTGTCCCTAATTTGCTGGGAAGTGGCGGTGCGGTCCCCTGCGGCACTGCGTAGGATCCTACGGTCTTGGCGTGCATCCGTGCGTCACTGCGGTCCGGTCCCAGGTCGACGGGCACGTGCGCCTTCCGCCGACCACTGGCGACAACATCGATGTACTGTCGAGACCTCACGCCCCACGTGTTGAGCAATTCGTCGGTACGTCCACCCGGCCTCCCGCATGCCCACTATACGCCCTCGCTCAAAGTCCGTCAACTGCACATACGGTTCACGTCCACGCTGTCGCGGCATGCTACCAGTGTTAAAGACTGCGATGGAGCTCCGTATGCCACGGCAAACTGGCTGACACTGACGGCGGCGGTGCACAAATGCTGCGCAGCTAGCGCCATTCGACGGCCAACACCGCGGTTCCTGGTGTGTCCGGTGTGCCGTGCGTGTGATCATTGCTTGTACAGCCCTCTCGCAGTGTCCGGAGCAAGTATGGTGGGTCTGACACACCGGTGTCAATGTGTTCTTTTTTCCATTTCCAGGAGTGTAGATGATTCCAGCTTTCTTTTAGAAACAGATCCCCAAAAACAGTTAGATGTAGAGGTAAGAGAGAAGTTGTTTGAATAACAAACGTGGACAGATGGGAAAATGTGACTGTTACTGCATGCATGAATGCATCTGACATGTATTTATCACCAATGTAAATTTTCAAAGAAGTGGGAAAATGCCCTGAATTTCAATGTGGCTTACCTCCCGGTTCCATTACGGATATGAGTGAATCGGAGTACATTAAGAACTTACAGTTCTTATTATTGACAACCATGGCAACCATACAAGCTTGAATGCTGTAGAGTATTATTGGGGAAATGTGATGGACGTTTTGGGATTGCTTCCGTACAGTATAAATGTACTATAGCATTAGACAGAACCTTCTTCAAGTCTCCAAAAGCTCAATATCACAGAAATCCAGCTGAGTGGATTCATTGTAACCCCAATGGAAGCATTACAATACAAATATCCTGTACTATTTTCTGTGATACCTGAAGCAGAACTGCGTCTGTTGGGTGTGCAGTCAAGGGGATCCAGTCAATAGGAATAATGCCTCCTGTTTCCAAAGAGAAATTTGCAACCTTCAACGTTATTCGAGGCTCCTGCTCCTTCAACCCCAACAACAAAGCTCTCACCAGTATTATGGGCGAAAAGCACATATCTTTAAAACATGTAACTGAAGATCATAGCAAATCTGTAACACTAGCATCCAGTATCATTTCTCAGCACGACGCTGCAAAGAACATTTTGCCAACTACAAAGAGAAAAGTATTGTCACAGAAAAGAAAACACAGACATCAGTTCGACTCATTTCAGATGAAAACATGGAAAACCTCCGCAGCAAGAGAAATCTTTCTCAACGGGGAGCAAACAAAGAAATACACAAATGGAATAACAACAATAAAGAGACATGTAGGTATGTGAGAAATGGTAAAAGAAGTATTAAAAGCTTCAAATCACCAGCAAACAATGAGAATAATTGTGGATTTTCTTTCTTGAACTCTTATGAAGCGGAGTCTTTGACAAACGGTGACTGGATTTGCTGCCGAAAATGCAATGTTTGGTACCAAGAAGTTTGCGTTGGTGTCCGAGGGAAAAAGTGCTTTTTATGTGGAAGATGTCAGTGATCAAGAAGTGATCACAATTTTGCCTAGTGTGGCACATTTTGGAATAGTTTAACTCAATACTGTAACCTTTTCTTGTGTTTAAACCAAGACCCTTGATGGTGTAAGATTTGTGTTACTTATACGCTATACAATAAAGAACAAGTGCCATAATTTAAATTATTTCTTTTCTGAATATGTTTCCAGTTACAATAGCATTTGTCCGAAATGATCGAAGTTGTACCACCACACACTATATTAATTTACACCTTCTAAAATTTAAATGGCAACTCCAGGTTTGTTATTTTTCTGTTGTCTGTCGATTTTATTAACTGTCCAGTCCAATCTGCTTCCGAACGATTTATTTCAATATTTTTGACGAGAATGATTTCAGTATTCCAGCGATTTCAAACATCTATGTATGACAAGTGTTAAAATGAAGAAGATTGCATGGAACGTTAGTAAGATTTAGTTGTGGAATATCGAACAGATGCAAGCTTCCACACGATGATCTGCCGTTGTTCACAACAGAGAAGGCTTCATGGACCGGCTTCCATGATTATATACGCAGATAAAGCACTCTGCGTACCTTCGCTGAATGGTGTGGGCGAGCTAGACTACCGAATAAAACTTAAGGTTGTTGTTGCACTCGACCATACACAGCTTAAGAAACGCGGGAAATCAGTGACGTAACACACAGCAGGCGGCTACACGGGTAGCAGCGGTTGTGTGGCGTGGACTGGGCGGATTTTTAGGTTAGATGGCCTCGGGCAAGTACAAAAAGGGCAACAGCCTCAAAGGATGCGGGGCAAAGTCAGGACATGCGGGGACCAAGCACCAATCGGTATTGTAATTGTGAACTGTCGAAGCTGCATCGGTAAAGTACCGGAACTTCAAGCGCTGACAGAAAGCACCAAAGCTGAAATCGTTATAGGTACGGAAAGCTGGCTTAAGCCAGAGATAAATTCTGCCGAAATTTTTACAAAGGCACAAACGGTGTTTAGAAAGGATAGATTGCATGCAACCGGTGGTGGCGTGTTTGTCGCTGTTAGTAGTAGTTTATCCTGAAGTGAAATAGAAGTGGATACTTCCTGTGAATTATTATGGACGGAAGTTACACTCAACAAGCGATCTAGGTTAATAATTGGCTCCTTTTACCGACCTCCCGACTCAGCAGCATTAGCGGCAGAACAACTGAGAGAAAATCTGGAATACATTTCACATAAATTTTCTCAGCATGTTATAGTCTTAGGTGGAGATTACAATTTACCAGATATAGACTGGGACACTCAGAAGTTTAGGACGGGTGGTAGGGGACCGAGCATCGAGTGTCATTATACTGAGTGCACTATCCGAAAATTACCTCGAGCAATTAAACAGAGAACCGACTCGTGGATATAACATCTTGGACCTACTGATGACAAACAGATCCGAACTTTTCGACTCTGTAAGCGCAGAATAGGGAATCAGTGATCATAAGGCCGTTGCAGCATCCCTGAATATGGAAGTTAATAGGAATATTAAAAAAGGGCGGAAGATTTATCTGTTTAATAAGAGTAATAGAAGGCAGATTTCAGACTCTCTAACAGATCAAAACGAAAATCTCTGTTCCGACTCTGACAATGTTGAATGTTTATGGAAAAAGTTCAAGGCAATCGTAAAATGCGTTTTAGACAGATACGTGCCTAGTAAATCTGTGAGGGACGGGAAAAATTCACCGTGGTTCAACAACAAAGTTAGGACACTACTGCGAAAGCAAAGAGAGCTTCACTGCAAGTTTGAACGCAGCCGAAACCTCTCACACAAACAGAAGCTAAACGTCGTCAAGGTTAGCGTAAGGAGGGCTATGCGTGAAGCGTTCACTGAATTCGAAAGTAAAATTATATGTACCGACTTGACAGAAAATCCTAGGAAGTTCTGGTCTTACGTTAAATCAGTAAGTGGATCGAAACAGCATATCCAGACACTCCGGGATGATGATGGCATTGAAACAGAGGATGACACGCGTAAAGCTGAAATACTAAACACTTTTTCCAAAGCTGTTTCACAGAGGAAGACCGCACTGCAGTTCCTTCTCTAAATCCTCACACAAACTAAAAAATGACTGACATCGAATAAGTGTCCAAGGAACAGAAAAGCAACTGGAATCACTCAACAGAGGAAAGTCCACTGGACCTGACGGGATACCAATTCGATTCTACACAGAGTACGCGAAAGAACATGCCCCCCTTCTAACAACCGTGTACCGCAAGTCTCTAGAGGAACGGAAGGTTCCAAATTATTGGAAAATAGCAAGGGTAGTCCCAGTCTTCAAAAAGGGTCGTCAAGCAGAAGCGAAAAACTATAGACCTATATCTCTGATGTCGATCTGTTGTAGAATTTTAGAACATGTTTTTCGCTCGCGTATCATGTCGTTTCTGGGAACCCAGAATCTACACCTTAGGAATCAACATGGATTCCGGAAACAGCGATCGTGTGAGACCCAACTTAACTTTATTTGTTCATGAGACCCAAAAAATATTAGATACAGGCTCCCACGTAGATGCCATTTTCCTTGACTTCCGGAAGGCGTTCGATACAGTTCCGCACTGTTGCCTGATAACCAAGTAAGAGCCGACGGAATATCAGACCAGCTGTGTGGCTGGATTGAAGAGTTCTTAGCAAACAGAACACAGCATGTTGTTCTCAATGGAGAGACGTCTACAGACGTTAAGGTAACCACTGGCGTGCCACAGGGGAGTGTTATGGGACCATTGCTTTTCACAATATATTTATAAGTGACCTAGTAGATAGTGTCGGAAGTTCCATACGGTTTTTCGCGAATGATGTTGTAGTATAAGGAGAAGTTGCAGCATTATAAAATTGCAGCGAAATGCAGGAAGATCTGCAGCGGATAGGCACTTGGTGTAGGGAGTGGCAACTGACCCTTAACATAGACAAATGTAATGTATTGCGAATACATAGAAAGCAGGATCCTTTATTGTATGTTTATATGATAGCGGAACAAACACTGGTAGCAGTTACTTCTGTAAAATATCTGGGAGTATGCGTGGAGAACGATTTGAAGTGGAATGCTCATATAAAATTAATTGTTGGTAAGGCGGGTACCAGGTTGAGATTCATTGGGAGAGTCCTTAGAAAATAGAGTCCATCAACAAAGGAGGTGGTTTACAAAACACTTGTTCGGCCTATACTTGAGTATTGCTCATCATTGTGGGATCCGTACCAGGTCGGGTTGACGGAGGAGATAGAGAAGATCCAAAGAAGAGCGGCGCGTTTCGTCACAGGGTTATTTGGTAAGCGGAGATGTTTAGCAAACTCAAGTGGCAGACCCTGCAAGAAAGGCGCTCTGCATCGCGCTGTAGCTTGCTGTCCAGGTTTCGAGAGGGTGCGTTTCTGGATGAGGTATCGAATATATTGCTTCCCCCTATTTATACCTCCAGAGGAGATCACGAATGTAAAATCAGAGAGATTCGAGCGCGCACGGATGCTTTCCGGCAGTCGTTCTTCCCGCGAACCATACGCGACTGGAACAGAAAACGGAGGTAAAGACAGTGGCACGTAAAGTGCCCTCCGCCACACACCGTTGGGTGGCTTGCGGAGTATAAATGTAGATGTAGATGTAGATGTAGAACATCGAAAGTGGAAGAATACGCAGCATAATGTTTATATCAGAATTGTTCTTACGATGAACAGACGGCAGCTTGGCTAAGGCAGCGCTCGCGGCAATCACGTGACCATTCAAAATTACTCTCTGGTGATGGGAAAAAGAATAGTGCCACTCGACGTGTCGCAGTCTGAATAGGTCCTCGTAGAGTCGGACAACATTAATATCATACACACCTAATTATCAAGAGGACTTACACATTCGGAAGCTTCCTGATATATTAAAACTATTTGCTGAACTGAAACTTTGCCTTTCACAAGCGAGTGCTCTTCCTTTCCTCTAGGAGAGATAGTTTCACAATATATGAAGAAGAACTTCTGTAAAGTTTGGAAGGTAGGAGATGAGATACTGGCACAATGAAGGTGTAATGACTGGTGGTGAGTGTGCTTGGATTGCTGAATCGGTTGAGCAGAAGGCAAAGTTTCCAGGTTCGAGTCAAAGTCTGGTTTCAAATTGACAGGAAGTTTTGAAATAGCCTACACTCCATTGCAGAGTGTAAGTATATTCTGGAAGTAAATGTGCAGTTTATATTACGAGGGCGGTTCAGAAAGTAACCTCCGATTGGTCACAGTGCGGGTTGTGGGGAGAGTAGCGACGCCATTTGTGCGTTCACGCACTCAACAGGTCAGTCGGCATCAAGCCGTGGTCGAGTGAACGTCGTACCTGCGCTAGTTTAGTTTTTGTGGCAGTTTGAAATGTGTGCTGCAATAGAAAACCCCGCCAAATGTGAATGTGTGCTGTCATAAGGTTTTTTACAGCCAAAGGATATTCTGCAGCAGCTATTCATCGTGAGCTTTGTGCCGTGTACGGACCAAGAGTTATGAGTGAAGGAGTTGTCCGTGAATGGGTACGTTTATTTAAAAGTGGACGAGAAAACGTTCATGATGAAGAGAGGAGTGGTAGACCATCATTGGTGACTGACGAACTCGTTCAGACAGTTGATGCAAAAGTTCGTGAAAATCGACGTTTCTCAATGTCGGAGTTGTCTACTGGTTTTCCACAGATTTCTAAGACTCTCTTGTACGAGATAGTGACAGCAAGATTGGGTTACCGTAAGTTCTGTGCACGATGGGTGCCCAAAATTCTTACCGACCACCACAAAACTCAAAGAATGGCCTCTGCATTAGACTTTCTGTCACGTTATGAGGACGAAGGAGAACCATTGTTAAACAGAATCGTGACCGGTGGCGAAACCTGGATTAAGTACGTGAACCCTGAGACAAAAGAACAATCAAAGATGTGGGCACATTCAAATTCGCCTACCAAACCAAGAAAAGCCTCGCAAGATTTTTCTGCCAGAAAACTGATGGCAACGGTGTTTTGGGATGCCAAAGGGGTGTTGTTGGTTGAATTCATGGAACGTGGTACGACCATTAATCAAGACGTGTACTGTGAAACAATAAAAAAGTTACGACGGGCTATACAGAACAAACGCCGTGGTATGCTGGCTTCCGGTATCGTTTTCTTGCACGATAACGCCCTTCCTCACTCTGCTCGCAGAACAACGGCCCTTCTTGAGTCCTTCAAGTGGGACCTTATCAACCATCCACCTTACAGCCCAGACCTGGCGCCAAGTGATTATCACCTCTTCATGCATTTGAAGAAATGGCTCGGGTCACAGCGGTTTGATGACGACGAAGAGCTCAAAGATGCGGTCACAGGCTGGCTCCAGGCACAAGTGGGTGATTTTTATGCAGAAGGAATTTCAAAGCTTGTGAAGAGATACGATAAGTGCCTCAATCGCTATGGAGACTATGTAGAAAAATAGTGCAAAGATGTAGTTGTAAGATATATATTTTAAAATATTTTTATTTAACTTGGTGTATTTTTTTAAATCAACCGGAGGTTACTTTCTGAACGGCCCTCGTATCTTTGTAAACACCAACTGAAGTAAGTGTAACGCATTCCGGACACCCATTACTTCTACATTACTGAAAGCAAAATCAAATTAACAATCACGGAACACTAAAGAGCCACTGACTGACTTCTCATATTTATCACCATTAGCAGTTAAATATCGCGAATTCGAATATCATGTATATTTTTGTAAATAGCAAGGTCCAAACGGTAGACATGATGCATAGTCAACACGAAGCAAATGCTACCGCCAAGCTCATTTCTGGATTCGTGAATCTAATTTAAACACTCCCATACATATATGAAGAAGGGAAAGGATATGTTGTGGCATTACAGGAATTTGCAAGGACCAGGAAGCTAGCTGTTCGTAGTGTATATACTTACATGGCATGTAGTGCAGTGTGTGCTGAAAAGGAGACTACGATAGGCAAGACCAAATACACTGAAGATCCAAAGAACCTGGTACACCTGCCCAATATCGTGTAGTGCCGACGCGCGTACGCAGAAGTGCACAACACGACGTGGCACGGACGCGACTAATGTCTGAATTGATGCTGGAGGGAAGTGACACCGTGAATCCTACAGGACTGTCCATTGATTCATAAGAATACGAGGAAGAGGAGATCTCTTTCGAACAGCGTGTACCGCCGGAAATGCATATCCTCCTATTTCCATCTATTGTACTATAAATTCTTTTCCTTTATTTGTTACCTGAAGATATGACATTTCTGTGTCTTTATATATTGTAATTGTTTTACTATATATATATATATATATATATATATATATATATATATATATATATATATATATATATGCATTTATGTCGATGTATAATGGGTTTGTTTTGTAAATATTATTTGTATTTTACGCTGGGTCTTGCCTAGGGAAAACTATGCTATCGAACGAATAAATCGATAGGTCGTGTGGAGAACCAAAGTGTTTAGGATCTTTGGTAGTGTTAACTCTGCCGCGTGGAGCGCGGGCAGGGCAGACAGAATCTGGCTGGAGTAGTGCAGTGGAGCAGGTGTGTTGTGTGACGCTCCCGCGAGTTGCCGCGCTTTCGGGGTTGGGCAGCATGTAATTGCGCTCGACTTGCTATGATGGTTTCTGAAACGGTGTCGCGGACGGGAAGCATTAGCTGCCGCACATCAAGAGTCGTTTCGCCTAGTGACCGTGTCGAGAAGGAGGCGCGTCAACATCCAGCTTCTGCAACAGCGACGGCCGACAATGAGTGACTGTCGCCACCTCCTCGATCGACGGCTTCAAACCTTCAATCAACCAACAAGGAAGACTGGAAGCACGTAAAGTTTTAGAACTGTATGGCAGACCTGAGCTTTTAAAATTGTTGCATCACAAAAATACAGCAACTTAGCATGAATCTTTGATGCTCATTGCCCCAATTGCATTACCAAGTAGGGTCCCTTCCTTTTCTGGAATGAACCCGAGTGTCGTTGAAATTCAAACGCCAGCATTAAAGTAATATCATTCCATTTCACTACTTTAATTTCAAAGTTCACTTAAAGTATTCATAGCTGACTACAATATTTAGATTACACAAGTACAAATTAAGAGCGCGAGTTTTGTTACCATATTTTAGCTTACCTGTGACTGCAGCTCAGCTTGGTACGTACTAAATTTTACTATTGTTAATTGTTCAGAATCATTTAATTTAAGTTCAAAGTTGAATCTCTTATTTCTAAATTGCGTAGATTCAAGTAGCTTTTGAAATGATTGTTGAGGTAGCCCAAGACTAACCTTATTATATTGAATTTCATAGTGCTTCAGAAACAAAGTTCACTATTAATTTCAGTCACTAAATTAACTTTCAATTTTCCGGTTTTATTAATTCTTTTGCTGAATTAAGTCAGAGTGTAGCGAAATTTATTACTTCTGACAAACATTCAGTTTTCACACAACACGTGTCAACCTTCAGTTGCCACGCTTTTAGTGCTAATTATATGTGCATTAATCTTTCATTTTCAGTTATTATAGTAGTTTTCCATAGGACTGGCGACCGTCATTTTCCACAAATCTCAAATATCTAATTAACGCCAGTTAACTGTTAACGTAACGACCACACATTTACTTTCTTTATTAACTGTACCCCTTTTCAAAATTAATTTCCACCTGCTTCATTTGCATTTTTCCTTTCATTTAGACGTAACCCTTTCCTCCCTCTTTACCGACAGATTAACTTCGGTGACGATTGCTTTTCCCAAATTTCCATTAGGTGCACGCGGTTTAATTTTTCACTGTCATTAAGGTCGATAAGTGAGGGGGATGTTACAAGCACATTAAAAGGTATCCCAGATATGGTCAATAAGGATGAGGTCTGGAGAGTTTAGTGGCCATCGGATGTGTCTAAACTCAGTCTTCCTGGAGCCACTCTGTAGCAATTCTGGACGTGTGAGGTGTCGCATTGTCCTGCTGGAATTGCCCAAGTCCGTCGGAATGCACAATGGATATGAGTGAATGCAGGTGATCAGAGAGGATGCTTACGTACGTGTCACCTGTCAGAGTCGTATCTCGACGTATCAGGGGTCGCATATCATTCCAGCCTCCACCAGTTTGATCAGTCCCCTGCTGACATGCAGGGTCCATGGATTCATGAGGTTGTCTCCACACCCTTCCACTCCCCATCCACTCGATACAATTCGAAAAACGAGACTCGTCAGGCCAGGCAATATGTTTCCAGTCATCAAAAGTGCAACGTCGGTGTTGACGGCCCCAGGCGAGGTATAAGACTTTGTGTCGTGCAATCATCAAGGATACACGAGTGGCCCTTCTGCTCCGAAAGCCCATATCTATGACGTTTCATTGAATGGTACGCACGCTGGCACTTCTTGAGGTTCCAACATTGAAATCTGCAGCAATTTGCGGAAGGTCTGCACTTCTGTCACATTGAACGATTCTCTTCAGTCGTCGTTGGTCGCGTTCTTGCAGGATCGTTTTCCAGCTGCCGCGATGTCGGAGATTTGATGTTTTACCGGATTCCTGATATCCATTCATGATATGGTCGTACGGGAAAATCCCCACTTCATCGTAGCCTCGGAGATGCTGTGTCTCATAGCTCGCGCGCAGACAATAACACCACGTTCTACCTCACGTAAATCTTGATAAACTGCCGTTGTAGTAGTAGTAATCGATCTAACAACTGCCCTAGAGACTTGTCTTGTATCGGGGTTGCCGCCCGCAGCGCCGTATGCTGCCTGTTTATATATCTCTCTATTTGATACGCATGCCTGTACTAGTTTCTTTGGCACTTCAGTGTATGTAAACGCTGTAATTATGTGTGTGTGTGTGTGTTTGTGTGTGTTTACCAGTTTCAGTAAGCACGTAACACGAAACACGTTTTACATGTGATACAGACACCAGTGCCATGCATCTGAAAATGGCCAAAGGCCGAAACTGGTCAATAATGTGAACTGCATACTTGGTGCAATAACGGCACTTTGCATGATGAAACTGACAGCGTTCGGTGGTTTGTAAAATTGTTTTATCGTTTTAATATTTAGTTCATGCAGGTCCACTTCAGTAGCCGAAAATATTAATCTCCTCTTAGAAATTTATATTTTTTTTACAATTAGCCCCGGTTATTAAACGCTATAATTTCCGAAAATCACTAAGAAACTAAGGAGGTGCAGATTTTATGTAAACCGTAGTTAAATTTTTAATTGCGAATGAACCGGTAATGGGGAAAAAAACGTATCGCCTTAATTTTGCTCTGTTCATTTAAGCGATCGAAGAGAGATCGAATGACTTAATTCGACATTAATGTCAGAGATGGAAGGCAAATTTAAACGTGGAGAGAGTGCCAGGCATTAAACTCAACATAAAAAATGAGAACTTTTATGTATGACATTTTTACGAATGCCACCAAAAGCTGCTAATGGTGTAACCAACTTGCAGGAATTATGTCATCATCAGGCGAACTTTAAACTCTGACAGATAAGTAGGGGTAAACAGTTGCTACAAGACGAGTGACAAAAGCTCTTTAAAAGCGACTAGGAAATGAAAAAGCGGTCGCATAAAAATTGTCACAGAGGAAAACTAGGCTCTAAAGGAAAGTTTTAGGAACTTGTAAAGTATTAACAGAAAACTCTAGCATTCACTGTTGTATCACGGGATACTAATAGGATCAATAGTTCTCATGTTATTTGGAAGCAGTGCCTACCATTTTGTAGCAAGGGCAATATGTCCTATTTGTGTGTGTGTGTGTGTGTGTGTGTGTGTGTGTGTGTGTGTGTGTGTGTGTGTGTGTGCGTGTGAAGGCGATGTATGTCCTAACTTGGCACAAATTACTATTCTGCTAAAGTTACTCTGACATTGTGTTGGGTGATCATGTGTGGGTACGTTGACTGTTTTAAGCGATAACATTGCTGCGATGGCTAGAGGGATTGCTGTTATGTGTTATATGTCGTATCAGTTTAGATTACGTTTGCTTTGTGATGTTTGGTAGTTTATTATGTGTCTCTTTTCTGTTATTGCCTTTTCAATTTGGATGTTTTCTTAGGATTTGAAGATGTTTCTTGATGCTCATTATTATTAATTTCATATCTGTTTCTACTGTGTTTCTACTGTGTGGGTGGGAGGGGTGGGAGTGGGAGGAGGGGCGAGGAGTGTTTTTCTTGTTGGAGATGTTCTGGAAATGTTGAATGGCTCGTACCACACATTTATCTTCTTTATATCTTGTTCTAAATATTTTTCCGATCTGTCCTAAGTACAGCTCATGAAGCTCTTACCGCAGAGTTGATAAATGCCAGATTTTCCATATGTCGGTGTCGTCCTAATGCTACGAGAGAACTTCCGAACTCAAACCGCAATCACGGAAAAGAGACACATAATAACTGACCAAACAGATATCAGCTGCCAAGGCATTTAAATAAATAAAACCTACAGAAGAAAAATATCAATCCCACCAGCCACCACAAAAAGAATATTACATCAGTCAACATATTTACTCGTTACCGTAGCTTTAACAGAATAGTAATTTATGCACACAGAAGTTAGTACATATAATGCCCTACTCAATCGGTTTCTCACTCACATTCGCACCCCGCCCCCCCCCCCCCCACACACACACAAAAGCACTGACGGCCCAGAAAACAGAACATAAGACGATCACATCTCGCAACATCAAAGGAAACTACACATCATGCAGAAGTAAATCTACTCACCGTCAGTGCAGTGCAATGTTCTAAACGGCCGAACAACTATGTGTGGAAGCACATTAAGAGTGAAGTAGGAGGTAAAACATCGTGAATAATAATTGTAATTAAATTGTATTTCATAGCTATAATGTAAGCCATGAGAACTGGCTACGATCTTGACAAACAGATTTATAAGAAAAACAAAATTGTTATATTGACCACAAAAAATGCTTTGAAATCAAGCGAAAACCATGTAGTATACATAAGACTTATTACATAAACAAAAGATGGTTGCAGTCTATATTACTAGGAGACCTAGTAAGTTGGACGAATTCTTGTGTAATTTGTAACAGATTGTTCCGTCAACACAAAGGAGCTACTGAAGCTTATACAAAATTCAGACAGCGTGCTCTAAATGTAGGGTATTTTGGCGCATGAAAAGACCTCTGCCTCAATTTACGTGATCTGACTACAGAGTGCTCCTCTGCATATGCATATCGCCGAGTGCACTTAAAAAGTAAGACAAGAGTGGAGAATAGTTCGTAAACACGGGGAGAGACTGTTTGCTCATGCGTCGTCTTTTACGGACATGAAAAGAGCACATGTGACATGTAAAACCACGTTCTCCTTCTGCTAAAGTACCAATTGAGACGCTCAAAGGAAATGGCAAATACTGAGTAATAGTGTACACACTCCAAAAAATTTATTTTAATTTTACTTTTCAGTTTCCTCTTAAAGATAAGCACAGGAAGCTGGCATTTAATTAATTTGTTTAAAAGATACAGACTGCTCAGTGTATAGCTTTAGCTTTTTAAAACTATAGTAAAATTGAAACTTCCTAGCAGATTAAAACTGTGTGCCGGACCGAGACTCGAACTTTGGACCTTTGGTAAATTTGTTGCCTACTTGTAAGAGTGGCCGTGCGGTTAAAGGCGCTGCAGTCTGGAACCGCAAGGCCGCTACGGTCGCAGGTTCGAATCCTGCCTCGGGCATGGATGTTTGTGATGTCCTTAGGTTAGTTAGGTTTAACTAGTTCTACGTTCTAGGGGACTAATGACCTCAGCAGTTGAGTCCCATAGTGCTCAGAGCCATTTGAACCATTTTGAACTAGTAAGAAGCAAGTGTCTCTCTAACAATTTCATTTCCATCTACACTCCTGGAAATGGAAAAAAGAACACATTGACACCAGTGTGTCAGACCCACCATACTTGCTCCGGACACTGCGAGAGGGCTGTACATGCAATGATCACACGCACGGCACAGCGGACACACCAGGAACCGCGGTGTTGGCCATCGAATGGCGCTAGCTGCGCAGCATTTGTGCACCGCCGCCGTCAGTGTCAGCCAGTTTGCCGTGGCATACGGAGCCCCATCGCATTTAACACTGGTAGCATGCCGCGACAGCGTGGACGTGAACCTATGTGCAGTTGACGGACTTTGAGCGAGGGCGTATAGTGGGCATGCGGGAGGCCGGGTGGACGTACCGCCGAATTGCTCAACACGTGGGGCGTGAGGTCTCCACAGTACATCGATGTTGTCGCCAGTGGTCGGCGGAAGGTGCACGTGCCCGTCGACCTGGGACCGGACCGCAGCGACGCGCGGATGCACGCCAAGACCGTAGGATCCTACGCAGTGCCGTAGGGGACCGCACCGCCACTTCCCAGCAAATTAGGGACACTGTTGCTCCTGGGGTATCGGCGAGGACCATTCGCAACCGTCTCCATGAAGCTGGGCTACGGTCCCGCACACCGTTAGGCCGTTTTCCGCTCACGCCCCTACATCGTGCAGCCCGCCTTCAGTGGTGTCGCGACAGGTGTGAATGGAGGGACGAATGGAGACGTGTCGTCTTCAGCGATGAGAGTCGCTTCTGCCTTGGTGCCAATGATGGTCGTATGCGTGTTTGGCGCCGTGCAGGTGAGCGCCACAATCAGGACTGCATACGACCGAGGCACACAGGGCCAACACCCGGCATCATGGTGTGGGGAGCGATCTCCTACACTGGCCGTACACCACTGATGATCGTCGAGGGGACACTGAATAGTGCACGGTACATCCAAACCGTCATCGCACCTATCGTTCTACCATTCCTAGACCGGCAAGGGAACTTGCTGTTCCAACAGGACAATTCACGTCCGCATGTATCCCGTGCCACCCAACGTGCTCTAGAAGGTGTAAGTCAACTACCCTGGCCAGCAAGATCTCCGGATCTGTGCCCCATTGAGCATGTTTGGGACTGGATGAAGCGTCGTCTCACGCGGTCTGCACGTCCAGCACGAACGCTGGTCCAACTGAGGCGCCAGGTGGAAATGGCATGGCAAGCCGTTCCACAGGACTACATCCAGCATCTCTACGATCGTCTCCGCGGGAGAATAGCAGCCTGCATTGCTGCGAAAGGTGGATATACACTGTACTAGTGCAGACATTGTGCATGCTCTGTTGCCTGTGTCTATGTGCCTGTGGTTCTGTCAGTGTGATCATGTGATGTATCTGACCCCAGGAATGTGTCAATTAAGTTTCCCCTTCCTGGGACAATGAATTCACGGTGTTCTTATTTCAATTTCCAGGAGTGTATGTGACTGATTCCGTTTGAGTTAGAGACGATGGGTATAAGCAGAGACAAAATATCTTACCACTAGTAGGATATCAAGCTCTCAGTTCGTTAAAGGCTTTCTATAGCTTTCGTAAGGAGTTTGCAAACACGTTTCACAAGACCAGTTGCTAGCAGAACCCTAAGAGGGAAGTGCTACAAACTGAAAAGAACGTATAATATTAGCAGCACTGCCAATGTTAAGATTTGAAATTTCCATTAAAAATGAAAACATTATTTATGTAACGCACATGTGTTTTCGTCGCATTGACTCATTGTTTATCATATAATTTCATACTGATCCATATTGTACGTACAGATTTGAAGTTGCGAAAACGTGCATGACCAGCAGCATCTGAGAAAACCATTTTCTTTATCGAGCCTAAAGCACTGAAGGATACAGTTTGATGAACGTTTCAAATGAACAGCAGATTTTCAGGTATTGTTGCTTACTGATCATTGTAAATATCATACACATATTTCACATGATTTTATCTAAGTTACTAGACGTAGGCTCTTCATGGTTACTTTAAAAACTAAGCCAAATGTCATTATTTTCGAGTTTTGGTTTTAGTTGTTAGCTATTTCTGTTCTTGTGCTATGGCATCACTTAGCCTAACGAAACAGTCCCGTAACTGAGATAGCAGAAAAATGGCGTAGTATGGAGATTCATGAAACGTTAGTGGCAGGGGGCAATTAAAAGTTCAATCGCGACAAGAATTCTGCATGGTTGTTTCATCAATCATTAGGATATATTCATTCTTTCTGAAATTGACTACAGGGGAAAACGGTACAATGAATGTCATTAATATTATAAAACATACTGACTGGAAGTAGGATGTCCTGTGTAATTTGCATGTCTCTCTTTGTTAACCCAGTGATGGATTATAATGGATTATCAATGATTCAGTGGTGCGTGGGAATCTGCTGGACAGTGGACTTGAGACAGCAACAGGAAACGCTTCAAGCAAGTAGGTTGGTCACTGCTGCCTGGATGGGGTCAGATTCTTGGAAGTGAGGTCGACCCAGATCCAATAAGGGGCGGCAAGCATTGTCATTCCACAGAACTAATTGTTGCTAAAGCCACCCATTCACAGACCGACCGGTCAGCCAACACCCCGTTCCCCCCTAACGAATGGATCTACCCTCACTCACACTCCTTTGTGGTGCGATTTTCTAGCGATCAGGTCCAGAGTCCACTATCTGCCAGACTCGACCTCTACCTGCCAAAATACACTCCATAATCTTCCCGTCTGTTTTTGCGTGGAAAAAACTTCAGCGTGAAAGAAAGAAGGAAGAAAGATTAGGTTTAACGTCTCGTCGACATTGAGGTCGTTAGAGACGGAGCACAATCTGTGATTGTGTCAAGGATTGAGAACGAAATCGCCCTTGTTCTTCTTCACACGAACTGTCTTGACACTTGTCTGGAGCGATCCGTGGAAATAGAGGAATCTACATCTGGATGGTGAGACCCAATTTTGAACCGTCATCCTCCGGAATGTGAGCCCACTGCCCACTCATCCATCTCACTCACTACTTCCACACGACTGGCCGCAGGTGTAGTCTCCAAACACAGTCGCAGTATGCCACACACAGACGGGTTGGCGACCTGTGGAGTGTGGGGGTTGGCTGACTTATCGGCCTGTGAAACGGAGGCGTAATGCCCAGTCAAAGTTGTAGGCGCTGTGTGCGGGAGACAAGGCCGCGTTTCCATTTTTCTTCTGACTTCTTTGGAAATTATCACCTGCCGTTTGTAGAATGTACAGTCCTCAGAAAAACAAAATGTAGCTTATTAGCCACCGTATTTGAATTTCTGGAAACTAGTTATGAGACTATGAACATTGGCTGGAGAACGTGGAGTTGGCGTAAAGATGTGTGAAGTCAGTTCGCAGTGTTGAAATCCATCCTTTTGGTAGTAGAAGAGAATTTCATGTTACCACTGGATGCTGGAAGAGACGCGCTATTTTCGGCGGGATTGTCTGTTGGAGAGAATCCTTGTGACTGGGCAGCAGTAGTTCGTAATTTTGCGATAAGAGACTGGCACCTTTTGGTGACAACGAACACGAGGAGCGTTAGTGACAGCCGCAAGAGAAGCACCCGGTCTTAGGAAGCGAGAGTTTCTGGTTCAACATTCCTGTAGGTTTCAATGGTGTCCTTTTTGATTTGGCATAGCAGCAAGATGGACGTTGCCAGATCTTGGTGTCCAGGAAAGGTGCTGAGGTTTCTGTCCTCACGAAGGGGCCAGAAAATCGGCAGTGCACGGTTCAGTGCCGTCCGGTCATACTTACTGTGAGCATAATTCACAACACCAGCAGAGTAGTTCAGTATGATATTCCCACTTGTGGAATTCAGGACGATCGCCTGTCTCATTCGATTTTGCACTGATAATGAATATGTGGACTTCTGAGATTTAGTCAGCAACTTCCAGTCACTGTTCCGATCGAGAATCACAAGGTCAAATAGAAGTCGGTTACTGTGAATATCGAGACAATTAATTTAACTGATAGGAGAGTGACACTGCCTTCCGTTCGATCTTCAAGCGAATTTGGATAGATGTAATTGTCACACGTTTTATGATTATTCATTTAATATGTTGATCCCGTACATGTGTCTATTTTTTTAATAATTGAAAGTATTGAATTTAATAGTTGTTTCTGTTCGAACTAATCACTTACTTTACGTTGTGGGCTTGACATCTGCGTCCAGGAAGATATTCCCAGTCATGTCATAATTTTAATCAACATGTTACTCCAGCCAGATATCGTTAGTCAGAGTGAGACATTTGTTTTTCAATATCCTATCCATTTAACTTCTCGCACAAACATTTAGAGGTTAGTTATTAAAGAGGTGACCTCCCCCAACTTAGTTTTGGAGGATAGAGGGAAATTCTTCATCGCGCGGCTTTGCAGTGTTCTAACTCAAGAAGCCATATTCAGTTAGTGAAGTCATCACCCAATTCACGAAAAAGACTTAGTTGCTGCACAATCAAGGTACAGCCAAGGCTGTAATATCGCTGTCAGAGCAGAAAGGCTAGGGCAATGAGGCGGTGGTTCACGAGTGCCCAAAGACCGTGCCTCACGTCTCTGTTCTAATGTGACTTCTTGTTTTGAGTCATCAGTCTCCTGACTGGTTTGATGCGGCCCGCCACGAATTTCTCTCCTGTGCCAACCTCTTCATCTCAGAGTAGCACTTGCTACCTACATCCTCAATTGTCTGTTGGATGTATTCCAATCTCTGTCTTCCCCTTCCGCTTTTTCCCTCTACAGCTCCCTCTAGTACCATGGAAGTCAGTCCCTGATGTCTTAACAGGTGCCATATAATCCTGTCCCTTCTGCTGGTCAGTGTTTTCCATATATTGCTTTGCCCTCAGATTCTGCGCATAAGCTCGTCATTCCTTAACTTATTCAACATTCGTCTGTAGCACTACATCTCAAATGATTCGATTCTCTTCTTTTCCGGTTTTCCCACAGTCCATGTTTCATTACCATACAACGCTGTGCTCCAAACGTATATTCTCAGAAACCTCTTCCTCGAATTAAGCCCTGGTCGCCATATGAAACGTCCCCTTAGAAAAATTATACATGACTGTGCTTAAACTGACACACAATATTTTTTAGCGCAACGCAAGCTGACTTTCAATAATCCCTACAAAAGAATGGCCCTGACTCAATTAAGCTATACGCTTCACAGATCACTTACCTCACAAAAATCTTCGTTACTCAAACTACTGCAATACAGCGAGCGCCAATACTGCTAGCTAAATAAAAGATTCTAACTACTGAAGGCACTAACTACTGATAGGCATAGTTAGCAAATGAAGGATTTTGATAGAGAACAGACAATGTATTTACCTTAAAAGTGTTCAAAAGTCATAATATATATAGCAGTTCATGACATCCATTCTTACAAATGTACTGTTTCTGGTAGACACACGTCCAGATCATCCGCTATCAAAACACTGCCATCTCTCTCCCCACATCCACCACTGCTGTCAGCTCACCTCCAACTGCGCAACGCTACGCCCTGTTAACAGACAACAGCCCAACACTACAATAGCGAATATTACAACAATGCCACCGAGCCACAGACTGCACACAGCACAGCCAGTGATTTTCATACAGAGCGCTACGTGGCGTTACCAATAAGAAAACCTAAACAGCCTACTTACACGCTGTGCTCCAAACGTATATACTCAGAAACCTCTTCCTCGGATTAAGCCCTATGTTTGATACTAGTAGACTTATGTTGCCCCAGAATGCCCTGTCGCCTATACTAGTCTCATTCTGATGTCCTCCCTGCTTCGTCAGTCATTAGTTATTTTGTTTTCTAGGTAGCTGGATTCATAACTTCATGTATTTCGTGACGATGAATCCAGACATTAAGTTTCTCACACATCTCATTACTGCTACCTCTCATTACTTTCGTCTTTCTTCTATTTACTCTCAACCCATACCCTGCACTCATTAGACTGTCCATTCCATTCAGCAGATCATGTAATTCCTCTTCACTTTCACCCAGGATAGTAATGTCATCAGCGAATCATATCATTGATACCCTTTCACCTTGAATTTTAATTCTATTCCTGAACCTGTCTTTTATTTCCCCTGTGACCTAGGGGACGGAAAATGGTGCTGCTTAACAAATGGTTGCAGACCGAGCTCATATGAAAACTGCCTATTTTAAACAAGTAGATTCAGCCACCAAGAGGATCGTGCTTCGAGGAGAAGGCCACGCTGGTCATCATCCTGCGATGGGTCATCAAGTTGTCGACGTTAGAAGCTGTCTTCAATAGCTGGAACTCAAAGAGCAGTGCCTAACTCTGAATGCTGCTGACTTATTGGCCTCCAGCTGAGGGGGGCCACCAGCCGACTGACTTGCATACACTGCTAACCGCCTATCTGGAGGCCTGTCATCGATTCCTGGGCCACCAAGCTGCCGAATCGTCATCGGATAGTGCGCATCCTCCACTATGTGCCTACGCCAGGCAGCTTGTGCATCGCACCAAATGCTCCCAATGCTGTATGCCGCCAGGCCCAGAGCCCTTACATGGTAGTTCCTTGCAGCCGCCCTGCTGATGAAGGACGCAACCACTAATGCCAGCAAGTACCATGAGCAGCCCATTAATTCAAGGCTATTCGCTAAGATCAGCACCCCGAGCAGCCACGAACACTGACACTGACCGCCAGCCACAACGTTATTATTGTAAGAATGTGTGAATGAACTTGTGCCAATCTTATGCTCTTGATTTATTGGATGTCGTTCACTTGGTTTTTACCCACAGCTTTGTTTCTACCCACAGCTTTGTTTTTACCCACAGCTTTGTCGCAACCACAACCAGAGTGAATAGCTGCACATCACCCTGTCCACTACAACTACGAATCCGTCACCCACCGTGGAAGTCATTCACCCTTGACCTCTACATTTGGAACCAGAAGCCGTTGCTGTACCGTCTACAACCGATGGAAGAAACGGTAGGCACTTTTTCCCACATTTGGTAACAGAGTAGCAGCTGACGGCTCCAGGCGGATCGACTAAGACGTCGTCCGCAGCTCGTGGTCGTGCGGTAGCGTTCTCGCTTCCCGCGCCCGGGTTCCCGGGTTCGATTCCCGGCGGGGTCAGAAATTTTCTCTGCCTCGTGATGACTGGGTCTTGTGTGATGTCCTTAGGTTAGTTAGGTTTAAGTAGTTCTAAGTTCTAGGGGACTGATGACCATAGATGTTAAGTCACATAGTGCCAGAGCCATTTGAGCCATTTTTTTTTTTTTTTTTTTTTTTTGACTAAGACGTCGGCAGCCGTAACGTGCAGCGTCAAGCGTGTAGCTTCGTGAATGCAGAAACGTTTTTCTGGCTGTTTTTCGCAATGGAGGGTCAGTTACTCTCTTACCGAATTTTCAATTCTGGTTTGCGTGTGCATTGTGTGTCTTAGATTCAGGCGGTGATTTTAGTGTCCGTACAGTGAATTTTCAAAGGAGCATATGTAACTTTGCTCCTTCTTAGAACGAGAGAAATATCTTGTTGTAAAAAAAAGGGATATGCGTCATTGCTTTGAAATATACACTCCTGGAAATGGAAAAAAGAACACATTGACACCGGTGTGTCAGACCCACCATACTTGCTCCGGACACTGCGAGAGGGCTGTACAAGCAATGATCACACGCACGGCACAGCGGACACACCAGGAAACGCGGTGTTGGCCATCGAATGGCGCTAGCTGCGCAGCATTCGTGCACCGCCGCCGTCAGTGTCAGCCAGTTTGCCGTGGCATACGGAGCTCCATCGCAGTCTTTAACACTGGTAGCATGCCGCGACAGCGTGGACGTGAACCGTATGTGCAGTTGACGGACTTTGAGCGAGGGTGTATAGTGGGCATGCGGGAGGCCCGGTGGACGTACCGCCGAATTGCTCAACACGTGGGGCGTGAGGTCTCCACAGTACATCGATGTTGTCGCCAGTGGTCGGCGGAAGGTGCACGTGCCCGTCGACCTGGGACCGGACCGCAGCGACGCACGGATGCACGCCAAGACTGTAGGATCCTACGCAGTGCCGTAGGGGACCGCACCGCCACTTCCCAGCAAATTAGGGACCCTGTTGCTCCTGGGGTATCGGCGAGGACCATTCGCAACCGTCTCCATGAAGCTGGGCTACGGTCCCGCACACCGTTAGGCCGTCTTCCGCTCACGCCCCAACATCGTGCAGCCCGCCTCCAGTGGTGTCGCGACAGGCGTGAATGGAGGGACGAATGGAGACGTGTCGTCTTCAGCGATGAGAGTCGCTTCTGCCTTGGTGCCAATGATGGTCGTATGCGTGTTTGGCGCCGTGCAGGTGAGCGCCACAATCAGGACTGCATACGACCGAGGCACACAGGGCCAACACCTGGCATCATGGTGTGGGGAGCGATCTCCTACACTGGCCGTACACCACTGGTGATCGTCGAGGGGACACTGAATAGTGCACGGTACATCCAAACCGTCATCGAACCCATCGTTCTACCATTCCTAGACCGGCAAGGGAACTTGCTGTTCCAACAGGACAATGCACGTCCGCATGTATCCCGTGCCACCCAACGTGCTCTAGAAGGTGTAAGTCAACTACCCTGGCCAGCAAGATCTCCGGATCTGTCCCCCATTGAGCATGTTTGGGACTGGATGAAGCGTCGTCTCACGCGGTCTGCACGTCCAGCACGAACGCTGGTCCAACTGAGGCGCCAGGTGGAAATGGCATGGCAGGCCATTCCACAGGACTACATCCAGCATCTCTACGATCGTCTCCATGGGAGAATAGCAGCCTGCATTGCTGCGAAAGGTGGATATACACTGTACTAGTGCCGACATTGTGCATGCTCTGTTGCCTATGTCTATGTGCCTGTGGTTCTGTCAGTGTGATCATGTGATGTATCTGACCCCAGGAATGTGTCAATAAAGTTTCCCCTTCCTGGGACAATGAATTCACGGTGTTCTTATTTCAATTTCCAGGAGTGTATAAAATCATGAGCAGCCACTCAATCGAAGAAACTGAGTTTAGGGAAGAAGTGGTAAGGACGACATACGCTTAAGTATCCTTCTGCTTATCCTATATCGTTTTTGTATTGTATTTTTGTGTTTTCGATAGAGGGTCCACAGTTCAAGGTTTCAGGAACACGAGCTCTAATCACTCAGGAAGGGACTGAATTTTGACAGAACAGGTAGCTCTTTTGAGAGCTGCCAATCTAGACCTCCATAAGCAGTTAGATGCTTTGATGTAAGAATATACGGAAACTGCATAAGAAGTTGAGTATTGTAAGGGCCTCGGTCAGTTTTATCGCTCACTCATTAGATTCATCTGTTTTGACGTGGGTAGTATCTTCTCGGGTGTGGCAGTGGAGGTTGTGTTAACTTTTCTGGATGACCTGTTGTCAGCTGCAAGTTTGAGTTTCTGGAAAGATGAGCAATTGTTATGAATGACTAAGTTGCTGTTGGCAGTGGAAGCAAAGCCATATGTTACGTATCACGAAGACCTAAGTAATGGTCCGACGTTCGATCAATTTGCTAGCAGTGAAATGAGGTATCACGAAGGCAGAACGAGTCAGTAGAAAGGTTTTCGGCTACAACAGGGAAGATTAAGACAAATACCTTTGAGCTGAAAGGAATGACAAAGCGAACTAATTTATTCTGCTGGAAGCAGAAAATCAGATGCTGGATGCCTTCTTAGCAAATCTGCCTTTTCATATTTCAAGAAGCGTACAGACACAATTCCCGAAGGCCCTGGCTGGCGCTGACAGGGCGCCCTCAGAAATTGAAGGAATATGTACAGTAAAAAAAAAAAAGTAGGACACACAAGGAATATCTTCTTTACTGACATCAGTTGTTATCGACGTGAAATTTCGCGTCACATTGGAAGGAATTATCGCCAGATATAATGTAAAAAGTGTGGTGATGTCAGGTACTGAGGATAGACCTGTAGCAGTAAGGGGCATAATGGGAATGGACAGAGTATGAATAATCCGCCGCAAAACACCAACGGTAGCTCCAAATCAGCCAGAGGGCGTTCCCACTCAGTTTCAATGCTTCAAAGTCCTATGCAGTGTTGCTTAATTAGCGTAACAGACTATAGAGGGCATAGATTAATGTGAAATCGCCTATGTTCGACGTCAATGTGCAATAACCACTCACAGAAGGCAGGTGGCCTACTAGCAGAGGAGAGTATATCATGCTTGGCAAGGGGGATCGGAAAACAGTGCAGTAGTTGTCGTAATGTGTAAACTGAGCGATTTATCTGACGCAAGGGCATGATCATTAGCTTTCTGTCCAAGGGTGGAAGCATTTTGGAAAGAACTAACTTCGTAAACTGTTGGCATGCTGCCGTGTTTAAGTACACCAAGCATTGCAAAATGGCACTATCCAAAACTGGCACAGAGGCAACCGTGGTACACTGGGAAGTGTATTTTATGATACACATGGACTCATGTATCGGTGGTGAGTCTAAATCTCTTGGGAAAGAAGCAGTTAAACGGTCTGTAATGTAGATTACGTAGGATAGTAGATAATTAAGTATGAAATTACAATGAAATCCAGACCATTAGCTGCGTACAGGCGTTGATAAATATCAACGGGGACAGTTCAAATTGTGTGCAGACACTCTGTCCGACTGAGCTATCGAGGACACAGGGGACAGGGCGATTGCAGGGACTTACCTCTGGGGTGCTCTCCGTGAGACCCACATTTCCAACTTATTGTCCACACACTACATTTGCAGTGCCCCTGCCCACTATATTCATTACTCAGGGCAGTCAATCTACTGATTGCCGTAAGAGTTTTAGCAATGTGAGTGTATCCGCACTGAAGAAGACCATTGGCCGGCAAGCCATATCTATATGAAGATGGTATCTGTTCACCTGACATGTTCAAAAGAACAGATATTTCCTAAAGAACAGATACCATCTTCACATACAGGGCTATTACAAATGATTGAAGCGATTTCATAAATTCACTGTAGCTCCATTCATTGACATATGGTCACAACACACTACAGATACGTAGAAAAACTCATAAAGTTTTGTTCGGCTGAAGCCGCACTTCAGGTTTCTGCCGCCAGAGCGCTCGAGAGCGCAGTGAGACAAAATGGCGACAGGAGCCGAGAAAGCGTATGTCGTGCTTGAAATGCACTCACATCAGTCAGTCATGACAGTGCAACGACACTTCAGGACGAAGTTCAACAAAGATCCACCAACTGCTAACTCCATTCGGCGATGGTATGCGCAGTTTAAGGCTCCTGGATGCCTCTGTAAGGGGAAATCAACGGGTCGGCCTGCAGTGAGCGAAGAAACGGTTGAACGCGTGCGGGCAAGTTTCACGCGTAACCCGCGGAAGTCGACGAATAAAGCAAGCAGGGAGCTAAACGTACCACAGCCGACGGTTTGGAAAACCTTACGGAAAAGGCTAAAGCAGAAGCCTTACCGTTTACAATTGCTACAAGCCCTGACACCCGATGACAAAGTCAAACGCTTTGAATTTTCGGCGCGGTTGCAACAGCTCACGGAAGAGGATGCGTTCAGTGCGAAACTTGTTTTCAGTGATGAAGCAACATTTTTTCTTAATGGTGAAGTGAACAGACACATTGTGCGAATCTGGGCGGTAGAGAATCTTCACGCATTCGTGCAGCAAATTCGCAATTCACCAAAAGTTAACGTGTTTTGTGCAATCTCACGGTTTGAAGTTTACGGCCCCTTTTTCTTCTGCGAAATAAACCTTACAGGACACGTGTATCTGGACATGCTGGAAAATTGGCTCATGCCACAACTGGAGACCGACAGCGCCGACTTCATCTTTCAACAGGATGCTGCTCCACCGCATTTCCATCATGATGTTCGGCATTTCTTAAACAGGAGATTGGAAAACCGATGGATCGGTCGCGGTGGAGATCATGATCAGCAATTCATGTCATGGCCTCCACGCTCTCCCGACTTAACCCCATGCGATTTCTTTCTGTGGGGTTATGTGAAAGATTCAGTGTTTAAACCTCCTCTACCAAGAAACGTGCCAGAACTGCGAGCTCGCATCAACGATGCTTTCGAACTCATTGATGGGAACGTGCTGCGCCGAGTGTGGGAGGAACTTGATTATCGGCTTGATGTCTGCCGAATCACTAAAGGGGCACATATCGAACATTTGTGAATGCCTAAAAAAACTTTTTGAGTTTTTGTATTTGTGTGCAAAGCATTGTGAAAATATCTCAAATAATAAAGTTATTGTAGAGCTGTGAAATCGCTTCAATCATTTGTAATAACCCTGTATGTAATGAAGTATGGTCGTTATGCCCAGTGACGTATTCAGGATGGAGCACAGCAGTTCCAGGAAATATTGGAATATATGTCGGTGAAGGTTACAGCACAATCTTATGGTTAGATTTCCTGTGTAAACATCATGCAAAAATTGTTTTCCATCAACAATTCGTGGTATTTACAGTGGCGTTATTCCGACTGGAGGAAGCTGTTGCCAATGATGACTATCAGAAGGCTCACCTATCATGACAGACAAACCATTTACATAGCATTCAAAGTTATTTAGACTGACGTCACATGGTAAGGTGCCACAAGGTAGAGGAAATTAGTGTGATTGAACGTGAAAATGAAACTACGCGTCAGTGTATTATGTGTGGTTGAATCACTGCAAGAAGTTAATGAACTAGACAGAGGACAATTTTATAAATGCAGAAAAATTGAACATATATAGATAGTAGATCGTAGCGACTGTGCCATTCAGTGTGGATGATTTCGGCGCTAATGATATAAAGTTATCAGAAGGGTTTTTAGTTGTCAGTTTAGATGCTCTAGACACTGACGATCCAGGCAGGTTAAGTTCAGACCATGGCCATAAGTAAACCACCAATACAACTGCATTATGTGTGAAACTGGAACATTTGGGAAGAACAGAGGGTAGCAATGGAGAAGCTAGTTTTAGAATTTGAATACCTTTTTAAGCCTGAGGGATCACTGATAGCAACCAGAATGACGCAGCATAGGATCCCCACTGGAGATAAAACATTTGTACCGTTCATTTACATTAACAGCTTCTGTCACTGCGTCTGTCATAGATCTCTCTACACTGATCTGCAAGCAGGATGCAGTAAAGAACTATAGCTGTGAAATTTAACAAGAATTTATAATGATATAGTGTTTTCCCCGCTGTTAACCCCTTTCCAACAGCACACATCCTGTACACAAACATAGTATTGTTTTCATTTATTCATTGTCTTCTTTCTGACAAGTGCTTTAGATAATTTTTTGACGATTTCCGAGGCCGATCGCAACATAACCCAGAAAAAATATACGTTACGATATAACTTGGGAAATAACTAAATGGAAGACAACAAACAGTCCAGACAATAACTGAAAGCTTAGACCAACAAAAAGTTGTCATTATACGTATGAACTCAAGGAAGCAGTCGGAGTGGGAGTGGAAAACTGCCTTTAAAAACTGACGTTTAGGAGTTTTAATAACGATTTGCTCTAAAATACTTTTATATTTGCACAAAGAAAATTTAAACGATCATAATCACCAATAAAAGAAATTCATATCTTCATCATTTTTAAGGTACCCTCAGCCCTTAAAGGTAGCGCACTGTTATGGGATACCTGGTCACAGAAGTCGTAGGATAACAGGTCAAAGAGTAGACGAGCATTGTTGGTGGAAAAACGAAAGGAAATGATGGATCAGTATGAAATACTGTGTGCCATGTGTGCAACTTTCAGAATTAAGTCATCAATAGGTGCCACTACAGAGGTTTCCAGTGGCGGCTAAACATTTGTAGATGACTGATATGGATAATGCATGACCTTTTCGCCAGATACTAGCGGGAAACCGCTTCCTGCTATAACAGGTCATTTTTTTCGCTATATTCCGATGATCGCTATTCCAGACACGCCAACATATGTCATGATAAAGAACTTGTTAAAGTTTGGTGTTCCAGAGACGATAATCACATATCGGGGCATTAACTTTATGCCGGAGCTGATGAAGCTCTTCTGTCATTCATTACACATTCGCAAACTGAGAATGAGCCCATTACATCCACAGGCTAATGGAAGGGAATATGTTGAGATATAGCACCAAAAACCATCATAATGCCTGGGATACTTTCAAACCATACGTAATAGCTATTTATAATTAAAAAATCCATGACAGGACGGATCTGTCGCCATATTGCTCTAACATAGCTACAAATAATATGCCAATGTTCGTGAGTAAAAATGGACTCGATAAGCAACCTGAGCTATCAGTAAACGGAATATAACCTGCATATCACTGTGTGCGTGTTATATGAGTGTCAGTTTCACTGTCCTTCAAGCCCTCAATAGATCGTTTCACGAAAAACTTAAAAGTAACATTTAGATAAACTGCCTGACAGAGTATTTGAATATGGAAACCTACAGGAACAAATGAGCCTGTAACAATGAATAACTAAGCTATCTGACTGCGTTTTTGAATAAGAATTTACGAGTGATACAGAATCGACTTCTGCAACGGAATTTACTGGATTAGAGTACATGACATGTTGTGGTGTGTCAGTGTCTCTATTTTGGCCCTAAGTTTTGCACTCACCTCTTTAAATGACTGCCTTTTTCCATGTGGTTTACAGCAATACGCAGCAGCATGCAGCAGCAGCGGCTAAAGCTTATTGTTACTAAGAATGAATTTAACAAAAAGAAGTTTGCTTGGGTTCTGTTGACTACTGAATAACTTGTAAGAAGGGATGTCATGAATTAAGTCTATTCAAAAACTTCAGATATCGTCAATGACAATTACATAAGGGCCAATAATGACTGAATGACAGATTAACAGTTTCAAAGTTATACAAGCCACAACATATTATTTAGATGTGGAGAACAATTATTATTATTTGGAGTATGTCAAGCAAAACTTGGGATTATTGCAAACTCGGACTAACAATCACGAGCCTGAACCTGTAATCGCGCTTTACGCTATACTTGCAAATTTTACCTTGAATTCCATATTCAAGCTTAGTTAAGCCATCTAAATCCCTCCTGGACATATAAATGAAATCAGGCCTTGAGTATGGCAAGATCTGCCATCAGTGACGTGAGGGCAGCGTGACACGTCTTCTGTCTCCGAGCTCTCGACCGACTCTACTACTGCCGGCCGAAGTGGCCGTGCGGTTAAAGGCGCTGCAGTCTGGAACCGCAAGACCGCTACGGTCGCAGGTTCGAATCCTGCCTCGGGCATGGATGTTTGTGATGTCCTTAGGTTAGTTAGATTTAACTAGTTCTAAGTTCTAGGGGACTAATGACCTCAGCAGTTGAGTCCCATAGTGCTCAGAGCCATTTGTACCATTTTTTTTGTGACTCTACTACTTCCACTCTCGCAGACAGACCTCGTCTCACAACAATGCTTAGAATCGCGCTCCGGTGTTTCACTGTCAGACTGTTACTATCGATATCTGAGTGCTTATTTATTTCCAATTTTACAAAATGCTAATTATAGCGTTAAGTTCGCTATATTGTTTTCAATGTAATGGAGAGTTCTGACACACTCCTTACATATTGCAAATGCTGTGAACATTACTGAACTCCAATTGTCGCAATTCGTTCACCTTCCTGTTTCCCAATGATCGTTCCTCGTGTGCAGCCATCCAGGTGTCATCTTTGGGCATTGTTGTAACGACGAAAACCCATCACAGGACACCGTAACTGCTTGCTGATTAACACACACTGACTTTTCTCGTTCCTTCAACTGCCTCGTGTTGTGGCGCGAGACCAATTTGGCACTAAATGTGACGTCCAGCTTTCTGTGCACGACAGGGAGACCTCTGGCAGCATGCTCCCGCACTTTCATACATTTACACCAAGTTCTTAATATATTACGGCACTTTATTGAGGGTGAAAAGTATTTAAACCGACAAACTCTGGGAGGTTGCAGTGGACACCAAAACAAATATTTTTTCCCTAATGTCATTTTTTCCTATGAGGATTATTTAAACCGGTGGAGGCCGTATTACGCTCTTCAGTTGTTATAGGTCGTATTACGATCCTCAGTTGTTAGAGGGCGTATTACGCTCTTCAGTTGTAGGCAACTGCTGTCCACCAGTGTAGTAGTGTATTGTCTCTGTTTACTAATGGAGCGATACACCTGGAGTGAGTACACTAATATGGTTGGTGCGTACTACGTAGCGCACCAGCTGCGCAGCGGGTTTATCAACAACAATATCCTAATCGTCGTATCCCGCATCATACGACCTTTGCTGCTGTGTACCAACGTCTGCGTGAGACCGGGTCATTTAGCAGATTACCTGGACAGGGACGCCGTCGCACGGTAAGAACGCAGCAATTTGAGGAAGCTGTCTTGCAGCATGTGGAGCGGGATCCTTGAATCAGCACTCGTGCAGTTGCACGTAACATGGGGACGAATCAGACGAATGTAAGAACAGTCCTTGGAGAGCAATTGTTACGTCCATTTCACTTACAGCGTGTCCACAACCTGGAATCAGTTGATTATCCACCCAGTGCACAGTTTTCGCAGTGGTACCTGGAACAGTGTGAAATGCATCCTACATTTCCATCCTCTGTATTGTTTACCGATGAAGCAACGTTCGGGCGTAATGGAGTCTTCAACATGCAAAATTCGCATGTTTGGAGTGAGGACAACCCACATGCTACAGTTACTAGCGCTCATCAAGTGCTGTTCTTCGTTAATGTGTGGGTCGGTGTTGCTGGGGACTGTTTAATTGGGCGTATCTGCTACCTAGGCCATTAAATGCCAGGCACTATTACAATTTTCTCTCCAGACCATTTCCAGAATTGCTGGAAGACGTCCCGCTCCCTACAATACAATGTGTGTGGTCCCAACATGACAGAGCGCCTGCACATTTCAGTCGTTGCGTGCGTCGATTCCTGGTCGTTGTGTGCGTCGATTCCTGGACCGACGGTTCCCAGAAATGTGAATTGGCAGAGGTGGCCCTGTACCATGGCCTGCTCGATCCCCAGAAATGTCCCCTCTGGACTTTTTTGTGTGGGGAGAGATGCGCAACCTTGTTTACGCAACTCCCGTTGCGTCAGAAGAGGATCTGGTTGCCCGGATAGTAGCAGCAGCAGGAACAATTCAGGTACTTCTGGGGTTTTTGCCCGTGTCGGACAGAACATGATCCGACGGTGTAACCTTTCTTTACGTGTCAATGGAGGCAATTTTGAAAATCTACTGTAATTGAAATTGGGTTGTGTTAATGTCTTGTCTCTTGGTCATAAAAAATGGAAAAGTGTTTGTTGGTTTAATTAATTTGCCGCCACAGAAATATTCCTCTACCAGTTTAAATACACCTCATAGGAAAAAATGACATTAGGGAAAAATATTTGTTTTGATGTCCCCTACAACCTCACAGAGTTTGTCGGTTTAAATACTTTTCACCCTGTATATCTCGACCCAAAGTGTTACAGAGCAGTGTATATTGGCAATGTACCAACCTATTTCGTGCGGGACTGCTAAAATGCTAATCATTTTACAGCCAAATCGAAGTATACTTAATGCTAGTACCTCACACTGTTGGAATTTTAATATTCAGCGGTGTAACACCGCCCGTGGACACTGATGAGCGTTATCTTTTTAAAGTCGTCGTTAGTGCGAATGTCCATTTCCGATGTGATGTAGCGTGTACTGCCGCGCATTGAATGAACTGCTTGGGTCGGTCGCTAGGTTTCTCCCCCTGATCTGAAGTTGCAGTGGCTGCACACTCCCAGGTGAGCTCCGCAGCGGATATTATGAATGCACCGGACAGTAAATATTCATGAAGTTGGCGACTTACCAGGCAAGAAGTTGCGAAACTTAAGCTCACATTATTACCCAGTTTTGGGGACGGAGAGCGCACGGCTGCTCCTGCAGATGTCCTGGCGCGCTGGATATCCCTGGAGACAAAGTGCTGCCCCGCCGAGTTTTACAGTCACGCTATATGGCAAATCCGGCCTGAGAGGATCTCTTCTTTTATCTCGTATTTTTGTAACTTGTTGCAGCATAGTTACGACAGCGACGTTATATCTTTTTGCTACATTAATTCTACATCTCTAGAGACGGTAAGAAATACATTTAATTTCAGTACCTAGTTCCTCCACCTCCTCTTGGATTGTGCCTCAGGACACTTGAGCGTCCTTTCAGTGCCTGGAGTATTTAGAAAGCTAGTTTCTAGGTAACTAAATATTCGTAACATGATACAGAACTGTAAGAGTCCTGTGACTTAAATACACTAATGACGAAAACATTATCACCGCCTACTTAATAGCGGTTCGGTCTGCTTTTGAAAAACAGAGGTTATTAGTGTCATGGACTCGTCATGTCCTTGGTAGGCTTCCAGTTTCCATAGGTGTTCTCCGTTTCAAACCTAATGACGTTTCTCAAATCACAATTCCTCTTTCTGGCAATGAGATATTAGAAACATTAGTATGTCATAAATGAATTTTATCGTTACTCTGTCAGAATCAATATAAGACGATTTATCAGTATCTCGTTACGTGAAAAGAAAAATTTTCCATCGCTGATCACATCTGCAACGATAATAGATTCAATTCGGTATGGTGATGACGAAGCACAGATTCCCATAACAGGAGACATCGATGTTCTGCTGTTCCTGCTACAACATGTAGGCAGAACACTTAGGTGAAGCCCTTGACATTCCCCGCATGTTTTCGGTGGTCCTCAGGTGATCTCAGAGATCTTCAGTGGGCTGCAAAATATGGGGACACGGCGGGGGAGCAGTGCCTTTATAACACTCCGCATGATATACGAAGACATTATTAGTCTCGGTGGCCCGAGAATTCACAAACTATTTTATATTCTAGGCAACCCCAGCTGTTGAAAGGCATGATGTTACGAAGAACTCCGATTACTGCTCGTACAGTCGTTGTTTATTAAAATGCAACCGGTTTCGCAACGTAAAGCCACATCATCACAACGTTAAAAGATCATAGGAATACCATCGCTCCTAGTCGCAATTTACTATTCACACAATATCGACATAGTAGTGAAAATATTCTCTAAATAGTAACTTATGAGTAGAATGCTCTCATACAGAAAAGATGCGGCCAAGCTGGATAAACGCTATCCCATGACTGGCCACAAGCCTGTTACAAATAAATCAAGTACTGAAATAAAGGCTTTCGTCACTCACCCACAAGGACCTTACTGTAACAGAAACACTGAGTGAACTACTTTCTAATCCGATGATATCCCCGCCGCTGCACGATACCAGAAGAATAACGATAAACTACTCTACTTGAGGCTGGAGCCGCGCGGGATTAGCCGAGCGGTCTGGGTGGCTGGTCCCGGCGGAGGCTCAAGTCCTCCTACGGGCATTAGTGTGTGTGTTTGTCCTTGGGATAATTTAGGTTAAGTAGTGTGTAAGCTTAGGGACTGATGACCTTAGCAGTTAAGTCCCATAAGATTTCACACGCATTTTTTGAGGCTGGAACGGGATATCGCCAGGCGCGTGTGTGACCCGACAAGCGAAGCAGGAGGAAAACGGGTCTCTGCCCCGGACCAGCAGAACAGCAACGCGTCAACCGCTGCCGATACAAGGCTGTCGCCGTACAACAAACAACAAACAGCAAACAAGTTTGATAGAAATACTTAAACGGCCCGTTAAAGATTTTTCAGATAAACTAACCATTAAATCTTCAGTATAGGAGCGTCGCGCTCATAAGCGTTGCAAGTTAATCTTCCTAACAAGGACAAGAACTAGTGAACAAAGATTTTAAAAAACTGGTGTAGAAGTGAAACGGACTTTACGAATAGGCGTCAGTGTAGGGCCCGTGAGACTGCTCCATCTGCTTCCTGCAATGGCTGACGACGAATGTCAACCCACAGTAACCCACAGTAATCCAAGTTCCATACCTCTATATCTGTATCAAACTCGTAAATTTGTCGAGTTTTGTGCCTACAAACTACGATTTGATTACAGTACTGGTTTTCTGTTGTCATTTGAAGAAAACAGCCGCAGAATCGTTTCGAATGCTTGTCGAAGCTTTCGGTGAACATGCTCTTGGGAAAGCACAGTTTTTCGAGTGGTTCAAAAATTTCAAAAGTGGTGATTTTGGCGTGAGAAACGACGAGCGCGAGAAACCACCGAAAAATCCGAAGACAGCGAATTGCAGGTCTTATTGGATGATACTCAAACTCAACAGGAACTCGCGCCACAATTGATTGAGACGCAGACATCCGTTCCTCTTCGGTCGAAAGATATGGGAAAGGTGCAGAACGTTGGGAAATTGGTTCCTCATGGACAGTAAGCATATCGAAAGACCACTTGTGAAATCCTGCTCGCCAGATACAAAAGAAATTCGTTTCTCCATCGAATAGTGACAGGTGATGAGAAATGGATACACTTTGAGAATCCTAAGCGCCGTAAATCATGGGTGAATCCAGACAGCCGGCCGCTGTGGCTGAGCGGTTCTAGGTGCTTCAGTCCGGAACTGCGCTGCTGCTACGGTCGCAGTTTCGAATCCTGCCTCGGGCATGGATGTGTGTGATGCCCTTAGCTTAGTTAGGTTTCAGTAGTTCTAAGTCAAGGGAACTGATGACCTCAGATGTTAGAGCCATTTGAACCATTTTTTAATCCAGACAAACCATCGACATCCACTGCACGACCCAATCGCTTTAGAAAGAAGTGTTCGATGCGATCAGAAGGGTGTCATCTATTATGAGATGCTAAATCCTGGTGAAACTGTTAACACTGATCGCTGCCAACAGCAAATGATCGATTTAAATCGAACATTACGTGAAAAAGACCGGAATGTGGAAAAAGGCAACACGAAGTCATAATGCTCCATCATAACGCCCCATCACACACAGCAAAACGGGTCAGGGAAGCAATCGAGGTGTTCAATTGGGAAATACTAGGGCATGCGGCTTGTTCTCCAGATTTGACTCCGTCCGATTATCACCTGTTTGCAACACTGGGACATGCTGTCGCTGAACAACGCTTCGATTCGTATGAAAATGTACGGAAATGGCTCGCTGACTGGTTCGCTTCACAAGAAGAACTGTTTTTTTGACATGGCATTCATAGAGTGCCGGAGGGGTGGGAGAAATATAGAAATGCCAATGGAGATTATTTCGAATAAAATATTGTTTATCAGTTCCCAGCAACAGACGTTTAATTATTGCAACCAAATTCAATTTCATACTTATACACCTGGTAATTACATAATAATTCAAACAAGATTAAATAATTCAACTTGGACCGCTATTGGCGCCTCTTAGGGGCTGATAGATGTTGTAATTGGGATACGCTCAAAATGGCAGATGGCCGGTTAAAAATGTGCACCTATAACGCCAAGGATTCCTCAACACGGAGTAAGAGACTGAGCAAATACAAACACATGACCCACAAGTGTGTGTCTTTAGGGTGAGCGTAGACAATTTTAGTTACAGGCCAAGTCCAATAACTCGCCCTAGGAAGGGCCATAAGGCCTACAGTAAACAGAAATTACAATCGGTAGTATCAAATACACAGTGCTAACAAACGATGATTTGAAAAACCAGGTTAAAATTGCAAAATATTAGCTTGGGGCTTACAGAAACCTCCAGATTGACACACAGCTCCAAAATGGACCGCTGAAAGGCATAAAGAAACTGGATTCCTGGCCAGCTCACACCGGGCCAGATTTAACAGTCGGTAAGTACATTACTTACTGAACAGTCTTCATACACAGTTGCAAATAAATGCCAAGGAGGCCAATAGCCTCAAGACTCCAGGTAGGCGCCGGATAGCATTGCCCTCCTGCTCGTAGCTGCCAACAAGTTGTCCAATATATCTCGGCGTACTTTCCACACCACAATTTACTGGATACACTTCGCAGCCAAGTTTGACACGACGAGAGCTGGTCTTTGCCCGCTCAACTCGCCGGTAGCAACGGTCAACACTGCAGGGAAACACGGGCCCCAATAGCCCAACGGCCCACGGTTTTATCTCGCTACAATCATCTGGACACCGGGTATTCAGGCACACCCGTCCAGCTCCGTGTCCCACACACCACTCACTACCACACGGCTTCAGAGTGAACACATAACCAAGCAAAGACAATACGACGGAGGGCCAGAGTCAATGGAACGGGAGCACAAGGGCCCCAGTAGGTTCGTGCACGCGCTCATCGGAAGTGAAGCAAATGTTCATCTGCTTTATTGCCTTGTTCCATGGGTTTCAGGAAGCCACATGAGAAAAACGAAAGTTGGACTACATATGATCATTGTTTTCCAAAATTGGGCTGCGTAGCGTCCAGGAGTTTGAGCTCAGAACACGTTCCAGGATTCTACAACAGACGGTCGTCAGCCAAACAGTTTTGATGATAGGTGTGACCTACTTTTTTCGCAGCCGCTAGGAACAGATTTTTGTTCCAGCAATGTTTGTTATGATTAAGATGAAGATATGTTGGTGGCAATTTCTGTTTAGGCGATGACAAAATGGCTCTGAGCACTATGGGACTCAACTGCTGAGGTCATTAGTCCCCTAGAACTTAGAACTAGTTAAACCTAACTAACCTAAGGACATCACAAACATCCATGCCCGAGGCAGGATTCGAACCTGCGACCGGAGCGGTCCTGCGGTTCCAGACTGCAGCGCCTTTAACCGCACGGCCACTTCGGCCGGCCCAGGCGATGACAGATCCCAGAGTTTTCAACCACTCAGACTAATATCACTCATCTTTACAGTGGTGCCAAATTTAGATCTGGACAAGACTTCTCCATCTTCCATTGTAAAGGAACTTTAGAAAATGCTGTTCAGCATCTTTGTTTTTGTTTTTCTACCCTCAGTTTCAGTTCCTGTGTAATTCTTGAGAGCCTGGACACTGTCTTTGGTAACAAAGACAGCATTCACATTTGACTGGGATTCAATTAGATTGTGTGATAGATCTTTCAAAAAGATTCTACTACAGTAGTCACTAAAGGCTTCAGGCACTCCCTTCTTGACAGCCAAACGCGTTTCGTTCAGCACATCTTCCCGACGACTTGTTTTATATTTATTACGCGGTAGTCACTGTTCCGTTATACGTTTGCCTTTACAGTGACTGTATACCATGAAATTTTCTACTAAGTTCATACCTATCTATTGACTGGTCAACCATTGAGCTAATATCCCTCCAAGCAATCGAGGCCAGAGGTGAAACTTCTAAATTCTTCTTTGATACTACTGTTGCTTTATCTACCTTACTGAATATTTAACTCTTTCTAATTGTTTTAGCTACCCTCTATATTTGAATAATCACTACTGTTACAACTGCCTAAAAAAATAGCCACATGGCAGTTTCAATATGGATATCGTCGAAGAGCACTAGTCTGGTGATAGCCGTTGGTTCTATTATATCTGTATCATGAGCGGGCTTTTCAACTATTTGTTGCAAGTAGTTTTCAGAGAGAATTTTATATTATTTCACAGTGTGTGTTGTCAGGCCATCTGTAATATTTCTGGCTTGTCAGCCGTCATATTCAGGTACAAGAAGCTCTTTTTAGAGCAGTAGAGAAGGCAACAGTGACCGGACGACGCTATGTGGTGTGAGGTACCGATGACAGACGGTTTGTTCGCTACGGGTATCGTGAGAAAGACCGCCTACGTTGTGGTCCTCCTCCGCGATTGGCTGCTGCATTCGGAAGTTGCGCGCCAAAACGATAATTTTCTGTTATTAATATTAGACAAGCTAAACAGCCTATTTACTTGCATTTTAAATTAAAACATCTCTCAATAGCGTGCTACCATTCCATTACTTCACAAGTATTAGCCGCGTACAATTAGCCGAGCGGTGTAGGGGCGCTGCAGTCATGGACTGTGCGGCTGATCCCGGCGAAGGTTCGAGTCCTCCCTCGGGTATGGCTGTGTGTGTTTGTCCTTAGGATAATTTAAGTAGCATGTAAGGTTAGTGACTGATTACCTTAGCTGTTAAGTCCCATAAGATTTCACACACATTTGAACAAGTATTAATAACCAGCAGCATAATAAGCAACTGCTTAACGAAAAGATAGGCGAAGCACTTCGGCTGTCTTCGATCCCGCCTAAATTGGATGGTGGACGAAGTGGTTCGGCTGTAAGATGAGAGCTGGTTCGGCAGTCTCAGAGGATGGACGTAGTCTGCCGCAGTATCAGTTAAAACTTAGACTGCGATGTCTAGTTTGTAAATGTGAGAGCTCATTGGGTACCCTCGGAGGACAGACATGTTGTCTGCCGCATACGATGTCAACACTTTATTAGCAAACTCTGATTATTTGGACGTATACTCGAGAACATTGCAACAGTAATTACGCAAATACGAAGTTCATTAATTTGTTGAAGAATGCCAATTATTTTTGACTCTCGTGTGGGATGTAATTTTGCAGTTTCTCGCGTTCCGCTAATAAAAAAAACCAGTGGCATCCAGCGTAAACAAACTTATTGAAGATTTAATTATTTACATAATATCAGTTCTCCGCTAAGGATTTCTTACAGCCTCAAGATAACGGATTCGCCACCTACGTGCTGCTTTCTGCGCAGGGGACAACAACTATAGAAGACTGCAGGTTGGTGAAAATTTATTACAACTTTTGCACTCAAGGCAGTGGAATCAAATAGACAACTCACGTCTACTGCAGCCTTAGTACAAATGAGATCAGTGACAAATCATCTGTGGTAACACAGAGGAAGTATTAAGGAGAGAAATATTTTTGAGGGAAGGAGTTTATCTTACGCACGTATATAAACTACCCGACACCTGGCTGAAAATGACTTACAAGTGGCACCCTCCATCGGTAATGCTGGAATGATTCGATGACAGCTTCCACTCTCCCAGGGATACGTTCAATCAAGTGCTGGAAGGTTTCTTGGGAAAATGCAGTACATTCCTCATGGAGTGCTGCACTGAGGAAAGGCATCGACGTCGGTCGGTGAGGCCTGGCACGAAGTCGGCGTTCCAAAACATCTCAAAGGTGTTCTATAGGACTCAGGTCAGGCCTCTGAGCAGGCCACTCCATTACAGGGATGTTATTGTCGTGTAACCACTCCGCCACAGGCCGGGCATTATGAACAGACGCTCGATCGTCTTGAAAGATGCAATCACCGTCCCCGAATTCCTCTTCAACAGTGGGAGCCAGGAGGTGCCTAAAACATCAGTGTAGGCTTGTGCTGTGATAGTACCACTCAAAACAACAAGGGGTGCAAGCCCCTCTATGAAAAACACGACCACACCATAACACCACCGACTCCGAATTTTACTATTGGCACTATACACGCTGGCAGATGAAGTTCACCGGGCATTTGCCATACCCACACCCTGCCATCGAATCGTCAAAATTTGTACCGTGTTTCGTCACTCCACACAAGGTTTTTCCACTGCTCAACCGTCGAATGTTTACGCTCCCTACACCAAGCGAAGCGTCGTTTGGCATTTACCGGCGTTATGTGTATCTTATTGGCAGCCGCTCGACCATGAAATCCAATTTTTCTCACCTCCTGCCTAACTGACATAGTACTCTTGCAGTGGATCCTGATGCAGTTTGGAATTCCTGTTTGATGATCTATATAGATGTCTGCCTATACCCATTACCACCCTCTTCAACTGTCGGCGGTCTCTGTCATTCTGCAGACGAGGTCGGTTTGTACGCTTTTGTGCTATGCGTGTCCCTTCACGTTTACGCTTCACTATCACATCGGAAACAGTGGACCAAGGGATGTTTCTGAGTGAGGAAATCTCACGTACAGGCGTATGACACAAGGGACACCCAATCAATCACCTGACCACATTCGGAGTCCGTGAGTTCCCGGAGCGCCACATTCTGGGCTCTTACGATTTCTAATTACTACTGAGGTCGCTGGTTTGGAGTACCTGGCAGTAGGTGGCATCACAATGCACGTAATATGAAAAACGTATATTTTGGAGGGTGTCCAGATACTTTTGATCACATAGTGTATCTCTCCCCCTCTCTCTCTCCTTCTTACTCTCTCTTTTTTCAACTTTCCGTACCTCCACCTACAAAACTCGAAACTGTAATGACCCCAAACGACTGTTGAATGATTAAACTCTCCAACGCTTATGGTACGATTACGGAACATCTGCGTCTACATCATACCCTGCAAGCCACCTAACATTGTGTGGCGGAAGGTACTGGAACAAATCGTCATAAGAATAAACCTGATATAAACAAACAGAAACGGCCATTGGAAATGGGCAGTCCGAGCTCCGAAGACGACCCTGAAGAAACATCGGCGCAGATACTAAGGAAACAGAAGTCCTACAACATTCCAGCAATAGAGGGTGGACCCGAGACGGGTGGAAAGTGAAGGAGACACAGGTATTATTTATTCCCGACAACGATGAGTAGCGAGCCCCTTGAGCCGTTCACAGCTGGAGAGTAAACACAGACTAGCGCAGGAAACAACACTCCAGACAACAACACAAGAGCAGCTTGAGTACTACCACCGCAGCTGTGTCTGGAGCATGTAAACGGGAATGTAAAGTAGAAGACAGCTTTCAGTGACACCATACGATCTGTAAAGCACAAAGTTAAGGCATCAGAGGGAAATATTAGCAAACAGAAGATTATAAAATCTCAAGGTGCTGAGAAAGCACCGCGAGTAAAAGCCAAAGCAAATCCAAATGCGACTCGTCGGGAAAATAAGAAAGATGCGGAAAGAGAATACCAAGTCGACGAGGAAGGAGAAATGGAAAGTGAAACTCCTGGTAACGCATCCGGACAAGACAACTAAGCAGGGTAATATGAATGGACGTATAAACTGACAAATAGCTCGCAATGGACTATGGGAGGGTGCTTACCCTCCTCACGCTAAATATCCACGGAATAACCAGCGAAATAAGATTATAATTCTGGGCAATTTCTTAAAAACCAATGACATTGGCTTCCTTCAGGAAGTAGCTTGTGAAGTGGTGAATCTACAACTACAGTACTATGTGTACAATAATGTCGTCTCTAGAGGTAGGGATTGCTGCATTTTAACCAGGACTGGAATTAGAGAACTTAGAAAAGCAACCGATGGACGCGTTATCAAAGCCAAACTAAATGAAATAATAATATTAAACTTTTAAGCCCCATCAGGAAAATATAACTAGTAGGGAAAACTTTTCTAGTGGAACTATCCCGTACTTTACGACAAAAGTAGAGAAAAGTTTTCTAGTGGAACTATCCCGTACTTTACGAGACAGCAGATGACGTAATATTGCGAGGAGATTTTAATTGTGTTGTAAGACCGGCAAACACAACAGGATCACCCCGTAATTGCGGTCTCTTAAATACCATGATTGGAGGGCTAAAACTGATAGAAGTCATAGATGACTAGCCATCAGGCGATCGCAGTGTACGTTTGTATCTCCATCGACAAATCTTGAGACTGGACAGATTTTGTACTTAACAGCAGTAGCTGTACAGAATTTTGAAGCTATCACCGTCAGCTTCTCGGACCACCATGTGGTTATCGTTCAAATAAAAGCCTTACCTCGGCTCACCGTAGTGGGAAAGGGATACTGGAAGTTAAACCGCAATTGTTCAATGTTGAGTGGCCAAAAACAGAATTCTACGATGATTATCGAAGATGGGTTAATTAGTATCGTTCTTGAATGGCGGATAAACTGGTGAAACCTGGAGTTAGCAGATTGTTTAGAAACGTAGCGTATGGGATTAATGCCACTAGAAGGAAAAGAAACATCGAATTATGTTACGTGATAGTCTGTGAGTTCCAAGAAAAAGCAGATAACGGAGAAGACCGATCTCGCGAATTGAAGAAATTCGAAAAGAAGATCCTAGAATACAGGGAAAAGAACTCGAAGGCCAAATAATCACCTGAAAAGGTAAGGGATGCATACCACACTAACAGTGGAGCATCTACCACCTCAGTAGAGACCGGGAACGGTGCAGACAGAGATTTATCGGAAATTGACATCTTCCAATGAGAACGACTCTGCTAGTATGGGAGATATTACAGACCATTTCCGGAGACTGTTCGGAGAACGACCATCAGCTCCTACCGCAAGTTTGTTACAAAGTTGCACGACTTCCCTCACCAACGAAAATGTCACTACGTTGACAGAGCCCATATCTGAAGAAGAAATTGCAGACATTATAAAAGCAGTTATCACGAAATAGCAGTCCTGGCATTGAGGGCATACCGTATGCATTTTACAAAATATTCTAGTCTGTTATCAAAGCTCTATTCACGGAAGTTATGAAAGAGAAACAAAGAGTGGGTCAAATATATTCAGAAAATGAACCATGAATTGTAGTCCTCGTACCCAGAACTTCGAAACTAAGAAGATTGGTTCAAATGGGTCAAATGGCTCTAAGCACTGTGGGACTTAACATCTGAGGACATCAGTCCCGTAGACTTAGAACTACTTAAACCTAACTAACCTAAGAACATCACACACATCCACGCCCGAGGCAGGATTCGAACCTGCGACCGCAGCAGCAGTGCGGTTCCGGACTGAAGCGCATAGAACCGGTCAGCCACATCGGCCGGCAACTAATAAGAAGAATAATCACTGACTATAGGCCAACAACTTCGTTATATGCCGACCCAAAAATAATCGCTTGCATAATAACCGCCACACTAAAAGGGAGTGTTTCAGAGATAACCGGGCCTGGCCAAACGTGTAGTGTTCCCAACAGGTAGATCACTGATGGTCTTTTCTCTCTGATAGACACGACCTTCTTCTCATGAATGTACCAAACCGGAACAGTAGAATTGTTGAACAGAAAACACCTTTGACAAAGCCAGTCACCAAGATCTACGGAATGTGTTGCAACGCTGTTTCCCACAGGCAACAATAGATCTACTACCAGACCGGAATCCAGTGCTCTCCAAAATACAAATAAACGACCACTTCGTGGGAGACTTCTTAATCCAACGCTCAGTCTGGCAGAGATGCCCCTTATCGATGATATTTTTCACAATTTCCGTGGATGCAGTGCTCTGCTCAATCACAAACCTAATCTCTGCAGCAAATGGAAGTGCACAAAGATTCGCCGTTAACGCTTATGCCGACGATATAACAATTGTACTCACGCAGCATGAAAAAGTTGGGAAGATATTCGAAATAACCGATTCTTATAAGGAAGCAGCAAAAGCAACAATAGAAAACAACAAAACTCGGCTCCTATGGTTGAAAAAAACTTCACAGCTCACGCCACATCCCTTCACGAAATGGTAGGGCTCGGCGTTAAACAGAAGAAGAACAAGAACGAAATGGTTGAGGATAATTCCAAATCAGTGGTGGACAAAGTAAGAGGTGCCTTAATGGCAAACAATACTAGGAATTAAAATCTTATTCAATGGATACAATAAGTCAATATGCTGGTTCTTTCAAAAATGTGGTGTACAGCTGAAGTAATACCCATAGAGCGACAATATAGCGCTCAAAGTGGGAAGTAAATACGATGGTTCATCTGGAAAGGGATGCTACTCCATGTGTACCCAGAGGCCAGTTAAAAAAACCGTCAAACTAAGGTGTTTTAGGCTTAATAGACTGTGAGAAAAAAATGCACCACGCTCACAGTTAAAAATCTTATAAAATGCTTGAAATAGCCAGCAAGTCAGTCGGTTTTGCTATAGGCCGCGTGGGGAATTATCACAAGAAGTAGAACTCAAGGACGGACACCCACACGTATTACTCGCTCTCTTAAAATCACAACGGGAATTGTGGAAACACTCCCGAATGAAAATAACTTCACAACGAAACAAGATTGTGCGAGAATTACAGAGGAAACAGTCGACACGTCAGTCAGCCAAATACGAGAAGATCGTAACTTGAAGCTAGTGTGATATAACTTCTCAAATGGGACTAAGTTCAACGCTGCCCTCTGCCACGTACATGTTCTTAAATGATCTGCTTGCGACTGGGTAACTTCACAACGAAACAAGATTGTGCGAGAATTACAGAGGGAACAGTCGACACGTCAGTCAGCCAAATACGAGAAGATCGTAACTCGAAGCTAGTGTGATATAACTTCTCAAATGGGACTAAGTTCAACGCTGCCCTCTGCCACGTACATGTTCTTAAATGATCTGCTTGCGACTGCATCACGGCGACACCACCTGAGACTCACGGGAAACCCTAACTGTGGACATTGTGGGTTGACTGACACAGCGATGCACCGAACAGTAGGCTGTTCACGAATACTAGACTTGTGGAAGTGAATTAAATTTGAATGTACAATGCTATTAACGACAACAAAGGCTGAAATTAACACCAAGAAGATAATGTTCACGGATTCCAGAGCGTTCCCGGTTTCAAAGACGAAAACAACCACGTGGCTTATATATTCCTATATAAAGTACCTCATCAACGGTCGAGGTGAATCTGTACTTGCACCAAGAAAGGGACAAAATTGTTAGAAACAAGGAAAAATTTGGCCCATTCATACACTTTTCATAAAAATAAGGATGGTTAAATATCGAAACACCAAACAATTACTTTTTAAAGGATATCTCGAGTTCATGTAGAAATACAGCTTAGTTCTCTTACCTCAAATGCAGTCATAATATAATTTTAATTCTTCTAAAATGCCACGAATTAAATAAAGACATACCCTTAAAAAGAAGGAGGTTTTGATTTCGAGAAGAAACTAAAGTTTATAATTAAATTTAAAGAAGAAGAATTTAGTTACTTAAGGGAAAAGAAAGGGTGCGTAGTAGACTGATAATCTGGTGCATTTCATGGATCGCTGGTTCAGAGTCTCCCCTTGGCCATCCTTGTTTTTTGTTCAATTCGAAATATCTACATCTCGTAATTGTAAAATTCATCATCGTTTTCATGAATAATGTACGTCTTCTTATTTCTCATAACACACTGCACGCGAAATTCCTGTTTTCATTTCCAATATAAACTCGGAATTATCGGTATTTTATGAAATATTGTTAATAAAGGTTTCTTAAATTTAGAAAATATAAAAATTTAATTTCTTAGGACAAAAATGAAAAACCGTGTACTCTTTATTTGTTTTATACAATAGATGCAGTCTCAAAAAGCAGAGTGATAAGTGTCGTAAAAACATGAAAAACAATTATTTTCACCGCATCCAGCACACCATACAAATGCTGCATTTTTAGATTTTCCACTGTACCATTACAGTATGAATCCAACTGATCTGGAGCCAAATTAATGGACTTGGCAGCTTAAAAAGACTGTTAAGCTGCCAGACGTACTGGAACCAACGCCGCACGCAGCTTTTTCACACGTCAAGGGGAATTCAGGCAGTTTCTCCGGGACGAGGCAATAGATATATGCCTAGTCTCGGAAACTATGCTACAGCCAGGTATTTTCGTACGCGCGGCGAACTACACATGCCACCGCACAGATAGGTTAACTCATGGAGGAGGCACTGCCATTTATATTAAAAACTGCCTCAAACACCACATTGTGCAACTGCCAAGACTTCGCACGGTTGAAGCCACAGCAGTGGTAGTACAAACATCGACAGGCGAAACCACATTCGTTGCAACCTACCGACCACCAGGTAAACTACTGGACCCGGCGGACTTCGCGTCATTGTTGTCCATCCGCGGTAAAATCTTTATCGCGGGTGACCTCAATGCCAAACACGCCGAATGGAACTCCAGAGTGACCAATACGAGTGGACGTCGCCTGTTAAATGTGGTTCGATAGCACAACGCAGTCGCCCTGGGACCGTATGATCCCACCTGCTACCCTGCACAAGGAGGCCGTCCCGACGTGCTCGACATCGCACTGCTGAAGGGAGTGGGCAACCGCACAACTGCGACAACCCGAAACGCGCTCTCGTCGGATCACCTACCTGGAGGTTCAAGGCGAGCTACTCCAAAGCCACCGAAGGCCACTAGGTAAAGTCAACTGGGAACAGTTTAGAGAGAGCCTGCAAGGTACCCTCAACGAAATCCCAGACCTTGCTGACATAGGTACTGCTGAGGCAATCAGAAGACTTAATGCAGCCACAATACAGGCTGTAGCAAATGCCTCCCCCAGAGGCCCGCAAAAAATTAAAGACTTTTCACGCCAGCTCCCCCCAGAGCTAATAGACGCTATAGCCCACAAAAATAGAGTCTTTCGGGAATGGCAAGTAACCAGAAGTCCTGTCACTAAGCGTCTCCTCAACAGGCTCAGGAGAGAGTTGAAAGTGGCGGTGGAAGGCCATCGTAATAGGGAATGGGAAGGGAAGATAGCCAGCCTGCAGATAAACGATGGGTCAGCCTGGAAAACGACCAAGTACTTTCTGAGAAAAGGTCAAAGCATCCCTCCCCTACAAGTCAGGGGTGAGGCGATTTGCGAGCCTGACGCCAAGGCCAGTGCCTTGGCCGATGTCTTTGCGGAGAACTTCACCCCTGTAGAGGATCCCATTGATGAGGAGCACATTCGTCTAGTGCAGCAACGGCTCCCAGTCTTCCTCGAAAGTGATGGAGGAACAGACATAGAAGACTTCTCAGAGGAGGAAGTACAGGCTCAATTGAAGCAGTTAAACCCGAGGAAAGCGGGGGGGTGCGACCAGATAGAAAATGCAATACTGCTACAGTTACCACAAGCAGCCATTCGCCCCATCACCGCGATCTTCAATCAAATCATGCAGACTGGCAACTTCCCCTCAGCATGGAAACATGCAGAGGTGGTTGCCATACCGAAACAGGGCAAAGACACCAGGCTTCCACAGAACTACAGGCCGATCAGCCTTTTACCATCAATATCTAAGGTATTTGAGCGCCTGTACTCCAAAAGGCTAATGCTTCACGTAAACGCGGAGGAGCTAATCCCGCCGGAACAATTCGGCTTCCGACGTGGACATAGCACAGAGCAACAGCTGTTACGTCTTGTGGAGGATGCAATGGGTGCCCTGGAGAGTCGACAGTACGCAGGGGTAGTGCTGCTTGATGTCTCTAGGGCCTTCGATTGTGTGTGGCACGAGGGCCTCCTCTACAAACTGTTTGCAATGGGGGTACCTACGCCACACGTTCGACTCATCAAGTCCTACCTTAGTGGACGCACGTTCAATGTCCGTGCGGGAGGGGGTATATCCACAGCAAGGCCCATACAGGCGGGAGTGCCACAGGGTTCTGTCCTTGGCCCCCTTTTGTACTCCTTATACACCTCGGACACGCCAAAGGCTAACAGAGTCTCGATCGCGTTGCACGCCGACGACACCGCGTTGTACACCAGAAGCGCGAACGCGAACCTCATGCGCCGCCGCCTGCAGACGGCATGTGAAGCTTTAGGGACATGGGCCACAAAGTGGCGCCTGAAATACAACGCCAGCAAAAGCCAGGCAATCATCATTACGAGGAAAGGAATCCCCAACGACCTACAGCCGGTGCGGATCATGGGAGGCCCCATCACATGGACCCGCACTGCGAAATACCTTGGGGTAACCCTGGATAGGCGCCTCACGTGGGGACCGCACATAAGGGACATTGTGGGTAAAGCCTATGGCAGATTGAGAGCGCTATACCCAATCCTGAACCCGAAGACAACCCTACCCACACGCTGCGGCATTACGCTGTTTCTCGCCCTTATAAGGCCGGTGATGGAGTATGCGGCAGTAGTGTGGGGCAACGCGGCAGACTGCCACATCCGGAGATTACAGGGCCTCCAGGGTAGAGTGCTTAGGATGGTCATGAAACTCCCGCGTGATTTTCCCAACAGGGAGTTGCATACCATCACTGGAGTGCAGCCAATAAAGGAAAGGATAAGACAGACCGCTCAATTATTCTATGAGAAATCACAGCAGTCAGAGAACAGACTGGTCTCGAACCTCGGGAACCAAATACATAGAAGGGGCACCACAAGATGGCCCGACCTGCTACGGCAGTAAAAACCACTACAGTAACGATTATTAAGTAACATAAAATGCTCATCACAAAATAGGACCTACACACACGATAGGCCCACTCAAACACATATTAGGAAACGCAGGAATAGTGCTTGCACTTAACTTGCTTAACCAAGAGGTAGTCAGGCACTACCCAACCAGGTAATGAGCGACGTCACTGCCGAACGATGGCGGGCTATAGAACGGCTCGTCAGAAAAGGAGAAAATGCGGCGCCTGGGTGGCATCGTGTAGCATATGACACTTCCGGAACTGAAATATATTTCTCGGATTAGGATAAGAAAGGAGCTAAGAGATTACCCGACGACTGACTCTAGTTAATACCTTCAACAGTACTGTGAAATCCCTGCAATAAGCTTTTGCATCACATATAGCTCGCTCAGAAAAATTACTGTGCGTTTAAGTTAGGAATTTTCATCACTCTTATTTGTAATTCGAATTCTACGTTAGGTAAGAACGAGAGCATTTTATGCTTTCCGTATGGACACGAAAGGAGCTTGCGGTAGTGCTGGAGTTTTGCCGAATATTATTTCATTCTCTTTAAAAATTAAATGACAACCGGAACTATATTCTTTCTCTGTCGTCTCTTTGCAAGTCTGCACTGTAACTGCTCACATCATTGCAGGTTAGTTGGACCAGCTGGCTGGCCAGCGCTGGTAAAACTGTTATCCCCCATTATCGCTCAGTCTATGTGCGTGTAACAGAGCATAAGATGTATCCTTATGATCGTACTTGACTGTACTGGACACAGCGTGGCTTCCGCACCACGTGAAACGAAATCCAATGAGATTCTAGCAAACGCGGAAGAATACATGGTGTAATGTTTACACCAGGTTTATTCTTACGATAAACACAGTACATAGAGCGCAGGTTTTCCTTACAGTTTACAGTAACATCTGGAATAAAGTCTGGTTGTGGATTAATGGGTGAAACCTCTCTTAATATCGAGTCGTACCCAAACTGTCTTGTGAGGTTCCTCATATTTGAGAGAGTACTCTTGTTTTTAAATTTTATATTTTATTGGGCCACTGCAGGTAGCAGAAGTAATTCGGTTTATTAAGCAGCACTACAGAATAAAACAGCATAAATTGGAGAGCTGTTTCGCACGCAGACATCGCTAACGAATGTACCATATGGTGCCGTATTGAGTCATTTGAGTTAGGAGGTAAAAGTGAGCCATGAGAAAGAAGCTTGCTCTCCTCTTTAATAAATACTGATTATTGGAATCCACCTTTGGCAAAGTAAATTATAGGAGCCTAGATGTCATTAAAGCTTTGTCGCTACAATACCGCTATGCAGTAAACCCTTTTAGCGTGAAAACGATTGAAAATTGTTAGACTATCCATCACATACGAGTAGTTATGAACTTGAATTAAGCATGCACGAGATTTCTGCTGCGCGCCAGTCCAGTCAGTCGATGGAGGTTGCAAACCGAATATGTTGTCTATAATAGTCGTCTTAATCATGCTGTCAATTTTTACTAATTTTTGTGATGAATTGTTTCAGCTACTTAGCTGTATCCTGTTTTATGGATTGCGTTAGTAAATGCCCCATAATGACAACCTGGGATCTATCTGAAATAGATTAGCTACCTGCACTCCCAAATCGTAGCTACCCAACAACTCCAAATAAATACGAAATGCTACAAGAAGGGACTATATCAACGAGAGATCTACAGAGAACAGTTAGGAGGAAGTCCTATGCGGCGATTCATTAACGCAATACAGGAGAGGGTTAATGTTATTTTTGCAGTCTCGAGTGGGAAAGTTTTACCATACCACTTTCTACAGACTCATGCCAAAACTGAGAAACATTCGTGGAGGTTAGGCACCACGAGAGAATCTTGCAATCTCTCACACAGCTTCAAATTTGATCTTGACAGGTTTAGTTCTGTTTTCTGTTATAACAAAGACACCACCTCCATTTCCCATCAGCCTGTCAGTGGGTGGGCCAGAAGTCGTCTTGGTCAAATATGCATACCGGCTGTTCCTCAGACTGTGGCAAGTGGAGGCGAAGACAGAGCGTAGATCTCCCAATCAAAGTACAGTATTTTATCGTCCAATCCTATTTTTCAACCCTTTCGAAAACCACGCCAATTTCTTAGAGGTAGGCCAGTCAGTTTCTTAAGCCAACACAAAAATAATAGATCTCTCACTCAGAACACAGTACTTTACCACCATAAAAAATGGAACATGTACTCAGTATATACCCAGAGTCAACAAACTTGTAATCTCTACCTCCGATTCCGCACCCAGATGCTGCTGTATCTACGTCAAGACAAGCAGCGAGCATCATATACACGCCCAGTGGTGCTGGCAGTTACCGTAATAAATACGACGTAAGTCTATAGCATGTTTGTACTCGGACCCCACATTTTGCAACACTTTAGCACAACAAAGCATACTGAAAATGATTTTTTGGAATGATCTGTAATACAGTGTATCAAACTGCCTGTTTCGTAATACAAAATGGTTCAAATGGCTCTGAGCACTATGGGACTTAACATCTATGGTCATCAGTCCCCTAGAACTTAGAACTACTTAAACCTAACTAACCTAAGGACAGCACACAACACCCAGTCATCACGAGGCAGAGAAAATCCCTGACCCTGCCGGGAATCGAACCTGGGAACCCGGGCGTGGGAAGCGAGAACGCTACCGCACGACCTCGAGATGCGGGCTTCGTAATACACAAATGATCTACGAAAAGCAGCAAATATGATTTGTCAGCTTTGTAACCACTTAGAACAACAAGCTAACTGCTCGGTTTGCTTCTGTCAAAAACATTCAACATTCTGTTAGGTATATTACTATGTTCGTCAAGGTTCCACACGAGGAAAAGTTCCATCACTGATCTCGAACGAGTGTAGTTCGACCTGTGAACAAAAGTAAATACCACTTTAAGAAATCAAAAAATTGACAGTATTATTTTTGTACAACAGTAAAAGAAATGTGCCTCCCTCCGTGGCGGTACTGTTCTTACAGGATAAGTTACATATCAGTATAGTTCCGTATTCATACCAAAGTAAAACTACCATTTAAAGAAATTCGAAGTGGGACTCATCGTCCAGTTTAGCCCCGATAACCAGCGAATACGTATCTGTGGACGCCCCAGGCAGCGGTGACAGACCAACCTGACTGTTGGTGGCCATGCAGCACGATGGCCATGAGCAATGGTCTGCGGTGCCATTTAGTTTCATAACTGGACACTTTGGCTGTCATCCACGCCACCATTACAGCCCAGCGGTATACGTCAACGATATTCTGCGCCTCGTTTTGTCGCCCTTCATGGTAAGCCATCCTGGACGTAAATTTCAGCAAGATAATGCTCGACCGCACACAGCGACAGTTACTACTGCTTGTCTTCGTGCCCTTTCTCTCAAATAAGTCATCCAATTTTCCTGAATTTGTAATCATTTGTTTCTCCGAACATATACATTACATGTACCGATTTCTGCCTCACTAGGTTAATTCCACCATGGTACACAGTTTTGTGCTTGTGTGTGTGTGTGTGTGTGTGTGTGTGTGTGTGTGTGTGTGTGTGTGCGCGCGTGTGTCTTTTCTTAGACTGTTAGAAACAAAATGTACAAACTTGATCCTTGAGATTCTAACAACCTCAAGCAGATTTTTTTTTTTTTTTGTATCCCGCCTGGAAGGCGGCGCGTGTGTCTGCCCCTGTAAACTGAAAGGTAGGCCGAATGTAAGAAGTGAGTAGGAACAGGAAAAGGTGAAATGCTTCAGTACTGCAGTTAAAAGAGGTTTTACTGTATCACCACAGAATAACTTGAATACATCAATTGTACTTACCTTTGGCTGAGATGAGCACGTAGATGCGAAGCTGTACATTAAGTTACGAAGGCAAGTAGTAGCTTGCCCACTATGAAATAGAAACAATGTTGCTTGGTCGTCTATTAGGAATCAAATGGGCTGAATCCGGAGCGGCGCTCTTAGAGCTGCACAGTGCCGGCTAGAGGGCGCTGTCGTCGGTGTCGGTGTCGTAGTGCCAACCTAGCAGAGCGCACCTACGTTGTGACATCGTAGCTATCGATACCACATTTTTTCCTTACTAATTGATCAGAAACTGCGTATGCTTAGAGTAGCACACGTGAAGATTCATGGAGGATTTATCATCTAAATATTAACGAAAATAATGATCAACTCCTATTCCCACACCACACTTGGCTCCTCATTGATACTGAACCAAGTATTTCAAACAAATAGTCACGCAATACACAATCGAAGAGACTTATCTCTACGTCTCATAGACAATGAATTCAAAACTAATCAGAAGTAAATGCGCACCTTACAGTATATGAATGCTACATCCCCAGTGAACAAATCTAACTTGGTCTGAATTCATCAAAGCCAGCAACTCCTCTGGTTAGAAGCTGCCAATGTGCTGCCGCTGTTTCTCGTCATCAATAGCGCTTTTTCATTTCTTATTAATTTTACATTACAGAATTCCTGGGAGTTCGAAGGATACGCAGAAAGTCTGGCAACAAATAGTATCACATTCGTCGTCTAGTAATCGCTACTTTTGTGTGGAGGAACCAATGACTATGGCCGAGCGGTTCTAGGCGCTACAGTCTGGTACCGCGCGACCACTACGGTCACACGTTTGAATCTTGCCTCGGGCATGGATGTGTGTGATGTCCTAAGGTTAGTTAGGTTTAAGTAGTTCTAAGTTCTAGGGGACTGATGACCTCAGAAGTTAAGTCCTATAGTGCTCAGAGCCATTTCAACCATTTTTTAAAACCAATGAATAACAATTATCATGTTAGTTTCTGGTCGTCTTTCCTGCGGTCGCCCATGTGCGATTAAATCCAACGACTCCGCCATGCGGGCAGAGAAATGTGGATCAGGTGGCGAAAAATTTACGCATCGTCAACATGCTGTTCCCAGCGCCCGTCTCTGGCTCTCAATGACCCTTTCTAGTCCTCATTCCCTCACTTGATTCCGATACTACTCGTAATATCTGTAAGCTCTCATACACAGCGCATTTGGCTGTGAACGGTCCACCATGTCACTAAATATGGGGTGAATCCGGTTTCTCCGGCAAAATTTGGCGAATGATTAAGAATATTTCCTGGATTCTACGGGACTCATGCTCGTGACAGAGTAACTGCATTCCGTTTGTTTTCCTCCTACGTACAGTAGCAGAAACCATTATAAAGGCAGGGCGCCACGTCATGTAAAACCTCGTCGCCAGTTTTGTAAAGGCCTCGTCGCTACTTCTGTGGAGCCCTGTTGTAAAGGTAAGCCGAGTTTGAGTTCGTGAAACGGCTTCTGGTGCAGTACACCGGTAAGATAATTTCTCCCTGCCACCATTACACAGCTATGCCCCAGAGTCAGGTAACAAAACAGGAGAACAAAAGTTCTACAACACTCCAATAAATTAGTAACAAACTTCGCAGAACGTAGAAAATGCAGTTTACAACAGCTGCATGTTCGCTTCTAAGAGTTCACTAAAGAAAGTTCCCTGTCGAAGTCAGCCCTGGACGATGATCTATAACCAAGTACCGAGAGCTGCTCTTCCATCTTCCGAGTAGGCCTCTTGTCTGTTGTCGTCCGCTCAGTGGTGAATTGTAGTCGGCCGGCAACTGGCCGAGGCGAAGTCGATATCTTCATCCTCAGCGCCGCTCGTGGCACTGATGGGACTCACGCAAGTGGCGAGTCTCTATGCCCTGGCTGTTTCTTGTTTAGACGATACACCACCACGAAAGCAACAGTAGAATGTCTGAAACATACGTGTACCGAATTTACTATGAAAGTAGTAGATATATGTAAGACAATCATCACCGAATTATATAGTTCCTTTCATAACGCTAGTAACAAAATAAGGTATTTGCTTCTCCTGGATGGAAATTGGTATAAAGACACTCACTATCCCTAGGCGTTTGCTTCTCCTGGGTGGAAATTTGTATAAAGGCACTCACTGTCTGTCTGTCTGTTGTGTTACTGCACTGTTAATATTTTGTCCAACCTCTGTTCTTCCTAATTGCCTCAAAAATTCTCTTCGGCATTGAATGTGTTAAGTATTGTAGTTCTTGCAGTGAAATTGTCGCCCACTCTTCTCGTATTGCTCTTTTCATCTCACGTACTGCCTCGTATTGCCTTTCATTGCGATAAACACGCCTTGCAAGTATTGCCCAAATAAATGCCACGTGGTTCAAACCCGGGTTTTGTGCAGGCCGTTGCAAGACATGAATTTCCTTACTTTCAGGCCACTTTCTGGTTGTAGCAGAAACGTGCACAGATGCTCGCATTTCCTTGTTGAAACATTAGATTTCCATCCCAAACGTCCCCATACATTTCAGTAAGTTATGTCTCTAGCATCGCAGTATATGTGTTAGAGTTTATTCTGGTGTTCAGCCAAGCAATGAGTGATTTACTTTAAGCGCAGAAGGCTGGCCAAATCGTTACACTTCCACCACCACATTTTTGCTTATTCTTACTTGCTGCTCTGTTCTCATGTCTTGGCAATAATACTGAAATCCATTCTGCCCATCTAAATTAAACTTCTTCTCATCACTGAAGGGCACTTTATCCCCTGCTGCATCCATGACATGTTTTTCAGGAAACTCCAGTCCAGCCCATGTATGTCTGGGTGTCGCACGCACCTACAGTTACTCGAAACTTTAAATCGGCAACAAGTTTAGAAGTACAACGGTTTGTGGACCTCAGACAATTTTATAATTTGCCCCTACTTTCCGTTCTGCCCATATCGTGCGCCCAATCGAACGAAATTTTCAATCATGGCACTTCAACAGTACAACTCCTTGGCAATTTCACGATCAGAGAGTCCCATTTCCTCGTAGGTGCCGATCACACGATAACTGTTTTCCATGTAATACTGTCACTGACGTGGTTTATGTGCAGAAAACGCACTGTCACTAATAGTGTTTCCTGTCTGCAATAACACCGCACAGAGCCGACTGCTTTTATGCCGAATTCTACCCTCTAGCACCTGAATCGATGATGTCTTGTTATATATCTTACTACTGATATAAAATGTGATACCATTTGATTGCATTTGTCGGTACACTGGATTTCATACAACTGTATATACACTATGCACAACTATTCCAACTGACAATGTTGATTTTCCTGCAAACATCCATGCCTGTATACTGCTTTCTGCTACTGTCTCTGTAGCTGCATTGCTCTGAAAATATGTGGACAGTAGTCCAAATGTCTACAGCATGCGCTGGTGTCTCGTTAGGAAACATAGTTTTTCCAATCAGCCGCAGTACTCTCAGGTGGCAACAGTAATGCTCGTATTACTGTTCCACTCGACCTCGCATTCCAGAGGTGTCAGGTGCAAGTTATCAGTGATACACAGCAGTGTGGATAGATTTAGGAATGAAGAGCTGCACGATATGCACCTCGTGTACGGGTTCACTGAATGAAATGGAAGAATGGCAAAAACATCTCAGTATTTTTGCGTCTTGTCTTTGTATTACTTTGTGTTTTGTGTTTTTCTGAACACCCATTACAGAAATTTTCACTGTGGTGGAGGTATTACCACAAAAAAACAACAAAGATAACTGAGGGATCGAGCCGAATAAGTCATAATTACATTATTTGTAACGAGCCACCAGAAACCACGATACCTTTACACCGAAATACTCAAGAAATACCTGAACAACCTCCGAAAAATTGTTGCCCCAGAATTGAGGATCACTCTGTCCATGCAAGACCATTCAAAAGCGTGTGTGGTGCATTCCCTCCGGAGGACAAAATATTAATACTAACGCGTGCAGTTCGTCAACGTTGTCCTCGGAGGAAGATTATAGTACACTCCTCGTAGACCGTGATGGTAACCATTTATTAGTAACTTCATAAACCAGTAGGGCTGAACGCAGCGGTACTCCTGCAAAATGCGTCGTACAGTCACATGCGTTTGCACAATTTTACATCAGCCTTGGACACGGCGAACGAGACGGATGCAGCCGTGAACCAATTCCTTGGACGCTATCAGGTTGTATATGACGGTAGTATCTGTTCCCGAAAGAACAGTTGCCGTGGATGATATGATGTATCATGCAGCGTAACTTGCTGTGACAGTGCGAGAGAGAGAGAGTGATATTGTTTATTACTCTGTGGCGGTCAGCGCTCACATAATTATTCTTAGGATATAGAGTTCTTTTGTTCTTGTTAAGAGTAATTTTTTAGGGGAAGAGAGCCATTCTTGTGATGTAAAAAATTGACGCCATTGCGAGTTTTTTTGATTCACATTGTAAAATATAAGTGCATATGGAAGGAAATCAGTTAATAGAACAATAAAATATTGTTCATTTCAAGAAGGTACGTCTTATTATACACCCAGCGATGTACTGCTATTGTGATTTACTAATAAACACCAGTTGAGAACAGTTCCGACGGGAGCGTTCAGTTCTAGTGAAATAGTTCGATGTTTTCTTCGGAAAAGAAGTCACTTCATGGATCATTCAAATCCACAATAGTAACTGGACATTTCTCAGAACTGAAAGCAATCTGATTGCTATGCAACAGAGCCCCGAAGAATATTTCTCCGTACTTTGGTTACCACTTTCAGCTCAACACGGTATCTGCAGCATCTGGAGCAGATTTCTACAACAGCGGAAGCGTGTAATGGCCATCAGTTTCACACACCGCCCTGTGTACGCTGTATGTATTTACCCACAACAGTGAACATACAGTTACTCACACACATAGAAAGACAATACTAGGTGGTGTGGGGAAACATTTCAGTATAATGGCCCTGTAGAGCTAAACAGTAATTAGCCTAGTAAGAAGAGGAGTCATTATAATGACCATGCAGCTTTGCTAGAAATGAAATGATGATTAAATGGACAGCCTAGCTGCAAACAGGTGTTGATGTACTTCATTGGGGACTTGTTGAAAATGTGTGCCCCGACCGGGACTCGAACCCGGGATCTCCTGCTAACATGGCAGACGCTCTATCCATCTTTTTTTTTTTTTTTGCACTCTGCCACTTTTTTAAATTATTTTCGCTGCCAACCTTAAAGCGTCTTTCAGTTACAACAAACAAAATTAGAAAATTACAGCCGTAGCAACAACAGAACAAGAGTTCCTTCTAAACTATGAAAAGGAATTTGAAAACTAATAGTGTGATGATAGATAATAACACAAGAAAAATGTAACCAAATCCCGCACGCCATTTCATGTGCATGGCCCCTCGGCGTACAGATTCCATGTTCCAAATTGTTACAACATTTCGCAGCGTGTGGAGCCCCATGTCGGCGGTCATCCTCTGCCCGGTACTCCCCAACTGTGAGGGGGGTTGTCGAAGACACTGCGCAAATAGTTCGCAAATAGCTGTCGGTATCGGGGTGTACACTCAAGTGTGCTATGACTGTCCTGGAGAAAGTGCCAGTAATCAAGCACCATCTTCTCATCATCGCGAAAGATGTAGTATATGGACATGCCTTTAAACCATGTGAGAGTGTGAGTCTTCGCAGGTGGGAAATAAGTATCCTCTGGACAAAGGAGGAGCCGTGGCTCAATTGTGCGAGGCGCGATACGTAGGTAGCAGGCGAGGATCTTCTGCACTAGCAGCCATACCTCTAACGCCGATCCACATGTTAAACGGTCATCGTCAGTATCCACGAGGTGACAACGTGGGCAAAGGGGGGAATCCGCCATCCCAATAGCTTGCAGCATTTGTCGTGTTACAACCTTCCCGTTCACCACCTGGTACCACGCGGCTCGTACCCGCGTGGGGAGGAACGGCTTCTGGACCGCTCTCCACACTGCCGGCCATAGGGTCGTAGGGCTCTTCCTCTCAATCACATTCCGAGGTATGGACCTTAGCAGCAGTCTGTAAACGTCTCTCGCCTTGGGAGTGCGAGTGTTGGGAAGGTCTGGGTGCACGTAACTATATTCAAGAATAAAGGCCGAGAGGTGCGAGAGTGAAGGTGTAATGTGCGCAACAGTGACAGGTGGCAGAAGAGACGCCGGCAGAAATTCCTCTAACAGACGTCCCGTAAGGGAAGCATCTTTGTGGGTCCACAATTTCATCATTGTGCACAAGTATAACGCTGTAGCTCTTGCTCGTACATTTATAAGTCCCAGTCCGCCATCACGCGGAGGGAGGGTGAGTGTTTCGTAGCGGACTTTGAATAGGTGTCCGGCGGTAAGGTAATATCCAAACGCTGCTTGCAATCTGTGTGCCATCGCTGTCGATATCGGTAGGACCTGGGCCATGTGGATCATCTTAGTCGCCACGTGAAGGTTGAGGTATTCCACACACTGTAGGAGGTCCATCCGTCGAAGTAAGTTCCGGCGAACTTCTGTGCGTATGGCCTGTAGTAATCGTGCATAGTTCATTGCAGCCGTGCGGCGCACATCCTGTGTAAATGTTATGCCCAAGAACGGGATCTTGTTAACTAGTGGGAGTGGGGCTAAAGCGTCCTCCTGTAGACCTCTCCCAATCGGCATCGCTGCCGACTTGGTCACATTCATGAGGCTGCCCGCTGCCAATCCATAGCGATTGATGCATTGTACCACCGATCGTACCTCGTCACCAGATCGGACAAGTAATAGAAGGTCATCAGCATATATCCTGCAGTGAAAGGTGTGATCCCTCAATGACATTCCCGAGAGCCTGGTTTTCAACCCTCCGACAAGTGTTTCGAGTGCGATCGCGTAAAGGATCATGGAGAGTGGGCATCCTTGGCGAACTGACCGTCGGATCGGAAAGGGACCCGCAATCCGTCCATTCACCAGTACACTGGATGCAGCTCCACGGAAAAGGCGCTGAAAGATGAAGAGAAAGGCGGGAAGCCCATACGGGCCATAACGGACAGAAGGAACTTGTGGTGAACTCTGTCAAAGGCGTGGTCGAAATCAATGGAGATCAGAGCAGCTCGAAGGCGACAGCATGTGGCGATGGCTATTAAATCCCCGCATTCGCTGGTTGCCGTTTGCATGTTGGTCACTCCGCCCTGTGTCGTTTGCTCCATTGAGAGGGGTAGGGGCAGAACCTGCTTTATGCGGCTGGCGAGTAGTCGGGCGAAGATTTTATAGTCCGAGTTGAGCATTGTAATGGGCCTGTAGTCCTCGACCGTCCGACCTCTGGAAGGCTTGTGTATCGGTATAAGGAGACCTTCCACGAATGCAGGTGGCACGTGGGAACCGGGGGTCATCAGTTCTTGGTACATGCTGATCCATCGGGGCATCATTAGATCGCGGAAAGTCCGATAAAACTTGAGCGGCAGTCCGTCTGGCCCGGGAGATTTGTTGAGTGCTCCCTTGTTAAGCGCGTCCTCGATGTCGTCCCGTGTAATTCCACCTAACAGCGTCGCCGCTGCTGCATTGTCGAGGGTGTGCGACACGTGCTGCAGTATGTCGTGATCGTCCGCTTCCTCTTCCTCTGTATTCACCTCGTCGTAAAACTGGCGATAGTGATCTGCAAAGGCTTCTGTAACCGCGACCTGAGTCAGTACGACCCTACCACCTGGCAATACGAGGTCAGTGATCAGCTGCTGTCGGCGTCGGCGGCTGTCGAGCACGATGTGATGCATAGATGGGTTTTCTCCTTCCGCTCGGTATTGACGTCGCGATCGCACGACCACCCCCTCCAAACGTTTCCTCGTAAGAGACAATATTTGACCTTTAATTCGGCGGCTTTCCATTTGTCGGTTTGGAGATGGTGGTTGGCCGTCGAGTTCGCGAAGCATCGTGTAATAAAAGTCCAATGTGTGACGATGCCAAGCTGCGATATCTTTACCGAATTGAGTTAGCACACGCCGAAACGCTGGTTTTGCACAGTCCACCCACCATGCTAGAGTCGAAGGATATCGGGGAAGACGACGTTCGCAATCCAGCCATGTGTTGGCGATAATTCGACGGCATTCCGGGTCTTGAAGATGTGCCACATTCAGCTTCCAGGGTCCTCGGCTGCGCCATATTCGCTGCTGTTGTAGAGTGAGTGTACATATGAAAGCGCTATGATCGGAGAAGGCAAGCGGCCAACGTTCGGCGTCCAATACTCCCGGCGCTAGAGCTCGTGAGACATAAATGCGGTCTAGGCGACTGGCCGAGTGACTAGTAAGGTATGTCGGCCCGGGACGGTCACCGTGCACTGTCTCCCACGTGTCAGTGAGAAGCAGATCACGAACCATGAGCCGAAGTTCTTGACAAGTCGAGAAGTGTGGGACTTGGTCTTTGGGGTGGAGCACACAGTTAAAGTCGCCGCCGAAGATATATTGATCGTAGCGGCTGATAAAGAGGGGGGGCGATATCCTCCGAGTAGAACAGCGATCGTTCGCGGCGTTGGTCAGTTCCTGATGGAGCGTAGATGTTAATGATGCGTGTTCCCAGTGCTGTGATCGCCAGCCCCCATCCTGACGGAAGGTAAGTCACTTCTTCGATGGCAATTCCGTCGCGCACTAGTATTGCCGTACCGCTGCCATTCCGGTCCGCCGGTGACATATGTGTCACGTAACCGTAGAAAACGGGGAGGGTCGCTATATACACTTCTTGCAACAGGGCAATGTCAACATCCGAAGAACGAAGCATCTCACGCAGCAACTGGATCTTCACTGCCGTTCGTATCGTGTTGAGGTTAAGCGTGGCGATACGATATGCTTGTTGCCGAACCGCAGGTGTTAAGTTATCCATTAAGACTGGAATTGCCTATGGCGCTTCTGACTCTATTGACACCTCCGCATCCCCACAAACCTCACCTGCCGTCCTTTCTAGAGAGCTGGCGCCAATGGCGTGGGCCCTGTTGGCGTAACTTGCGTGGTTCCGTCGTCGTCGTGGTCATCCGCCCACGTCGGGGAACTCAATGCAAGATCTGCTTCCCTAGCGTCCTCAGGACTCGGCATGGGTGCTTGCACTCCAGAAGGTGGTGGGCAGCATCTGTCCTGTATATCGGCATCCGATGTTGCCACTGTAGGTATATGTGGCTTGTCCTCAGTTCCGTTCGGTGGTGCCACACTGCAGCAAATGGCGGCTGCCTCTGTGGTAGCGTCGTCATTGAAGGTGGAGTCTTCGTCCTCTGAAGGCTGCGTCGCATCCCGTTCGGAAGTTGCTCTACGCCTCCGCTTCCGTCGCTTCGGGGAGCGTTGCTTCCTGGAATGTCCTTCTGTGTCAGACGACGGCAAAGATTCCCGACGTTCCGGCACAAAGGCAGCTGTAGGCACAATAAGCGAGTCTACGGCCATGCTATCGTCATGTATGTTGTTATCCGTCGACGGGGACGGCGGCATCGGAGTTGAATCCGCTTGTGGAACGGGTGTGTCGTCATCGCCCTGTATTGGAGGATGGAGCCGCGACCCAACAGTGGATGTCGGCTGTCGCGGTGAAGTGGTAGCTGTCGTGAGGGCTGTTGCATAAGTCACGGGAAGCAGGGTCGGCTGCGATGGCGGGTTTGCGTCAGCCGGCGGCAGTTGCGTGATTCGACGTTGGAGACATTCTGATCTAAGGTGTCCCTCCTTCCCACAACCAGAGCAGGTCTTTGGTTGCCCATCGTAGATGACGATGGCACGGCAGCCACCGATAGTCAGATATGAAGGTACATGTCTTTTAAGTCCTATTCGGACCTGGCGGACTCCATTCAGCACAGGATATGTCTGGAATTGCGTCCATTTTTCCGCAATATGATCATGGACCGTGCCGTAGGGGCGCAGCGCTGTCACGACGTCCCCAACCGGTAATTCGAAAGGAAGTTCGAAAATTCTGATCGTGCGAAGTCCCATGCCAGAATAATCGACGTGTACAGTCCCCACATTGCCATCAGCATGGCAGAAACGGAGGCCCTGTTTCGTGTCCCGAAGGATCCGTTCACATGTTGCATCGTTGATGATCTTGACATATACGATACTACTCCCAATGGACAAGTGAATGCCGAGAATGTCGGTAGTCGGGATTTTAACTTCTTCTCGTAGAAATCGTTCGACTTCGAGTGCTTTGGGCCGTGCAAATTCGTTGCGGAACGTAAATTTGAGCGTCGATTTTCTGTATTGGTGCGCCATGGTGATCTATATGCTGAGTACGGCACGAGCGAAACGGCCGAGTACGATGTAAACAACACAAGCGCTCGCTCCGCGGCAGGAACACAAACAGCGCGTCCTCACCGCAGCACAGCCAAAGGCCAACTATCGGAGCCACCGCGGGCACAGAGGATAGTGCGTCTGCAGGGACTTATCCCTTGCACGCTCCCCGTGAGATCCACATTCCCAACATGTCCACACCACTACATTCGTAGTGCGCCTAATAGATGTTTGCCCATTATACTCATTACTCGTGGCTGATTAATCTACCAAGTCCCGTACGAGTTCGGGCATAGCGTGTGCGTTCGCACAAGAAGGTCCATGGCCGGGAAGCCGTATTTTAACTATATATGACGGTAGTATCTGTTCCCGAAAGAACAGTTACCGTGGATGACCATGCAGCTTTGCTAGAAATGAAATGATAATTAAATAGACACCCTAGCTGCAAACAGGCATTGATGTACTTCATTGGGGACATGTTGAAAATGTGTGCCCCAACCGGGACTCGAACATCTATTAGGCGCACTACGAATGTAGTGGTGTGGGCATGTTGGGAATGTGGATCTCACGGGGAGCGTGCAAGTCCCTGCAGACTCACTATCCTCTGTGCCCGCGGTGGCTCAGATGGATAGAGCGTCTGCCATGTAAGCAGGAGATCCCGGGTTGGAGTCCCGGTCGGGGCACACATTTTCAACATGTCCCCAATGAAGTACATCAACACCTGTTTGCAGCTAGGGTGTCCATTTAATTATCATTTCTATCAGATTGTGCCTCTACGCTTCACCACCCGACAGCTGTAAACAGCTGTTGCTCACTTCAGGCCATGCACAATCGCCTGAATCCACAGTTAGAATCACCACGCCTTATAACAAACATGGGAGAAAAATATCTCCATGGACGTGGGATCGACTTCGGATCGCGTGACGTCATTAAACACTTTTCTTTTTCTTGTCTTGTCTATAGACTAATAGAGTGTGGGAAACAAAAGAACTAATGATACACAGTGGAGACCGAATGAGCGACTTACCGCCGACGCGGATGAGACAGTATGTAGTTTCAGTGCACTGCTGTCGTACTGAATACGACAGCAGTGCTGTTGAACACACAAGTCGGTTCCCCACTAAATGTGTGTTCTTAGAAAACGTAGCTAAACAGAAAATAGCCAATATCCAAGACTGAATGAAGATATACTTCTTGACGATGCTATAAGAATTTGTGTACTTCATACAACCGTACCAAAACAGTGCCGACAAAGCTTTAAAAGATTATAGAGAAGCTTTGGGAAAACAGATTGAGGATATTAACTCAGCGAACAGACCGCCACTTTATTCTCTTTTACTTGATTTCAGGCAGCCATAACCTCGGCAGTAGACATCAGTTTCTACGCTGACGCCAATGCGGTTAGCAGTCTCAAGAGCGTGTCTGTGACAGTTGCAGGCTGAATTCTGTCAGGTCTATTGCGAGAAGTTCTGTTTAAGACCCGTCAATAGGCCTAGACAGATTGACATTCGCTGACGAAAGGATGGCCTATCAGTGGGCATAAGCCCTTTGACTTGGACGCTCTGTAGCACTTTTTCTTGTATAAATTACCGTGTTACCAAATGGAAGTATATGTCCTTCATAAATTTTTGTACAATAATTTATTACGTCAAGATCGTTTAAAATAGGTAATATTGACGATACCGATTTCGACACTAGGTTGCCGTCTTCAGATGCGCTTCATCCACTGTTTTATTAAACCACGACGGTTTTTATTGAATTAATCACATGTGAGGATGGCAGCTTGGTGCCGAATTAGATAACGAAAATATAAAAATTTTGAGCAATCATGACGTAACAAATTAATATTCGAAAATGTAGCGTAGCTGTACATTCTTTCTGGAGATGGGATTCCATCCTCAATTTTTCCATAAGGTACTCTCTAGAACCTCTTATAGTTTGTCTGTAACGTTTTGTTACAACCTGTATATCAATACGAAAACTAAGATTATGTATTATGGAAACTTAGCAATGATGTTAAATCCCAGCATCAAGCTGAAAGCAGCACTAACGTAATCAACATCGAAACTCTGCTAATAAGTAAAGAAACATATTACAAAGGGTTGGCAAAATAAGACTGACCCAGAATAACATACCATGCGCCTTAAGACAGACAACGAATTTCCATCTTCCACACTCAGTGCAGGCGATGGAAGCTGTCTTGCCTATATTTAGGTGCATGCGACGATTTTACAAACATCTGAGTCCAGGATCTGTGTAGTTGTTGTTCGTCATTCATGGTTGCATTATTAAATCGTTTTCTTTCATTTCACAAACTGAACGACGTCTTTGTGAACATTACAGATTCAACCCTCAATAGTCCAGGAATTACAGAATGAATATTCAAACTGCTCATATTTCTCCACTCAAAGTTACTCTGTTTCACAACTAGTACTTCTTAACAATCTTTACAGTACGAAGACAATACTAAATTTCTGCCACAACACGTTTCACGGATACCAGTGCAACCATCAGTACATATTTTCAAATTAATTGTACAAATAAAATTCACGCAATAAACTTCAATATTTACTACCTTCTTACATAAAGTTTCACTTTCAGTATTGACAAAACAACTGAAACACGCTCAAGATATCTGTCATGCCAGAGCTTTAACGACATGGGAGGAAGAAGCGTAAAACAATTAGCTCGAAATATCAATATTTGGAAAAGTTTATCTGTATGAGGTTGCTAATAACTAAGATTACTCTGCTATTTAAAGAACCTTCGAGGATGCGTAAAAATAATGAACGTCAAAATTTAAAGTTGTCAAACGGTGGTTAGTCTTGCGAGGTGAAACATTTCGCAGTAGAGTGCTCATAATGTACTTCACGATCATACGAGAATTATAATATACTCTGTATTTTTCTCGACAGTTTTATTATGTTGGCAGCCGGCATAACCAACACAGTGGCAATAACTCGCGAATATTACGAAACATAGTTCATTAGTTTCCATCTGTGTGCTGTTGTAAATTCTGAGCTTCATACAATTACGGTAACATTAGACGTTCACTATGGCACGATGATGATAAAATACCAGGAAGCTGACATCGTTTTATTTAGCACCAGTACGAAGATAATAACAAAAATGAAAAACCTTTTCAATTCCGACTAAAGTTAATTTAAAACATTACCTTACAACGAACACACACACACACACACAAAACCACTTACAGAAAATTCGAATATTATGACTGTGCTAAAAACTTAAAATAGAGAGGAAGGTAAGTTCTTAGGTTCACTCAGCCCATACGTCGTTTGTCTCATTTTGCAATATCCCCAATGATTTACTGTTTGTTGCCTCTGAGTTTCCTTACATATAAAAACTTCTGAAAATAGTATACTGGAATGGCTCGACGTTTCGGTGGGTGCCACGCTCATAACCTTCTTCTGAGTTGGTGAAACGATGCCTTGGTAGTCCTTATATAGGTCACCCTGCGGCACGTGCGCCCGTCCCAGTGCCACAGGGCGGGGTTGCAACCCTTGTGCAGAGTGAAATTTGGACAGAGTGACATTTTCACGTAGCCTAGGGCTCTTGCCGGGCTAACCGGCTTTTCACAGGTACAGGCACGCTAAGAAGACAAGCAGTCCAGAACAGCTGCTCGTGCGAACTGGCTCGCTCTCACACCACAGCAGTGAGCAACCGCGTATCGCTTCAGGGTGGCTGATTAACGCGTTTCGTGGCAAACTATTTTTCAGACTGTTGTATTAATGACAACTGGCAATGAAGTTCAACGTAGTCAGAACTGGTAAGGAAATTCAGCATCTCTTTTAATATATTGATGTTGCAAAGAACGGTGGGCAGGTAAGTAAGGAACATGGTATTTGCAACGACTGTTGCAGCCTCACGATGACTGCCGTTTCAGAACGAAATTTATATTGACAAATTTATATTTCGTTACCATTTTATTTAAACATAAAACATAATAACGCAGAAAGTCAATAAATATTACTTATTTTGCTTTTCACTAAATATCAGTTTTGGTACCACTTTTCCAGTAACTTTGATTCAAGGAAAAGCTATTAAGACGAAGCCTTCCAGTGATCTTCTCTGGGTGGGTTCCATGGTCTTCATAGCGTAAAAAAGCAGCATGTACATTTTAGTCCAAACATCGACGTAACCGTACCTGCTTGCTTGAAAAGTTACGAAAATTTACTTGGAGGAAACAGAAGTTTACGAAACCAATTTTGTTATGAAACTAATCACACAAACTTCAGACTGTAGGTGTACAAGTTCCAGCTGTATCCGAGCTTCCAAACGGTCAACATAACCCCAAAATCAGTTAAACTGCGCGACCCTTTGCAAGCTGAAAAGCAGTGTGATGACTGCATCTAACTGAAGATTCATTCGTTGAGTGAGACCTGAGTGTCTCCTGGCGTATACAATTTTGGAACAACTTACGGGAGTTCAGCCAGGTAATATCTATGGTACCGCCGATATTTCGGCGGGAGTACGCTCCGTCATTTTCAAGACACAAACTGCAACGGACAGGTGATGTACATGCAAATTTAAAACCTCGCTTCTTGGAATAATTCAGGAAAGATAACACGCAGACACTGAACACTAGTGCCACCAAAGATGACCACAGTCAGAGGTATCGGACTACGAACTAGCAGGTGAGGTAACATTGTCTGCGACCCTCTGTTTTTTGAGAAGGGAGAGAGCAGGATTCCAAGCAGAGTTTAAACAAATACCTCCATCCCTGTTTACAAGGTTGCTCGCTAATTTAATCTCAACAGCTTCCTTAACAACGCTGTCCCAAGAGCTGGACGTCCATGCCAATATCACGGTATCGTTATATAAAAGGCAGGGTATATTGTAAAGGCTAGTATTACTAGCAGACAGATGGAATTGCGATTAATAGCTCGTTGCCCCCTATGGCTGAAAATTTGTTTATGGAAGACTCTGAGGAACGGGCATTGGAGTCGGCGCCTTTGAAACCCGCCTGTTCCTTCAGATATGTTGATGATACTTTTGTTGTTTGGCCTCATGTTAGGGAAAAAGTGAATGCCATTTTAGAACATCTGAACTCGATCCACCCCAACATTCGTTTTACGATGGAGGTGGAAGAGGACGGTGGTCTTCCCTTTCTTAACGTTTGGTTGGGAGGAAGGTTGATGGATCATTGGGACATGAAGTTTACCGGAAACGTTCTAACACTTACTTGCATTTACGGGCTGATAGTAGTTACCATCCGGCTCAGGGTGAATGCGTACTTCGTACTTTGTACACAGGGCACATGCCATTTCCGACACTGAGACTTTATCAGCTGAGCTGGCCCATCTTGAAGCTATATTTCGTCGGAATGGTCATAATGAAAGACAGATTGAACATGCGTTGCGCTATCGACCAACTGTGCATCGGGTGACTGATTACAATACTGCAGTGGTTAGCACACTGGACTCGCATTCGGGAGGACGACGGTTCAATCCCGCGTCCGGCCATCCTGATTTAGGTTTTCAGTGGTTTCTCTGAATCGCTCCAGGCAAATGCCGGGATGGTTCCTTTGACAGGGCACGGCCGACTTCCCTCTCCATCCTTCCTTATTTCAGTGAGACCGATGACCTCGCTGTTTGGTCTCTTCCCCCAAATCAATCCAATCAAATAACACCTAAGTCTACCGTATGTCTTACGCAGGGAGCACTTCCAAGAAGATCGGTCGTATTTAACGGAAATACTTCGTGAAATGTGTTTTCCGACCTAAAATCAGAGCGCTTTTGGGTTCTGTTTCGGATGATCTTGATTTGCGTGTGGCTGGTGTATATCGCATTCCTTGTGGCTGTGGCATGGCATATATTAGGCAGACTATCAGGAGCGTGGAGGACCGGTGTACTGAGCATAAACGGCACACACGATAACAGAAGATAAGTAGATCTGCTATTGTCGAACATTGTTTGGATATGGTCCCCCTATGTTATATAACAATTCAGAGATATTGACATGCATGTCCTGCTATTGGGATAGTGTTATTAAGGAAGCTATTGAGATTAAATTAAAGAGCAACCTTGTAAACAGCGATGGAGGTTTTTGTATAAAGGCTGGTCCCGTCGGAGGTTCGATTCTCCCTCGGGCATGGGTGTGTGTGTTTGTCCTTAGGATAATTTAGTTTAAGTAGTGTGTAAGGTTAGGGACTGATGACCTTAACAGTTAAGTCCCATAAGATTTCAGAATCATTTGAACATTTTTTTTGTTTAAACTCTACTTGGAGTCCTGCTCTCTCCCTTGTCAAAAAACACAGGAGCAAAGTCAATGTTACCTTACCTGCTAGTGCGTATTCTTTCACTATCGACACCTCTGCGTGTGGTCGTCTTTGGTGGCACTAGTGTGCAGTGTCTTTGTGTTATCCTTCGTGAATTACTACAAGACCCGAAGTTTTAAATTTCCCTACACATCGCCTGCCCGTTGCAGTTCGTGCCTTGAAAATGGCGGGGTGTATTCCCGCCGAAATATCAGCGGTCGCTGTAAATATTACCTGGCTGAACTCCCGTAAGTTGTTTGAACATTCGTTAAGTGTTCCTCCTGAATACAGAAATGTATTTTCGTATTGAAAATGTTGGGAAATTATCAAGACGTTTGTTTCTCTGCTCCAATATGATGAATACTTTCTTCAGTCGTGTCGCTTAAAGCCTTCTTTATTTTTATTTTTTCACATCGTTTTCTCTCTGTTCACCTTCCATGCGTCCATAATCTTTTGCATGAAATCTGTTGTTTTGTTGTTGTAAACTGAATTTTTTCGTTTTGTTTTGAAGCCCATTAATAAAACACTAATAGCACCAAGACACCACTGCACACAATAAACATGTAGACTAGGTATCCTGCACTGATACGTTGATGTTGATTTGTCTGACCGCATTGAAGTTCCTAACCCGACCATCGTGCTACTTTTCATTCCATCAGAAACAGCTACTCTCCATTTTAAGGGGAGACTCCACCCTAAAACTCAAATTTTTTTTTTCAAAAAAATGTAATGCCTTGTATCACATTTCTGGAGTGTTTACTCTTAGATCCCAAAACGATCTGGCTGTATTCGAATGACAAGTACGTCTAAGAAATGTTTGAAATATGGTCTGCTTAAGGAGCTGCAGCTCACCGAAAGATGCGAAAGATAATTTTTTATTTCCGTCACCATCGAATACAAACATCTTTATTCTGAACTTGGAATAAACTCAAACTGGGAAAAACAAGTTGCAATATTTCCATAAAAACTGAAGCGAAACAATTGGCTACCAGAAGTTGAAAAACAATTACCTTGCATGCTGGCTGTGTCAATATAAATTTATGGAATATCTGTTGAGAGTGTGAGTATAACTTTAGGGAATACACTGGAGTCGTGTTCATTATTATCGACAAGCTCCAAGGAAAGAGGCATTGGCTTACAATCAGATATCCCTACCACTACCTCTCCACAAGAAGTCTGTGAGTAACATTGTATTAAAAAAAAAAAAAAGGGCTACTCTGATCTTGAAATTACAAGACCCAGCCTTACATAAGCAGGAAGGGGAAACGTTATAGCGCCAGTGATCTTTAATGGGGCTGTGTCTTGTCGTAATAGTCATTTTTTGATAAAATATTAAATCATAATTTACGATAAGTTTGTTTTCCTAAGCTCAGTGCCAACTTTTTAGCATAAATAATAATTAATTGAAACCCTCAGGTGCCGAGAGGTGTTGTTCATATACCTCGGTGTGGGCAGCTGAAAATATGTGCCCCGATCGGGACTCGAACCCGGGATCTCCTGCTTACATGGCTGACGCTCTATCCATTTTTTTTATCTCAATTTGTTCGTTATAGTTCATTGCAGTTGTTCGTGGCGGACGTTCTCTGACGTCCGTTGAAGGTCATTATTGATCCATTCACTCAGTTTTTTTTTTTTTATTATTATTACAGAGGGCAGCCAGCCCTCTGACCGAACACGCTGAGCTACCGTGCCAGCGTGTTTATTAAACTTCCTGGCAGGTTAAAACTGTGTGCCGTACCGAGACTCGAACTCGGAACCTTTACCTTTCGCGGGCAAGTGCTCTACCATCTGAGCTACCCAAGCACATCCATCTGAGCTACCGAAGACACAGATGAATAGCGCGACTGCACGGACTTATCCCTTGCACGCTTCCCGTGAGACCCACATTCCCAACTGTCCACAATTCTACATATGTAATGTACCTAATAGATATTTGCCCATCCACTCATTACTCGCGTACACTTTGGCGATTCCCGTAAGAGTTCGAGCAACCTGTGCGCATTCGCACAGACGAAGGTCAATGGCTGGGTAGCCTGTATATATGAAGATAGTAACTATTCTCGAAAGAACAGATACAATTGATGACCGTGCAGCTTCTCTAGAATAAATGATAATTAATTGAAACCCTCAGCTGAGTCACGTTCATCAATTGTATCTGTTCTTTCGAGAACAGTTCTATCTGTATATATATTTTTAGCATATATACTAATCAATGTACATTAAATTGTTGCAGGAAGTAGTCTAGACGTGTTTGGATACTACTGTGTATTCACGTTATCAAAAATGTAATTGTTTATTTTACAATCACATTTATGTGCCGATAATTAAAGAAAATTAAGGCTGATATTAAAAATGAACTCTAAAAACTGATTATTAATATTTCTTGTAAAATGAAAGCACGGAACGGTTAAATTATATCTTGTGAATGTGCCTACAAAACCTGGCATGTGAAAACTGTGGTGAGAGTACCAAAAGTTGGTACTGGCTGTCCGGACCCTACTGCTGCTCCGTCCCGGCATATTAAAAATTCAAAACTCGAAAAAACCAACGAAGTTATGGTTCAAATGGCTCTGAGCACTATGGGACTCAACTGCTGTGGTCATTAGTCCCCTAGAACTTAGAACTACTTAAACCTAACTAACCTAAGGACATCACACACATCCATGCCCGAGGCAGGATTCGAACCTGCGACCGTAGCAGTCGCACGGCGAAGTTATGGAATTCAAAACTTTGTTAATGCTACATCATTACGCAATACACATGATTTTAAAATTAGGTTGCTATCGGCAAAGCAGAAGAAAAATGAAATTTTTGTGTGGAGTTTTCCCTTGAGCACTGCGCCGTATATACTGTCATGTGTGTATCCAAGGCTACGTCGAACCTAATTATGATCATTCCTCTGAAGGCAGCATATTGTCTGTACATCTCGTGCGCTACCAGTCGGCCGTTAAGCGCAACGTAACAGTGAAAATGGCGAAACAAAAGCAAGATTAATAATGTTCTCAGTCTACTATCCACAAGCAGGCATCGAAAATGTTTAACGACCATAATCTAAGCCAACTAACTGCAGTTTTATAATACTCTACTGTTTCCTCTGTGGCACTGCCAATGCTAGAAATGCTGTCATGTTCAACAAGGCAACAGTCCAACACGGAGAGAATGATAACTTGATTTGTATTCTGAAACGTTACTTGGCTGCACCATTCACATGCTAATACGAGAACTGTGTCAGAATTTCTCTCACAGCCACCGAGCGCGATAGTTCATTGATTAGCACGCTGGACTCGCATTCGGGAGGACGACGGTTCAGATCTGCGTCCGTTCATCGTGATTTACGTTTTCCGTGATTTCCCTAAATCACTTAAGGCAAATGCCAGAACGGCTTCTTCGAAACGGCACGGCCGCTTTTCCTTCTCCATCCTTCCCTAATCCGAGCTTGTTCTCCGTCTCTAATGACCTCACTGTCGACGGGACGTTAAAGACTAATCTCCTCCTCTCTCACAGCCATACCACACGATTGTAGCGGTTGGATTCTAGTATCGATATTTTGTCCGTCATCAAAGCCTGCTATCACGGTAGTATATTCCTGGTCAGCATACACCGCAAAACATAATAATACTTATACAATCGATCTACATCCGCAAGCCATGATACGCTGCGTGGCGTAGGTTGCCTTGTACCACAATTAATTATTCCCTTTTCTGTCCTACGCGCTAACGTAATGAGGGAAAAAGGACTATCTATATGCCTTCGTATGAGGTGTAATTTCTCTTGTCTTCGTCTTTCTTGCACGAAATTTCCATTGGTGCAGTAGAGTCATACCGCAGTCAGCCGCATTTTCTGAACAGTTTTTCGCGAAAATAATTCCGTCTTCCCTTTAGCGTTGCTCATTTTTCTTCATTCATCTCCGTAATACACACTTGCTGATCAAACCTACCGGTAAGAAATCTTCCAACATGCCCCTGAATTGCTTCGGTCTCTCCCTCTAACCCGTCTTGTTCGTTATCCGAAGCACTGGAGCAGTACATAATGGGTCGCACTGATATTTCATACGATGTCTCTTTAGAGATGAGCTACACTTTCCTACAGTTTTCCTGATAAATCGAAGTCGACCATTCACCTTGCCAACCTTGCGTGCTCGTTCCATTTCGTATGGTTTTGCAACGTTACGCGTAAATATTTAATCGACGTGATTGTGTCAAGCGACGTACTCCTAATATTACACTCGAAAATTGCAGGATAGATCTTCCTACTTACCTGCAATCCTTTTGTTTCACTTCACAATGACTACATGGCGTAGTAAATGAGCAGACGCGGGTATACGCGAATGTAAGTACTTTCAGCATTGCAGAGCGTCAGCAATCGTAAGTATCGAAATAAGTATGAAAAATCCGCCTCGACTGCACAAACTACCTGGTGTTTACCTAGATTCCAGCGTGGGTAACCACGCCTTCTTCAGAACAAATACACTCCCGGAAATTGAAATAAGAACACCGTGAATTCATTGTCCCAGGAAGGGGAAACTTTATTGACACATTCCTGGGGTCAGATACATCACATGATCACACTGACAGAACCACAGGCACATAGACACAGGCAACAGACCATGCACAATGTCGGCAGTAGTACAGTGTATATCCACCTTTCGCAGCAATTCAGGCTGCTATTCTCCCATGGAGACGATCGTAGAGATGCTGGATGTAGTCCTGTGGAACGGCTTGCCATGCCATTTCCACCTGGCGCCTCAGTTGGACCAGCGTTCGTGCTGGACGTGCAGACCGCGTGAGACGACGCTTTATCCAGTCCCAAACATGCTCAATGGGGGACAGATCCGGAGATCTTGCTGGCCAGGGTAGTTGACTTACACCTTCTAGAGCACGTTGGGTGGCACGGGATACATGCGGGCGTGCATTGTCCTGTTGGAACAGCAAGTTCCTTTGCCGGTCTAGGAATGGTAGAACGATGGGTTCGATGACGGTTTGGATGTACCGTGCACTATTCAGTGTCCCCTCGACGATCACCAGTGGTGTACGGCCAGTGTAGGAGATCGCTTCCCACACCATGATGCCGGGTGTTGGCCCTGTGTGCCTCGGTCGTATGCAGTCCTGATTGTGGCGCTCACCTGCACGGCGCCAAACACGCATACGACCATCATTGGCACCAAGGCAGAAGCGACTCTCATCGCTGAAGACGACACGTCTCCATTCGTCCCTCCATTCACGCCTGTCGCGACACCACTGGAGGCGGGCTGCACGATGTTGGGGCGTGAGCGGAAGACGGCCTAACGGTGTGCGGGACCGTAGCCCAGCTTCATGGAGACGGTTGCGAATGGTCCTCGCCGATACCCCAGGAGCAATAGTGTCCCTAATTTGCTGGGAAGTGGCGGTGCGGTCCCCTACGGCACTGCGTAGGATCCTACGGTCTTGGCGTGCATCCGTGCGTCGCTGCGGTCCGGTCCCAGGTCGACGGGCACGTGCACCTTCCGCCGACCACTGGCGACAACATCGATGTACTGTGGAGACCTCACGTCCCACGTGTTGAGCAATTCGGCGGTACGTCCACCCGGCCTCCCGCTTGCCCACTATACGCCCTCGCTCAAAGTCCGTCAACTGCACATACGGTTCACGTCCACTCTGTCACGGCATGCTACCAGTGTTAAAGACTGCGATGGAGCTCCGTATGCCACGGCAAACTGGCTGACACTGACGGCGGCGGTGCACAAATGCTGCGCAGCTAGCGCCATTCGACGGCCAACACCGCGGTTCCTGGTGTGTCCGCTGTGCCGTGCGTGTGATCATTGCTTGTACAGCCCCATCGCAGTGTCCGGAGCAAGTATGGTAGGTCTGACACACCGGTATCAATGTGTTCTTTTTTCCATTTCCAGGAGTGTATAAAACAGCTCGCCTAAATAGGCATAGTCAAAGGCTAAAATCGCTGTGGATGTTGATCTGGTAAACACATCGACAGTTTCTCATTATGGTCGCAGTGGAACTTTTGTCCAAGCTCCGACAGCTAGCCGCCACCTATGGAACTTTTCCAACTACTTTCGCGCGGAAACACTCATACGACTATGCATCGAGGTACGGCCAAAAAAATCCGGAACTTCGAACACAAGATTTTTCTACGCCTACCATTTACTTACTGTGCATGGTCTCTTGCACATCTGATACACCGCTCCCAACGTCGTTTTCGCTCCGGGATGCACTCTTAATACGCTCCTGGCTGGATCGCGCCACGTGTCGTCTGCGAATTTTCTTTTATGTCGTCTATCGATGCAAGTCTTCGTCCTTTCAACGAGGTTCTCGACTTTTGAAATAAAGAACAGTCCTCAGTTGCCAGGTCTGGAGAGTGCAGAGGATGAGGCAGCACAGCGATTTCGTTTTTTGTGCAATAGTCACGCACCAACACGGATGAAGGTGCGTGTGCTTTGATCCATTTCAGGCCGTTTCGTTCTCATATTTTCTCACAGGTGTCGCAACACGTCACGATAGTGCCTTCGTTTAACAGCTTGTCTCTGTGGCACGAATTCATGATGAACTAGTCCTTCAATGACAGCTATTTTGAGAATCTTTTGCGACCTATTGTGATGAAGAAACCTTGTTCTCAGCATCGTTACCGTAGATGCACCTCTGAGCACCAGTTATGACTGTCTTAAGGAACATCTCATGCTCATTTGCGTGATCGCAAAGGTCTTTACGGATTGCGAGTTGAAGGTCTTTCTAGTCTTGACTCATCAACTTTACGGGAACACGATGCCTTCCACGATGCCATGTCAGGATTTTATGACATTATACAACTTTAATGTTGCATTCTTCTGCAACCTCTCGGACAGTCAGTATTCGATTGGCAAGTACAATTTCGTAGACGATCTTCACATGAGTGTCGTCGGTAAGCGTCCCAAACGAGGGTCACCTTTAACTTCTAAACGGCCTTTTTTTAAAACGTGTGAACCAATCTTAACACCGAGTACTGCATACTCATCAACATAGGCTTCCCGTATCGTTTGGTGGGTCTCTGTAAAGGTTTTCTTGAGTTTCACGAAAATTTAATGCAGACGCGTTGCTCCTCTAATTCTGCCATCTCGAAATTCGCAAACTGAGCAACGCAACGTTGTATTCAATACAGCAATGAACAATAGCGAACATTGGAACTTCCCGCAGTTACACATTAAACACAGGCGTGGGCAAGGATACTAACCGCATTTCGCTCCAGCACACCATTGGCGTTCCGAAATTTTTTGAGTAGACCTCGTATAGTTTGCAACATAACTTGTGGCTTTATATTGTCAAGTATTCGGCGTATTCTGTGACTCATTGCCAAAATGAAACACTGATGTCCATCACTGTGTTACACCGAAGACGAAAAAGATGCACTGTAGTGTGACCGCCACAGCTTCAAACCGCAATTAACATGTGACCAGATGACCAGCTGCGCTGGCTTGTGCAGCACCTGTCTGACCCCTCCCCCGGCGTCCAATGTATAACAGCAGGGGCTGGCTCTATGCACCCACACACATCTTCACACGTGAAAGCAGCAGCGGCGAGCTCCATTAATCTTCATCCCGCCAGGGTGGGGCTCATATTTCTCCTCTCTCGTCCGCAGCCTTACTCCAGCACTCCTTCACAAGCCTGGCTATCTGATACGCAAAAATACTGGAACCACACCAACATATTGCCGCAAGCTGTAGTGCACGAAGAGAGGCGCTACTTAGTCTCGTTGGCTATCAGGCTACGGTTTGCCCGTTCAAAACCAACCACAAACAGTTATTCAAAATTTATCATTTCTGGAAGGTTCTCGAAATATCTTAAGCTTGTAATACTCTGGAATATTCGAATTTATGTAAACAGCTGCACACTATATCTGCATCACACTCCACATGCCACCTGACGATACGTGATGGAGGGTACTTCTCTACCACTATCTGTTCCTCCCACCCCACCCACTCTTTCCCTGTTCCACTAGCGAATTGCGCGTGGGAATAATGTCTATAAGCCACTGTATTAGCGCCAGTTTTTCGATTGTATAGTCCTGATCACTTCTCAAGAGGTGTGTGGGAGGAAGTAATATGCTGTCCGACTCCTCCCGGAAAGAGTGTGTAAAAATTTCCAAAGTAAACCTCTATGATGCACCATGCTTCTTTTGTAACGTCTGCCACTGTAGTTTTCTGAGCATCTCTGTAACGCTCTCGCGCCGACTAAAAGACCCCATCACGAAACGCACCAGTCTTCGTTGGATATTCTATGGGTACGCCGTGGTGCGGATCCGAGATAGGTAACTGCACCAAATAATTGGTTGAACAGGCGCCTTTCATGCCACTTCCTTCGTGGATGAGTTACGGTTCATTAACATTCTTTCTTATGGATCTCCGTCTCGTATTTTATTACCTTACTATTTTCTTTATCTGGTCATTCCAGTTAAAGTCGCTCTGGATAGTTAATCCTAGATATTTCGGGGTGGATATTGTCTACACGAATTTGTCATCAATAGTGTCGTTCTGCTGTAGTGCATTTCTTTTTCTATGTGTGCGCAATATGTTACATTTATTAGCCGGCCGCGGTGGTCTAGCGGTTCTGGCGCTGCAGTCCGGAACCGCGGGACTGCTACGGTCGCAGGTTCGAATCCTGCCTCGGGCATGGGTGTGTGTGTTGTCCTTAGGTTAGTTAGGTTTAGGTAGTTCTAAGTTCTAGGGGACTTATGACCTAAGATGTTGAGTCCCATAGTGCTCAGAGCCATTTGAACCATTTTTTTGTTACATTTATTGCCATTCAGGGTCAACTGAAAGAGCCTGCACCATTCATCAATCCTCTGCAGGTCATTCTGAAAATCGAAACTGTCTTCTAAATTCTTATACACTACCGCATCATATGTGAACAGTCTTGAACTGCTTCCCTTCTTTCTATTAGATAATTTAAATACAATGTAAACAGTAACGGCCCTATCACACTTCCTTGGAGTACTCTGAAAATTAGATTGACATGTGTTAGATTTGTTCCGTTAAGAGCCTCGTGTGCAGTTCTGTCTGCAAGGAAGACTTGAATCTAGACCGATAGTCGGTCGTCTCGAATGTTTGTTCCACTAAACGGCAGTGCGGAACGGTGTCAAATGTGTTCCTGAAGTAAGGAACACGTAATCTACGTAAGCGCCGTTGTCTACAGCACTATGGATCTCATGGAGGAACAGAGCGAGCCGAGTTCGTAAGATATCTGTTTGCGGAATCCATGTTGATTTTTATACAGAATATTTTTGTTCTCCAAAAAAGTCATAGTTCTTGAGCATAAAACATATTCCGTAATTCTTCGAGAGACTGACGTCAACGCAATAGGTCTATAAGTACAGGGTGTTTCAAAAATGACCGGTATATTTGAAACGGCAATAAAAACTAAACGAGCAGCGATAGAAATACACCGTTTGTTGCAATATGCTTGGGACAACAGTACATTTTCAGGCGGACAAACTTTCGAAATTACAGTAGTTACAAGTTTCAACAACAGATGGCGCTGCAAGTGATGTGAAAGATATAGAAGACAACGCAGTCTGTGGGTGCGCCATTCTGTACGTCGTCTTTCTGCTGTAAGCGTGTGCTGTTCACAACGTGCAAGTGTGCTGTAGACAACATGGTTTATTCCTTAGAACAGAGGATTTTTCTGGTGTTGGAATTCCACCGCCTAGAACACAGTGTTGTTGCAACAAGACGAAGTTTTCAACGGAGGTTTAATGTAACCGAAGGACCGAAAAGCGATACAATAAAGGATCTGTTTGAAAAATTTCAACGGACTGGGAACGTGACGGATGAACGTGCTGGAAAGGTAGGGCGACCGCGTACGGCAACCACAGAGGGCAACGCGCAGCTAGTGCAGCAGGTGATCCAACAGCGGCCTCGGGTTTCCGTTCGCCGTGTTGCAGCTGCGGTCCAAATGACGCCAACGTCCACGTATCGTCTCATGCGCCAGAGTTTACACCTCTATCCATACAAAATTCAAACGCGGCAACCCCTCAGCGCCGCTACCATTCCTGCACGAGAGACATTCGCTAACGATATAGTGCACAGGATTGATGACGGCGATATGCATGTGGGCAGCATTTGGTTTACTGACGAAGCTTATTTTTACCTGGACGGCTTCGTCAATAAACAGAACTGGCGCATATGGGGAACCGAAAAGCCCCATATTGCAGTCCCATCGTCCCTGCATCCTCAAAAAGTACTGGTCTGGGCCGCCATTTCTTCCAAAGGAATCATAAGCCAATTTTTCAGATCCGAAACGATTACTGCATCACGCTATCTGGACATTCTTCGTGAATTTGTGGCGGTACAAACGGCCTTAGACGACACTGCGAACACCTCGTGGTTTATGCAAGATGGTGCCCGGCCACATCGCACGGCCGACGTCTTTAATTTCCTGAATGAATATTTCGATGATCGTGTGATTGCTTTGGGCTATCCGAAACATACAGGAGGCGGCGTGGATTGGCCTCCCTATTCGCCAGACATGAACCCCTGTGACTTCTTTCTGTGGGGACACTTGAAAGACCAGGTGTACCGCCAGAATCCAGAAACAATTGAACAGCTGAAGCAGTACATCTCATCTGCATGTGAAGCCATTCCGCCAGACATGTTGTCAAAGGTTTCGGGTAATTTCATTCAGAGACTACGCCATATTATTGCTACGCATGGTGGATATGTGGAAAATATCGTACTATAGAGTTTCCCAGACCGCAGCGCCATCTGTTGTTGAAAATTGTAACTACTGTAATTTCGAAAGTTTGTCTGCCTGAAAATGTACTGTTGTCCCAAGCATATTGCAACAAACGGTGTATTTCTATCGCTGCTCGTTTAGTTTTTATTGCCGTTTCAGATATACCGGTCATTTTTGAAACACCCTGTATGTGCACCTACGATGCTTCTTGAGAACGGGAGTGATCTGCAGTTTTATCCAGTCGCTAGGTACTTTTCGTTGCACCAACAGTATCAACGATAAGCGACTGCTAGAAGAGGAGCGAGTTATTTCGCTCAGTCTTTGTAGAATTTTATAGGAATGTAATCTGGTCCTGTTGCCTATCCAGTACTACGGGATTGTAGTAGCTTTTGTCTTCCGTGATCGATTATCTCAATATCTCCCACTTAGGCTATGATTGAAAGCAGGGACCGTGTTACGATCTCCAGAGGGAAACAATTTTAGAAGACCTAATTGAGTGTTTAGGCCTTGTGTCTGTTGTCTTCCGTTTCGGTGCCAGTGTGGTCACTGAGTGAACGAACGGAGAGGATCTGGAACAGTATACTGATTGTATGTAAGACCGAAACCTCTTAGGATATTTACTCAGATCGGTTGCCAAAATTTTACTTTCAAAGTCGCCGAACGCCTCTCTCATTGCTCTCCCTACGCTCAACTCAGCTCTTTCGCAAAAATCGTGATTTCGGTGCTAAGCGTAATATTTCATAGACGACCCCTCTTTCTGATTTGGGTTGTGAGGATACGATGTGACATTGTTTTATGGAGACGCCGAGCACTTGCAAATATTTGCATCATCGTGGCTCCAATCAGGCAATGTAAAGCCATCGCTTACACGGACGAGAACTGGACTGCAAGCAGTACATGGATCCCGAGGTTTGCATAATCAGGAACCGATCAATTCCAAAACAGATTTAAAACAGCCGCTTCAGACATCCATCAGTGTCTTTGACGACTCATCCCAGCAGAGGTTCAAGAGCCACAAAGAGAAACTCGTTATCTGAGAAAAATTCCAGGCCGAATTAATGGAAACATTTGGTAACAGTGCCCTGGATATGGTGCTCCTCAACACACCGTAGTCGTTCTCCGTCGCCGTATATAGGTACCAGTCGCTCATCTAGACGTCGAATTCAGGGATACTAAGAGCGGTCAGGCAGCCACAGCTGAAAAGCACACATGGACGACAGTCTCCAAGATGTCAGGAAGTCTCATGGACGTCATTATCGATAGCCAATCTCTCCGATTCAGCGGCTTCCTTTTCTGTAATGTCGAATACTGCAAGTCGTCAGTTAATGAAGACTATGTTGCATGTGGTGGAGTTCCAAATGGGAAATATGTTCAGCTAACAGAAATGTGTATTGCAAGAACAACTATTAGTGACGGAACGCAGCCCCTTCGAAAGTGTCGTTTAAAAAAAATATAGTGACAATGATATTCTCGGATGTAACTTCTTACAGGCAGCTCAAAATGTCATAGGAGGTAGGAGATACCAGCTCCAAATAGACGAAGTTACTCGAATATGAACACGTAATAACGTGTGCTCTCGGTCGTTGTTTGCCGTTGAAAGTAAAACGAAGAAAGACGAAAGTAATGACAAGTAGCAGAAATGAGAAATGAATGAAAATTAACATCAGAATTGATGCTCACGAAGTATACAAAGTTTCGGAATTCTGCTACAGATAGCAAAGTAATCCATGACGAACGGAGCATCAAAAGAAGACCACCACTGACAAAAAGAGTATTCCTGACCAAGAGAAGTCTATTAGTGCCAAATACAGACCTTAATTTGAGGAAGAAATTTCTGAAAGTGTTCGTTTGGAGCACAGCATTGCATGGTGGTGAAACATGGACTGTGGGGAAACCGGAACGTAAAAGAATCGAGGCATTTGAGACGTGGTGCTACAGACGGATGTTGAAAATTAGGTGGACGCATAAGGGGAGGTTCTTTACAAATTCGGAGAGGAAAAGAATATGTGGAAAACACTGACAGGAAGAAGCGATAGGATGATAAGACATCTGTTAAGACATGATGAAATAACTCCCAAGGTGTTAGAGGGATCTGTGGAGGGAAAAAGCTGTAGAGGAAGACTGAGACTGGAACAAAAAAAAAAAAATTAGAGATAGAGAGAGAGAGAGAATCCATCTGTCGCTGACTGAACGACGGATACTGCAGGAGGGCGTGGAGGCGTGAAGACGATGCTTCCAAGCGGATATCATTAAACCTTGAGAGTCAGAGTGTTCTTGTTTCTCTCCCGTGGTCGTTGTGAAGAAGAAGAACGGAACAGGGAGGTTCTACGCCAACTACCGAATGAACAAGTTCAGGAAAAGTATGACAAGTTTTGATGACACATTACACTGCCTGAAAGGACATGGATATGCAGACTACTGGATAATCGACGTAGACGATGCTTACCGGCCATAGATGGCCTTCGTAATTCCTTACCGCCTCTATGCGTTCAATGTTATGGCGGTTAGACTGTGCCTACTTCAAATATATGATAGACAACATGCCTCGACATCTTAAATGGACAATGTGCCTTTGTTATCTAGATTACATTGTCATTTCGAGGACATTTGAAGAAAACTAAGTCACCTGACAACCGTGTTCAATAGTATCCATGGGATACGGTTGTACGAAACCTATCTCTGCGGCGCCCAAAAAATAAAACTTTTGGAGCGTCTAATAAATGTGAAACTTGCGTGTTAAACAGCACTTTCCTTTTCTCCGCAGTTTTCTTTTCCTTAGATCACGAATCAAGCTTCGCATACATTTGTAAAAAGGTGACCTGTAATCGGTACCAACAAGTCATGCAAGCTCTTTGAGCTATATCATTGTGGAACTCGGCTCTAGTTGAGTGTTTCACCTTTGGTGAGTTCCGCTCTGCCTACAGCCATTCAGACGTTAGACAGTTGACTTTGCCAACGTTTTCAACTCAGTTTAAAGCCCCATTCGTGTTCTGGACATGTTGTTGTTGTTGTTGTGGTCTTCAGTTCTGAGACTGGTTTGATGCAGCTCTCCATGCTACTCTATCCTGTGCAAGCTTCTTCATCTCCCAGTACCTACTGCAACCTACATCCTTCTGAATCTGCTTAGTGTATTCATCTCTTGGTCTCCCTCTACGATTTTTACCCTCCACGCTGCCCTCCAATGCTACATTTGTGATCCCTTGATGCCTCAAAACACGTCCTACCAACCGATCCCTTCTTCTAGTCAAGTTGTGCCACAAACTCCTCTTCTCCCCAATCCTATTCAATACCTCCTCATTAGTTACGTGATCTACCCACCTTATCTTCAGCATTCTTCTGTAGCACCACATTTCGAAAGCTTCTATTCTCTTCTTGTCCAAACTGGTTATCGTCCATGTTTCACTTCCATACATGGCTACACTCCATACAAATACTTTCAGAAACGACTTCCTGACACTTAAATCTATACTCGATGGTAACAAATTTCTCTTCTTCAGAAACGATTTCCTTGCCATTGCCAGTCTACATTTTATATCCTCTCTACTTCGACCCTCATCAGTTATTTTACTCCCTAAATAGCAAAACTCCTTTACTACTTTAAGTGTCTCATTTCCTAATCTAATCCCCTCAGCATCACCCGATTTAATTTGACTACATTCCATTATCCTCGTTTTGCTTTTGTTGATGTTCATCTTATATCCTCCTTTCAAGACACTGTCCATTCCGTTCAACTGCTCTTCCAAGTCCTTTGCTGTCTCTGACAGAATTACAATGTCATCGGCAAACCCTAAAGTTTTTACTTCTTCTCCATGAATTTTAATACCTACTCTGAATTTTTCTTTTGTTTCCTTTACTGCTTGCTCAATATACAGATTGAATAACATCGGGGAGAGGCTACAACCCTGTCTCACTCCTTTCCCAACCACTGCTTCCCTTTCATGCCCCTCGACTCTTATAACTGCCATCTGGTTTCTGTACAAATTGTAAATAGCCTTTCGCTCCCTGTATTTTACCCCTGTCACCTTCAGAATTTGAAAGAGAGTATTCCAGTCGACATTGTCAAAAGCTTTCTCTAAGTCTACAAATCCTAGAAACGTAGGTTTGCCTTTTCTTAATCTTTCTTCTAAGATAAGTCGTAAGGTTAGTATTGCCTCACGTGTTCCAACATTTCTACGGAATCCAAACTGATCTTCCCCGAGGTCCGCTTCTACCAGTTTTTTCCATTCGTCTGTAAAGAATTCGCGGTAGTATTTTGCAGCTGTGACTTATTAAACTGATAGTTCGGTAATTTTCACATCTGTCCACACCTGCTTTCTTTGGGATTAGAATTATTATATTTTTCTTGAAGTCTGTGGGTATTTCGCCTGTCTCATACATCTTGCTCACCAGAAGGTAGAGTTTTGTCATGACTGTCTCTCCCAAGGCCATCAGTAGTTCTAATGGAATGTAGTCTACTCCCGGGGCCTTGTTTCGACTCAGGTCTTTCAGTGCTCTGTCAAACTCTTCACGCAGTATCTTATCTCCCATTTCATCTTCATCTACATCCTCTTCCATTTCCATAATATTGTCCTCAAGTACATCGCCCTTGTATAAACCCTCTATATACTCCTTCCACCTTTCTGCCTTCCCTTCTTTGCTTAGAACTGGGTTGCCATCTGAGCTCTTGATATTCATACAAGTGGTTCTCTTCTCTCCAAAGGTCTCTTTAATTTTCCTGTAGGCAGTATCTATCTTACCCCTAGTGAGACAAGCCTCTACATCCTTACATTTGTCCTCTAGCCATCCCTGCTTAGCCATTTTGCACTTCCCGTCGATCTCATTTTTGAGACGTTTGTATTCCTTTTTGCCTGATTCATTTACTGCATTTTTATATTTTCTCCTTTCATCAATTAAATTCAATATTTCTTCTGTTACCCAAGGATTTCTATTAGCCCTCGTCTTTTTACCTACTTGATCCTCTGCTGCCTTCACTACTTCATCCCTCAGAGCTACCCATTCTTCTTCTACTGTGTTTCTTTCCCCCATTCCTGTCAATTGTTCCCTTATGCTCTCCCTGAAACTCTCTACAACCTCTGGTTCTTTCAGTTTATCCAGGGCCCATCTCCTTAAATTCCCACCTTTTTGTAGTTTCTTCAGTTTCAATCTGCAGTTCATAACCAATAGATTGTGGTCAGAATCCACATCTGCCCCTGGAAATGTCTTACAATTTAAAATCTGGTTCCTAAATCTCTGTCTTACCATTATATAATCTATCTGATACCTTTTAGTATCTCCAGGATTCTTCCAGGTATACAACCTTCTTTTATGATTCTTGAACCAAGTGTTAGCTATGATTAAGTTATGCTCTGTGCAAAATTCTACAAGGCGGCTTCCTCTTTCATTTCTTCCCCCCAATCCATATTCACCTACTATGTTTCCTTGTCTACCTTTTCCTACTGACGAATTCCAGTCACCCATGACTACTAAATTTTCGTCTCTTTACTACCTGAATAATTTCTTTTATCTCGTCATACATTTCATCAATTTCTTCATCATCTGCAGAGCTAGTTGGCATATAGACTTGTACTACTGTAGTAGGCATGGGCTTTGTGTCTATCTTGGCCACAATAATGCGTTCACTATGCTGTTTGTGGTAGCTAACCCGCACTCCCTTTTTTTTTATTAATTATTAAACCAACTCCTGCATTACCCCTATTTGATTTTGTATTTATAACCCTGTAATCACCTGACCAAAAGTCTTGTTCCTCCTGCCACCGAACTTCACTAATTCCCACTATATCTAACTTTAACCTATCCATTTCCCTTTTTAAATTTTCTAACCTACCTGCCCGATTAAGGGATCTGACATTCCACGCTCCGATCCGTAGAATGCCAGTTTTCTTTCTCCTGATAACGATGTCCTCTTGAGTAGTCCCCGCCCGGAGATCCGAATGGGGGACTATTTTACCTCCGGAATATTTTACCCAAGAGGACGCCATCATCATTTAATCATACAGTAAAGCTGCATGTCCTCGGGAAAAATTACGGCTGTAGTTTCCCCTTGCTTTCAGCCGTTCGCAGTACCAGCACAGCAAGGCCGGTTTGGTTAATGTTACAAGGCCAGATCAGTCAATCATCCAGACTGTTGCCCCTGCAACTACTGAAAAGGCTGCTGTCCCTCTTCAGGAACCACATGTTTGTCTGGCCTCTCAACAGATACCCCTCCGTTGTGGTTGCACCTACAGTACGGCCATCTGTATCGGTGAGGCACGCAAGCCTCCCCACCAACGGCAAGGTCGATGGTTCATGGTGGGGGGGGGGGGGGGGTTCTGGACATGGCGATTGGGAAATGTAAGACAATCGGAAGTGGCGACTGAAGCTGGAGATTTGGTCTGACCGTTACAGTTACTTGCAGTGGTCATTAACACCCAAGGAGTAAGACGTATCAGTGGGGAGATTTGGTATTTACACATGTATATTGCTTCAATGTCGCAAGTTGCATTGATAATGAAATGGTAGCAGAGCCCAGTATTTAGTCACGTGGTATCACAGAGGTTCGGAGAAGTGAGTGACTCTGAGCACTATGGGACTTAACTGCTGAGGTCATCAGTCCTCTAGAACTTAGAACTACTTAAACCTAACTAACCTAAGGACATCACACACACCCATGCCCGAGGCAGGATTCGAACCTGCGACCGTAGCGGTAGCGCGTTTCCAGACTGTAGCGCCTAGAACCGCTCGGCCACCCTGGCCGGCGAGATTGGGCGATGGATTACTTTTCGCAAGTTGGAAACTGAATACAGGGCTGTGTCATAGTTGTTTAATGCTTTATGCTCTCAGTTTCGTCATTCTCTCCTGCATTTCAGGTTACTAAAAGCTTTACTGGAAGAGATGAAGAGAGAACTTGTGTTCCTGTGATTGCTAGAAATTCTGTTCGTATTCACGTATGTAGTAAAATCGAGGTCGCGTATACCTACACTTTGATTATTTTTAGCTTCATCTATATATTTCTAAGTATACCAATAAAAAATTTTGTAAAACCGTCGTGTCTGCTTGACTGTGTGCTTGAACATGTTGATCTCCAAAACTTCTAGGTGACTTGTGCGTAGCTTAGAGCAACGTATAGGCTATATTTCGTCAAAATCGGATTACGAAAGTAAAGATATGAAAACTCACAGTTTTATCTAAAGCTGTTGTGTCTATCTGCTTCAACAAGATGATCTCCAGAACTACAGGACGAATTTTCCTTGTGTTTTTACAGGCAACAGTGTAGCTTGGGGCAACGTATAGGCCATATTTCATCAAATCGAACAATGGGGGAAAAGAGAGATCAAATTAAAATTTTTTATCTAAAATGGTCTGCTCAGCTCAGTAGTTCTCAGGTTTACCTTAGTGACACAACTTTCATGGCACATTACACCAAAGAACAAATATATGGCGCTGTTAGTTTCGTAGTCTAATTATGAACTAATAGATGGCTCTCTTAGTTTTTTAACTCTGTGACAGATGTGTTGAACACTGGGCGAATTAGAGAAACATATTTACACTTAGAAAATACTAATTCCTCTCCGAACTTTGAACTTTATTATACTTGTAAAAAGATTTTATTGGTTGATATGGCTTTCGTAATACGGTTCAGTAGAATGAATATAATGTTTATACAATCCTCAATACGTTTCAGCCATATTTCCATGCCAAATTATTGAATGCGAAAGTAACTCTCTCTGTTACATTTTCGCGACTATACTGCTGAACCGAGGTAAATTAAGTTTTGGGAAGGGATATCATGAAACATATGGAATAAATAGGCTATTTTAGAAAGTATAAAGAAGATGTCATTCCCTAAGAACGTGAAGCGGCGAATTGAAACTTTTTCCTCAGTGAAAGAACCGATGTACAAAATTTAAGTTTACTAGTCAATGTACACATTCTGTAGTGCATAGATACTTCAGTAACACGATGAATAGAGTTGGGGAGAAACGGGAGGGGGTATCAAACATGACGATCTGCCCTGCCCGAACTGGCAGCTGACGTTTCTGCACACACAACAGCTTACTTCCTCACCCTCAATCCCCTTAGCAAAACTACTCATACATGAGAACAGTTATGGGTAACAGCACGTAATATGAATGCAGCTTTGTGACTACTTATTTATGCTCTTCTCAATCATTTGTTTAATTTTCGTGCATAATCTTGAAGCACATGTTACATTGTGTCATCTTGGACGCACTTGTTTCCAATAGTGATCATCAACGATACGGATAACGAATTAATTCAGTCATATACAGTTTATCGTACGAAGTAATAATAAATATCGATCTCTGCTTGTATTATTTTCGTCGATAATGTCGGGACGGAGATTCGTTGTGGCAGATTAGTGTATGGTTCAGGTGGCTCTGAGGACTATGGGACTTAATATCTGAGGTCATTAGTACCGTACAACATAGAACTACTTAAACCTAACTAACCTAAGGACGTCACACACATCCATGCCTGAGACAGGATTCGAACCTGGGACGGTAGCCGTCGCTCGGTTCCAGACTGAAGCGCCTAGATCCGCTCGGCCACAACGGCCGGCGATTAGTGTACGTTTTTTGATGTTTTCATGTAATAATTTGTGTACAACATGGTATGGGGGCCTTTAGATTTTGGAATAGTTTATGCATATTTTGTCCTTGAACCACATCAGTATTCACTTACTTTTGTGAAATATTTTACGTGATTACATTCAAGGAAAATCACCCCTCAGCACCACATTTACACACTATAATTTTTAGAATATTATTATACACTATTTGCTGTTCGGTTACACAAGCTATGCGCACCTATTTTATGTTGCACAGATTTTCTGTGAGTTTGTACTACTGTAATTGATGATTCTGTTTACTTTGTTGTCAGGCAGCGCTTACAAATTAATTATTGGATCATGAACATTCGTATAACAGACGATCGTTTCATAAATCAGAGCTTAGCTTTACTACTAGTGATAGCACAGCTGTTGTAAACTCAGTGAACACTAGCATTTGACAGACTCTTCCACGATGTAGAACGATGGTTATTTTGATTGGTTTAAAAATACCTAGTTTAATTTTTGTCATTCGAGATTTCCCGGTAGTAGTGCTCGCTACTTCAGCGAAGTATTTTGATAATCTATGGGTTAGCTCCTGCAGTATTAAAATCTAATTTCTATTACTAATATCTGTCAGGTATTTAGCAAACAATACTGCTATTACAGTCATCACTGGTATGTGTTATTGAATGAAATGGCATAGCATGTTAACTGCGTGCTGCATGCACTGAGGTGATAACAATCTTGGGATTGCTATGTGCACATATAGATACAGTAGTATCACGTACACAAGTGCTGCGCCTGGAATAAGTACAGGAGTGGATTTAGGGAATTCTTATAAATTTAGTGTGGTTATGGCTGGAATGTAGGGGCAATATTATAACTTAGCAAATGATTCAGCGAGGGAGGTTTACGAAACCGCTCGCAAGCGGGAATGCACAGCCACGCGGGCACTGCATACAAGTGTGAAGTAATCAGGGTAGCATAAGATAATGACGTGCTGTGAAGAATCGATATGTTACAATTACAACAGCTCCTAGTGACCTGTGTGTAGGGGCCGAAGTGGGCTGAGAATTTTTTTTCTTTATTGTTATTTGACTCCCCAAAATGGGGCCAGCGGGCAGTGACACAATACACCTCTCTTCAGCCAAGAGAGTTACTGAAATACATAGTCAAATGAGAAAAGAACTCATAACATAGAATGGTATTAATTGAGAATAAACAAGAACAAAAATAGATGAGTATAAATGGTAGATTTAAAAACAACATAGACGAGAGACACACAAACATGTGAGAATCAGCACTGTGGGTCGACACGAAAACAAAGAAACGTCGCAGTGGGAATACAAATGAATGATGCTGCCGACACTGTTAGTGCTGGAGGAACATAGCATTGCACACGGCACTGGAGAAACACTGACACCACAACGAAAATGTTAAAAATCATTGCACCAAAGGGACCTTCCGCCAGGGGAAGGGATAGGAGGGGGGGAGAAAAGGGAGGGGACAGAGACAGTAGGGGGAAACCAGGAGGGGGGAGGAGGGCAGTGGAGGGAAGAAAGAAGGAGCCGGAAGCCCAATTGGGGGGGGGGGTGAAAAGGAGAAAAAAGGTGATCAGCAGGGGAAAACGACGGGCTGAGGAAAGCTGATCATGTAATTACACTCCTGGAAATTGAAATAAGAACACCGTGAATTCATTGTCCCAGGAAGGGGAAACTTTATTGACACATTCCTGGGGTCAGATACATCACATGATCACACTGACAGAACCACAGGCACATAGACACAGGCAACAGAGCATGCACAATGTCGGCACTAGTACAGTGTATATCCACCTTTCGCAGCAATGCAGGCTGCTATTCTCCCATGGAGACGATCGTAGAGATGCTGGATGTAGTCCTGTGGAACGGCTTGCCATGCCATTTCCACCTGGCGCCTCAGTTGGACCAGCGTTCGTGCTGGACGTGCAGACCGCGTGAGACGACGCTTCATCCAGTCCCAAACATGCTCAATGGGGGACAGATCCGGAGATCTTGCTGGCCAGGGTAGTTGACTTACACCTTCTAGAGCACGTTGGGTGGCACGGGATACATGCGGACGTGCATTGTCCTGTTGGAACAGCAAGTTCCCTTGCCGGTCTAGGAATGGTAGAACGATGGGTTCGATGACGGTTTGGATGTACCGTGCACTATTCAGTGTCCCCTCGACGATCACCAGTGGTGTACGGCCAGTGTAGGAGATCGCTCCCCACACCATGATGCCGGGTGTTGGCCCTGTGTGCCTCGGTCGTATGCAGTCCTGATTGTGGCGCTCACCTGCACGGCACCAAACACGCATACGACCATCATTGGCACCAAGGCAGAAGCGACTCTCATCGCTGAAGACGACACGTCTCCATTCGTCCCTCCATTCACGCCTGTCGCGACACCACTGGAGGCGGGCTGCACGATGTTGGCGCGTGAGCGGAAGACGGCCTAACGGTGTGCGGGACCGTAGCCCAGCTTCATGGAGACGGTTGCGAATGGTCCTCGCCGATACCCCAGGAGCAACAGTGTCCCTAATTTGCTGGGAAGTGGCGGTGCGGTCCCCTACGGCACTGCGTAGGATCCTATGGTCTTGGCGTGCATCCGTGCGTCGCTGCGGTCCGGTCCCAGGTCGACGGGCACGTGCACCTTCCGCCGACCACTGGCGACAACATCGATGTACTGTGGATTCCTCACGCCCCACTGTTAAAGACTGCGATGGAGCTCCGTATGCCACGGCAAACTGGCTGACACTGACGGCGGCGGTGCACAAATGCTGCGCAGCTAGCGCCATTCGACGGCCAACACCGCGGTTCCTGGTGTGTCCGCTGTGCCGTGCGTGTGATCATTGCTTGTACAGCCCTCTCGCAGTGTCCGGAGCAAGTATGGTGGGTCTGACACACCGGTGTCAATGTGTTCTTTTTTCCATTTCCAGGAGTGTATTAAGAAGAGCCCATTTGTCCCCTCGAACCACATCAGAGGTGTAGGGAGAAGACATAAATAAGCGAGCCTGGAGGTTCAAATCAGGAACCGGAGAGAATGACGATTGTTTAAGTTGTAGGCCTACCACCATGACCTTCTGGTTCTGGATATTGACGGCCAACCGGCCTGCTGAAGCTATTTCCAACCTCCGCTGCTCGGACGCGTCGCAGCTGCGTTTTAGGGCGCGCCGCACTTTGGAGCTGCACCGGCGCTAGGAGCGAGAGAGCCGCTGGCCTCCGCTCTCTGGGTGACATCGTCTGGCGGACTGCAAGCTGCCGTCCGTAGGGGTGGGGCCGGGGATCGAAGACGCGGCCTTCCGCGTGCACAGCTGTCTTCGGGCACTGAAAGAGCAGCCCTGGGCGGATCGTCGGAGCTGATAAGGCTCACTACAACGACGGCGATCGGCTTTTCCTCCTCGTCGCTCAACATGGGGTCCACGAGTCGCGCTTGAGGGAGCATTGCGCCGTGTTCCAGGTTATCATGTGCAGCAACACATTGGGCGGCCAGTTAGCTGTGGAGTGAATAAGAGCACTATGTCGGCAAGGCTGGGCGACTGGGCGCCGACGTAGCAGATTCTGGCATAGGCAAGGGCGCTGACCCACACACGCACGGTGTGCGGCGCCGAGTTCAGGAAAAGGCCTGCTGCATACTTTAGATGTAATAAATTCTATTACACCCTTGCCTGTGTCTCTTTGCACGCTTCGGCGTGAGTCATCCCTCTCTTCCAAATCATACGAGGGCAGTTCAATAAGTAATGCAACACTTTTTTTTCTGAAACAGGGATTGTTTTATTCAGCATTGAAATACACCAGGTTATTCCCCAATCTTTTAGCTACACAACACTATTTTCCAACGTAATCTCCATTCAATGCTATGGCCTTACGCCACCTTGAAATGAGGGCCTGTATGCCTGCACGGTACCATTCCACTGGTCGATGTCGGAGCCAACGTCGTACTGCATCAATAACTTCTTCATCATCCGCGTAGTGCGTCCCACGGATTGCGTCCTCCATTGGGCCAAACATATGGAAATCCGACGGTGCGAGATCGGGGCTGTAGGGTGCATGAGGAAGAACAGTCCACTGAAGTTTTGTGAGCTCCTCTCGGGTGCGAAGACTTGTGTGAGGTCTTGTGTTGTCATGAAGAAGGGGAAGTTCGTTCTGATTTTTTTGCCTACGAACACGCTGAAGTTTCTTCAATTTCTGAAGAGTAGCACAATACACTCCAGAGTTGATCGTTTGACCATGGGGAAGGACATCGAACAGAATAACCCCTTCAGCGTCCCAGAAGACTGTAACCATGACTTTACCGGCTGAGGGTATGGCTTTAAACTTTTTCTTGGTAGGGGAGTGGGTGTGGCGCCACTCCATTGATTGCCGTTTTGTTTCAGGTTCGAAGTGATGAACCCATATTTCATTGCCTGTAACAATCTTTGACAAGAAATTGTCACCCTCAGCCACATGACGAGCAAGCAATTCCGCACAGATGTTTCTCCTTTGCTCTTTATGGTGTTCGGTTAGACAACGAGGGACCCAGCGGGAACAAACCTTTGAATATCCCAACTGGTGAACAATTGTGACAGCACTACCAACAGAGATGTCAAGTTGAGCACTGAGTTGTTTGATGGTGATCCGTCGATCATCTCGAACGAGTGTGTTCGCACGCTCCGCCATTGCAGGAGTCACAGCTGTGCACGGCCGGCCCGCACGCGGGAGATCAGACAGTCTTGCTTGACCTTGCGGCGATGATGACACACGGTTTGCCCAACGACTCACCGTGCTTTTGTCCACTGCCAGATCACCGTAGACATTCTGCAAGCGCCTATGAATATCTGAGATGCCCTGGTTTTCCGCCAAAAGAAACTCGATCACTGCCCGTTGTTTGCAACGCACATCCGTTACAGACGCCATTTTAACAGCTCCGTACAGCGCTGCCACCTGTCGGGAATGTTTGAAAATATTCCACAAGAAATTTCCGGTTTTTTCAACCAAAATTGGCCGCGAAAAAAAATATGTTGCATTACTTATTGAACTGCCCTCGTAGCTTTCGGTCGTTTCGAGATATTACAACCTCTGAGCATGGTGGCTTGTAACACAAGGTATGAAAGGGTACTGCCTTGGCGGAGCTGTTACTTCTACTCAGAAGATTCATGTGAAAAGGTTTCCAACCTGGTTGCGACTGCACCACCGGAATTGACGAGTTTTCAATGCGGAATGGTAGTTGCAGCTAGAAGCACGGAACACTCCAATTCGGGAATGGAAGATTCCGAGATCTGCACTGTCAAAAATTTGACGAGAATACCATATTTTAGGCGTTACCTCTCGCCACGGAAAATGCAGAGACTGACAGTCTTCAATTAACGACCGAGAGCAGCGGCGTTTGCGTAGGGTTGTCAGTGCTAACAGACAACTAACGCTTGAAATAACGGCAGAAATTAATATGAGACGATAGACGGACTTACTGTTAGGACAGTGTGGTGAAATTTGGCGTTAATGGTCTGTGGCAGCAGACAACCGAAGCGAGTGCCCTTGCTAACAGCACGACATCGCCCACAGCGGCTCTTCTGGGCTCGTGACCATATCATTTTGACCCTAGACGACTGGAAAACAGTGGCGTGATCAGATGAATCCAGATTTCAGCTGGTAAGAGCTTTTAGTAGGGTCGAGTGTGATGCAGACCCCACAAAGCGATACACCCAACTTGTTCACAAGTTAATTTTCAAGCTGGTGGTGGATCCATGATGGTGTAGGCTGTGATTACGTGAAACTGACTGGGTCCTCTAGATGTTCTGCTATTGGAGGCCATTTACAGCCATTCATGGACGTCATGTTCCCGCACAACGGCGGAAAATTTGTGCATGGCAATGTGCCATGTCACCAGACCACAATTGTTCGAAATTGATTTGAAGAACATTCTGGACAAATCGAGCAAATAGTTTGGCCACTCAATTCGTCGACATGAATCCCACCGAACATTTATGGGACATTATCGAGAGATTAGTCCCTGCACAAATTCCTGCATCGCCACGACTTTCGCAATTATGGATGGCTGTAGAGGCAGCATGGCTCAATATTTCTCGCTGAGTTCATGCCACGTGAAGTTGCTGTACAACACCGAGTAAATGGACGTCCAACACGACATTAGGAGGTATCCCATGGCCTTTGTCACCTCGGTGTGTTTTTACTTGCAGACTCGTGGTTACGTATTTGCAACAACCATACATTTTAACTCAAATAAACTAATCAGATACTATATTATTTGTTTATTCTGCGTTACATTTTCTAACAAAAATGGAGAAAACGCTATTCTTTATTCAGTACTTTATAAGTTTGTGATTCAAGTGTTGGTAAAATTGAATGGAAAGATACAAATTATACGGCCTTCTTTTGTGAAAATTGAGAATTATTAAAAGCGTGGGAATATTTAAGGTCAGTTATCACGGTACAATTATTGAATTTCTGGAGTGAAGAAGTAAATTTTAATCGTGTGGTACTGTGTGTAGGATTTCTGGTACTCAGCAGTTAACTAAATGCGGGGCCTACAGTGCAGTAATATTCCTTGGATTTTTCTTGCGAAGAACACCTTCTTTTCGGGAATTTCGATGTTATTGCAGAGTCAGTTAAAGCTGGGAGCCATAATTACAAATTATTTACCGTTGCTGTTACTTGGTACATTTAAAGTCATTATCACACAGTGCTAAAGTCTACACAATGCAAACTTTGCACACATTCCTTGAACTATCCGATATGTCAGTGTGATCTGATTATATGAGAGAAGGTTTTGTTAATATACTGTATGATAAATTTCGAGGAAGTGATGTGGTAAGAAAGTTGTTTCCAATGATCGCTGCGACTGTTATTTTTCTGTTGCTCTTTGAATATCCATTCGTTTATTTGCTGTCCTCCTAAAGTGCATACCATCTGTGAGGAACTTTCTTTTCCTTTGTGTGTTTGCAGTTGGTAGAAATTTCTTTTATTATTATGATTCTAGATTATCCCTGTTGATGAGAATGCACTAGAGGCAATGGAGGATACGCCTGATTTCTTTCTTTTCTTTTTTCCCCAAAACCTCTTCACAAATTCTCAGTGTTTTCTTCTTCCTTTGTTCTGTCCATTTTTCCTTGTTGTTTATTTCGTTGGGTTTGTTCGAGTTTCTTGTTTTCTGTTGTTTTCACTACACAGTTTCTTCTTCTGAAATTTTCAACTGTTGCAGGTCCTCATCTGTTCTTCTTCTTTAGTTTTCTTGTATCAACTACGTTGAAAATTTTCTTAGTTTGTTTTCATCCTTCCTGCATACGTGACCATAGAAGTCTTCTTGTACATTTTTCGTTATGTTGTCCCTGTCGTCGTAGAATTCAATTTTAGGTCGTCTGTCCCAAATTCCGGCTCTAGGAAGAACAGTGTAGATTTGTCTAAGAATTTTTTGTTTTTTTTGGTCTATGTCTTGAGTTTTTGTCATCCCTCATGTTCCTGTGGTTCCTGTCACGTATAAGGCTTCTGATGAAACAACCATATCGTAGTGTCGTAGTTTTGCGTCACGGTATATTGCTGTTTCTACTGCAGTGATTCCATGTCAGTTTGTATGCCTTTCATAGTTTGAATAGTCTTGCTGTTTTGGAGAGTGTGTCTAGTCCTCTGAGTTGGATGGTTTCTCCTAAGTACTTGAACTGAGTGACCTGTGAGATTTTTCCATACTATGTTTTCAGGGGGAGTTTTCCTTTTTATTTGATGTACACGTACTGAGTTTTGTGTTGTTTTTTACAGGAGATATCATCCAGTTTATCTAGCGCTAGTTTTGTTTCAGCTTCATTGTTTGTTAATAGAGCCAGGTCATCTGCAAAGGCCAAACATTTCTCTCTCCCCTCTCTTTTCCATTTGGATACTTTCGACGTGATTTTCCCATTCTCTGTTTATTTTTTCCTGTACGATGCTGAATGGGAGTTGAGACCAACCGTCTCTTTGTGGCACACCTGTATGATTTTCGAATAAGTTTGAGATGTGTCCCATGAATTTCACTTTCGAGTTGCTTCCTGATAAAGTTTCCTAAATTGTGATTTGGTCGTTCTGTCGACTCTAACTCTTGTGGTCATTAAACAGCCTTTGTCGGTTTTTGAAATCTGTTAATGTGTCTATAATGTTCCGGAATTGTCTGGCGTGTAGTGTAGTTTCGAGGTTTCTAATCTGTTCAAGTCTGTGGGTCCCTTTCAGAAAAGCTTTAGAGAAAAAACCGACGGAGAACTGAGATTCCTTAGTAATTGTTCGGATGTGTTTCCCCTCTGTTCTTGTGGATTGGGTGTATCGAGGCGCTCTTCGATTCTTTTGGGATTTTCTCCGTTTTCCATACGTCTGATATTATTCTGTGAATTTATGGTGTTACGTTTTTTTGGCCCGATTCCCATAACTCTGCAATAATTCTACCTTCGTCAGATGCTCCATTGTTTTTCAATGATTTGATTATTTTCACTGTTTTTTAGTATGAGGGTGGAAGCGAATTAGGACTTGATGTTTTGAAAATGGGAATTCTTCAGATGGCTATTCGAAGCTAAGGAGCGTGGTGAAGTAGTAGGCTAGAATCTTACAATTATTTCTTGCATTACTTTCCAGGGATCCATCAGGTCATAGGAGGTTGGAAGTTACCTAAATTTTCTCTGAAGGTCTTGTAAAAATTGCCGATACTCTTCTTGGTAAAGTCTTCTATTTCGTTCAGCCTCTTATTATCAAAGTGCCGTTTTTATCGTCGAATAATTTTAGAGACTTTTTCCTTATTTCTAAGAATACTTTCTTTTTCTGTTGCCTTATGACTATTCAAATTACCCATACTTTAATGCTATATTCAATAGCTTGATCGCATATAATGTTCCACCAAATATCTTTTCTTCTTCTCGGGACTTGACCTAATTTCATTGTTTGCTTCACTTTCTCCACGAGTTCAGGTCAGTTTGTGGTATCCACCCTAAGAATTTCTTTAATGATTCTTTTCTTGTTCAGTTCTAGGTATTCGGGAGAAGTCCAGAAACTGTAGGTTACAGTTCTCTGTTTTCAGTTGGAACGCGATTTTATTTTTATTTAGAGTAAGTGGTGGTGTGACACGAAGAATGCTCTCCTGGTTTTTAGACTGAGGACTTCTTTGCTGATCCTCCTGGAGACACCAGTATGGTCGATATGGAATTCTCTGAGAGTTTTGTCGGAGAGTTTGCATGTCTTTAGTTCCTGGAATTAAAAGTTAGCCAGGTTAGTTATTGATTACGTTGTGAGCAGTGTACGGTCCTGTGATTCTCCCGTGTTTCTTTTCTTTTGCTGACTGCTCACTTTCTCAGCGAGTTCAGACCAGTTTGCGGTATTCCTCCTAATAATATCTTCAATGATTATTATCTTTTTGAATTCCAGGTTTTCGGGAGTAGTCCGGACATTGTAGTTTACGCTTGTCCATTTTCTGTTGGGCTGCAGTATTACTTTACCAGTAGAATGTTGACATGATGTTCAGGAATTTTGATTCGTGATTTCTTCCAGATGTTCCCGTAAGTCTTCTGTCAACCGGTGGTCTCCTCTGTTGTAGCCATCTGTTTGTGCATGCAAATTAATCAGAGAATCTTTCCAAAGGTCACGTAAGGCCGATGACTGTTTCAATTTTAATTTATAAACGGTCACTGAACCAAGCAGGCATTTTCAGAACTTTGAGATCATTAACCTTGCAAGTCACATGAATTTCTGAGCTATGGCCGGTTTCGACACCTTGCTGTTTGAAAAGTTGCCGAACACGGGGGTGATTTAGCAGCGTGCCACGCTTTTGCACCATTACAAAGGAAGGCTGTAGGCATCGTTTAGCCATTTGAAACTTATGCGGTGCAATCGGAGGCAGGTATGGGATTTCGAGGAAGTGATCCTTTTATCCGGTCACGCAGCGTAGTATCAAACATAGGCCTTATTTTTAGGTAGAGATTTCTGAAAATGTATGTTTGGAATACAGCACTGTGTGGAAGTGAATGGTGGATTGTGCGAAAACAGGAAAAAAGATATTCGAAGTGTGGTGTCACCGCCAGACACCACACTTGCTAGGTGGTAGCCTTTAAATCGGCCGCGGTCCATTAGTATACGTCGGACCCGCGTGTCGCCACTGTCAGTGATTGCAGACCGAGCGCCACCACACGGCAGGTCTAGTGAGACATCCTAGCACTCGCCCCAGTTGTACAGCAGACTTTGCTAGCGATGGATCACTGACAAATACGCTCTCATTTGCCGAGACGATAGTTAGCATAGCCTTCAGCTACGTCATTTGCTACGACCTAGCAAGGCGCCATTACCAGTTTATATTGAGATTGTAATTATGTATCATCAAGAGCGATGTTCTCCAATTATGGATGAAAGTTAAGTATTCCAGAAGCTATGCACTATTTTTGGCTACTATAATTACTTTACCTTGTTCCAGACCTCACGCCAGTCTTCGTGTATTTAAACGCGTGCATTTCGGCCTCCTCTAGCAACACGGTGTTGGCTCTTCTGCCAACACATCACGAAGTATTTCAGATGTGGTGGTAGAGAACGACGTTGAATATTTGGTGGACTAATAAGTTAAGAAATGATAAGGTTCTCCGTGGAGTCGGCATGGAGACGAACATATGGAAAATGACAAAACGAAGGTACAGTATATTAGGACTTGTGTTAAGACATCGGGGAACAACTTCCCTAGTACTATATGGAGCCCTAGAGGGTGAAGGCTGAAGGCGTAGTCGAAGATAGGAATATATCCTGCAAGTAATACAGGGCATTGTGTGTGAGTGCTAATCAGAGATGACGATGTTAGCGCAGGGCAGTAATTATTTGGTGGGACATGCCAAATCTGTGAGAAGGTGAGATAAACCATCCCCTCGTAGAAGTTATTGTTCTACTCGTAAATTCAATGTCATCTTCTTATTCATTCATTAAGTTTCACTTTCGCAGTGACGCCTTTTTCGAGTACATCATCACATTTTACTTTTCATACCAGTTTTAGTTACGTACACACCAAAAGTAGACTAGCGGAGGCAACGAGAGCTTTCTTCAGAACAAGAGCTCTGCCACTATCAGACACTGATATGAAAATGAGGAAGAAATTCCTACGTCTGCAGAGAAAACGTTGTACGGAAGTGAAACGTGTGCCATCGGAAATCCTGTAATCCAGGCGTGTCCAATCCGCGGCCCGTGAGCCGCATGCTGCCGAAAGCGAGTCTCACTGCCGCCTCGCATGACCGTGACAGTAAGAAATTCCATAAAATTCCTTTCATATAAAGTTATGATGAATACTTTGAAATTCCCGTCACACGATGCTATTCCCTCATTGATCGATCCTGTTTTTTTCTGTTTTCTTTTCTTCTCAGCAGTTATTGTCAGCAGTGTTAAGTATATTAAACACGTCATAAATATACCCATCTTCTTCCAATGCGGCCCTGGTCAGCTAAAAGCTTGGGCAGCACTGATCTAGAGAGTTCACACAACACACTGCTTAGAAACGTACATCAAAGATCGACGTTCTCTTCGACAGCATTGTTCATCAGGGTTCAAGGAATCTTCCTTGGAACTGCGTTTGGCGATGAAGACATTCTGCACTCGCTCTGACGTCACGACATGGGCTGATGCGTCCCAGCGCCGCTCGTAGCCCACCGAATACCTCAAACTCAAGGTGCACAAACCCTAACAAAGACAAATGTCTACAATACGTGACTGACACAGCACTTTACAGAATAACATCGTATAATATGAAACAATACAAAAATAAAGCTATAACTCTACTCCTTTACGCTTTCGTAAGCGTCATAAAACTAACAGAAATTTAGCGCCATAAATTCGCTCGTATTTCTGGATTTTAAGCACTTATTGTCTTCCAGCAAACTTACATGCTTAAAGTCAAATATTTAACACAGTAAATAATTTGCAAAATAATTAGATCTTTAAAGCTGTTATGTACATGAGTTTGATTCTTTAAACGCCGGCCGCGGTGGCCGTGCGGTTCTAGGCGCTCAGTCCGGAACCGCGGGACTGCTACGGTCGCAGGTTCGAATCCTGCCTCGGGCATGGATGTGTGTGATGTCCTTAGGTTCGTTAGGTTTAAGTAGTTCTAAGTTCTAGGGGACTGATGACCTCAGATGTTACGTCCCATAGTGCTCAGAGCCATTTGAACCATTTCGATTCTTTAAACAGTCGTGTGTTTACTGGTTGTACAAATTGTACATGAACGCGGTCGGAGGTGTCGGTAGCTCTGGACATTATACACCAGCGATGCACACATACACACACACACACACACACACACACACACACACAAATATACACACTGCCACCCTCTGTTGGTCTCATGGCTGCCGATTCCTAACGCTGGTCATTTTTTTTTACTCAGTTGTCTTTCCTCCACGAAAAGGAGAGCAGGGGCCCTTGTAAAACAATTTCTTTTGAGAATGTACCAGGCGTAGGAGTACGAAACCGGAATTTGGTTGCAATAATTACACGTCTGCTCTTTGAAATTGATAAACAATACTTTATTCAAAATAATCTCCGTTGCTATTTATACATTTCTCCCACCTCTCCGGCAGGCTATGAACGAACCAGCCAGCGACCCCTTTTCGTACATTTTCACAGTAATTGTTGAAGTGTTGTTCAGCGAGAGCGTGTCCCAGTGATGTAAACAGATGATACCGGAGGAAGCCAAATCTGGAGAATACGCCGCATATCCTAGTACTGAATGTCTCGATCGTTTCCGTGGCCCGTTTTGCTGTTTGTGGTTATCGTGGAGCAATATGACTTTGTGTTGCCTTTTTCCATATTCCGGTCGTTTTTCACGTAATGCTCGATTTAATCGATCTTTTGCTGTTGGTAATGATCAGTGTTAACGGTTCCACTAGGTATTAGCAGCTCATAATAGATGACACTCTTCTGGTCCCACTAAACAAAGCGCGTTGTCTTCTTTACAAAGCTGTGTGGTCTTCTATGCTTTGCTTGTACTCACCCATGATTTACGACGCTTAGGATTCTCTGAATATATGCATGTTTCATCACCTGACACTTTTCGTTGGAGAAACGACTTTCTTTTGTATCTGGCGAGCAGCCTTTCACAAGTGGTCTTTCACTCAGCTCATGCGGAATCCATTTTCCCACTTTCCGTACCTTTCTCATAGCATTCAACCGAAGACAAATGGCTTTTTGCCTCACATTCAAGTGTCCCGTGAGTTCCTATTAAGTCTGAGTATCATCTTCATCCAATAAGATCTGCAATTAATTGTCTTCGAACTTTTTCGTTGCTTTTCCGGATTCGTCGTTTCTCACATCAAAATTACCAGTTTTGAATTTTTTAAACAACTCGAAACACTGTATTTTCCTAAGAAGATGTTCACTGAAAGCTTCGACAAACATTCGACGTGATTCTGGAGCAGTTTTCTTGAAATGAGAGCAGAAAGCCAACGCTGTCCGCAAATCGTAGTTTGTAGGTGCAAAAGTCGACACGTCTGCGGGACTTAAACAGATACTGATGTGTGGAACTTGGGTTACTGTGTGTTGACATTTGTCGTCAGCCGTTACAGGAAGCAGATGGCGCTGCAGACACGGTCTCACGGGCCCTACACTGACGGGCAACTCTGGTTTTGTACTTCTACATCTGGTATCATCGGAAGTACATTTGTTTATTAAAGAGAGTATTTGTCTAACAAATAACTTTTTCTCCCTCCTCTTGCGGCTCTTTACATAGTCACAGTGAGGGGTTTGCAGCAAGCGCTATTACAAAGTCTGTACAACCCTACAACACAGTATAAGCCCACGAGCAGCACCTCATAAGAAGCGGCGCGCCGTTCACCTACTATCGGGGTTTTCCGACAGGCCGCGGCTGTGCACAATGTTTCAAATGGCTCCAAGCACTATGGGACTTAGCTTCTGAGGTCATCACTCCCCTACACTTAGAGCTACTTAAACTTAACTAACCTAAGGACATCACACACATCCATGCCCGAGGCAGGATTCGAACCTGCGACCGTAACAGCAGCGCGCCTAGAATCGCTCGACCACAGCAGCTGTTCACACACACACACACACACACACACACAACACAACTCTTAGCTCCTTCCACCTAAGTGCAAGTAGTAAATCGCTGATACTGAAAGATATTGAATGAAATGTTTCTCATGGACTCTTATGCGTTTCTAAATAACATCGGTGGTCCTTCAGGTAGCGATGCACTGATGTTTCCCAAACCTTCTATCAAGCCACTAGTTTCTTCACCTGGTTGGATGTTACGCTCCAGCTTTTCCTGTTTTAATACGAACCTTTCAATTCCTACGTAACTAAATGCTCTTAGCGAAACGATAACAGGCTGCCGGGAAAGTGATGTAAGTGAAGACAACACATAGTCTTCTCTAATGCCACCTAAATGTAACATAATGAAGCTGAGACTAAGAGGAGGAAAAGTTGAAGCAACGGAATTACCTACGTAATCAGTGGCAACGTGTTGTTCACATTGTTAAGACATCTGCGTTTCTGAAGGGAAGAGGAGACGAAGGCAAATTTGATATTTTAGTAGATCTTACACTTTAGTTATATTGGCTTCACTCTTACAAAATATTTGATACCGAATGGAACAGTGTACGAGAAATAAAGCCCCTATCGCCTGGTAACTGACGTCCTGAACTACGTCCTGTATCTAATGCTTGCAAAACAAAATACTTCAGGAACTGTCATTGTGGAAAAACCATAGCAATTGGTCATAAAATCAGCCAGTACTTTATTGTAACGTAGGTGTAACCGAGTCGCACCGAAAATCGTAGATGATATAACCGTTACAGTGAATGGAAATGGGTTATTAATTTCAAACGCTTTTACATTTAAAACTGCTGAGGACTCCTCTGCCCCATCCAGATCAATAGCATGCAGTTAGTGTCTGGTGTCTCACAGCCTCGCATACAAGTGCGGGATGCAAGTGACGATTCAGAAAATGGTCTACCGTCTCATCCCTCCCTCCTCCCACCACACCACCAGCAGCGACGGAAATTTCCGCTTTCCACGGCGGCGTCCGCAGCTGAGACGAATGTGCGCGGAAGGAATGTGGCTGCAAATACAGTGACGCACTCTGTAAAGGATATTTTGCGCTGCTCTAAAAACACTTTCGTGAATGCTACTACGTGAAAATTGTAGCGGTGACTGAAACGCACCAAGTCGTTTGTGCACTGATACTTCTGAAATAACGTCGGTCATATTGCGCACGCAACTACCGAAATTTGTGTTCCCATATTTCTGTTACAATACACGTTTCGTTTTGTTCACTGGAAACATTGCCAGTGGTAGGATTGTCTGGTCGGTTTTCTTTTTTTTTATGTGGACTTGATGTCTGCATTCAGGTTTCACTCGGATTTTCCCCTTTGTCATTGGAGCTGTGAATAAAAAAATGAAAGTCACAGACCGTAACTGGTGAACAATGACACACAATGCCTACATTCAAATCTGCTAGCATGGTGCAATATTTTTCGGACGGCAAATGACACAGTTCACACACTTGCGGAGCGCAGAAAGGGTTGACGGGAGGGGCTGTTTCCACCCCCCTCTTCGCTACCTCTCCCCGCCTCAACCGTCGCAGGCTTCCTTGCCACCTGCCTGCTTTATCCCAGTCTTTCTGTATCCTCCTCTCTGTCATACACTCTCTCTCTATGATGTTTGATACTGCAGTTACAAATATCTCAGAACTTAGTAACAATTCGCAAGATTTTTAAAAATACGAACAGCCAACCAGAGCAGTCTAACGTAGTGTGAACAAGTCTGTGCGCAGCTATCAGTCAGTTGCCATTAATGTTGACTATTTCTCTTTCTCCTGTTTGATTGGCCCACAGGTTCCGCTTTTTTTCTGGAATGTAGCTACTTGCACAGTAAGAGGTCTGTTTGCTGAGAGGTGAGTGGTCTCTTCAAAAGTGGCATTCCTTGTATCGTCTGACGAGAGGATAGTGGATTCTTTATGAAAATAAAAAAAAAAAATAAAAAATAAAAGAATTGATTTCCGGACTAAGAGAAGGAGTAAATAATGAATAAATACTCTTTTTAAAACGTAACTTCCACGCTACGGGATCTGTCACATTGTCTGTCAACATGTAATATTTCTGGCTTTGCAGTCATCATATTCGGCAACAAGAATCTTCTTTTTAGAGCAGTTAAGATGGCAGCAGCCTCAAGATGACGTAATGTGGTGTGAGGTACCGATGGTAGATGGTTTGTTCGGGACGGGTATGGTGAGAAAGACCGCCTAAATTGTTGACCATCTCTACGATTGGCTTCTGCGTTCAGGAGTTGGGCGCCAGAATGGTAATCTTCTATTAGCGATATTAGATAAATTAAACAGCGTATTTACTTTAATTTTAAATTAAAACATCTTTCAATAACGTGCTATCATTCAATTCTTTTACAAATATTAATAATCAGCAGAATAATAAACAACGGCGAAACGAAAAGGCAGACGAAACACTGCGGTGATCGGATGGCGCCTAACTTGGATATCGGGTGAAGTGGTTCGGCTATAAGATCAGAGCTCTTTCTGCAGCTTCGGAGGATGGACATTTTGTCAGTTAAGACTCTTAGACATATAGTTGAGAAGAGTGTGATACTAATTACGGAAATACGCAGTTCATTAATTTGCTGAAGAACAGAAATCATTTGCGATTCTAAAAAGGAATGTAATTGTGCAGTTTCTCGTGTTCTGCTAATAAAAAGCGTGTGGTATCCCGTATAAACAAACTGATTGTAAATTTAATGATTTCTAAAAGAACAGTTCCTCGCTGAGAGTTTCTTACAGCCTCAAGGGCAATGTAGGCCCGTTCTTTGATAGTGCCACGCAAAACAAGAAGGAGTGCAAGTCCCTCCATGAAAAACACGTCCACACCATAACAACGTCGCCTCCGAATTTTACTGTTGGCACTACACACGCTGACAGATGACGTTCACCGGCAATTCGCCATACCCACATCCCGCCATCGGATCGCCACATTGTGTACCGTGATTCGTCGCTCCACACAACGTTTTCCCACCGTTAAATCGTCCAATGTTTACCTTCCTTACAACAAGCGAAGCGTCGTTTGGCATTTACAGGTGTGATGTGTGGCTTATGAGCAGCCGCTCACTTTCCGCCTAACTGTCTTTTGTACTTGCAGTGCATCCTGATTCAGTTTGGAATTTCTGTGTGCTGGTCTGGAAATATGTTTGCCTATTAGTCATTACGACCTTCTTCAACTGTCGGCGGTCTCTGTCAGTCAACAGACGAGATCGGCCTGTACGTTATTGTGCTGTATGTGTCCCTTAGGAGTGTGGAATTCTCGCATACAGACATATGACACTAGTGGCACTCACTCACCTGACCACGTTCGAAGTTCGTGAGTTCCGCCGAGCGCCCCACTATGCTCTCTCACGATGTCTAATGTCTCTGACATGGAGCACCTGGCGATAGGTGGCAGCACAATGTACCTCTTGTTCTTCGAGCTGTCCGGATACTTTTGATCACATAGCGTATTTTACCGTGCATATGTAAAACTATTCAAAGATAAAAAAAATAAACGAAATCCCATAAGAGGTGTGAAATTGTTTCGCCTGTGTGACGAACATCGTCATCACAGATGAATGTGCATTGTGTATGACCTAGTAGAAACTTCTAGCAAGAAAACTGTTGAGAAAACTATTAAGTTAAACTTGGGAACATCTGAGACATAATTACTGTATCGTGTCATTTACGAAGGGGATTTATTTACGAATGACTCGGCATGTGGCAACGTGCGAGGACTTGCTAACCACCTCCACCATTCTGTCTGCGACAGCTCACCGTAATCGGACCGATAATATTCCCTAACCACAGAAGACATTATTATAAAGGATGTCCGTGAAGTAAGGACAAATTTGAATTTTGCGCCATTTTGTAATATGTCGGTTGGCTGCCGTGGTTTTTTCATGTTTGTTATCTGTGAATCTCGCCATTAGTAGCTTGATAGCTTTTGTACGGTGAGCATTATTTTTTGATGTTTAATTTCGTCATGGAGTAGTTGACAATTGAGAAACGTATCCAAATGATAAAAAGTTATTAAAAAAAGGGTGAACGTCCGAGGGCAACCTTCGTGAATTGCGTCTGACATTCGGACGTAATGCTGCTCGTTGCCGCGCGGCCATGAGTGGTCATATAGAGAATATAATTTTTCGTACGTAAATCGGAAAAGTTACTTGATGTGTTTGTAAAAAAATTACGTTTCCAATAAATTTGTATGTTCTGTAGCATTTTAATATTCGTCCCTACTTACCAGGCACTGTCTACAGGGTGTACATAAAGTCCGGAAACACTTTCAATTGTTTATTGAGCAAGAACCAAACATTGTAGAGATATCATATATACGTCATTTTGAAGAAAAACCCTGAAAGTTTTTTTTCACGTATACTGCGACAGCATAGTTTGGTAATTTGCCAATAGTCAGCGCTAGTGGCAAACATGGCGAGCCGGCCGAAGTGACCGTGCGGTTAAAGGCGCTGCAGTCTGGAACCGCAAGACCGCTACGGTCGCAGGTTCGAATCCTGCCTCGGGCATGGATGCTTGTGATGTCCTTAGGTTAGTTAGGTTTAACTAGTTCTAAGTTATAGGGGACTAATGACCTCAGCAGTCGAGTCCCATAGTGCTCAGAGCCATTTGAACCAAACATGGCGAGTTCAGGTGCTTGCCTTTGTCGTCAACACTGAGCTTCTGCACTTGCTCCAATTTGAGTGGTGTCATAGACAGCTTCTGTCGCAGGACTTTCCACACTGTTATTGGAGCTATTTCGAGTTCACGGGATGCACGACGCACCGATTTCTTTCGACTCCCGTGTAACGTCTCTCATACACGCTCCATACTCACTTCACTCACACTGCGACATCTGCTTCTCTTGGCCGGGATCAAGCAACTCGTCATAACGAATTTGTTGTGCCAGTGGTATATGACCTTCCTCGTTTGTGGCTTCTTCCCGTACTTGGTTCTAAACATCCGTTGACCAGCTGTAGCACAATCATTTCTGTCGAACTTCAACACACAGAAAGCTCGCTTCACACGCGAACTCGCCATGTTTGCGACTAGCGCTATCAGCAAATTAGTAAACAACGCTGTGGCGGTATACATGAAAAACACTTTACGGTTTCTCTTCAAAACGACATATGTATGATATCTGTACAATGTTTGGTTCTTGTGAAATAAATAATTGAAAGTGTTTCCGGATTTTACGTACACCTTGTACATGGCAGCTGTAACAGAATCGCCATCGCTGCACCCATCATCCAAAACATCAATACACACTACCTTAGATACTTTCAGGACAGCATTCTCTTGGAGTCAGGGGGGGAGCGTTCTAGTAACTGCCGCAATTGTCTATTACAGCTACACACAATACACTTTCTTTTACTTTTAAACATCAATTTCAGTGGCGGGCATACTCCACACTCATAAAACGCACTGTTAACTCGGGGGCATATAGAACATTGACGGCTGTCAATTCGACAGGCGCCAGTTCGGTAGGCCACAGGTGCTTCTCAGCTGCTCGCTACACACCTGTAACTTCCCAGCAGCAGCGATTAACGGTGATCGCATCCCATTGCAAGGTACATCCCCCACCCACTGCCGCTAAGACAGAGAAGGAAGGCTGTGCAACTGTTAAAATTGGTCGATAATCGTGTAGCGTCTACGGTTCTCTAGTGCTTTTAAAAGACATGTGTGTTATTCTTTCAGTCTTTACAGTGCCGAAAGTGTTCGAAAACACACTGGAGAGCCAAAGAAACTGGTACATCTAATTAATATCGTAAACGGCCATCGCGAGCACGCAGAAGTGCCGCAACACGATATGGCATGGACTCGACTAATGTCTGAAGTATTGCTGGAGGAAACTGACACCAGGAATCCAGCAGGGCTGTCCATAAATCCGTAATAGTAGGAGGGAGTGGAGTTCTCTTCTGAACAGCACGTTGCAAGGCATTCCAGATATGCTCACAAGGAAACCTCCCCATCGCACCCCTCTCAGATTTAGTTGTAAGTTGGCACAATGGATAGGCCTTGAAAAACTGAACACAGATCAATCGAGAAAACAGGAAAAACTTGTGTGGAACTATGAAAAAAATAAGCAAAATATACAAACAGAGTAGTCCATGCGCAAGATAGGCAACTTCAAGGATAGTGTGAGGTCAGGAGCGCCGTGGTCCCGTGGTTAGCGTGAGCAGCTGCGGAACGAGAGGTCCCTGGTTCAAGTTTTCCTCTGAGTGAAAAGTTTAATTTTCAGACAGTTATTATCTGTCCGTCCGTCCGTCCGATGCGAGGTAACTGCGCCGTAGTAAGGGGACGCTACACCTAAACAAACATCGAAACACACGTCAGTCGACTACAGCGGTGGGAAGAGAGAGTATTCCTGCTAACGAGGCTCCCTGGCTGGCAGTTGACTGTTCACTACTTTGGACGAGAGTGCATTAAATACGTGAGCTGTATTCCGTGGGCACTATGAATCCAGCAAATATAGCTCGCGACTTCAATAACAAGGTCAATGAATATTTTCCGAACTGTAAGGAATGGGAAAGTTCTTTAAGGGATCGAACGTATAGAATATATCAGACGTGTCTTCCTGTGGAGGAATCGGTTGACCTATGACCTTGTGATCAAATGTTTTCGGTTCCCATTGGAGAGGCACATCCTTTCGTGTACTAATAGCACGGTTTTGCGGTGCGGTCGCAAAACACAGACACTAAACTTATTACAGTGAACAGAGACGTCAATGAACGAACGGACAGGTCATAACTTTGCGAAAATAAAGAAAGTAAACTTTTCACTCGAGGGAAGACTTCAACCAAAGACCTCTCGTTTCGCAGCTGCTCACGCTAACCACGGGACCAGGGCGCTCCTGACCTCAGTTGCCTATCTTGCGCATGGACTACTCAGTTTGCATATTTCTCTTACTTTTTTCATAGTTCCACACAACTTCTTTCTGTCTTCTTGATTGATCTGTGTTCAGTTTTTCTAGGCCTATCCACTGTGCCAGCTTATAACTAAATCTGAGGGGGGTGCGATGGGGAGGTTCCCTTGTCAGTAATGTTCATGTCTGGGAATGGGGGGGGGGGGGAGGGAGAGGGTTAATGGCCAGAGGAAGTGTTTAAACTCAGAAGAGTGTTCCTGGAGACACTCTGTAGCAATTCTGGACGTGTTGAATACCGCATTATCCTGCTCGAATTGCGCAAATACGTCGGAATGCACAATGGAAAAAATGTGTATGAAATCTTATGGGACTTAACTGCTAAGGTCATCAGTCCCTAAGCTTACACACTACTTAACCTAAATTATCCTAAGGACAAACACACACACCCATGCCCGAGGGAGGACTTAAACCTCCGCCGGGACCAAACGCACAATAGACATGAATGGATGCAGATGATCAGACAGGATGCTTACGTACGAATCTAGACGTATCAGGGGTCCAATTTCACTCCCACTGTACAAGCCCCACATAGTTACAGAGTCTCCACCAGATAGAACAGTCCCCTGCTGAGATGCAGGGTCCATGGATTCATGAGGTTGTCTCCATCCATCAGCTCGATACAATTTGAAACGAGACTGGTCCTACCAGTTAAGATGTTTCCAGTCATCAACAGTCCATTGTCAGTAATGACGGGCCCAGGCGATGCGTAAAGCTTTGTGTCGTGCAGCCATCAAGGGTACGTGAGTGGGCCTTCGGCTCCGAAAGACCATAGCGGTGACGTTTCGTTGAATGGTTCACATTCCGACACTTGATGATGGCCCAGCACTGAAATCTGTAGCAGTTTGCGGAAGGGTTGCACTTCCGTCACGTTGAACGATTCTCTTCAGCCGTAATTGGTCTCGTTCTTGCACTCTCTTTTTCCGACTGCAGCGATGTCGGAGATTTGATGTTTTACCGGATTCCTGACATTCACTGTACACTCGTGGAATGGTCGATCGGGAAAATCCCCACTTCATCGCTGCCTAGGAGATGCTGTGTCCCATCCCTCGTGCGCCGACTATAACACCACGTTCAAAGTCATTTAAATCTTGAGAACCCGCCATTGTAGCAGCAGAAACCTGTCTAACAACTGCGTCAGACTCTTGTTGTCTTACATAGGCTTTGCCGACCGCAACACCGTATTCTCTCTGTTTACGTATCTCTGTACTTGAATACGCATGCCTATACCAGGTCGTTTGGCGCTTCAGTATAAATCAGGGTACATATATTAGTGTTTCTTTTTTAGTGCATATTATTGGTCATACATTATAGTTCTAGTGAAGAGATTTATTTCTTAATGATAAAAATAATTTTGTGAGTAAGTGTGAAGTTGGATTGATGAAACAATATGTGTGAAGTAGAGGGTTCCTCAAAGAAGTCAGTGGAAACATCCATTCTGAGGGAAAAATGTAGTGATCAAACTGGGACGCCCTGCACCTAATACTCCACATTTAAATACAGAAACTAAAAATTATGGCAGACGTTTTCAATAACTTTGGTAATCTTCTTACAAATGGTATGTGGCTGTTAAGAGACACAAAAATTCTACTGAGGGCCATACCTTTCCTTTTATCACGATGGGTTGTGGACAAAACAATGGTTTGACTGACGTGAACCGTTTCGACATCTTAAGGAAACGGCATGAAAATTCCAAACATCATATTACATCTGTATGGTCACTTATTAAATTTGGCAGAACAAGATAGATTTTTTTTGATGATTCCTTGATATTGAATGTTCAAAAGCATAACGAATAAGTGAAGAAAAATACATACATTCCGAGCTGTTGATGTCGCATGTTTAATAGCTGCACAATAACTTCCTTTCAGAGGACAAGACAAAACAGAGGACAGCAATAATCAGAGAAGTTACGTTGAATTGTTGTACTTAATGGCACAGAAAGATGAATATTTGTCAAATTAGTTGAAGACTTCGTCTATTTTTCAAGGTATCTCAAGTGACATAAAGAATAATCTAATCGATTCCATTGCTAAAGTCATTCGTACAAAAACTTGGAAAGAACCGAAAGCAACGCAATTTCTCCCTGTTGTTATGCTTAAATAATAATAATTACAACAGCTGTACTATTATTTGGATAAAAGTCAACAATAACATAATAATAACAACAATGAGAATAGTAATAACAATTACAACAACATTGTTACTTTTAATGTTTTTTTAAAGCGGCTACGGTTACGAATACCTCACGTCTCGTCACTGCTTGAGGTTTCCCCCAATATTTTTTCTTGTATGGTTTTGCGAAACTCAAGTTTAGTCCAAGAAAACCACAGGCATTATGGCTCCCGTATGCTATAAATGCACAACTTACGTCACTGTACCTGTCTCGGAGGCAATATACCTTCCTCCTATACGATATTTGTCCGTTCTTACATTTCCTGAACTTATAACTGATGTCTTTTAGATGGCAAATAATGGACATTTCTGAGCACTCATACTGCATTTTGTATTATAGTTGGACACCAACGTTTCCAGCAGTAGGATATTCTACTACAGTATTCTCCAAACAACTTCTTTGTTTAAATCATCCGTTAGAGTAAATGTACTTTCCCGTTTATATCCCTTCCGTGGCGAATCGACGACAGCACTCACATCTTCAGTTTCTGAAGTTAGAATAATCCTAACACGTTACACCATTCTGTGTGAGACTCCACATGCTTTTGTCATCAGTTTTTATGTTTGGTCAAAGTTAATGTTCCGCCTTGTTTCATCATGACTAGCTTAGCTGAAACCTTTAAGGTACTAGATATTACATGTTTACAAGGTATTTATTTTTCGCATTAAAAATAAACCTGACAGAAAGTATTTTGAATGGATTTTGTGATGTCTTTACGAAGCACATGTTTCCGGCTAAGAAAATAATGATCTTATTTCCGCGAATTATGGCGATAAGTTACACTATATGATCAAAAGTATCCGGACACCTGGCTGAAAATGACTTACAAGTTCGTGACGCCCTCCATCGATAATGCTGGAATTCAGTATGGAGTTGATGACAGCTTCCACTCTCGCAGGCATACGTTGAATCAAGTGCTGGAAGGTTTTTTTTGGGATTGGCAGCCTATTCTTCACGGAATACTGCACTGAGGAGAGGTATCGTTGTCGGTCACTGAGACTTGGGACGAAGTCGGCGTTCCAAAACATCCCAAAAGTGTTCTATAAGACTCAGGTCAGGACTCTGTGCAGGCCAGTCCATCACAGGGATGTTATTGTCGTGTAACCACTTCGCCACAGGCCGTGCATAATGAACAGGTGCTCGATCGTGTTGATAGATGCAATCGCCATCCCCGAATTGCTCTTCAACAGTGGGAAGCAGGTAGGTGCTTAAAACATCAATGTAGTCCTGTCTGTACTTGCAAAAGAACAAGGAGTGCTCTACGCAAAGTGGCTGATGACTTTCACTGGCCATTCGCCATACCCAAACCCTACCATCAGATCGCCACATTGTGTATCGTAATCCGTGACTCCACACACGACGCCCGGGTTCCCGGGTTCGATTCCCGGCGGGGTCAGGGATTTTCTCTGCCTCGTGATGGCTGGGTGTTGTGTGCTGTCCTTAGGTTAGTTAGGTTTAAGTAGTTCTAAGTTCTAGGGGACTTATGACCACAGCAGTTGAGTCCCATAGTGCTCAGAGCCATTTGAACCAACTCCACACACGTATTGCCACTGTTCAATCGTCCAATGTTTACGCTCCTTACACCAAGCGAAGCGTCGTTTGGCATTTACCAGCGTGATTTGTGGCTTATGGGCAGGTGCGCGACCATAAAACCCATGTTTTCTCACCTGTCGCCGAACTATTATAGCACTTGCAATGGATCCTGATGCAGTTTGGAATTCCTGTGTGATGGTCTGGATAGATGTCTGCCTATTACACATTACGACCCTCTTCAACGGTCGGCGGTCTCTGTCAGTCAACAGACGAGGTCGGACTGTAGGGTTTTGTGCTGTTCGTGTTCCTTCACGTTTTCACTTCACTATCACATCGGAAACAGTGGACCTAGCGATGTTTAGGAGTGTGGAAATCTCGCGTACAGACGTATGACACAAGTCACACCCAATCACCTGACCACGTTCGAAGTCCGTGAGCTGCTCTCTCACGATGTCTAGTGACTACTGAGGTCGCTGATATAGAGTATCTGTCAGTAGGTGGCATCACAATACACCTAATATGAAAAACGTATGTTTTTTGGGCTGTCCGGATACTTTTCATCACATAGTGTAGATTTAAAAAGAAAATTACTTATTTCGCGATAAACGCGATATTACAATGAAGTTTGTAGAGAATAACGAGCTTGAAATTCTGTTCCTAGATTATATTTATGAAGAGAAAGGGAAGAGAGAACAAATATTCCTCCATAGAATAGAAATATCTGTTAACTTTAATAATGCGGTAAAACTCTTTAAAGCATGACGCTCAAGAGTGAACGAGTTTAGGGAGGGCCGGGTGTTTTGTAAGTAATTCTGCACAAATATTGGCTTCCATGCACCCAGGCTTCTTGCGAAATTAAACGCTTGCAATGTTGCTCTCAGGTTTGGTGGGAATCCCACTTCAACCTATGTCCTTGCGCTACAGCGTAAATATTCTTGGTACTCCCTAATGACATCTACTGGCTTGAGGCTGACTGCACGGAGTTGGTGTATTTCGGCGTCCTGGTTCAGGTAAAATAAATAAAGCTACCAGATGCATGCGGGATCTATAACTTGGCTAGAGGACTACATATTTCTGATCGGTAGCAATTGGCAACAGTCGAGTGGCCGTGAGTTGTAGATATTCGTTGCCACCTGTGCAGGGCACCATCAGCCTTTTTTTTAACTGGATTGTCATTTTCTTTGTTGCTGAGCTGTACTGTCACTGTTTGTGTTTTGTTGCGCTATTTTCATTGTGATATTTCTCGAAAATGAGTGACGATGCAGTTGCTGGCGCACTGCAGGGTTACCTTCTACTCCAGGTCAGAAAAGGAATCCAATTATAAGGAGTTGGTGGAAGCTGAAAACCCGTGTACTTACAGTACAGCATAACCCACCCACTCTCCGCAATAACCTCTCGTCAAATACCATCGTTCGCGCGTAATAGCGCAGACAAGTGTTACGGTACACGGCAGGGCCGATAGTTTGCGAGTGAAGGTTTGTACATTTCAAAAAGCAATACTTCAATGTGTAAGTTTGTAATGTTCATATCCAGTGGGAGAACCAAAACAGTGTCTGAAAACATTGCTGTAAAGATAAGAAACATGTAAAATAGGAGTGTACAACCTGAAACCCACGGGTCGCATGCCCCCCCAAAGCAAATTTCAGCGCGATCCAAGAAGTGAAGCATTCTTCAAACGATCGGGAAAAAAATTCCGTAAAATTTCATTTGTGTAAGGTTATGATACACTGAATATTTTCAATTTGAAGCTCTCGTAACATATGGCTATTGTCTCATTGGTCCATTCTTTTTTTCCTTTGCGGTTATTGTTAATGTTATGTATGTTATATGTGTGGGCCCAAAAATATTCGTCCTCTTCCATTGTGGCCCGAACAATAACTGTTGCAAACGACTGCAACATTGATTACCTCAGCAGTGTTTTTCTTGGTTCAGAAAAACTATTACACTCGCCCTTTGCACCACAGTTTCTTTGAAGTTTCCTGACAAACTGTGTTCCTGACCGCGACTCGACCCTTTGCATTTTGCACAGAAGTGCCTGTATAGCTCAGCCAGCACGGCAGCTCACCGTGTTCGATCACAGGACTGGCGGCCCTCTGTAATAATAAAAGACTGAGTGAAGGAAGCACGGATGAACTTTTACAGGTGCCATGTGACGTCCATCCACACCACATGCAACAAACAATGACGAACAAAATGAAAAAAAAAACGTTATTCCCACGGCAAGCAAAGATCCCCGGTTCGAATTCCGGTCCGGCATAAGATTTTAGCTCTTTATTTACTGTAAGCGTGAAAAAAAATAAAAAAATCATGGTTTAAAGTTTTTACGTAAATGCTTGATGAACCCTTAATGAATAAATAGCAATTTATCTTATTTCAAAAGTGATACAGATTGATTAAAATGCATAGCGTGTTCGGAGGACTTGTCAGTCCCGACAGGAATGCACAGCTGAGGTACATTAAGGGACTGAGAAGTTCAAAAATAATCGTAGTCAGCGTTATTGCTTATAGCAAATAATACTATGCTCAGAACATTTTGAGTGGGGTCTTGACTCTAACTTTATAGATGATCAAATTTCACATCTGCCTCTTGAAGTGACAAATGTTTGCTCCTGTATTCTAAAAACGTACGTAGTTTTGTACGGAAAATCCTGTCTTTCTTCTGCTTCGAGTTGAAAGAGGAGGATTTTGATCCTTTTTGGGTCTTTCCCGTTTCTTGGACATTAGCTTTCCAAGTGTGAGTAGACCAAGGGAAGTCCGGTGTTTGAAGTCAATCAACGTAGGTGTATCTTTTATGTCACAATTGAAATATAGGAATTCACAAGCTTCATTTCCACTACTACATAAATAAGTCTGTATCCAAACAGTTTGGATTATCTTTTTCATGAAAAGATGTTACCAAGTCATATCCAGAACATTCAGTACTAGCTGGACGCGACTTTAACCTGTAGAGTGTGGACTGCGATATCTATGGACTCACTGTGGGGGGTTCATACACCCATGCGAAATACTTCTGAACCCTTTTTCTGAAAACAGTCTTGAGCAGCTACTCAGCAGCCCACACGCAATGAAAATGTCTCAGATCTTGTAGTTACAAATAGGCTGGACCTAACGGACAATGTCAGTAAATAAATGGGGATCAGTGATCATGATTTCATTATAGCAACTATGGTTACTAAAGTTAATAAATCAGTCAAGAAGGCTAGAACAGAGTTTCTGCTAGACAGAGCAGATAAACAGTTGTTGGGATCTCATTTAGACAGTGAATGGACATCACTTACTTTCAGTGAGATGGACGTCGAGGAATTAACGGCAGAGATTAAGCAGATCGTGGTGTGGAGAGTTATGTTCCTAGCAAGTGGATAAAGGATAGAAAAGACACACCATGGTTTAATAACTAAAGTCGGAAGATGATGAGGAAGTAGAGCCTCTTCCATTCTCAGTTCAAAAGAAAACTCACAAATGACGACAAGCAAAGATTAGTAGAGATTCGTGCGTCTGTGAAAAGACCTGTGCGTGAAGCGTGCAACAACTACCACCGCCACACATTAGCAAAAAATCTGTCAGAGAACATGAGAAAATTCCGGTTGTAAGTAAAATCGCTAAGCGGGTCTAAGGCTTCCACTCAGCCCCTTGTTCACCAGTCTGGTGTGGCAGTTGAATAGAGCTAAACGAAAGCCAAAGTTTTAAACTTCAAGTCCACGAAATCGTTCACACAGGAGAATCGTACAAACATAGCGTCGCTTAACCATCGGATAGACTTCCGAAGGACAACATAGTAATAGGGATTCGTCGCGTAGGAAAACAACTGGAAGATTTGAAAGCAAATAAATCACCAAGTCCAGTTGCAATCCCAATTCGGTTTTACAAAGAACACTCTAGGGCACTGACCCCTTACCTAGCTTGCATTTAGCGTGACTCTCCCGCGCAGCACGAAGTCCCAAGCGACTGGAAAAAACGCAGGTGACTCCAGTACAAAGGAAGGGTAACACAACGGACCTGCAAAACTTCAGCCCAGTATCCTTGCCGGCCGGTGTGGCACAGCGGTTCTAGGCGCTTCAGTCTGGAACCGCGCGACCGGCACGGTCGCAGGAGCAAATCCTGCCCCGGGCATGGATGTGAGTGATGTCCTTACATTAGTTAGGGTTAAGTAGTTCTGAGTTATAGGGGACTGATGACCTCAAATGTTAAGTCCCATAGTGCTCAGAGCCATTTGAACCATTTTTGAACGAATATCCCTAACGTCTGCAGCAATGCAGAGTCCTTGGAAACATTCTAAGTTCGAATATAATAAACTTGCTTGAGACTGAGATAATTATATCCACGAATTAGCATGGTCTTTGAAGGAACTGCTGGTGCGAAACTCAGCTTGTCCTTTTCTCACATGATATACTGCGAACTATGGATGAAGAGCAACAGGCATGTTCCATATTTCTAGATTTGCGGATAGCATGTGACTCGATGCCCCATTTCAGGCTGTTCACCAAGGTACGAGCATACTGAATACGTTCACAAATATGTGACTTGCTCGAAGACTTCTTTGGACCCAGCATGCTGTCCTCCACGGCGAATGTTCATCAGACACAAATGTATCGGTAGGAGTGCCCCAGCAAAGTGTGATACGACCACTGTTGTTCTCTATATACGTAAATGACTTGGGAGACCGGACGGGCAGCAGTCTGCGGTTGTTTGCTGATGATGCCGTGATGTACGGTAAGACGCCGAAGTTGAGTGACTTTAGGAAGATACGAGACGACTTAGCCAAAATTTCTAGTACATATGATGAATGGCAGGTAGCTCTAAATGTAGAAAAATGGAAGTTTCTGTGGATGAGTAGGATGAACAAACCTGTAATGTTCGGTTACAGTAATAATAGTGTCCTGGTTGACACAGTCAAGTCGTTTAAATATCTGGGCGTGACGTTGCAAAGCGAAATGAAATGGAACGAACATGTGAGAACTGTGATAGGAAAGGCGAATGCTTACTTCGGTTTATTGGAAGAATTTTAGGAAAAAGTAGTTTAGGTGTAAAGGACGATGTTTCCACCTAATCTTGAGTACTGCTGAAATGTTTGGGATACGTACCAAGTAGGATGGCAGGAAGACATTGAAACGATGCAGAGGCGGGCTACTATATTTCTTACCTATAGGTTCGAGCAACACGTAAGTGCTACGGACATAGTTAGGGATGTCAAATGGGACTCTATGGAGGGAAGACTACCTTCTTTTCGCGGAACACTATTAAGAAAATTTAGAGAACCGGCATCTGAAGCTTACTGCCGAAAGATTTTACTGACGTCAACATACATTGCGCGTAAGGACCACGAAGATAAGATGCGACAGATTTGGGCTCGCGCTGAAATGTACAAACAGTCGTGTTTTCCTCGCTCTATTTGCAAGAGGAACAGGAAAGAGAATGACTAGTAGTGGTTCAGGATACGCTCATCAGGGCACCGTATCTATGTAGATGTAGATGTAGATGAAGATGTAGGTGAACTTTATGTAGGCCATCAAGGTGTTCATTATAATCATGTACAACTTTCAGTGCTCCACTTCAGTCTCTGTTCCATGTTTTTGGGTTCTGAATAGATTGCATACTACATTTCCATGTTAATCTGAAAGCAGGTGAACTGCATAACTGTCTATCCATATGCTATGAAGAACTAGCACATACCTGAGTAGATATAGTTTGAATAGTTTCTTCATTGTCTGCCTTTTACTCATTAGCACTTAGTTCAGGTTATGTAATATTTTGTTAAGTACTAGCACATGAATGATATTTTTGTGCTTTATTATTCTGCGGAGTACTACGCATCATTTCACCTTCGCTGTCTTCACTGTATCAGATGGTGAATCTGGAAAATTTTCTGGTTGAGTACGAACTTCTTCGTCTGTAAAGCCTCTTCAATAAGAAGTAGCCATAGCCTGAAACAACACAAAACTTTACTAAGTTCACTAATGTTTTACAAGTCAGGGATTATTTCCGCTGTTTTTATAAAATGAAACGCTGTATTCTCATCAGCGAGGATATAATCTTATTTACAAAAGGTCCTGAAAGCAAGAAAAGAGGTAAACATCAAAGCAACCATAAGTAATGTAACCTGAAGTTGCAAGTCCCAGTCATATTTTACGTTATAGTTTTATATTACAAGGGTACCGTATTCATATTTCATCAGGATTAATATTAGTACGTATAAAGGTAATTGCATAGAAATTATCACTCACTTCGCTTCATATAAGTACCTTCCTTTTATTTATGTAACATTACAGTGTTGTTTCACACACAAAGTCGCTGTTCTCAGTACAGTTGTTCAGATTTGAGGTTAACGTGCAGACTTCGAAATGGTGTGCAGGCTGTTCTAACATCCACTGTAGAAAGCACTAACTGTATGCAATGGGACCTTTCTGTTCCACAAAGAATCTGCTTAGACTCGCAAGTCCCGCTAGTAAATTAAGGGTTAATCTGGTTGGAATTTTCAAGTCAATGTATCCGTAGCCGCACAGATAAAATTCCTTCTGGATTATTTCTTTGCACTGAAACAGCACCGCTTGTCATAGTTCCTCATATGTTGTTTTCATTCCCGGCGGGGTCAGGGATTTTCTCTGCCTCGTGATGACTGGGTGCTGTGTGCTGTCGTTAGGTTAGTTAGGTTTAAGTAGTTCTAAGTTCTAGTGGACTGATGACCATAGATGTTAAGTCCCATAGTGCTCAGAACCATTTGAACCTTTTTGTTGTTTTTGTTGTTTTCAGTGTCTCAGAAAAATTTAAGAAGACTCAGTTTGAAATCACCTTAGGTGAAGCCACTCAACGACTCAGTTAAATCTTCATGCTTAAGGAATTCATAGTTGCAATTTAACAAAAAAACTATCTTTGATATCTCAGAAAAATATGCAAAAGACTCCGTCAGGACGTGCAACAGTGTTATGCTACTGTAAACCACCTGCTATCGGATTCTGGTTCGTATTGTTGAGCTGTTTACTGGCGCAAGCTAAATCAATGTTTGTAAACCAAACATCTCTGACAGCGCAGGTGCACTCTAGCGCCCCACTGCCCAATAAACAACAAACAGTCGGCAGATATCTGAGCTCTTCTTGCGTTAGAGTATCTTGTGCTAAAGATTGTATCACCTTCCGAGTCTTCAGTTGTTCTGAAAGCACAAACAAGCGTAATTTTAGGTATTTATAAAGCTGTTTGTGCGTGATCTCGTCTGCGGTCGGGAAGCAATGCCGCTGATCTTTGGAAACGGAAACTGGAAATTCTTAGAAAATTTAATGTTTGTATTTGATTTTAATTACACTGAGGTGAGAAAACTAATGGGATAACGATATGGACATTTACAGATGGTGGAAGTATCGTGTACAGAAGGTATAAAAGGGCTGTGCATTGGTGGAGTTATCATTTGCACTTATGTGGTTTATGCGAAAATGTTTCCGGTATTATTATGGCCTTACGACGGGAGTCAAGAGACTTTGAACGCGAAATGGTAGTTGGAGATAGACGCTTGGAACACCCCGGCTCGGAAATGGTTAAGGTATTCAATATTCCGAGATCCACAGTGACAAGAGGGTGCCGAAAATACTAGTTAGTACCACTCACAGTAGACAAAATAGTGGGCGACGGCCGTCATGTGACGTCCAAGAGCACTGCTAACAGACAAAGAACACTACGTGGAATAACCACTGAATTCAACATGGGACCTACGACGAATGTTTCCGTTAGGACTGTGCAGCGAAACCTGGCGTGGCAGCAGAAGAATGACGCGGCTGCCTTTGCTAAAAGAACATCATGTGCAGCGTCTGTCCTAGGCTCGTGACCATATCGGTTGAACACGACGAAAACTGTGACCTGGTCAGCTGATTCCTAAGTTCACTTGGTAAAAGCTGATGGCAGGGTTCGAACGTGGCGCCGGCTCTACGCAGCCGTGGGCCCAAGTAGTCTACAAGGCATTTTGCAAGCCTGTGGTGGCTCCATAATGGAGTGGGCTCTGTTTACATGGGATGGGCTGGGTCATCTGGTGCAAGTGAACCAAATCATTGACTGGAAATAGTTATGTTAGGATACCTGAGACTAGTTGCAGCCATTCATGGACTTCACGTTCCACATAACATGCTATGTGTCGGGGCCACAGGTATTCACAACTGGCTTGAAGAACATTCTGGACAGTTCGAGCGAATGATGTGACCACTCAGATCGTCGGACATGGATCCCATCGAACATTTATGGGACATAACTGAAAGGTCAATTCGTGCACAACGTCTTGCACAGGCAACACTTTCGTAATTATGGACAGCTATAGAGGCTACACTGCTCAATAATAAAAAAAATTGGCGCAAATGCATCATCATAAATAAAAACCATATTAAAAATAAACCAAAGATGAAATTGGTGATGTTACCCTGAACCTTGCGTCGGCGGAGGTTACCTCTATGCATTATAGTTGCAGGAACGCTTACGACTGTATGCATTGTTTCGATGATTAATTAACACATTGCCATATTGTCTTGTGTGAGTGAACGTGAAAGGTTTTTAAAATCACAATTATGCATTTTCAGAACAATGGTTGTGGTACAAGTGTTGTAAGTAGGCTGTTTAGGTTTTTATGTTGGTATTGCCACGTAGTGCTCCGTATGAAAATCGCTGACTGTGCTGTGTGCAGTCTGTGGCTGGTTCGACTCATTGTTGGAATATTCGCTTGTGTAGTGTTGGGTAGTTGGAGGTGTGCCGCCAGCAGTGGTGGATGTGGGGAGAGACATGCTAGAGTTTTGAGCGGACGATCTTTGTTTAATTGGATGTCACAAAATGATATATATATATATATATATATATATATATATATATATATATATATATATATATGACTATTGAACATTATAAAGGTAAATACATTGTACTCTATCAAACTCTTTCATTTGCTAACTGTGTCTATCAGTAGTTAGTGCATTTAGCTGGCAGTATTGGCGCTCGCTGTATTGCAGTAGATCGAGTAACGAAGATTTTTGTGAGGTAAGTGATCCATGAAAGTTATAGGTTATTGTTAGTCAAGGCCATTCTTTTGTAGGGATTACTGAAAGTCAGTTTGCGTTGCGCTAAAGATATTGTGTGTCAGTTTAGTGATGATCAGAATAAGTAAAGAGAAAATTGTTTGAGTATGTTGTTTAGCTCAGCTGTTTGAAAATGAAATAACGTAGAACTTTACCAGCACACTCATTTTAATTTTTGAATGGGAAGTTTCTGTGTTTAGACTATAATGTTCGTTTGCTAGATGCTCTGACAGCGGAGAATTCTTGACGTAATTAGGAAAAAATAATTACGCGGCGTTAAAAAAGTTTAGTGAGTACAGTGTTCTCAGGATGCCATTCAAGCGGAGATTAGCTGGTTAGAATTTGGTCCGACGACGTTCCTCGCCCTGGATTCCGCTTTTAGCGTATGAAAACGGCCCTAAAACCTAAAAGAAAGCGGCATCGCTTGAGGCTGGACCAGATATTCATTACAGTGGGATATGTTGTCTGGAAACTGGATCACTTGTATCGCATAGTTGTTTGTGTGACGGTAATTCAAGCGTTTGAATACTCTACATTCTACTATGGGCTTCCTGAAATGAAACAGGTTAACTTCTGCTATGACATGAGTGTTTATATCATACAGGAGTAAGTGAAATTCTTATACACTATTTATTTTAAACGTTTATCCAGCTGCAAAGGAAAATAAAACGATCACTATGTACATACGTATGTAGATGAGTATTTAAGTTTGATGGAACCATATTACTGGCAGTGACACACCAAGTGAAAGATACTTTTGCCCTTAATTTTTGGAAACTATTGTATCTTAAGGTACTTTGTAAAAATGACAAACAAGGCCAATAAATACTTTACTACTCCTCTAATCCTGGAAAATGCTATAGCGACTTTATACAGAAGTTTTTTTGGCCCTGTGGGATACGACTGTTCCTTACAGCGTCTATTAATTGCTTCACTTCATTAATAAACAATTCATGTCCACAATATTGATTGCGTATGTCTCCTTATACTGTGAAACAAACTATATTAACTTAATTTTATTCGTATTTTGGCACTGTGATGTGACTATTCAGTACACAGGAAGTTTGAATAATGAACACCCTCAGTCAAAATTTTTTCGTGCTTTATTAAATTACACGATGTATTTCGTAACCTGTGGGTCCATCTTCGACTGCAAGATAGATGTTACTTTTCATAATTTCGTGAATCGAGTGCGGAAATACTTGAGAAACAATGGAAAAAACCGTGAAAATGCGTTTCAACTCACTCAAGAGCAAATGTAAATTAATTATAAGACGATTTGCACCTGAAGATGGATCCACACGGTACGAAATCCGTCGCGTTATAAAATAAAACAAAACAAAAAAAAACTTTTGACTGAAGACGTACACTCAATTTGTGCGTGAACGCATGGTATAACTCCGAAATGCCCCCATATATACCATCTCAGTTTATCTTCTAGGTCCTTTAGAATACGGACTTCCCAGTGATCAGTATTTGGATGATGACAGTAGAATATATCTTGATCTCTTGTATAGTTATTACCTAGTCTATCACCCAGTGTTTCTTGCAAGTTTTTCTTGAGTAGCTGGCATTGTGGGGCTGGTCCCATTTGAACAACAAAATGCATGTGTTCTTTTCTCAGAACTAACTGAGGTCTGAATTTTTACGTGGGATGGGATCAGCATTTGACAGGAAGCCTCTGGTTTGTATCACGTGCTACTCTAATATCTGATGCACACGGGAGACGCATTCGTCTCGCAGATGCGTCAGTTTTTGTATCAGAGCGGTCGTTGTGCTAGCTGACAGACGTGAACCAACGCACATGCCTCACAGCTCCCAAGGCAACGTGTGATGAATACTTACCCCTTAAAGAGATTTTTAAAAGACAGTACATTTATTGATAACTCAATTTAAAAGTATTTGTACATTATCTGAAGCACACACATAACTACTGTTGCTGTCACCATTCATTTGCTTGAGTCTTTAAATTGATGGGCAGTTGTGCTATTAGAGATTTCGAATTTAAACATTCTTGAAGATGTTACACAACCATGACACTTTTTCATGGTTTTTGACATAAACTACATTACCTGTATGAAAGACGAGGAAGTGCAAGAATTGATGCAGTAGTCAATCCATCAACGGACAACCACGTTCTGCGAAACAGGAATTCATTATCTTGCCTCCCAGAAGGATAAATCTCTTAACGCGTGAGGTAGTTACTTTTGAAGACAACCATTTCCTATTCCTGTTGTGACGGACGTTCGGTTTTCATTTGACTTCCTCTCATATTAGATAAGTGTATATTTTTTCCGACTACATTCTTGTTCATCATCATCGCCGCAACTAATACGTACATGACAGTTTTCTTGAAGAGAGGAGTGTTGCTACATGCTTAACCAAGTTTATTCTTTGAGAGTTCTCACGTGAATGGGTAAACAGCTTATTGATAGCTGTTAATGCGTAATTTTTTAGCATCAGTGAATGCAACTTTAAAACACTAAAACAATAGGTTTTGTCATCTTTGATTTTAGTACAAACGAATAAATACTCTGAGCTCTCCAGTCAATTCATCACTGTCTCTCGAGAAAAAATGTAGAAGGTTATATCTTGACGCTGTACCTGATAAATGCAGGGCGACAGCCCTCGTTGTAAATATTGCAAAGTTATGATAACTGATGCATATGCTGGTACTCAGAACGTATCCATTAACTCGCTCTTAAAGGACAATGATAACTGCATGTTATTAGTGTAATCAAGGAACCTGTTTAGTACAGACGGTGGAGATATTCTGGAACTGATTATCCTCAATTACGTCATGGAGTTACAGCTCCAGAACTATGGTTTCGATCAGAAAGAAGAGGAGGATCGTGTCAATGTTTATTACATATTCCAGTGGCAGAAATTTAGAAAACTTACTGAACTCTGTTGACCATTACATGTTTCCTACACAACATATAGTTTTATTATTTGCTATTTCACACAGATTTAAATGGCTGCCTCAAGTGTTTAAGTCCGATGTACTTATTTCTAAGTGTGGTTCCTGTTATAAACGTTATGATGTTAATGCACATGATTGATGTTTCACCTCCTATTAAACTGCACTGTGATGTAACAAAGAAGAGGACTGGTGTTTTTCTCAATGTATTTTTTTCCCTTAAAATATTATGGGTAGTGCAGTGAGCCAGTACGCTTTTGGTTTGCAGAATCCTTCCAATCTATATTATCAGCCACGCCATGTGTGGTACTCGTAGATATTATCTTCAATCAAGTAGGCACCAATACCTCCAATGATGCTTCAGCAACCCATTATATATCTCTTTAATGCTGATTCTTTATAAGGATGACTGCTATATATAGAGAGAGTTATTGCGCTTGACCTTGAATTCGGACTTAATTTCTGGCCTCCTGGACGCAACATGGGGCCTAGTATTACTAGACCCGTGTTGCAGAAGAATTCACTTCCGGTTGCGCAACGGTGCAGATAACGCCTGATAAGGCCCGTTGCAGGGGTCCAGCGGCACTTCCGGTTTCAGCGCCAGTTGCTCCTCGACCGCCGAGCAGTACGGATGTATAGGGCTTTCCATTATGATGGGCGTGTAGCGTTTTGTTTTAGAGATTTCTGTGATAAAATCGATGTTCTTATCAGTGTAATCATTGATTGTGGTGGTTATTGGTATATATATAAGATTGTGCGAAATCTTCTCTTATTTGGTTTCAGATTCTTGCTGATAACAAGGAGGAAAGCTCTCTTGAAATAATTATTTGACTGTGTTAAATATCACACATTCACCACATACTATGTCCTTATTAACTGTGAATAGGCTAAATAATTTTTCAACCATCAAGCAGGGTCGTTAATTGGAAAAGAAGAGAATGTACTGCGCCAAATAGTTAATGCAAATCGTCGTTTAAGTGTAAAATTGTTAGTTTAGCCTTAAAAACAGTGATGCATTGCATCTTGCATCAGCTGTCGATAATACACAGATTCTGTTTAAATGAACTGCTATATTTATTATTTCAGATAGTTTCACTGCTATAACATCCTCTACGTTTCACTGTAGAATCTAATATTTGATTTTCTTCTTAGTTATTCCTGGCCAATAGGCTTCATATCACCTCAGAACATTAAATCAACTATAAGTAGCCATTCACAGATGTTACGATTTGCTAAGGTACGCATAACGTTATAAGATCAACTGGTTTGCATACGACTTGTTTCAAATTCTAATATGAATCGTTTACTGAATTTATTGCAGACTTTTAATGACATTAATTATCACTTTTTTCATTGCCAGTAATGCGACTAAAGCACTACTTTCAATGTAATAAGTTGAGAATCACTTTCTACAGATCAATACGCTCAATAATATTATTCTAAGTTGGTAATAGTTTTCAAATTTACTATTTCCTCAGTAATGGCTTTTCAGTGTTGAGCGGCTGTTCAAACAAATTCCTAGATAAAGAAATTCCTTTTAAAATCACTCACTAATAGAATCGTGCCATATTAATTACCTTCTCGTAAACTGAAAAATATTTGTTTCCTTGCTGTCGTAGAGGTACTGATCTACTCAAAAGATGTGCTCGACACAAATTATCGAAGACATATTTTTATTAATCACATGCTGATATGTGTCAGTTAGGTCATTACATATGAAAGATTTTTTCAATACTGATATAAGATTAATACATAATTCATAATCTTATCAACGTTTTGTTATTAATAGATATACTTCCTGATAATGATTCCCAGCTGGTCTCCAGGCACAAACCATTAGTACATTTCGTTCAGTGAACTACACTGCCGACCGCTCCACTGGATCCCCTTGCCAGGAACTGTCTTGTTCGACTTGAAGCCTACAAAATGAAAAGATATTTTTAGTGTAGCCATTACATACAACATACGTAAATGAACAGTTAATGCATTTTACTTATTTGACGTCGCTCAAGCAGGAAATAAGGACATCGCTGTTCTTTAAAATCATGAGAACTACAGTAGTCACCCCAGTTTAGAAGGATGCCTGTATACGAATCAGGCAGCTTACTCAGTAAGGCACAGGAGCAACGTCTTTTTCTTTACTCATTTTTACACTTCGAATACTGAGTGCCGTTGCTGCTGCCGGACGCTGGAGGCGCGCGATGGTAGCGGTGGGAGACGCAAGAGTATAGTTTCTTGATAGGTGGCATTAGTTCATATACATTGCTCTCCAGAAAGCTACAAAACATTTGAATCATGGAACGGCAATGCGAAAGAAAAAAAAGTTTTGTAGGAAATATTTTATTAATTATGTATCGTGATGTATCCCAATTAAAAAAGAATGGATGAAATAAAATAATTGTACTTAATTCCTCCAAAAGCAACTGTTTGGAAGTGGGATACATCGCAGTGATCAGTGGGAGTACAATAAAAAATCTGATCATCAGATTATCAACGTTCGTTAACTTTTAAACATCCCATTGGGCTATAATGGATCTGTTACCTGCAGGTATCTTTTTTTTTTCATTTTTACTTAGGTGCAGATTCGTTACTGGAGAGCAGGAAAGCTTGGTGACGGCAGACCATGATAATATGATGTATAATGCAACAGAGTAATGTGTATTACACAAGGAAAAAGTACAACTGGACTTCATGACAAGTAATTTAGGTTGCAAGTTTCGACTTACGAAAAATGGAACTGTACACGCAATTGCGTGCGGATGGCGCACAATAACACATCACGAAAGCAGTCGCTTCCAAACGTTTTTAAAAGCTGGAAATGTTTTACATATAATTTGTAAAGAGTAGTGATGCATTTACAATGAAGAAAAACATAGCTCATGTTGATTACTTCTGTAATTAATGACGAAGTTACTGTGAGCAAGAAAATGGTGTGCTTATATTCCGCAAGACGTAGGTCGAATGTATTATACACATTACTTTGTTTCAAAACAGAGGAAAATCGAAGCATAACAGATGCATTCAGTTCATTGATATGAGTTAGATAAAATCTTAAAATGATCAGATCGCTAACTTTACAATGAACATTATTTTATTACAAAGCCTCCTTGAATGTATGAGACAACTTCATTAAAAATGTTGGAAGAGCCATTCAACTACACTACTCACGGGGTTCTCTTGACAATATTGGTACATAGTGGCAATATCGCAGACACATTCAGTTAGGTTTAAAATTACTTTACCTAGTATCTGGGACGTTTTGTGACTAATACTAGATAAATAATCCAGATGATGCAATATTCTTATCATGACATATGTTTAAACAGATAATCATTAGATACTGTTTAGCATTCAGTTAGTAGACATGAGATGTCAAGACTTAGGGTTAGTGGCTGGGATTTTAATTTACCTCATGACTGTTTAGATAAACATTTGCCCTTATTTACATTCACTTTACAACTAACAGAAGTAGCTTTACATTCGAAGAACGGAATTGTATACTTCACAGAGTGACAGCTTGACAAGCACAGTTTTTTTGACAAAACGAGTCATAGTTGTCCACAATTCACTTTGTACACCTAACTCAATGTATTCGATTTTAGTAATTTTTGAGTTCTTGGTATTCATGTTTCTTATGACTTCTCATCTACACAGATGTTTATCAGGGCAATTGTTCCTGTAGACCACATATTGTGATGGCGGTATTATACAAAAAGCACTTGAAAAAGAAATGTTTTATTTTTCTTTCACGAGCAGTTCTCTTGGAGTCCTCTGCCAGTATGGGCTTAGTAATTACAAACTCCTTTTTTAAACATAAGAACATTCACCGGTATACTTGGGAAGGCAGGAAATCAGGAAGGTTGTGAGGGACACACGGGAATTCAGGGGATTCTTTGATGACACTGATCACTATTTAATCTGCAGTGAAATTGGTACCGTGAGGCCGAAAGTGCAGATGGTCAGGTCCATATGTAGGAGGATAAGAGTGGAGGAACTTCAGGATAAGGAAATCAGGCACATGTACATAACAGGGATCTCAGAAAGGTACCAGCTAGTTGAATGTAGTCAATTACAGTCGTTGGAAAAGGAATGGACAAGGTGCAGGGACACAGTACTAGAAGTGGCTAAAGAATGTCTTGGAACAGTAATGTGTAAAGGTAGGATGAAGCAAACAGCTTGGTGGAATGACACAGTCAAGGCAGCCTGTAAAATGAAAAAGAAGGCGTATCAAAAATGGCTACAAATTAGAACTCAGGTAGACAGAGATAATTATGTTGAAGAAAGAAACAAAGCCAAACAGATAACTGCAGCATCCAAGATGATATCTTGGGAAGACTTTGGAAACAGGTTGGAGACTTTGGGTCAAGCTGCTGGAAAACCATTCTGGAGTGTAATTAGCAGTTTTCGAAAGGAAGGTAAGAAGGAAATGAAAGTATTTTGGACAGGTCAGGAAAACTGCTGGTGAATCCTGTTGATGCCTTGCGCAGATGGTGGGAATATTTTGAAGAGTTGCTCAATGTAGGTGAAAATACGACCAGTAATGTTTCAGATTTTGGTGTACAATGGGATAGTAATGATGATGGAAATAGGGTCACATTTGAGGAAGTGGAGAAAATGGTCAATAGATTGTAGTGCAATAAAGCAGCTGGGGTGGATGAAATTAAGTCGGAATTCATCAAATACAGTGGAATGTCAGGTCTTAAATGGCTACACAGGATAATTGAAATGGCATGGGAGTCGGGACAGGTTCCATCAGACTGGACGAAAGCAGTAATCACACCAATCTTTAAACATGGAAACAGAAAAGATTGTAACAACTACAGAGGTATCTCTTTAATCAGCGTTGTGGGTAAAATCTTCTCAGGTATTGTTGAAAGGAAAGTGAGAGTATTAGTTGAGGACAAATTGGATGAAAATCAGTGTGGGTTTAGGCCTCTTAGAGGTTGTCAGGAGCAGATCTTTAACTAACGGCAAATAATGGAGGAGTGTTACGAGTGGAACAGGAAATTATATCTATGCTTTATAGATCTAGAGAAGGCATATGACCGGGTTCCTAGGAGGAAGTTATTGACTGTTCTATGAGATTATGGAATAGGAGGCAAACTTTTGCAAGCAATTAAAGGTCTTTACATAGATAGTCAGGCAGCAGTTAGAGTTGACAGTAAATTGAGTTCATGGTTCAGAGTAGTTTCATGGGTAAGACAATGCTGCATCCTGTCTCCACTGTTGTTCATATTATTTATGGATCATATGTTGAAAACAATAGACTGGCTGGGTGAGATTAAGATATGTGGACACAAAATAAGCAATCTCGCATATGCGGATGACTTACTTGTGATGGCAGATTCGATTGGAAGTTTTCCGAGTAATATTTCAGAGCTAGATCATAAATGTAAGGACTAAGGTATGAAGATTGGCATCTCCAAAACGAAAATAATGTCAGTGGGAAAGAGATATAAACGGATTGAGTGCCAAATAACAGGAACAAAGTTAGAACAGGTGGACGGTTTCAAGTATATTCTCACAGAATGGCAATATAGGGAAAGAACGGAAGCGAGGTATAGCAAAGCTAATGCAGTGAGCACTCAGCTACGATCTACTCTTTTCTGAAAGAAGGAAGTCAGTACCAAGACTAAGTTATCTGTGCACCGTTCAATCTTTCGACCAACTATGTTGTATGGGAGCGAAAGCTGGGTGGATTCAGGTTACCTTATCAATAAGGTTGAGGTTACGGATATGAAAGTAGCTAGGACGAATGCAGGTAGGAGGGTGTCCACAATGAGGAAATCGAAGAAAAAATGGGAATGAACTCTATAGATGTATCAGTCAGGACGAACAGGCTTAGATGGTGAGGTCATGTTACACGCATGGGAGAAGCAAGGTTTCCCAAGAGACTCATGGGTTCAGCAGTAGAGAGTAGGAGGAGTCGGGGTAGACCAAGGAGAAGGTACCTGGATTCGGTTAAGAATGATTTTGAATTAATAGGCTTAACATCAGAAGCGGCACCAATGTTAGCACTGAATAGGGGATCATGGAGGAATTTTATAAGGCGACTATACTCTAGACTGAACGCTGAAAGGCATAATCAAATGATGATTATATAGCCTAGACAGCTTAAGGCCTAGCAATTAATTAATTCCGTACATATATTCATCAACTTGGAATTATTTTCACCTAAATATTTTTAAATTAAACATTACTCTTCAAATCAATCTCCAGTTGTATTCCTTCAGTCCACACACATATTCTTCCCACATGTGGCACTAAGGTATCTAACGACAACACTGTTTAAGCACTGGTTAAACCAATCACAGTTTACAAATAATAATAATTACATTTAAACATAAAAACAACACATATAATAATGCCAATCGGTGAATGAAAGTAAAACTTTTCTTACCTTCTCTTCTCAGAAATTGTCTACAGAGCCATGGAAAAGGATTTAGCCATTTATTCTCCTCCTTCTTTCGATTTATGAGTTCTGCTGGAGTTAACAGTGTTCTGTTTAATGCCACATTCGTGTAAAAATGTTTTCCAACAAGCGTTTGAAGCACTGTCTGACAGCAAGACGACAGGCTTACCAGCTATTGGTTAATAATTGTTGACTATTCTTTTAGTAATTGGACATGTTGCAGTGGACTTGGTAACATACACTTGAATATACTTGTTGAAAATATCATTTAGTGCTACCACATAGTTAACCTCTGGCTGAGTCCAAAGGTCCTGCAATGCCAATTGCAATGATTTGCAGTGGACATGTTGGTATTATAGTACGATTATAGTACGTAAAGATGTATTACAGCCTCTGTTTATGGACTTCGCTTTTTGACAGAAGATGCATGTTTTCAGTAGCCACTGTTTATGTGTTTGTATTCTCATGTTGGGAAAACAGCAGTGGCCGAGCGGTTCTAGGCGCTTCAGTCCGGAACCACCCTGCTGCTACTGTCGCAGGTTCTAATCCGACCTCGGCCATGGATGTGTGTAATGTCTTGAGGTTAGTTAGGTTTAAGTAGTTTTTAAGTCTAGGGGACTTATGATCTCAGATGTTAAGTCCCATAGTGCTTAGAGCCATTTGAACCATTTTTTGAAAACAGCAATATAAAATGAGCTGATTGATACACTTAGATGGGCCGTGATAACGCCACACATTATGCATGTAGCAAATTGACGCAACCTCACAAACAGTGACTACGGGTCAGTTCGTGTAGTGTGCCTGTAAAATGAAACATCATTTTGTAACTTTATAATGTTGCCTTACCTTACCTGTAATATTTTGTTAATGTAGCATCTCAGCCTTACGCTAATGCTGGCCAACTTTCTGTAAATCAATCATGCTTCTATACGTATCTGAGTAATATTGGCAGTAATTGTTATCCTTCATTAGTTAAGTCTGAGAGTCAGTGGATTGCTCTATGAGCCCCGTGTATTCTACTAAACCCTGTGGTAGTCATGATAGAGCACCTGCCATGACATTATCTTTTCCTGAAATCTGAATGACCTCAAAATTGTATTATTCTTGAAAAAAAAAAAACAAAGACCAGTGCACTAAATAATTTTCAGGGCTTCAAAATGCTCAACACCTGAAGACCACAGTAAACGTTAAAGTTTTTTGCATAAAAAGAATAACTTCATTGTTTAAAGACCCGTACGACTGCTCAATAGCAGAGTACGCAAGTTCGCACTCTGACAATTTGTGGCTTGCAAAACTAATAACATTAATATTCTTCTTGCCATCTCATTCAGTTACCTGGCTCCTTGGCCAGATAATGAGGCATCAGTCACTAGGCGAAAATGTTTGGAAATTATAGTGTCCCCAGTGAGGTAATATGAATAATATGCAAGCTTCTGTAAAGTTTGGAAGGTAGGAGACGAGATACTGGCAGAAGTAAAGCTGTGAGTACCGGGCGTGAGTCTTGCTTAGGTAGCTCAGATGGTAGAGCACTTGCCCGCGAAAGGCAAAGGCCCCGAGTTCGAGTCTCGGTCGGGCACACAGTTTTAATCTGCCAGGAAGTTTCATATCAGCGCACACTCCGCTGCAGAATGAAAATCTCATTCTGGAATATGAAAACATTTAAAAAAATAGTATTTATAAAGAAGAGACATTTAAAACATGAATGATACAATTTTTTTTATAATGTACCTGTAAAATAATAATTTCTCTGTAAGTTTCGAGGGCAAAGAACTATAACAAAATGATCTAAAGAGACGACAAGATACGCTCTTTTGTTAATTTTTTACTCGTCTTCACTCCTCTTGTCTTGGTTGTGTGTAGACGGACATCGTGCGAGTACTGGCAAATGTAAGCATATTTGTATGAGTTAAGCAGATAATATATTGATTTAATATTATTGTGTGCTTTTAATTTGTAAGAGGTGATCCCGATTTCATGTCCGCCTTCCTTGAATTAACCTGCATTCAAGTAATTTACAGTTCAACAATCGCAGCGGCCGATGCAGCCAACGATGCAATTACGTGGCGATATTAACTTATGAAAAATTAGCTATTAATACCATATTAATTTTTCTCCACAGCCGCACGAAGTTGCAGAAATACGTAGCTTTAAGATTCTGATTTTCAGTACCAGAGCCAGGACTCCGACTACGAGGCAATGGTTAACGATGGTAAGAAAATATACTCTCGCGTGTGTGTGGGCCGCAATTGTAATTAATAACAAAAGATCTTTTGCTTTGAAGTGAGCCCGCATCTCGTGGTCGTGCGGTAGCGTTCTCGCTTCCCACGCCCGGGTTCCCGGGTTCGATTCCCGGCGGGGTCAGGGATTTTCTCTGCCTCGTGATGGCTGGGTGTTGTGTGCTGTCCTTAGGTTAGTTAGGTTTAAGTAGTTCTAAGTTCTAGGGGACTTATGACCACAGCAGTTGAGTCCCATAGTGCTCAGAGCCATTTTGAACTTTGAAGTGAGCTGACTAGCCGAGGAAATTAATATGAAAAGTTTATTACATTTTTCAGCTTATATGCTCATGTTTTAAGATTCAGCGAGTCTGACATTCATTAACATAACAAATAATTTAAGATTAATATTGTAAAAAAGGAGAACTTCACAAAAGTATCTAATCGTAAATCAAAATTGAATGGCATATCATTTTTATCAAGGCCCACCACGTAAGTCGGCAACAATCAAAAAATAATACGAACAATAATAATATATTAAATTACGACGGCCGACGGACGCGAGATTGGCGCCGCAACTTTGGGGCCCGATTAAAGAAAATACGAAATTTACTGAATCTGACTATTGTAATGAATGCAATTGTGTATGTGTCTAATTGTTGTACAATATTAATGCCTATATGAATTCTTTTACATGTACAACAACAAAACCACACCATGAGGAGATCTGGAGAAGAAAAAGTGTAGAAAAGAAAAAGGATAGCGAGAAAGGAAAATAAGTAAGGTAAGGCCTATTGTGCAAGCATCCTGTGCAGCTCTGTACAGAATATCGAACCCATGTGCACATGAGATACCTTCGGAGTTTTGTGTATTTATGTGTTTATTTTTATTCGTGTGTGTATCAGTGTTAAGGATTCGTCAATGGCTTAAAGTGAATTTATTATGGGTAAGATAGGACAAGTTAAAGCATCCGTACCAGGCGAACAAAATTTTGTTAATATGGAAAGTGAGGGTCATTTGCAAACGCAAACGAATCCCAAGCCACCGCCTCGGATAACATAATTTCCGGAGCGGGGGGCGAGGATCTGTGGACGGTAAATGACGCTCCACAGCAGAATGGGAATAGAGTAGCAAGAACTGCACTGCCTGGGCAGGGGGGCCAATCGAGTGCTAGATTAAGCGGGGCACCAGTATGCTCACCGATTGCAGACCCATTTGCAGAATTTCTGCGCAGGTTAGAACAAAGAGATAGGGAGAGAGATCAGAAACTGGCTCAGATGCTCTATGAGCAAGAGCAACAAAGAGAACAGAAAGAAAGGGAAAAAGAAAGAATGTCAGAACAGAGGGAAAAAACAAAGAGACGAATAACTGGCTCAGATGCTACATGAGCAGGAGAAAAAATTAACGCAAAAGCTCATTGAGCAAGAGCAGCGCAGTGAAGCGAAGCTAGACAGTATCCAACGCGAACTCGCCGAGATGCGGGACGCTTGCAAAGAAATACCCGATCTTGTGCAAAGCTTAGCCGGCGAGATGCAAAAATTACAGATATCGCAGGCTAGGCTTGAAGACCATGTCCAGACTTTAACCAACCGCGTTGATAATGTGGAGATATGATTCTTGAGTTTCTCCCGGCGTATTTGATAATCAAAATATCCACGGGTGTACTGCCGGTCTACAGTGTCCAACGGGCACAATATTTCGACGATCATACATGTCGCCATCATCAGGTGAACTGACGGACTGAGCTCCTGTGAACGTGCCGGCACGGAGATCCGTACACTATGGCTGCTCAGGTGGAACTGGGTTCGGTCGCGGCGGCGGCGGATTTAAATACCCTCCGCCCGCGGCGCGCTCACTCCGCCGTCCGCGCCCCGCGCCACGGTCGCGCGGTGGAACAGATTGCGACGGCGTCTGAGATGACGTCGGTGTGATGGCTCCGTCCGCCGTGGTCGTCACAACTATACATTTGCTCGATTTACTCTTGATTAACCCAATCGCTGGTTCCCAAGCCTTGCTAAGATCATAGCCACAGTCACGGTTTATGAGGTCGTCATTGGTGCGAATTTCGATGGCCTCTCTAACAACGCTGTCCCACTATCTCGACGTCTGTACCAGAATCCTCGTGCGTTCATACTCCATAGCGTGATTTTCCGACAAACAATGTTCAACGACCGCCGACTTGCTCGGATACATCAGTCGAGTGTGCCTCTGGTGTTCACGGCATCAATCCTCGACGGTACGCATCGTCTGACCAATATACGACTTGCCACATTGACACGGAATCTGGTACACGCCGGCCTTCCTCAAACCGAGGTCATCTTTGGCGCTCCCCACCAGTGCACGAGATTTATTCGGAGGACAAAACACCGTTTCGACCCGGTGTTTCTTCAAAATGCGGGCGATCTTTCCCGAGAGTGCGCCTGTATATGGGATAAACGCAGTGCCTACCTCCTCCCTCGTGATTTCATCCATATCCACAGGTTGTGCTGTAGTGGTTGGGCGGAGAGCACGTTGAATCTGCCACTCTGAGTACCCATTTTTTCGAAATACAGTTCTCAGATGTTCCAATTCCTGGGGTAGACTCTCTGCGTCAGAGATAGTGCGCGCCCTATGCACTAGAGTTTTAAGTACCCCATTCCTCTGTGAAGGGTGGTGGCAGCTGTCTGCGTGCAAATACAGATCAGTGTGCGTTGTCTTCCGATACACCCCATGACCTAGGGTGCCGTCAGGCCTTCTCTTGACCAAGACGTCAAGGAAAGGTAGTTTACCCTCCGTTTCAGTCTCCATAGTGAACTTGATGTTGGAGTGTATGGAGTTTAGATGTGTAAGGAAGTCAAGGAGTTTATCCATACCATGTGGCCAGATGACGAAAGTGTCGTCCACATAACGGAAAAAGCAAGTAGGTTTCCATTCGGATGACGACAGGGCTTCCTCCTCGAAGTTCTGGTTGGTTCAAATGGCTCTGAGCACTATGGGACTTAACATCTATGGTCATCAGTCCCCTAGAACTTAGAACTACTTAAACCTAACTAACCTAAGGACAGCACACAACACCCAGCCATCACGAGGCAGAGAAAATCCCTGACCCCGCCGGGAATCGAACCCGGGAACCCGGGCGTGGGAAGCTAGAACGCTACCGCACGACCACGAGATGCGGGCCCTCGAAGTTCTCCATGTACAAATTCGCTACCACCGGTGAGAGTGGGCTACCCATGGCGACTCCCTCCGTCTGTTCGTAGTATTCTCCATTAAAAAGAAAATACGTGGAAGTCAAGACATGCCTAAAAAGTTCAGTGGTCTTCTCGTCAAACTTCTGACTAATCAATTCTAGTGACTCTCGCAGGGGTACCCTCGTGAACAAGGAAACGACGTCAAAACTCACCATGATATCTGACTCACCCAACGTTAAGCTATCAAGGCGTTTAACAAAATCCACGGAATTACGGATGTGATGAGGGCATTTACCCACGTAAGGACTTAATATTCCCGTCAGGTATTTGGCCAACAAATATGTAGGTGCCCTGATGTTGCTGACAATGGGGCGTAATGGTACCCCCTCTTTGAGAACCTTCGGGAGTCCATATAGTCTAGGCGGTACCGGACCTTGGGGTAACAATTTCTTAGCGTCACCCTCCGGTAAATCTGCGTCCTTGAGAAGCGACCTCGTCTTGTTGTCCACCTTCTTTGTAGGGTCAACGCTGATCTTCCGGTAGGAATCGTCATTTATCAGGCTCTGCATCTTATCAGTGTAGTCCTTATGGGAGACAACAACTGTAGCATTGCCTTTGTCGGCCGGTAAGACAACAATTTCAGAGCGCTCCCTCAGATCACGAATGGCCGCCCTCTCTTTACTAGTGATATTTGACTTCATCGGCTTGGATTTCGTCAACGCACGACAAGTTTCACGACGTATTTCCTCAGCTGATTCAGGCGGAAGTCGAGCTGCAACCTGTTCAACAGCACTAACAATTTCTGCGACCGGAGTGAACTTGGGGGTGGGAGCGAAGTTGAGACCTTTCTGCAAAACCGAGACCGCATCATCACTCAACACCATGCCACTCAAACTGATGACATCAAATTCACTATGGAGACTGAAAGGGAGGGTAAACTACCTTTCCTTGACGTCTTGGTCAAGAGAAGGCCTGACGGCACCCTAGGTCATGGGGTGTATCGGAAGACAACGCACACTGATCTGTATTTGCACGCAGACAGCTGCCACCACCCTTCACAGAGGAATGGGGTACTTAAAACTCTAGTACATAGGGCGCGCACTATCGCTGACGCAGAGAGTCTACCCCAGGAATTGGAACATCTGAGAACTGTATTTCGAAAAAATGGGTACTCAGAGTGGCAGATTCAACGTGCTCTCCGCCCAACCACTACAGCACAACCTGTGGATATGGATGAAATCACGAGGGAGGAGGCAGGCACTGCGTTTATCCCATATACAAGCGCACTCTCGGGAAAGATCGCCCGCATTTTGAAGAAACACCGGGTCGGAACGGTATTTTGTCCTCCGAATAAATCTCGTGCACTGGTGGGGAGCGCCAAAGATGACCTCGGTTTTAGGAAGGCCGGCGTGTACCAGATTCCGTGTCAATGTGGCAAGTCGTATATTGGTCAGACGATGCGTACCGTCGAGGATCGATGCCGTGAACACCAGAGGCACACTCGACTGATGTATCCGAGCAAGTCGGCGGTCGCTGAACATTGTTTGTCGGAAAATCACGCTATGGAGTATGAACGGACGAGGATTCTGGTACAGACGTCAAGATAGTGGGACAGCGTTGTTAGAGAGGCCATCGAAATTCGCACCAATGACGACCTCATAAATCGTGACTGTGGCTATGATCTTAGCAAGGCTTGGGAACCAGCGATTGGGTTAATCAAGAGTAAATCGAGCAAATGTATAGTTGTGACGACCACGGCGGACGGAGCCATCACACCGACGTCATCTCAGACGCCGTCGCAATCTGTTCCACCGTGCGACCGTGGCGCGGGGCGCGGACGGCGGAGTGAGCGCGCCGCGGGCGGAGGGTATTTAAATCCGCCGCCGCCGCGACCGAACCCAGTTCCACCTGAGTAGCCATAGTGTACGGATCTCCGTGCCGGCACGTTCACAGGAGCTCAGTCCGTCAGTTCACCTGATGATGGCGACATGTATGATCGCCGAAATATTGTGCCCGTTGGACACTGTAGACCGGCAGTACACCCGTGGATATTTTGATTAATGTGGAGATAGATGCACGGAAAAGTATTGACGCATATTTGGAAGTGCAAGCTCAAAAAGTCGACAAAGAATTTAATGAATGGCTAGAAGTAAAGGATCGCGAGATATCTGCAAATATTGAAAGCGACGTAAAAACAGCTGTAGAACAAGCGACTGCGACCGCGAGTGTAAATATTGACGCTAGCGCTGCCGCACTACATGCCGAATTAACACAGATCGAATCCCGTGTGACAGCGGAGTTGCCAAATTGGCAACAGGAGGTCGCACGGAGACTGTCTGTGTTGGAAAGCAATGTAAACAGTTGCGGACAGATAATGAATCCGACTCCGCGTACTGATTACTATAATAACGCAGACTGTATGCAGGGTGCGAGCGCGCAACCGCAACCTAATGTGAATTATGAGTACGAACAACATGCGATACCGTGCAGCGCACATCACGAAGTAATGAATGTCACAGAATGTAGCAATCAGATGTGCAAAAAGGAGGACAATGTAATAAAACACAGGACATTCCAACCCTACAATAGCGGAAAACGAAATGTCCACCCTGTCGTATTTATTAAGAGCTTCAGGAATGTGTTTCCCAGGGCATGGACCGAAAGACAAAGAATACAGTTCGTGGACTCCTTTATTCAAGGTGAACGCGGCACCGTGGGCTACCGACGTGTCCGAAAAATGTCTAACGATCCAACAGTTTGAAGGTGCTTTCTTGCAAAAATTCGGGTCCGATAGCGTCCAAGAAAGACTACGAAAGGAGTTGTACAGTCCAGAAATGTACAATCCTAAGGTTGGAACGTTACACAAATATTTTGAAAAGTATATAAACAAAATCAGGTACTGGGACGAGCCAATGTCCGATCGTGACATAATCAGATTAATAAAAATGAAGTTGCCCAGTGAAATTAAAAGATATTTCATCAATGTGCCGGAATACGATATAGAACAATTCATGGAAATAGTGGATTCTGTTGACTTATTGATCGAAGATATGAAAACCGAAAACAAGTGGAACCATGCAGGCTGTAATCAACGAAACGCCGATTACAATGGCAGCCACAGTAACGGTAGTAACTTAGTACCAAATGGTAACGGGAATAGGCAAGAGCACCGGCAACGGAATCGAGGCACAAACATTGGCAATGGTTGTAACGGCAACGGCTATAATCGCCATAATCGGAAGAGACATCATGATGGACGCATGAGTAATGGATATAATGGTAACGGCAATCCGCAATGGCGGAACAACCGAAACCAGTGGCGTGGTTGTAATGAACCGACACCACAGTGGCAACGAAACACAGCACCACAATGGAACGCCAACTCAGGTCCATCACAGAACATGTCAGGAAGCTACAACCGACCACCGCAAAACCAGGGCCATACACAGTATCAAAATATGCCATCGGGGAGGCAGGGCGGCCAACCCAACAGTAGCAACAACAACAACCAGAACCACAATGTGAGGTTAGTGGAAGTGACAGACAACTGGCAACCCACTAATGCTCATCCGTTAAACTAAAGACAGCCACAATATGCTCTCCGTTGTTGGCTGCGGGATGGTGTAGTGAGGGCAGATTCACGGATGACAGCCATAAACTTTGTATGCTGTGATACAATGAGGGAGTAAAAATAGAAAAGGAACTTGCAGACATACCGCAGAAATGTAACCGAACTGACAAAAGTGTTGTGCAGGCTATATTGCAAGCAGATATGTACGGAGCACTAATACAGATAATAGTCGATACCGGTGCGTCAACCAATGTCATGAGTGCAAATTTTTACAAGTACTTTAGTCAAAATAATAGAATACTCGTATTGCCAGAGAAGAATTGTAGTGTAACAGGTGCAATAGGTCCACAATCTCATATTATAAAGCACCAGGTGCAAGTCAAGTTTACGGTAGGAAATGAAGCAATGAAAAGCTCGTTCCTAGTAGTTAAGGGATTAGGTGTTGCTTGCATCCTGGGGATGGAATTTTTACGCCAGAGGGACGCAAAAATCGACCTCTAGTGCGGGGAAGTAAGCCTTGTAAAATGAGGGTAGACGTGTAATTTTGCCATTGTTGAGGTCAAGGGAAGTGCACGGTAAATATTGCTGGAGCTTTCAGTCTAGATTCGAAGGAATGCAGGTAATGAATTTATATTCTGACTTAAGTACAAGACAAGCATGTTATAAAGAGTTTATTACTGAAGACAGAGAGGAAAAAAGGAAACTGATAGCCATGAAAGTCAGGGAGTCGGAACATTTGACTGAAGCACAACAAAACGAATTGACTCAGCTACTTACAGATCATGAAAATGTGTTTTCGGAAAAACCCGGTGTTATCGAGGGCTACACCTATAACATCGAAGTGGTACCTCACGATACTTTCTGTCACGCAAACTACACCATCCCGTGGTCAAAGAAGGAGGCAGTTACGAAGGAAATAAGAAAAATTCTAGATTGGGGGATAATTGAACCATCTCTATCTCCGTACAGCAGTCCGCTCGTGGCCGTAGCGAAAGCAGACGGCAGTATACGTCTCGTGCTTGATGCGCGCGATATTAACAAAATAATTGTACCTGTCAGAACGCGACCAGAAAACCTGAATGAACAGATACAGAAGTTTTATGGAGTTAAATATCTGACCTCTGTCTATATGCGTTCGTCGTATTGGCAAATCCCACTAACTGAATCATCAAGAAAGTACACTGCCTTTGTGTTTGCCGGCAGAAGTTACCAATTTAAAGTTTTACCATTTGGATTAAATGTTAGTGCAGGTGTCGTCATTGCAGCGCTCGATACAGTATTAGGACCAGACTTGTTGGACCGAGTAACGTTGTATGTCGACGACTTATTAATAGCTACTCCCGATTGGGAAAGCCACATGGACACGCTGAGATGCGTACTAAAAGATTTTCTGAGGTAGGCGTAACAGCAAACCTCGCAAAATCCAAATTTGGCAGGGAGAGAATAAAATTTCTTGGTCATGTAATATCAGCTACAGGTATTGTGCCCGATCCGAAGAAAGTGGCGGCAATTGAGAACTTCCCTTCTCCTAGAACCAAGAAACAGTTAAAGGCATTTCTGGGTCTAGTGTAATTTTTCAGACGATTCATACCTGACCAGCTTTTTAATGATAATACCCTGTTAAACTTCTTGAGAAAGAATACACCCCGGATATGGAATGAACTGTGCCAGCAGTCATTTGAGCAAATACGACAAGCCCTTCTAAATGCTAATCTACTGTCACATCCTGACATGTCAAAGAAATTTTGGCTTGCTACAGACGCTTCCACTGTCGGACTAGGCGCTTGTTTATTCCAAATCGGTGAGGAAGGTGGAGACAAGAACGTAAGAATAATCGGTTTCGCAAGCCGAGTGTTATCAAGTTGTGAACGATCATATACGGTCACCGAACTCGAAACACTAGCAGTAGTATGGGCCATGAAAAAGTTCAGATACTATGTGTACGGAAAAAATGTAAAAATTTTCTGTGATCATCAGGCCTTAAGTTTTTTGCTGACATGCAAGTTAATGCACGACAGGTTGCCTAGGTGGGTGCTTGCTCTGCAGGAATATAAAAGGTTGTGACAACATAGTACCTGATGCTTTGTCACGGTTGCCGCAAGGTCTGCCTGAGCTAACAACAGTACTAGAACAGGCAACAGAGTACAAAATTTTAGTTATGAAGGACCCTACTTGCCGAAAAAAGTTCCTGCAGGCGTGCAAGCAACTGCCTAGTTTACAGGACGAAGATCCCGCCTTGGGAAAACTCAAACAAGAACTCCTAGCTTTGGGTGGAAATCAGATAGGTAGCCATTATTCTGTGCAAAATAGGGTATTACATTACCGGAAGGATGTTAACAAGGACTTGTGGTGTATCTGTGTACCGGATGTATGTATCAGTGATATAATCTGGTACGTGCACCATTCGTGGGGACACGTGGCATTGAAAAATGTAGAGCACTTCTCGCAAGACAATGTCATTTTAAGAATATGAAAAGAATAATTTAGAATGTTGTACGGCCATGTGTAGTTTGTCAAAGGACGAAACCTACAAATCTGCCCACTGTAAGTGAATTGCACCCTGTTGTTCCTAACAAACCATTACGACTGGTTTCTGTTGACATTCTAGGGCCACTACCCACTGGCAGAGGTGGTGTGAAATATATATTTGCTGTATATGATGCCTTTTCAAAATTTCTAAAATTGTATCCTGTAAAAGCTTCAACGGCCACACCCCTCATTCAGAAATTATGAACAGATTATTTTGTTAATGTTGGCAAACCATAGATCATATTATCCGATAATGCCACCTATTTTACTGGTCTCAAATGGAAAATGTTTCTACAAGAGCAAGGTATTAAACACATTTTTGTAGCTCGATTTCACCCGGAGAGCAGTCTTGTAGAGCATACCATTAAAGAGTTGAACAGGTTCATGAGAACTTAACATTCCGAATCGCCACACCAAGTGGGCAGAATACGTTTCGACTTTTGAGGAACTCCACAATAGATTGCCACATTCAGCCACCGGTTGTACTCCACTAGAAGTCATGTTTGGAAAGAATGAAACCAACAGCTGGCTGTCACGATTACCGACTGTACCGCGACAAGTTGTACCCCACGGCCGGCCGGAGTGGCCGTGCGGTTCTAGGCGCTACAGTCTGGAACCGCGTGACCGCTACGGTCGCAAGTTCGAATCCTGCCTTGGGCATGGATGTGTGTGTTGTCCTTAGGTTGGTTAGGTTTAAGTAGTTCTAAGTTCTAGGGGACTGATGACCACAGATGTTAAGTCCCATAGTGCTCAGAGCCATTTGAACCATTTTTTTGTACCTCACGAACAAATTATAGCTGAGACTTTAAATAATTTAACGAGGTGCGCGGAGCGCCGAAAGGAGAAGCATGACAAGAAGATAAAGAGGATAACAGTGTATCAACCTGGTGACTTGGTGCTAATAAGGACTCATCAAAGTCATCCCTCTTAGCGAAAAAGAATAAGAAGTGGCAACCGGTGTATGCCGGGCCCTAAAAAGTCATAGACATACCACAGAGATGTAGCTATTTGCTGGGTGACGTAGACTCGGAAGATATTAAAGGACTCTATCCATACAAAGACTTAAAGAAGTTCGCTCAGTAGAGCAATGTTTACATATGTGAATAATAGGTTAAGTTCGTATTTTTTTCTGTTTGTGAATGTTCAGATTTTAGTGTAACAGGTGAAGACAATGAGGCACACAAGATCAGTGCGATTCAGTTTTGTAGATGTTAAGGAATAACAGTCTTTTTAAGCAATCCCATTTTAAAAGAAATAAAATGAACGTAGGTTTAAGAATATTTTACAAATTTCATTTTTTTAAAATGCTTTAAAAGTATTTTATAACAAAAATTCAACAGCATGTAATGATGAAAGAATTTTTCATTAGTGTGTCATGAATATTTTTGAACTGTAGAAGTAATGAAACTTATGAAAATTCAATATTATAGTGTATATGTTGTTCCATGTATCTATGTCCATACCGATCCTGAAATATGCTCAATCATAATTTACTAAACAACATGAGTGCAGGGTGTACATCACCCAAGGTACCTCATGTGTTGTGGACAAGGTACAAAGGAAATCAGTAAACGCGACTACAGCTAAGCACTGTTAAAATATATTGCCATCTGCTAAGGCAGAGATTTCCACGAATTTATTGTGTAAAAAAAAAGTCACAAATCTAACACTAATCTAGGAACTTGCACGCTAGGCCTAGATTATAAAATGTTTACAATAATGCGAGAGGCAAAGTTTTGTAAAGTCGAGTCTGGCTCTGGAGGGCAAGAACGCAGTGAGTGGGCAGACATGACATGGGCACTTTTTACCTCAGATGAGACGGGAATACAATTGTATAGTCAAAACATCTGAAGGCAAGTACGACTCTGAATGGAAAATGAAAAGAGATAATTAGTGCGAGAGACTGGTAAAATCCAGCACGAGCCACAATCCAGTTCAGATTGAAAGAAATACATTAGTGTTTGTGAACTAATCGAAACAGTTACTTTAAGCAGTGTGAAAAACTGTGAAGGTGAAACTGTGATACGGACAGTGAAGTGCTAGTAATGAACGTTCAACAGCGGTAAGAACGCCAAACGCCAATATTAAGCACGAAAAACTGTGAATTTACTTATAAATGTGAATTGTTAACGTGAAGTGAACCCAAAGTCAATATTTTTGGGACAGACTGTAATTTCAGTGAGTACAACAATGCGAGATTGGAATGCGATGCGTGGACTGTTGCAAAACAGCGACCGCAGAAACGGCGAATGTTTGTGCTAAGCCCGTATTGGGACACTCACCAGTGCCTGCGAGTGTGGCGAAAACATAAATAATTTTGTCAAGACAAAAACTGACGTATAATGGAAACAGTATCGCATCAAAACTGCATTCACGGGAGAAGATCCATGTCATACATTCTGCAAGACAGTGCTGGCTTGACACTCGGAAACTGGCGAAAACTTAACAACTGCCGCACTAATAAATGCTTCTTTCCCACTAGCGTAACCATCTGCAGCGGGAAACAAATATTACGCTGATCGTGTGTATGTTTCATGTACTACGTCGGAGATGCGTAGCAGAGCTGACTCCTGCCAACAAGCGCGGGTGGCCGATATCATCCCACTCCGCCACGCCAGGCCGAGACAGAAGCGCATCGCTAACCGTGCAGCCGATCAGCTGATTCTGACGTTGCGCGACGGCGAGAGACACGCTGGCGTCGAGCGGGCGATGACCTCTCCGCAACCGCCGCAAACGCCGAGCACCGAACACACCACCCGGCGCCGTCGCGAGCTAAACGTCGCGGCGTAGACAATCAACGACACCGTATTCAATAACTGCGATATATTGTTATAATTACCTCATTTTTTGCATAGTGCAACAAAAAATTATTTGTAATGTATGCACATCCTGTACTCCAATGACATCCCAGAAACGATTAAGTGAAAGTAACCAAAGCAGTTAGTCTGTCGCTCCGCCGACGTTTTCCTCAGTACTTCCCTACGGCCGCGCCAAATGGGGAGCGAACAGTTGACACCCCTGGGACTTCAAGTATTACAGACTAACTCGTGATTGTATACCTTTGAACACTGCAAAAGTTGCAACCCTAAAAAGAAGCAGCCAAAATGAAACTAATTGTATTCTATGTCCTTTTGTACATGACTGTATAGGTACCCAATTGTATATTGTACTGTTATGTAATTAACTTCATCTGTATTACACTTTGTGTGCAACAAACCTCAGTAATTACAACGGTTTAAACATACGATGTGACATATGTAGACTGTGAAAGAAAAATCTGCGTGTGGACACTGTGGACATGAAATAGGAAATATTTATGTCAAAAGACACGAACATTTTTTATGACATAAACATTTCGGGGAGCAATATAGCGTCCCTAGTGAGGTAATAAGAAAACACTTAAAAAACAGTATTTATAAAGAAGAGACATTTAAAACTTGAATGATACAGATTTTTTTTATAATGTACCTGTAAAATAATAATTTCTCTGTGTAAGTTTCGAGTGCAAAGAACTATAACAAAATGATCTAAAGAGACGACAAGATACGCTCTTTTGTTAATTTTTTAGTCGTCTTCACTTCTTCTCTTGTCTTGGTTGTTTGTAGACGGACATCTTGCGAGTACTGGCAAATGTAAGCATGAAACTTCCTGGCAGATTAAAACTGTGTGCCCGACCGAGACTCGAACTCGGGACCTTGGCCTTTCGCGGGCTAGTGCTCTACCATCTGAGCTACCGAAGCACGACTCACGCCCGGTACTCACAGCTTTACTTCTGCCAGTATCTCGTCTCCTACCTTCCAAACTTTACGGAAGCTCTCCTGCGAACCTTGCAGAACTAGCACTCCTGAAAGAAAGGATATTGTGGAGACATGGCTTAGCCACAGCCTGTAAAATGAAACATCATTTTGTAACTTATAATGTTGCCTTACCTTACCTGTGATACTTTGTGAATGTAGCATCTCAGCCTTACGCTAATGCTGGCCAACTTACTGTAAATCAGCTATGCTTCTATACGTATCTCAGTAATATTCGCAGTAATGGTTATCCTCCATTAGTTAAGTCTGAGAGTCAGTGGATTGCTCTATGAGCCCTGTATATTCTGGTAAACCCTGTGGTAATCATGATAGAGCACATGTCATGAAACATGGCCTCAAAATTGTATTATTCTTGAAAAACAAACAGAGACCAGTGCACAAAATGTGCACAAGGTAATTTTCAGGGCTTCAAAATGCTCAACACCTGAAGATCACAGTAAACGTTAAAGTTTTTTGCATAAAAAGTATAACTGCATTGTTTAAAGACCCGTACGACTGCTCAGTAGTAGAGTACGCAAGTTCGCACTCTGACAATTTGTGGCTTGCAAAACTAATAACATTAATATTCTTCTAGCCATCTTATTCAGTTACCTGGCTCCTTGGCCAGATAATGAGGCATCAGTCACTAGGCAAAAATGTTTGGACATGTCTGGATGGTGTAAAATGTCAGAGTAAATTAAGGCATCCTTAATGACATCAAAGTCTCTTTTGCAGTCTCCTGTCGACACCTTCGGTACATTTGTCTACAGTAAACGTAATAAAACGGTACTATTTAAAACCTAATTGCACTGAGATGACAAGAGCAGTGGGATAGGGATTCACAGATACACAAATAGCGGTAGTATCACATATACAAGGTATAAAAGGGCGCCGGCCGAAGTGGCCGTGCGGTTAAAGGCGCTGCAGTCTGGAACCGCAAGACCGCTACGGTCGCAGGTTCGAATCCTGCCTCGGGCAAGGATGTTTGTGATGTCCTTAGGTTAGTTAGGTTTCACTAGTTCTAAGTTCTAGGGGACTAATGACCTCAGCAGTTGAGTCCCATAGTGCTCAGAGCCATTTGAACCAGCCATATAAAAGGGCAGTGCACTGTCAGTGCTGTCGTCTGTACTCAGGTGTTTCATGTGGATAGGTTCCTATGTGATTTTGGCCACACGAGAGAATCAACAGACTTTTTGAATGTGGAATGGTAATTGGAGCTAGATGCATGGGACATTTCGGAAATCGGTGGGGAATTCAGTATTCTGAGATCCACCGTGTCAAGAGTGTATCGAAACTAACAAATTTCAGGCATTAACATTCACCATGGGCAACGCCGTGGCCGACGGCCTTCACTTACCGACCAAGAGCAGTGGTTTTTGCGTGAAGTTGGCAGTGCTAAAAGGCAAGCAACACTATGTGAAACAACCCACGAATTCAACATGGGATGAAGAACAAACCTGTCCGTTAGGACAGTGCGGCGAAATTTGGCGTTAGTGGGCTCTGGCAACAGACGACTCAATCGAGTGCCTTTGCTAAAAAAACGACATCGTCTGCAGCACCTTTCCTGGGCTCGTGACCATATAGGATGGGCCCTAGACTACTGGAAAACTGTGGCCTAATCAGATGATTCTCGATTTCAGTTGGTAAGAACTGTCCTTAAAGGCGGAAGAATCGGCAATGATCAACGGCATGAGGATGAAGAAGGCAATGGAAACCACTTCATTAAAGACACTTAAAGTGTGTCCATAGGACATGTGGCCTCTAATTGGAAAAGTGTCATGATGACCTCTCCATTGGAAAAAGATTCCAGAATAGTCCCTCATTCGGATGTCAGGGAGGGGTCGGCCAAGAGGGGAGTGAGCAGGCGAAAAATGTTGAATAACCAACGAAAGGGTAACGTTCTACGAGGCGATGTGTTTAATGTCAGAATCTTAAACGTGATAGGGAAGCTAGAATGGTGCAAGCAGGTGATGGCTCCAGAATGGTGTGGGCTGTGTTTACAAGGGATGGATTGGGTCCTCTGGTCCCACTAAACCGATCATTCATTGGAAATAAGGCGCGGAAGCAGAGACGATGCTGAGGGCAGACGAAACTAGGAGAGATATTGTTATATGAAGTAAACCGTAAGGGGAGAGCCTTGCGAAAATGCAGACGCCAACAGACGCGGTCCCGGGGCGTTAGTTACTCTTCAAGGAATTAAAATGTAACTTCATACGTCGTTTAGTCGCTGTAGTAGGTTTTCACCACAGAACTTTGTAACCAACAGGCACGTACTAGTGTATAAAGCCAGCTTGATACCAGCCCTGAGAACAGCAACGTCAGTAGACTCACAAGGTTTAGAAAGAGAGCGAAAGCGCCAAAAAACTACTCCGGGGAGACCGAGGGGCGGGGCTAAATGACATATAACAATAACGTTGCAAGCATTATTTGGCAGAGGAGTTACGTTTAGCTATAGCTGAACAATGTTGATACCAAATACGGACTTAGTTAGTGCAACTGCATTAACATCCCCGCCTTAGGAGCAGTAGAGGAGACCTAACTTAACCATGATTGGCAGGCACCTGCAAGAGACCTACGGGATTGGCTGGATGGCTTTAAGTGGGAAAAAAAGTGCCCCCACGCGACTCTTTACAACCCCTAGATTACGCATATTAACAGCGTTCTCAGTCAGACGATCTGGACGCCGAATCCACGTTCGTCGACTCCATTCTCGGTCCAGTTCCGCGTAAGTCTGATCTCTCACTTGGAATGCCTCAGTGAACAGTGTCACTTTCACTATATTTTGTTTTGCAACTATGTTGTTGCCTTAAGATGCTGCTAGTGTTTGCTACTGTGGCTAGCATCCACTCCTGGGACTTCTGCACTGGCTTATGTTGTAACAGTGTTATTCATTCTTTTTCTAACACTAGAACTAGCCTCCAGTGTATTAGTTAGTCCTGCCTGGAATAAACAACTATTTCAAAACCCTGTTTGTCCAAGACTCTCCACAATGAGTTCCCTACCGAGTCTCTCCACCTGCATTTCTACTAATTGCCTGTACCAGTGTTGGCTCAGATAGAAGATAACAATCAAATGCCTTCACTGCGACTTGTGCTTCTGCCTTCTGCTCTGTACCTCTCGGGAGCGCAGACTCCGCAGACTGACCAGAAGCCCCTTTTTCCCTCTCCCACCTATGTCAGGATACGACAATGTTCCCAAATAACAATGGCACTGTCATCGGGCCACAACTGTTCGCGACTCGTTTGAAGAAAGCTCTGGACAACTGGAGCGAATGATTTGCCCACCCAGATCGCACCACACTAATCCCATTGATAATCCAATAGAAGATTTATGGAACGTAATAGAGAGGTCAATTCGTGCACAAAATCCTGCACCGGTAAAACTTCCGCTCTGTTTCTTCATAAGGTGCACAGCGTCGTAGACATCGGCGTCCTGGTTGATGCCGTGATCCTTGATTTCAGGAAAGCACTTGCTACAATTCCGCTCTGGTATTCAGTGGACAAAAATAAGGGAACACCACGAGAAATGCCAGCTTGAACGTATATGCAGATGTTACCGAACCCCACAGGTTGCGTTATTGTATTTGACCACGGACACCACCCGGACATTCAGTTCGTGGTCAGTAGAGTGATCTGGGTAGTTCTGACTCCATTATCGGACCCAAGTGAATTCAAAGGTGCAAATTGTTTGTGCTCGTATGGTGGGCGATTCCGTAAGCAAGGGAGCAAAGTGTTTGGTGTGTCAAGAGGCACTGTATCGAAGATTTATACCACATTCAGGGGAAGCAGATAAACGTCATCCTCTAAGTCACAACGTGAACGGAAATGTGTAGCGAGTGACCAGGACAGACGACCGTTGAAAAGGATTGCGAAGAAAAATAAGCGGACGACTGCTGCAAAAGTCACTGCAGAATTCAGTGTCGCACTCCTGCCACCACTAACACGACACGTGCATAAACATGGAATTTCGTGGTGAGCTGAAATTACGAGACCACTCCTTAGTGATGCAAATGCCTGTAACAAGAAAATGTAATGCTGAAGTCCTAAAATCTGGGCTATGGAGCAATAGATGAAAGTCATTCGCTCGGCTCACTATTGTATCTCACCGTTTTCAGCTTCTGACTGAGTGTACGACCCAAGAGTGAAATATGGTGGGGGGTTCGGTGATGATCTGGACAAACATATCGTGGGATTCCTAGTATCCCGTCGTTACTCTGCAAGATCGCACTAATATCAATGACTAGAGGACCATTTTGGCTCATCAGGTCCATCCGATGCTACAATGTTTGTTGATTGTTCCTCAATGGTAATACTGTGTTCCAAGGCCCATCACACCTCACACCGTCCAGGACTGGTTTCTGAGCAGGACGATGAAACGTCGCATCTCCCCTGACCATCACTGTCACAAAATATCATTATTATTGAGTCTTGGTAGCATACTTTCAAGAGAATGGTGCGTGATAAGTATCCACCTCCAAAATCGTTATCTGAACAAGCCATTATTTTGCAGAAAGGATGGTATAAGATTCTCTTTAACACCATACAGGATCTATGTTTACCATTCCGAGACGGTTAGAAGCAGTTTTGAATGCCAGTAGGTTTGCTACACCGTATTAGGCATGGTAATGTGTTCTGTTTTTAGGTGTTTCCATATTTTGGTCCAGTCCCTGTGCGAGACCAAATTTTTGAATGCATTCAGGACTTCCTTGCCGACAGAACTCTGCACATCGCTGTTAACATAATAAAATCCACCGATGCAAAAGTAATTTTCACCTGGTGGAGAAGTTGATGTCAGCATATAGGAGGGTTGGAACTTAAATAATGGCAACTATTTATTCACCGCCGATACAAAAGAGTTACATGTTTGCACCTGTTACTGTCCTTCAAAGTAGTCACCAGCGTTGCTTAGAACCCGTTGCCAGCAATGTGGAAGGAGTAGTATACAATTAGCAGAGCCTGTTCTGTTGACGGTGCGAATGGAGTGGTCTACTGCCTGTCAAATCTCTGGAACAGTTCTGAAGCGGATGTCACGAAGTGCTTCCTTCGTCTTTGGAATCAAATAAAAGTCACAACGACTTAAGTCTTGGAAGTATGGTGGATGGTACAGTACTTAGCAGTCCGATCGACTGCACAGAGCAGCCATAGCTTGCGCTGTATGCGCCCGCGCATTGTCGTGCAAAATGATGGGTGGGTTGAGCAGAAAGTTTCGCCGCTCCTTTCGAAAAGCTGGTCGCAGGTCATACTCCCAAAACGAACAGTAACACTGTGCATTGACGGTCTGCCGTGGAGGAACGTAATGCGTTAGGATAACACCATCACAGTCGTACACAAGAATCACAATAAATTTCACCATACTGGGGCTCTGACGCACTTTCAACTTTCGCGGCGGACCCACAATGACGCCATTCGTTGGAATGGTCTAAAAAATGGTTCAAATGGCTCTGAGCACTATGGGACTCAACTGCTGTGGTCATAAGTCCCCTAGAACTTAGAACTACTTAAACCTAACTAACCTAAGGACATCACACACATCCATGCCCGAGGCAGGCTTCGAACCTGCGACCGTAGCGGTCGCACGGTTCCGGACTGCGCGCCTAGAACCGCGAGACCACCGCGGCCGGCGAGGAATGGTCTCTCAGGTTTAGCTATTACGATGTGGCCCATGCCTCATGCAGTGTTATGATATGGCGTAAGAGAGGCTCTCCTTTGCACTCATAGCACTCCAAGTGCGTCTGAGCAGCGACCCAACCCATCCATTTCTGCATTTCCGTTAAGTCATGCGAAACTCATGGTTATGTAGTTTTTCCCAAGCCCAGGCGTTCTTTCGGGATGCGAAGCACAGTCGTATGTGCGAATCCGGTTTCGTGAGCGGGCTTACGAATCGTATGGCGTCGATCACTGTCTACTGACCCGGCAACAACATGCACTTCTTCTTCAGAGACACTAGGACGACCTGCCCGATGCGTGTCTGCCACAGTTTGCCGACCTTCATTGAAGGCTTTTACCCAACGTGCCACTGTTCCGTGCGGCAATGCCGACTCCCCGCACGCCTCTTGAAAACCTTGATGACACTGTCGTGCTGTACGACCTCTGGCACATTCAGTCTTGATCCAGCTCCGTTATTCCTGTTTCGAAAACATAGTGACATCGTTACGTTAGACCGCTCGCTCACAAGTCACTGTTTCTCTCGATTGTGCGCACGCCGGCGACGGGCGAGTCCATTTGCTCGGAGGTAAGGTAGGTACGTTAATAACGTGTGCTATCAGCGACAATAGTAGATTCCATTGCATAGTATCTCCACAGCAGTGTTGCCACTATTTAAGTTCCAACCTACATATATAAATGATTTGGTGGATAATATCGGAGGCGCCGTGGGGTTGTTGTCAGGCGACACCGTTGTTTGTAAGCAGTTAGTAAAGCAGGAAGGCCTGCAGAGGATTGATGATTCGTACAGCTACTGGCAGTAGACCATGAACGGAAATAAATTCAGCCTATTGCCAGTAATTGAGGAAGTATGCTAATCCTCAACGTTTACACTATTGGTAAGAAATCACTGGCAACTCACGTACCTGAAAATACCTAGAAGTAACCATCCAGAGCGATCTAAAGTGGATCGGCACATAAAAAAGATTGTAGAATAATCAGATGCCATGATGAGGCTCCTCGGAAGAATCTTAGGGAAGTGTTATTCATATACGAAAGAAGTGACAGATATAACACTAGTTCGACCGATTCTTGAGTATCGGCCATCAGTCTGGAACCCTTACAAGGCTGTATTAATAGAAGAGATAGATAAGATCAATCAGACAGTGGAGTGTTTCATCACGGGATCGTTTAAAGGTAGTTCGTTAAATTATCAGTAATAGGCTAAATTTATCATTCCTCAATGCAAAGAAGCGATATCTATTGTTAAATGAAATAACTAACCTTAAAATCAACCAATTTACTTACTACGTTCCGTGTTGAACTTTCTCCACGAAAGCGAAGTGATCATACAGAACCCTTTTCTTTGGTTTCGCTGAGACATTTGATCCTGTTCCAAGCTCCTTTTTTCTTCTGTTTCTCCGATATGAATACCTAATGTTTCTCCACATATTCTTGAATACTTCACTTAAAATGCCATGAAATATAGGTTTATTAAAAATAAAAGTGGCGTAGGTTCATTAATTTTTTCAAATTTTTTGAAACAGGAGAATCTTATCCATCTCTACTGTTTTCTTTTCCGAATCTCTACAGGATATGTCACTGAAATAGTGGGCGAACTACTATCCGCATTTGTCCCCAAACTTTCTCCTATTTACTTGTCAGTTTGCTGTAGACAAAAATTTCTGGAAAAAAACAAAGGAATTTTCGACCAAATCGCAGTTTTCCAACTGCGATAATTCTGTAAAACATGTCCGGTAATTTCCAAGAAGCGTTGCCTCTCTAATGGTCGACCGAGCGATTCTTGTGGTGGCAAATATGAATACTGTTTCTTGTGACAAAAGCGATGACAAAAGACTAAGATGTACTAAATTAACGTTAATTGTAAAGGAAACCAGTAATTTCTCTTACTTTATTCGTCACCTACGTTTTCTTCACGTACTACTCTCCGAGTTGTTCACGCTGCCGGAATCATTCATTGTTCCCCATAACCCGGGTACTATGTATATATGTCTCCTGACGAACAGTAAGCGAGTCGCATGCAGTTGAATTTTCCGACACAACAGTAAATTGTGAAAGTACAGGTAGTGGAAGAGGTACAGTTCGTCCCTGTCTCCTGTCTCACGGTCGGCCCCTCTTTTAATCGACGATTTGACAGATTTTTGCAAGCGCTCTGTGTTCTGGGTGTGGTCAGAGGCATCACCTGAAGACACAAATTCCACACAACGATTTATAAATTCAGGCTGAAATCCTTCTTTCTTCGAGGTGTTGTAGGACAGCCGTCTATAACAACTTTGGTGCCTGGCAAGATAAAGTACTTTTCTTGCCCCTCGAATATATTCGAAGTACACTACTGGCCATTAAAATTGCTCTACTACGAAGATGACGTGCCACAGACCCGACATTTAACCGCCAGCTGATATGCAAATGATTAACTTTTCAGAGTATTCACACAAGGTTGGCGCAGGTGGCGGCACCTTCAACGTGCTGACATGAGGAAAGGTTTCCAACCAATTTCTCATACACAAACAGCAGTTGACCGGCGTTGCCTGGTGAAACGTTGTTGTGATGCCTCGTGTAAGGAGGAGAAATGCGTACCATCACGTTCCCGACTTTTATAAAGGTCGGCTTGTAGCCTATCGCGATTGCGGTTTATCGTATTGCGACATTGCTGCTCGCGTTGGTCGAGATCCAATGACTGTTGGCAGAATATGAAATCGGTGGGTTCAGGAGGATAATACGGAACGCCGTGCTGGATCCCAACGGCCTCATATCACTAGCAGTCGAGATGACAGGCATCTTATCCGCATGGATGTAACGGATCATGCAGCCACGTCTCGATCCCTGAGTCAACAGATGGGGACGTTTGCAAGACAACAACCATCAGCAAGAACAGTTAGACGACGTTTGCAGCAGCGTGGACTCTCAGCTCGGAAACCACGGCTGCGGTTATCCTTGACGCTGCATCACAGACAGGAGCGCCTGCGATGGTGTACCAATGGCAAAACGTCATTTTTCGGATGTATCCAGATTCTATTTACAGCATCACGATGGTCGCATCCGTGTTTGCCGACATTGCGGTGAACGCACATTGGAAGCGTGTATTCGTCATCGCCATATTGGCGTATCACCCGGCGTGATGGTATGGGTTGCCATTGGTTACACGTCTCCGTCATCTCTTGTTCGCATTGATGGCACTTTGAACAGTGGACGTTACATTTCAGATGTGTTACGACTCGTGGCTCTACCCTTCATTCGATCCCTGCGAAACTCTACATTTCAGCAGGATAATGCACGACCGCATTTTGCAGGTCCTGTACGGGTGTTTCTGGATAGAGAAAACGTTGCAGTGCTGCTCTGGCCAGCACATTCTCCAGATCTCTCACCAATTGAAAATGTCTGGTCAATGGTGGCCGAGCAACTGGTTCGTCACAATTCGTTAGTCACTACTATTGATGAACTGTGGTATCGTGTTGCAGCTATATGGGCAGCTGTACCTGTACACGTCATCCAAGCTATGTTTGACTCAATGCCCAGGCGTATCAAGGCCGTTATTAAGGCCAGAGTTGGTTGTTCTGGGTACTGATTTCACAGGATCTATGCACCCAAATTGCGTGCAAATGAAATCACATGTCAGTTCTAGTATAATATATTTGTCCAATGAATATCCGTTTATCATCTGCATTTCTTCTTGGTGTAGCAATTTTGATGGCCAGTAGTGTATAAAGCATTACCGGGATTCCATTTCAGTGCTTCTGAAGCTCCTTAAGTCTTCAGTTTCGTTTTTTGGGGTTCGTCGTTTCTTGTACTTCATCTGATGTGATTCGTTTATTTCTTATATCATGCTTTGTCCACTTTAGGAACACCATGTTTCGTGACTATCACATAGCAGACTTCTGTACAGCACTCATAGAAGTCGTAAACAATGTTTGTCAGTAACTAAGCTTCGGAAGCGGTCGTTGTGCTCTTTTCGATGGTCGTCTTACAGTCTTCGAGCTATGTGTTTTTCCTTTTCGGTGTCCTCTTCTAAAACCTCGCACACGACAACTGAAATTGGGTACCAGTTTTGGCCCCTTTCTTCCGACGTTTGACGCAGCTGTCTCCAGGACGATATCATCATTCCGCAGGAATCCTTATTACCCAGCAAAACTCGAAGCACGAAAGCACACTACACAGTCCAGGAATTATGTTTCGCCAGCGAACAGAATCGGAACTCGAGTGTACAACGGCTTCACTCTTTCGTATTCACAACGCTAAACGTTACCCGATGTTCCCCTGGCAACGTACTAAATATTATCCGTATCTCCCACCACGACAGCTTTGCGGTCGATATAGCTCGTCGTTCGATATATCTAAATCGCTCGGAACCCGCGCGCTCGATAGGCAATGCTTCTTTGAAATTACCTAACGTCCTCTTCCATGTGATGGCTTAGAACATAGAGACGTTATGTTCAGAGCATTATTTCCTGTGAGTGTCTCATAGACTGTCGTACCAGTTTTCTATCTCCAGACATCTTGCAGAAACACTACATGGAAGGCCTCACTAGCACCGTTCCTGTGAAAGCATTGTTCACTGGCGCAGTGCCGCGACCGCAGCCGCACTGACCGCGTGTCACACCCCAAACTCAAACTGCGCCTGCGTGGCCAGGCGGTCCATGTCTCATGGAGGTGGCGTGTCGCAGCCGCAGGCAGCGTTCGCACTTTGGAAAATGGACGAGAGCGTGATAGAGAGGCTCAAAAACACTGGCTCTACAACAGAAGTTTTGTGCATCACGGAGAGGTTTACTATTGATATTCCGGGAGAGTACGTCCCGAAAGAGTCGGAAAACATATTATTAAACTTCATGGCAGATTAAAACTGTGTGCCGGACCTTTGCCTTTCGCGGGCAAGTGCCACCTGAGCTACCCAAGCACGACTCACGCCCCGTCCTCACAGCTTTACTTCTGCCAGTACCTTGTCTCCTACCTTCCAAACTTGCCCGCGAAAGGCAAAGGTCCCGAGTTCGAGTTTCGGTCCGGCACACAGTTTTAATCTGCCAGGAAGTTTCATATCAGCGCACACTCCGCTGCAGAGTGAAAATCTCAATCTGGAAACATATTATTACTTCACGCAATTTTGTCATATGATGACATGGTTGGAGACCGTGGCTGTTATTTGAAGACAAATGTTGATGGTGTTGGGACAGCAACCAGCCACAAATTTGCTTTCAGTTCCTTTATTCAAAGGGTACCGTTACCGGTTTCGAATCGTTATGATTCATCTTCAGATGGTTTACATACTTTCCTTACAATATATGGTGATTTTTTTACAGATTAATTATCCTAAGATATAAATAATACATAATTATAAGCACGCCACACATATGGTTGTGATACAGATTTTCGTTGGATGTGACTTACGTGAAATGTCGGTTTGGAGTGTTCGTTTTCATAACATTCGTCCAACAGATGTGAATATATTCCCACTCCATTCTTATCGTTGCACACGTAAATTTTTCTCACTGAACACTTTACATTTCTCACAGAAAAGATTTGTACCACCCACCACATGTTCTAATACATACAAAGTGCTTACAAACATGTGAGTGTCAAAGATGCTATGATACATCGTAACATTTAAAAAATGTCTCAAGTTTGGAAAAAGATCATATATTCACTTACGCAACTGAAACGTCTTTTACACTAGTACAGAGAGAGATTGATTTTGTGAGCTTTTGAGCGGATTCTGTTACGTTAATTATAAAGTTGTTCCATTTTTTGGACTGTATACGTCAAACAGTACATTATTTATTTACATTTAGCATCATGAGAAAAAAAGGAATAAAGGAAGTGAAAGTAAATTTGTGACTGGTTGCTGTCCCAACACTATCAATATTATTACTCCGTCTCACATACTTCTGGTGAATAAACACAACGACAAAATTACGGAAATTACAGCTAGTACGAAGGTTTACCGGTAATCACTATTCCAAAGCGCCATTCTGAAATCGAATAGGGAAGGTGGGGGAGATGGAAGGGTGGGGGCGGGGGGGGGGGGGGAGGAACAAGTAGTGGTACCAGAAGTACGCTCCGCAGCACACCGTCAGGTCCCTTGCGGAATACAGATATAGATGTAAATATACATGCTGACTTTCCCCTAGTCGCTACAACCGAGACGAAAACGTATCTCAAATTGACCAACCTACACTACTTCGTACATTTTCTGGAAGAAGCAATAGCAATTTTCCCTACATAGGGTTGCAAACGTTCTTTTTGTCTGCATTAATACCGGAGTTTACTAGAAAAACCATGCAAAGCTAGAACATCGTAACATCACACTGTTCGTCTTGTTCAAATTCAAAATAGGACTCGCAGCATGCTTATTAAGAAACATACATTGTTTTACAGTCAACACTAACATGACTAATAGTGAAACTGAACATATAAAATGTAACAGATTCCGAAACGAGCTTAGGAAACAACGTTTCCGATACGTGCTGATTTTGTGTGCCTTCCACAGCCGACTTTTCAGTGCAACCACGTAAGTATTTACAATTTATATTCAGATTTACATGGACGATTCAACGCCAATTCAGCGTAGATCGTGTCGATAAAATGACTAAATGAATAAAAGCAGCAAATATGAAAAACATATGTTTTTGGCGGCGTCTGGCTACTTTTGATGACATAGTGTACAAGGACAATACAGAAGCCGAAGTCCGTTCGGATAAACAGTGTCCACTTAGTCCGGCAAAGTGCAGACCGTATATACCAAAATGCTCTTCTCTCTTCTTCTTCTTCGGTTATCAACCCACAGGTTGGTTGGCAGCAGCACGCCATTCCGTTCTTTTGTCAACTTTCTTCTTCATATCTGCATAGGTCTGGCACCCGATGTCATTTATTACTTGTTGAATGTAGCTTAATCTAGGTCGTCCTCGGCGAGTTCTTCCTTCAATGATTCCTTCTAATATTCTCTTAATGAAATTGTTATGCCGTAAAATGTGACCTATGAAGGTTATTCTTCTTTTCTGTATATTTCGCCAAAGAGATCTGTTTTCTTTCACTCTTCTGAGGACATCTTCGTTTGTAGCCTTGTCTCGCCAGCTGATTTTTTCCATTCTCCGGTAGCACCACATTTCGAATGCCTCTAATCTTCTCTTTTCTTCTTTTCCACTAGTCCAAGTTTCACATCCGTAAAGGGCTGTACTCCACACATAGGTTTTCATGACTCTCTTTCTTACGTCTAAACTAACATTTCTACTCGTCAGTAAGTTTCTTTTTCCATTGAATGCTATTTTGGCAAGTTGTATTCTGTTTTTAATGTCACTTTTGCTCCTTCCATCTGCTGTTATTTTGCTACCTAAGTAGTTAAATTCTGTAACCTGCCCTAGTTTCTCTCCCTTTATTGTTATTCGTATGGGTTCATTGTAGTTCAGGGCGCCACTCACCATCACTTTAGTCTTTTTCTTATTTATTTTCATTCCATACTGTTCTTTTAAGGTGTTTTCCATTTCATTGAGTGCGGCTTCTAAATCTTCTTTCCTTTCTGTAATTATGGCGATATCATCTGCATATCGCAACATATCTATTTTCATTCCGTTAAGTTTTATTCCTACTTCAATATTCTCTCTTATTTTATCTATTGCTTCTTGGATATATGCGTTGAAAATTACTGGAGATAGTGGGCATCCCTGTCTCACTCCTTTCCTTATTCTTGCTGTTTCTTCTTTGTTTTCCTTCTTAACTAAGGCTGTTTCATTTTGGTATATTTTAAAGATTATCCTTCTATCATTATATTTCAGACCAGCCTTCTTCAGAATTCTAAACATTTCTGGCCATACAACATTGTCAAATGCCTTTTCGAGGTCTACGAAGGCTATAAATACTTGTTTGTTTTTGGAAATTTGTTTCTCAATTATTAGTCTTAAAGATAAGATTGCTTCCCTCGTCCCTACACCGCTTCTAAAACCGAATTGGTCTTCACTTAGAGTGCTATTCAATTGGTTTTCAACTCTTTTCAAAATTATTCTTATTAGAATTTTTGATGCGTGTGAAAGAAGACTGAGTGTTCGATGGTTTTCACAGTCCATAGTAGATGCTTTCTTAGGTATGGGGAATATGATGCATTTCTGATAGTCTTCAGGAACTTCACCTGTTTTGTATATTTTCTGTATGAGTTGCAGTAATGTAGCTTTCATTTTGTCTCCTGATTTCTTAATTAGTTCAGAAGGTATATCATCAACACCTGCCGCTTTCTTATCTGGTAGTTCTTTTAGTGCTTTTTCAAATTCATCTTTCAGAATTGTGTCCCCTAGTTCTTCTTTCTCTACTTCTTCGCTTAATTCTATCATATTATCTGTTAGAGGGTCTCCTTGATATAGCTCTTCAATGTATTCTTGCCATCTCTTCAGCGTGTCATATCCAAATAGTACCTTGCCCTCTTTGTTCTTTATAGTTCCTGAAGATTTTACTTTCCGTTTAGCAAAGTTTTGTTTTATTGTTCTGTAGGCCAAGTCAGTTTTTCCTTTAACCATGTTTTCCTCCACCTCTTTACAAATGCTGTTGAGGTAATTTTCTTTTGCTTTCCTAGATTCTCTGTTTATTTGGTTTCTAAGCTTTCTATATTTGTTTTCGCTTTGCTCGTCAGAGGCATTTTTGTATAGTCTTCTTTCTTCCATTAGACAAATTATTTCAGGTGTTATCCACTCTTTCCTGTTTACAGGTTTGGCTTTCCCAATAAATTCTTCTGCTGCTTTATGTATGCCTTCTTTGATTTGTTTCCACTCCTCGTTAGTACTCCCGGGAATAATGTTTGATGCCATCTCATCAGTTTTCCGTGCATAAGGGATCACTAGTTCTTCAGACTTTAGGTTATCTCTGTTCCATACTTTGTTCGTTTTTCTCTCTAATCGCTTGAGTTTGAGTAAGCATTTCATCATTACAAGGTTGTGATCACTATTAATATCCGCAGACGGGTAGCTTCTGCAATCCTTGATTTGGTTTTTAAAACGCGATTTTACTAATATATAGTCGATTTGGTGTCTTCTAGTATCTCCTGGGGCTTTCCACGTGTACCTTCTTCTTTTATGGTGGTTGAAAAGGGAGTTCGCTATGACCAACTTGTTTTTGGCACAAAATTCAATTAGCCGGCTTCCTCTTTCGTTCCTATCTCCTAGACCATATTTCCCTACAATTCCGTCAACTTTCTCTTCTCCAACACTAGCATTCCAATCTCCCATTATAATTAAGTTCTCTTCACCTTTAACATAATTTATAACTTTGTTGATGTCTTCATACACTGTTTCTATTACATCGTCTTCTTCTGCCGTTGTCGGCATATAGACTTGTACTATTACCGTGTTCTTTGGTTTGGTTCCAATTTTGACTAGTATTATCCTAGAGTTAAATTGCACATATCCTGTGACTAGATTCCCGAGTTTTCCTTTTAGAATTATTCCAACTCCACCGATTCCAGTTGTTCCTTGGTTAGTACCTGTATGAATGATACGATAATTTCCTGATCTGAAGTCTCCTGGTTCAGGCCATCGCATCTCAGATATTCCTATTATGTCTGTTCCCATTCTGTCCATCTCTAGTTTGAGGTTCTCTAATTTCCCGCATTGGAGGAGTGTTCTTACATTCCATGTTGCTATTTTTAGTGTATTCTTCAACTTTGCCTGACCTTCCATTGTCCCCACCCGGAGATCCGATTGGGGGACTATTACTCCGGATTTATGTTTAACAGAAGATTCTGGCATGGTGCGCTACTGATTCTTGGGATATCTTGAGTGATCTTTAATGGAGTGGTTTCCCGTTGCCTTCTCCATCCTATGCCGTTGACTGTGAAGTTCTTCCGCCTTTAGGAGCAATTTCTCACTCCAAGGACAAGAGAGTGCCCTGCCTCTATCCGCTCATCCGCTCTCTTTGAGACCGTTGGCACTTGATAGGGGGGGTTTCCTTATCCCGGGAAACATTCGGTCGTCAGAGCCTCGTTAGCAATAACAGGGTGTACCGTGCAGCAATCCTTAGCTGCAACTCGGGTAGGTGAGGTTGACATTTGTACAGGAGAGGCTGTTAGAGTCGCTTCACTGTACCTTACGCCCCAAAATGCTAGCCCAGAATTAAGAGCGAGGTCGTAATCTCGATCGTTGATGCAGCTGACACAGTAAATGAGGGAAGCGAGATGAGCTAGCTGCAGCGATTTTTTCCCATTATCGTTATTTCATCCCCCTCGTCCCATATGGGCGGGGGGAGGGTTGTCAGTGACACAATATTCCACTTTTCAGCCAAGCGAATTAAAAAATTTGTAATGGTAATTAGAAACAAAATATAGGGCTGTTTTTCTGTTTTAAATTAAAAATCGAAGATGGATGGTTTTAAAAAACTAGAGATATATACATTTTAAAAATAGGGGTCTGTTAGGTAGGAAAACTATGGAGATGGTAGGAGTTGAGTTCGATAAAGTGAAATACAGTTGGCAGGCAAGATAGGGGGAGGTGTAGTGTGTTGTGTCAATAGCATAGTGATTGCAAGAGGAAGGGGAGAGGGATGGAGAGGGAAAAGCAGAGCAAAGCCGTCATAATGGAGTGGGATGGGTGGAAAAGAGAAAGTTGGTACAAGTGATAAATATTAGGGTAGATCACATTGTCTGGAAGATCGTGTTGGCTGAAGCTTTGTTAGGATTGGATACTGAGTGTGTGCAGGTGTAGGGACAGAGGGATGTGTTTTTGAAGGAGCTGCAGGATATCATGTTTGGTGAGCACAGGAGAGGCAATGAGGTTATTGGAATTCAGTTTTCGGATAGTATAGGAAATGCGGAGGTATTCAATGTGGGTAACAACTAGTAGCTTTGAAGGACACCCTCCGACATGCACTGTACAGTGGCTTCAGGATGCCTATGTAGATGTAGATGTAAATGTAGGAGGAGAGTTGGGAAGTTGATGAGATGGTAGAGGATCTACATGGGGGATGATAAACTGATGCGGGAAGTGAGATGGAGCGTGTGATGTTTGAGGACTTGGAGGGACTTACAGAACATTTGTGGGATTGCGGTCCACGTAACATTTACATGGCAGAGGAGGGTTTGTAGGTGTGGAGAATAGTGAAGGCATGTAACTCCCACGTTCGGCCTGTTAGTACTTTTAGTCTTTTGTGGGCTTTCTGTTGGATGGTTAGTAGGTGAGGTGTCCATATTAGTTGACAGACAAGGGCTAGTTAACTGGATGGGACGGTTGTAAATAGTAGGGTAGAAGTCATGGGTGGTTTGTCCTACAGTTATTGCCTGGGCTCTGGATGGGTTTATCTTCAGGAGTCATTGGTTACACCAGGAGGCAAACTGAGTGAGTTGCATTTGGAGGGATCGTTGGGATTTAGGGAGTGCGAGGTGTATGGGGAAGGGGGGGAGGGAGTGGTGTTATCGGTATACTGAAGTATGTGGACTGGTTTTGACACATCAGCAGTGTAGAAGAGATAAAGGAGATAAGATTCAGCCTTGGGGCACTCATGCAGTGGGATGGAAGGTACGAGAAGTGGTATTGTTAATAGTGGCAAAAGATGGGTGATTACATAGCTCACGAGAGCCGCTCCTTGCCCGGTAAAATTGCCGTTATCAAAACACGAGCCCCCATAGCCCAACGGTCAATTGTTTCGACTCGCAGCGGCCGCCAGGATGTCGATTACTCGGACACACCCTCCAGCCCAATGTCTCACACCACTCCCTACCACGCAGTCCCACATAACCTAGCAAAGATCATATGACGGGGGCTAGAATCGATGGAACACGCGCAGAAGTGGCGCCAGTTGGACCGCGTGCGCGCCCCCACAGAACCCACCACGAATGTCCTCTGGAGCGGCCTGCGTATTCGTTTAAATAAGCCCGCACGTAGTGTTTGCGTTTGTGCGAGCGTGTGCGAGAGGGGTGGTGGCCGAAAGCGAGACTCGTTTCCAGGTCGCGATGGTTCGCCCTCTGTCGGACGTATAGAAATCTCCCGGCCTGTCTGGCTAGCTGGTGAGTCTTTACCGCCTGTTGTGCCTACAGTTGTTGTTGTTTATCTCTTTGGTGAGTCGGCCGAGGTAGCCATAGCAAGACACGGTACTAACACTGCTAGGACTTTTGTGCTACTCATATCCGGCTATGACTTGAAGTGGCAGTCACCTAACTAACCTTAGCTCTATTAAAACGTACACTTCCTCCCTTGTCGATATGCTAGTCATGTTGTTGTGACTGTGGTATACGTGAAAAAAAAACTTCGATATCCATGGACATGTTATTAGGCAAAAATGAAAGAACCACGTCCAGTCAATAATGAAAGCGGCTTATAAAAGTTCCATTGCAAATAATGCGATACAAATTTCCAATTGTTCGACACTTAAAGTAAAAATTATTTCATGATTCTCTGCTTTTAGCAAAACCCTAAGGTAATTCTTACCTGATCACTGTTCCTATTCAGCATCAGAATCTTTACAACTGTCATATAAGAGTTGAAACAAGAAAGTGCCAAACGTCTTACCGTAAGTTGTGGAACTTCTCTTGTAGGTAAAGCCACTCGAACAAACTCGCTTCTCAGAGAAAGCGCATTTGTATTTACTTAATTTCGAGTATTATAGAAATTGCTTCTACTAAACCTATTAGAAAACGCGAAAGTTATTATAAAAGTATTTGGACCCAGCGAGATGTGAACAAGGAACTCAACAATGTTACTTTACAACTCTGCGTCTCATTACGCTACACCAACCACAAACGATATACGACCGTATTTTGCGTCTTACCAGCTCCTAAAAGCTTCACTCGTATGTATATTAATTACTAACACTTCATAATAATAATCTGTACCAAGATCAATGCGTTTTTGATGGATCCTCAATGTGCTGTTTCCTTGAAACGCTAAACTTTCTTCATATGCTAGTTACAATAATTACTTACCAGTTAATATGACCTATCCCGTTATTTTATTACAGCTAAGCGTAACAATTAGAGATGTGTTTGTGAGAGATCCTCTCTTTCCTGTTGCTTAGAAATGGTACAAATGATCAGCCACAACATTCTGACCACCGACCCCCTATCGACGTAAATCCGTTCCGACGATAGCAGCGTCACCTGGCCAGGAATGGCTGTAAGACACACGTAAGGCGCATGTAGTACCAGTGAGCGCGCTATCCGTGTGTAGAATCTGCAAGGTGCGCCATCTGTCTGGGTTTGCAGAATGAAATTTTCACATTTTCACTCTGCAGCGGAGTGTGCGCTGATATGAAACTTCCTGGCAGACTAAACTGTCTGCCGGACCGAGACTCGGGACCTTTTCCTTTGGCGGGCAAGTGCTCTACCAACTGAGCTACCCAAGCACATCTCACGCCCCATCTTCACATCTTTACTTCCGCCAGTATCTCGTCTCCTACCTTGCAAACTTTACAGAAGCTCTCCTGCGAACGTAGCAGAACTAGCCCTCCTGAAAGAAAGGATATTGCGGAGACATGGCTTAGCCACAGCCTGGGGGATGTTTCCAGAATAAAATTTTTACTCTGCAGCGGGGTGTGCGGTGATATGAGGTTCGCAGGAGAGCTTCTGTAAAATTTGGAAGGTAGAAGACGAGATACTTGCAGAAGTAAAGCTGTGAGGCTCTGAGCACTATGGGACTTAACTTCTAAGGTCATCAGTCCCCTGGAACTTAGAACTACTTAAACCTAATTAACCTAAGGACATCACACACATCCATGCCCGAGGCAGGATTCGAACCTGCGACCGTAGCGATCCCGCGGTTCCAGACTGTAGCGCCTAGAACCGCACGGCCACCACGGCCGGCTAAAGCTGTGAGCACGGGGCGTGAGTCACCCTTGGGTAGCTCAGTTGGTAGAGCACTGGCCCGCGAAAGGCGAAGGTCCCGAGTTCGAGTCTCGGTCCGGCACACAGTTTTATTCTGCCAGGAAGTTTCATATCTGGGTTCGACCGAGGGCAGATGGTGAGGGCCCAGAGGCTCGGGACGAGTGTTTCGGAAACTGCAAGGCAGTCAGGTGTTCGATGAGTACAGTAGTGAGTGTTTTCAACACCTGGCGAAACCAAGGTTAAACCACATCCAGATTGGTTTTGGGCAGCCATCCTTCGTTGCAGATGTTGGACCTCGTAGGCGGGGGAGACTGGTAAAACAGGACAGGCGGCGAACTGTGGCGGAACTAACATCAGATGGTGGAACTAAAATCAGACAATTTAAAGAGGGGCGGAGTACAAGTGTGTCTGAACTCATGGTGCACCGAACACTTCTAACGTTAGCCCTCCACGACATCGGCAAGTACGACTGAAATGGGCACATGACCATCGGTGCCTCGGCACTGGACGTTGGCACAGTGGCAGAGTGGTGGATGATCTGATGAATCCCGATACCATCTTCATCATGCCAATGGGAGCGCCCGAAACCGTCGTCTTCCAAGGGAACAGCTCCTTGACATCTGTACTGCAGGACGGAGAAGCTCTGGGGAACATTCACTTGGGCACCCATGGGTCCAGTGGAGGTCGTGCAAGACACCTTGAGAGACGAGTAGTATCACACACTGGTTGCAGACGACGTACACTCCTTCATAACGTTCACGTTTCCTGCTCGCAGTCGAATTTTTCAACACGACAATGCGTCTTGACACAAGGAACGCAGTGTCGAGTTTAGGTTGATGTGCTGGACCCCCA